>NC_059530.1:6879375-7572500 GCF_905147795.1 Pieris rapae
ATCTCTAACCCATCAATAATTGCGAACCTGATATAAGGTACTCGAATTAAATACAAAATTGTAATTGCAGCATTACAGTAGTCAATAATTACAAAATAAATACCAAATACTCAATTAAGTAGGTATCAAATGGAGAGGCTCTCGATAATTATATTCAAGTGCTAGATAACAATTTCAATAGAAATAAAAATTATTCAATATCAATTAATTATTTGAATAATTCCAAGAATTTCTCATCAAGGAAATTGCAAATCTTGTTTTGTATTTTACAAATGGCACTCTAAAATAATGAGTAGGTCATTACTACTACTTGTGTATTGTACATATTTATATCTTTGAATATTTTTTAACATTGCCTCTCTATAAAGCAGTTGATATGTTGGATAAGTAATTAATTCTTATATCAATCCAAATCAGCAGTGGTGGCCTAGTGGCTTCAGTGACTCTCATCCCTAATATCGTAGGGTCCATCCCTGGCTGTGCACCAATGGACTTTCTTTCCATGTGCGCATTTAATATTCGCATAAAACAAATATCGTAAAGAAAGTGGCTAGTCCTAGACTCAAAAAGTCGACGGCGTATGTCAGGCATAAAAGGCCTACTTGTCTATTCGATTCACAAATGATCATGAAACTGAGACAGAAATCTGAGGACCTAAAAATGTTGTAGCACCACTTATATAAATGTTTTGTTGTAAACCATTACAGATTACATATTTATGTGTGTTACAAAAAGTGCATGTCAATCTTCTTCAAACATATATGAAGCTATATTTTCATATGTGAAGGAAAATGGAGAGTAGCGTCGGAGAGACTGGTAGTGTAACATAATTATTTTTCAATTAAAATTATTCTGAGAGGTTTGACCAAATTTATTTTCTAATCAAAAAGGGAAGGAAGAAAGTTCTATACGAATTGCATAGCACGATATTTTTGAAGTGGCGAAGTGAAACTTCTTTGGCACATGAGAGTAAAATTTAAACGGAACGTCACGAAAAACTGCAGCGTTTTTGTAGAAGAAAAGGGAAAAAGCGATTAAGAACGATTGAGTTAGAGTGAGAAAGGGACATCTAGAAAAAGAAACACGCTCTTTAATTCTGTCGCATAACGTCTTGAGCAGTAAATATAGATTTTTATTTATTAATATTATCATTAGCAGGTATACGGTGTGTTAATAGTGTGAATATATTATTGCTGGTACATCATCGTCTATTGGGGCTTTTACGTTAGTAATCATTAATTTAAAAAGACGTTTCACTCTGAGAGCAGTGAGCCTCCTGCCCGTTTGCACCCTTTTCTATAATAAAAAAAAACTTCTGTGATACATCATATGTATTTTGTACATACGCACTTTGTTTACTATTTTTCTAATAAAAAATCTACTTAAATAAAAAACTGGAATTTGGATTAGCATTCTTTTTTAAAGGCCAAAACATGAAAACTAAATATCATAAAACCCGAATATAAACAGGTTCTACGCCCTCACCATTTTTGCTCAGTGCCTCCAATCAAAATTAAACGAAACCACGAACACTTTGTCTTTTATTTATTGAATACCAAATATATAATAGGCTTATAAGCTACCGATATAATCTACCCTATATCTATTATTAATAATCCACAGATATAATAAAATAGATAATATTAAAAAAGAAAATTGATGATATGGCCAAAACGGATTACGTATATACGACCAACGTTATATTGTAATAATCTTCTTGTTGATGTGTGTAGGAATCTGTAATGTAAGGTAATCCATAACAATTTTCCACGCAAATTTCCTTCGATGAAAACGCGTTGGGAGATAATATGGGGCAGTTCGAGGCCAGCGTATTCCTTATCTTATATCTTTAAACGAGCATTTCTTGTATATATATATATATATAATTGGAATCTCGGAATCGGCTCCAACGATTTTCATGAAATTTAGTATACAGAGGGTTTCGGGGGCGATAAATCTCATTAAATAAATCATTTTATTTGTGTTTTATCAACTTAAACATAGAATTGCTCGTTTAAAGATGTCAGTCAAATAAAAACTTAAACATGAATATAATTATCTTTATTCGATAATTATATTCATATTTCATAATTTTATTAGTATGTAATTCGTACTTAAATAAAATTTCCAAAAAACACGATTTATAAAAAAAAATACCAAGCTAATCTCGGTCATCCAGGTCTTTATATTAATTTACAATACGTGTATATTAATTTGATTAAATGTATTACCAAATAAGTATGATTTTTATAATCAATCAATTAATTATAGTCAGTCAATTTAATTGACTCATAAACAAGTACTCTATAGTTACTCTCATATTGATTAGAATCACAGTGTTTGAAAAAACTTTTTATCCGTTCATCACAGAGTCAACACAGTCATTTTAGAAACTATGTTGTGTTTATTTATTTGCTATTATTATTGTTTTATTACCTAAGCCATTACGTGTTTGTCTGCGCCTTCTTAATTTCTCTTATTAATCACACATATATATTTCTATAACATTCATAAGTATTGTCCTCCTTGAAACACGTGCGATTTTGAGAGCAAAAATTTAAGTTACTTCAGTTAACAACCATTGGGACTTTTTGATTGGATTGATGTTGGTTTTGGGGGTTTAATATAATCAAGACTGCTAGTAAAATCTATAATCGGGCATTAGCTAAATGCACCTTTAAGATAAACATATATTAATCAATCTAGAGATAAATTACTTAAAGAGTAAGGTAAATGCAGCTGTTTACGACCCATTGGAAATTTCCAGGCTTCACCGACTTATTAACCTTTTTCGAAGTTATGTTGTCTAACTAAACTAATAGATGAGATTGTACGTCGAGTCAGGGCACGAAATTCCACCTGTATGACTTAGATGTGCCACAATCATTATGTGGGACTATCCTCTGAAGTATTTCCAAACCAAAACCAAATTCGGCTTAGGGTCCTTCCACAAAAGAGTGTACTAATTCTTAAAAGACCGCACGAGCCCTCTGGCATTGACAGTGTCCACAGGTACAAATAATATTAAATTGTACATAACGCTTCATTTTAACCCATCCCACTAAGTCTAAGTTTAAATTGCGCTTCGCAAAAATACAAAATATACATATAAAAAATACCATCTTTGAAAATACCTATGGAGGTAACCTGAACATGCCTTTGAAGCTGCAACAATAAAATCTAAGAATTAATTTATGCATCTATTATGATTTTTGCAACATCCTACTGTGTTTAATTATTTTTATGACAAATAATTAAAACGGCACACTCATAAAGTGTTAGCATTTGATGTCGTTAAAAACTACATCAGTTACAGTGTTTCCTTAGGGGTCGATAATACCTGCATTTACCTTATATAATAATAATATATAGTTCTTATCACGTCCTAAGTGAATACGTCACAAAATATTTATAAGCTGATTTTGATTAATTAATTATGATAATTTTATCGTGTAATTCTTATTGCAATCAGTACAGTGCCAACCAGTGTTTCGCAAACAAATCTTTTTAATTCAACATATGCCGGAAATCGAATTACATAACCAACAAATGAAGGTGAGGAATACTGATTTTTAAGGCTTTATAATTATATACGTCTAAAATAAAGGTTGATTAGAACCTATAGAGTGTATAGGTATCATCAGTGCATTTATAACTGTAACTGTAGTCTATGTATTGGTCGTTTCCTGTGGTGTAGTGGTTCGATGTAGGAATACTGAAGCACTTTATTGGTTATGGTTGAGGTATGAATGGAAGTTTCTGGAGAACCTTGATAACTATAGAATAAACTAATTGTTAAATGTTAGTAGTAAAGGGTGTTGTAGCGCCGGAATTAAACTATAAATGTTTATTAAAAAAATGTATTTTTAATATTGTTATATATGTACGGAATAATACACCGTCAAAATTTCTTTCATCACGGTTAATGCACTCTTAGAAACAGACTGATCAACTGATCACTCTCTCTGACTCTCACTTCTGTCGTTTAGTCTCAAAATTCATTTTCGAGGGTTATCATAAACTCTAAGTTTTTACTTTTAGCTACTATTCGTTTTACGCCTATAACAGTGATGGAGTTTTTTTAACACTAGTTGCCCCGAGAACTTCGCGCTAATAGGATGTTTTCTAAGCCTACCTTTTTAGTAGCTAACATGTGTTAGTAGAACATGCATAACTATGCGTATCCATAAAGCCTATCCGCTTTTTCAGAATAAATGCCTAAGTAATAATAAAAACTATATAATTCTATAAAAATATTCCTCAAAATTCAGGTAATACAACAAAAATTTCTCGACTTTGCGCCGTCTTGCACTTATCTATATATTTTATTATACTAAAACTATAACCAATTATGGAATATATAAAAATACTCAAACTTAATTGCTCTGTTGTGTATGGATGTGAAATTGAGGGTGTGTGGTGTGCTCATAATGCAGGTCATTTAGCGCTATGGACATTCTTAATACAATGCGCGATAACTTATATTTTTTATTTATATAGATTATTTCATAGCTTTTGTTCGTAGCTTATCGAGGAATTTAATTATTGCTGTGAGTTAAATAATAAGTATTTTCCAGTAAATTATAAATGCCATTAATTTTAATAATATTACTTCACACTGTCATATAATTGTCCCGTTAATGGATTGGATTAAATAATAAATGGATGAGACTGTTTTTAATTTTTAGTCCATTGCAAAAAGTGTCGTTGTAAAGGCCTCATAGCGATTGTTTGTGAGGCGGGTCACTCTTGCGCAGCCAACTGTAAACCTTTAGCGTCCAACCGGGCGCATGTCACCCCTCAGCCACCCAGTAAGCCTATTCCGGAGTGACGATCGTAATATTGCGTAACGAAATATATTACGGCGTTCGCTTTCTCCAGTGAGCTTCCGGTCTGCTCTTCAGGCGATTGACCACCCCGCGGCAGCCTTGGCTGAGCTTTAAAGGCTCGTAAGGCCAACAGCGAGAGTCCATAACATAACTATTTTTGATAATCTATGGTAAATTATTTAACCATAGATTACAAATTTATTGTCTGTGTAATGTTATAATAATATTCAAACTAAACTTAAGAATACAGTGCAAGAGGCTGCCTTATCGCTACGCGATGTCTTCCAGGCGATCCTAAAGTATAAAGCTGGCATTTAAAAGCCGTCAACACACTTGCGAGCCCTCCGGAATTGATCGATAAGTGGTAGCACATCAGGAGCGGGGGGAGGCTCCTCGTTTACCCTCGTTCTATAAAAGCTTCTCGCTATTCAAGTTTTGTGAACATATTTTTGAACATTTAGTATATTTTATTATAAAACAAAACGAATTTTCTAAAAAATATTTCCAGTATTACAAACCTTTCTTAAGTGCAATAATTGTTTTTGCGTTTATTACATAACGAGAATAACGACGTTTAACCACCCACCCCACTCACCAGTGCTTTCGCTTAAACAAATTACAGTGTAAGCTACAAATTACAGTAGCAGAAAAATACAGTAGATTACAATGCAGTAGATCATTTTACACGTGTATTTTTTATACATATAGTCTATCAACCATGCGATCAGGCAAATCTGTTAAGGATAAGCTAAACCGGGGAATGTTAAATCTTCCCTTTCCTAAAAAGGGTAATCCTGATGATAATTATGCGTGAGTTGGATATCTTCATGCCAGTCTTGAGCTCCAGATCGCATCTAGTTGAATGAACCACCGTTTACTTCTACCGAAGTTTTTAAACGCTTTGCTATATTTCAGCAACTAATTATTACTATTAACGGCGTATATTGTACCTATAGTGTAAGTAATGTATTAAGGTGAATAAAAGTAAATGAAAAGAGCACGTTAAATACAACTTAGATACTTGGTAAATTATTATAGTGGTCAATTGTCTACATATACTAAAATACATGATGTATTTTAACCACAAAATGTTTTATGACATATAGAACATATTACATTTAATTTTCTTTTTAATAGACTACATAATTTATTGTTTTTTTTTTGATACATTCAAAGTATGAAAGGCCGTAATTAGTTGTAGGTAGATACAGCTAAGATAAAGTCTAAATTACAGTTAGTAATTAAACCTACCCTGATATACTAAAAACACTATTTAACATTAAAAATGTCCAATGACACTACTTAAGAAAACACTTGCTGTTGTAAACTAAGTTTTTTTTCACTTACCACTGTACAATTAAACAAAATGTACCCCATACGTGACTTGATCATAATTATAAGTTTATTCCTATTAAACACACAAGCCTTATACCTTAATAAATATGTAAACTCCTGAATAAAACAATTTTATTATATTTCAAACACGCATTACAATACAAAAAAAAAATTCTTCTGATTTTTCCCCAACTAACAGTACAGTATATCTACTGTAATTAAAGCGAGTGTCACTCCGTGCGGACACGTGCCGCCCCAACGCCTCGCTTGATGAAAATTCAATCTCTTCATTTCTATATTCCCATACGACTGCTAACTGGCCACAACTCAATAGCATTCATTGGAGCGCGTCAATTGAACAGCTACAAGAATAAACCTTTACCTGCAAGCAATAACATTTAATAAATACTGCACTCCTTTAACTAAAGGAGTGCAATAACAAACAGTTTATAAATTATGTTTACTCTATATTAGAAGTGACAGAGATGTTAGGTTTTTACGGTCCATTAAATATGGGTAGAATATACTCTATAGCAGGGCTGGAACATTTTTTGCATTTTTTCAACAAAAAAGGCTTTATATTGTATGTTAACACAGAATCCTTTGCTATATTTGTAATTTTAAGTCTTTTTTGTAATTGTTACCTATGACTATTATTATAAAGGCCAAACATTGGTTCTAATTTGTGTAAATTTTTGAGGTGAAAACTTCTATAACGGCGATCCTTTTTTTAGAATAGGTAAAAACTGTTAAACTCGCGTCAGGACACTTGACATGATCGAAAATTCGTAAGACGGATGGAGAGTAGACGGCTGGCGCGGCGTATTAAATGTAATTGAATTGTCATGTTTGTGTACGATAGCGCAATAAATAAATATTGTATTATACCACAGAATTGATAACTAAAGCAAAATTATTCCCTAACTATTCCGAAGTATCAAAAATGCACAACGTGAATATTCAAGTTTTCACTTCTGCCGGCACTCCCGTCGTTTTTTCTGATGATGATAAATAAATAACTTTAGTTAAAACGGTGCAATTAGACATTTCGTATATTATAATAAAACCGAAATTTTTTATATACTTATCAGTCAGACCTATAATAGCGAACTATAATTAAACTGACTTATAATTTCATTGTATAATAAAATATAAAATATTTACTATCTTAGTTTATGAACATTGTTACTTGTCTATAATAGTTTTTTTTTAATTTTGCATCTATGCTATATTAATTAGTATTATTCTTGCCACTTTAGCACCTTCTGTGATAATCAAAAAACAAAAAATTGTTATTAAAAAATTTAATTTTAAGGCTACTATCAGTTTCACAAAATTTGTCTGCAAGGAATGTCTATTAACATTTGGAAGAAGCGCGTATTGTTGTAATCTATGTTAAATAAATACATTGGTCGCAGGAATACTAATTGCTCGATTTTAACACAAGTAATGTGATTACAGGTTCATAACTGTAAGTTTTAAATACTATTGTTATGTAAAAACAAATAAGAAATTTAATATGTATTAGTGTTTACTGAGAAGGATTATTTCAAATCAACAATTTTCTGGGAAAATCCATATAAAATTTATAATATGATTACGATGTTATTACATGTGTTAACTGACAATAAAGATATCGTAGACCTATTCCAATTTTGTTATTACGTCATGATTTGATACTAAAAACTATCAGAGAGATAACAATTTACGGATATTATTTTTGTTACGTCAATAGAATATTGATTATCCAGTAGTGCTAATGACAATTAAAATAATAAAGATCATTGTCTGTGATTAAAGCACCAATGTACTCTCATGAGTGTCAGTAAAATGCTTCTAAATACGCATTTACTGTCAGTCTCAAATCAAGGGGAAATATATATCTGCAACCATCACATTATGCTCTTTGTCACATGATAGAGCAGTTAATTATTGTCATGATATATTAATAAGAAAATCAAACTTGAGCATTCGCCGTATTCTAAGTTCAATTATGGTGTGCATCGTGAGAGAGAGAGAGAAATTTTTGGCATTAATAATTTGTAAGACTTGCTTTCCAACATAAAATAAAATATGTTGATTATGTAATAGTTAAGGTACAGGTATCACTTAATCCACGTTATTAAATTTGAATCGGTAGACGTCCCTACTCATCGGCAAAGAAGACAGGGAGGCATACCAACATTTAATAATTATCACCAGTTTGTATATTATGTTTTAAGTATTTTTAGTTACATTGAATATACATATTTCTTGGTAGCTTGTATTACAATCTGAGGGTAAACGATGCTGTAAATAAAACAATTTTCGTTACTCAATCACGAATCGTATTAGACTGAGGAATTTTAAATAGTTGTATTACATAACTATTCTCAAATGAGTAGCTTTCAAACAATTTATAACGTAAATGCAACTTTGCTAAAAGCAAAAAATAAATCGGCTCGGATGTAAAGCTGTACAAAGCTACTGGTCAAAAATTTGTTTTGCGAGAACGGTGGCCAGTAACAGGATTATAGTGAAAAACGGGTGGTGTCGATCGAGAGAAACAAGCGACTAATGAAGTTATTAATCCGATTTTGTTCGGCTCCCGATGTGCACGCAACACTTTTTTATCGGGTAGAATTAAAGTCTATCGCTATTCCATTCCACAGACGCTAATATATAGAAGCTATTTTAAGACTCATTTTTAACATAGGTTTAATATCAATTTTAACTTAAAATCACTTATGGCTGTGGAGCTGGCGAGCAAAAACGATTTGCTCGTGTGGCTGACATAAGTCTGGATTAATTATTGGGTTCGAGCTTATCTATCTGCATCCCAATAACCAAACCCTACGAAGACAATCCAATTTTGGCGACGGATAAAATGCAATCGCTTCGGTCTTTACACTCAATTTAACCAATTAAAATAAATGAAACCGTACAAATAATATTAAAATATGTCTATATTTAAAACATCAATTAGCTTTTTAATTATTTTAAAAACTGATGTAAATTAAAATCTTAAGATAGGATATTGGCAGAGATGAGCTGTCATTTTCATACAAATGTCTATCCACATACATCCAGCACACCTACCATGGATAGCTTGTATCGACAGATGGCTATTACAATCCGTCGATTGGTTTTTGGCACACTTCTAACAATATTAGATTAGGATAAAGATGTCTATCGCAGATGGTCAAAAATGGATTGAGTTAGGTTATTGGGTTTGAGTGTTAATAGCGATAATTATACGATATGGAATATTAATTTAATGGAATAATAATTAAAGAAAACAGGTATACTCTAATATTTGCCGCCTTCAAGGGTGGTGTTTAGGAACCTTGTCAAAATGGAAAAAAATACCAGCAGATATTTGTAATAGGAATAGGAAAGATTGTGAGATGTTTTATTCTCAATTATTGCAATTTGAAATCAGAATAATGTAGGTACACTTAATTGTAAGAGAAGGGCCCATGTTTATCGTTATGTTTAGTGTGTAAAAGATTTTAATCTTAATACACAAAACATATTTTAGGTTCTATAATCATGTTTTAAAAATATTTTCAAACAACTTAGTAATTATAGGCATTATTAAAGTAGAGAAAATATTACCGCCATTGTAACCCTTCGTGGTAACGATATTGTTTGGATATGGAAACGCGTTTTATTAGCACCTATTGTATAGCTCTGTTTTATTCTTGTTAATTTTTAGTAGAGTTAATAAAAATAAAAAGTAAATTTTTAGTGTTTGTCGGCTTTAATAGATATTTAGAAAACATAATCAGATGACATTCAAAATGTAATGATGAAATACGCAATTTTCAAATCTTAATAGTAGCATATAATGAAAAACGAGTAAATTACAAATTCAGCGCAGATTGAATGCTTAATTAAAAAGCGCAGTATAGAACTAGCCATCAAATTGACGCTTTCACAATGACAAAGTTTAAAGTTTAAAAATTTGACATCTGTCTGACTTTCCCGCGAAAAAGCAGCTTCGCCATTTGTTGGTACTCTTTATACCATCCAATTTCTGTCTGGTAATGTTTTCTGCTGTGAAAATCTTCCACGTGCATTCGTTTATTATACAAAAATGTTGATTACTAAAAAAATTAAAACTACTTAGACGAATGATATTATCTATTCTTGTTTCGTACATTAAACGTGATGCTTAATATTATCACTCTATCATCTCCTTAAAGATCTTAGTCATGCATTCGACCACGTACACCAGTTTTTTATGTAACACTTGCTCAAACTAGTAAACGTCTCAGCCACAGCTAATCACATAATATAAAATAAAAAACACAGTTAAGCTGATGTAATCAGAGACAAAACCTTGTATTTAACCATATTGTATTAATTTCAGAGCCCGGACAAATTGAATAAACTGAGTGTGGTCATCAGAGATGATTATTCGATACCACCTGGAACACCTGCTAGTAAGTGGCAAATATGGCTTTAAGCGTTATAGACTACAATAATTACTTGTAAATGATTACGGAAATTAAAAAAAAGGTTTTTTTTTAAATTTCTTATTTGACACAATACAAAAATAAATAGATTTGATGTCGCCGTACCACACGTAAAAGTATGCTATCGCTTATCTGTTTTTAAAATATAAAACACGTGGTTTTGTGTAACTCAAGAATAAAAAAACAATTAAAAAACTTGACATTTGCTTGAGTTTACAGCCATGTTACTGGTGCGACGCCATCTTGTTTACAGCGCTTCTGTCATTTCTCTTTTGGCGGGTTCCTAAAATGATTAAATTATTTAATTAAAATCTGAATTAGTTGTTTTCCAATATTCCATAGCTGGTAATTATTAAAAAGTTGTTTAATGCTTTTTACCTTTTTTTAAAGCAGACTTAAGATTACCATAGTTACGTTATGGTTTCTTTATGGAAAATAACGCAGTACTATATTAAGTTCGCGTTCAGTAATGTATTGCATATGTCTATTCGCGTAAAAATAAAATTTAAGTAATATTTCAGTGGGCTATGGGATATTTAAAAATAACGTTTCAGTTGTTATTGAGAATTGCTTCATAACGCACGAAACAGTTGTTATAAAATTGAGAAATGTCTTTCAAATGGGAGATTTGTGTATTAAAGTCGTATATTATATTTCCAGGTGAAAGAAACAGTCAAAGCCCTTACATCTATAACAACAGAAATGGTGACATAAAATCACTAAGTAAGTAAGCAAACCTAATTAATATATTTGATATTAGTTAGTGTAAGAAATATAATATTATTAATATGTATGAGTAAAGCACGGAACCGGTTGGAAAGGGCCATATGAAGGCCCAATACATATTATAATAATTGTTTCAGATTTTAGTAGCATCTTTAAATTATCTAATAATATTTACGGTAATGTAGAGATACACTAACCGCGGACTATGACAAAATCCACTTTTGACCCTGTTTGATCTTGTTTAATATATTAATAATATTTAAGCATCTTTTATTCTTTTTTATTCTTTATTTTACAAAATAATATAGTATATCACAGTATGTTATATTAGAAAATCGCTGTGGTTTGTAATAATGTAACCGTAGCAGTCTTGTTTAGGGGCGCGACAAATTCACATCAAAAAAAATACTTGAAACTTTCATCCATTTTACACAAGATACACACAAATTTATACGGAAATAATTATATTTTCTTCCAAGGACCTCTTATAGATCCTCCATCTCTCTCTCTATACAAGCATTATATATGTAAACTAGCTGACCCGGCAAACGTTGTTTTGCCATGTTTTTGTGCCAAAAAATTAAAGTTTATAATTAACAAAAAAACATAAGGGATGATTGTAGAGAGGTGAAAATTTAGGGTTGCATGTATTTTTATATGGTGTATCGTAAAAAAATAAAAACGAAAAATTTTGTCTAAAAAATAAATAAAAAAATGTAGGGATGGACCACCCTTAACATTAAAGGGGATGAAAAATAGATGTTGTTCGATTCTCAGACCTACCTAATACGCACACAAAATTTCATGAGTATCGGTCGAGCCGTTTCGGAGGAGTTCGGTTACTAACCTCGTGACACAAGAATGTTATATATAAGATATAATATAGTCCTTGTTATTAAGAACTCTTTAAAAGAGTAATGTAAATTATAATCGTGTGGAAATGGAACCATGGATTTGTAGTCGGTACAGTGCTGAATTACCAATATATATCATGTATGTTGTCAACACATTACGTCATTATAGTTCGAGATCTGCCACGTTCAAAAGCGATTTTATTTTGGTTATTTAAAAAGCAATTAACTAGTAGGTATCGGTAAATTATTGTAAATTCAGAAACATTTCAATTAGTTTCGTATGCGGGTTGACTAGTCATATAAACTAGCAAACTCCGCAACTTCTCGTTAAATAATATTGCCAATACGCAAAACATTTACTGAATCCCTATTCTATTATGGAGTATATTTCTAATAAAAGCAAAATATCGTTTATTCATTTAGGCAAATACGTAAAGAAAATATGTAATTTCTGCCAGTTTTTATAGCAATAAGCACTCCGCCACTCCTTTTTAATCGTAATTTAACCGACCCGCCAATCGCTTTTAAAAAAAAAATCTGCTTTCATCGTCTTTTAATTATTCTCGTCTGAATACTGCTTATACAGCATGCGATACTTCCGCTTTTGTATACACCATGCTCAACATTAGCTCTTACGGTGATGAAGAACATCGTGAGGAAACCGGCTTGTCTTAGAACCAAAAATTAGATAGCGTATGTCTGGCACATTACTATCATTCATACTATGATTCACCATAAAGTGGAACTATATTTAAATTAACAGGATAGGCAAATAATGTAACATCATCGAGTCATGTCATTTGTCTAGCTGTTTAATTAACTGGTTGAAATCTGAATATCTTTCAGGCCGCCAGTTAAACGACGCTGTTTATTTAAAAGTCTAGACAGTTAATCGAATGGCTAACTAAGCTAGTTGGCTGCGACATATACACAATTTGTGATGTAATTTATAACATTTATGGTATTAACAATAATCTTATTTCCTCTTTTTTATCGTTTAAATTTGGAAATCCCACTTTAAAGCAATAAAAAAATTTAATTATGACTCAGAAACTTACTACCTGATTGTGAGTATGACTCAAACGCTATTTATTTATTTTCTAGAAAATAATGGTTTTGGTGGCAGTAATTAAGAAGTCCGTTTCCTCCAATGTATTCGATTTCAACACTTGTATTGTGACTTTTGTTTTCTTATAATCGAAGCAACTTGGCGTTCAAGCCATTTTCAACCAAAAACTTCTAGAAAAAAATAGAAGACTTAATTTAGTAGATTGTCCATGGGCATGACATAAAATCATGCTTCCTGCCCGATTGCCCCCTGTTCTATAAAAAAAATGGTTATACAGCCCCTTCTAGGCCTTAGCCTCTTCAAGTGCACTTCGCCATCGAAATCCAGGGCATACCGCGTCAATCCCCGTGCAATTTCGAACCCCTATTGTTTTGAGCGTCTTGACAACTCCATCCCACCAACGTAATTTCAGTATACCGGGTTTTCTCTTGGCACCGTGTTGTGTGTTCAGTAAGAACCTTTGGTTCTGTCGTCCGCCATTTAGTGCATATCCCAACACTTAGAACTGTTTCACATTATGAATTTTTGGACAATTGTAGCAAATACACCAAATACCGTCAGACAGTACCAAAGATCTTCGCTCAAAAATAAGAAGATAAATTTTGGTTTATTGGATATAGTTAAGTAAAATGTAAAGTATTTTGCAATTTCGGTCCGATTGTCCATACACAACTGCATAAATAAATAAATAATATTACATTACAGTGAATCAATCAGTGTATCTGTATATAATCAATTGTATAAATAGATACGCAAATGGTATTATTCAGTATGAGTTTAAAAATGTAAATAATCTCTAAAAAGAATAGATTCACTTGCCAATCACACTTGTAAAATACATTGTGTTTCCATACGATGGCCAATGTATTTGTTAATAACATAAAATATTGATATGGTCTAGCTAATTACGTATTTATTTAGACACCTAAAGGCTCTTAAGTAGTACTTTAACTAGGCAAATATTGCAAGAATCAAAACTAAACTACCCAAATTTCGCACTTTTAGTATTTGCTAAAGTCCTTATTTTTCTCTATACAACACAGTGACTTTGAACTTTCAAAATCATTTAATAGGAAACAAAACATGTATTTTATTCATCTTGTGGACGGAAACGTAAAGCCGTCAAGCAGAGCAGAAGCAGCATGTTACGGTTGTCTGACACCTGATATTGCGATACTTTGACCGTGTCCTTCGACCGTCACATCAGACTGACAGAGTTACCGAATAGGGGCTATTCTGTAACTCTGTCAAGTCTGATGTCTGAACTCGTATCTGCGCAGACACATGTTTGTTGTATCCTTATATTATGTTTTAGACCATGTTCTAACCGACTGAAACCGAATCTGAATTTTCAACAAACAAACAGTGCGTTAATCACCAAAATCCTAAAGAAAATTACTGAATTCTCAAACGGAACCAAAAAAGGTGCGTGTACCTATGTACACCCGTTAAAAGTCATATTTTTTGGCGTAACAAGATAAAATCTTTAAAAAAATTGTTTGTAGTTTGTAGAAACACTAACAATAGAAAAAAGATGGTTAATACATTTAAATTTTTATTAAAACACGTTATGCAGTTAAATAAAGTTTATTTAAATATCACAAAAAACTAAAATGTTTACCATAGCTAACTTCAGGGTCGGCTTTTTGTGACGTTTTGCGCGCGCATCATAATAATTTACTCTTATTATTATTCCCTAACCAAAGAAACTTCAAAAAGTCATCGTATGTATTGGGGTATCTTCACAAATGGAATACATAATATAAATGTTTCAGGTAATTATCGCCTTCAAGTAAGCGATGTGAGAGGTGGAAATACGCCTCGTAAACGTTCAGTTGTCACCATGGATGCCCAATCTATACGGTCCATGGAAACGCAGGCGCCGCCCCCCACGAGCCCCGAAGACAATGCCAGACTTTCAAGGTATTCATATTAATAATATAATTCATATATAAAGATGTATACTCCTATATGTGTCAGGATAAGTAACAATGTTTGTCTAGTGGCCTTAGTGTGCGACTCACATCTCTGTGGTCGTTGGTTCGATCTCCGGCTGTGCACCAATGGACTCTTTCTATCTGTAAATAGCAAGGAAGGAAAGCATCGTGAAGAATCCGACTTTTTTTTGACTTAGACACAAAAAGTCGACAGGGTCTGTCAGGTATATCACTTGCCTATGATCATGAAGCAGATAAAGAAGTCTGCCTAGACCTAAAAAGGTTGTAGTGCTAGTAAATATTATTAGTTGAATTAATGAAATCGAATAATATTATAAAATATTTTTGAATTGAAACTTCTTTAGGCGCTTTGGTTGATGTATTCTTTAGCAGTTACTTATTAGAACTTTAGACAAAACGTATTGTGTAGTAAACATAGGCATTTTATTTTTATTATCATTATTACGTATACTGCGTGTGAATATATACAAATACATAGAGTGATCATATACTAGTGCATGATTATCTATTTCGACTTTTACCTTATGACATGTGTATTCTTTGTACGCACGCACTTTTTTTAAATTTATTTAATTTTTTCTTGCAGGAAATATCTAGCCCTTATATTAAGCTCAATGTATGCAATTTTACTAGTTACACTTGGCTTGCTAATATATCCATCGGAACCTTTTGTGGATTTATATTCGCCATCATTGGTAAGTCATATTTGAAATTTTACTTGTATACGTCTTATTCCTTATATTTCCTTCATTTTTGTCAGCCGTCTCAGTACTTTTTTATTCCTTATTAAATATTATACAATTTACGCAACCTTTCTGTATAAACGCAAGAAACACAATCAGACATATATGAGCTGAAGGAGCTTCTAACAATTCTTTTTTATAAACTAGAGCTTAAAAAATACAGTTATATGTTGTTTTAGATTTACTCCATCTGTCTATTAGCTATTGGATTTATATTCCAAATATACTTATTAATCGGTATTGAAAGATATAAAGCGATTGTCAAGAAAAATCAGAAGATTAAAGGGATGCATTTGGACAAGTTTGCAGAGTTTTTCAGGAAACAGGAGGTTTGTTATTAGTAGATTGTTTATCTTATATTTATTTACTTATTAAATTTAAAAAGATAATCTACAAATCATTCTAGATAATATAACCCTAGCGGACACTACAGACGTCTTTAAATAGTTAAATACAAAAACACATAAAATTCGATCCAACTGATTAAGAGAAGTTAAATTATAAAAATATGCACAGAAGTTTATAAGTAGCAGATTTGATGCGATTAATAATAGCCGCATTTGGATGATATGATGAAAAAAATGACGTGTATAATTTTTAAATTAATTAGCTTAATCTTTACCAGGAAGATTTTGCCAACGACCTTGGTGATAGGACTCCGGAGATGAGTCGGAATAGTGCCATACCTTCTCCAGTACTCATACCATTGACACACGATTATTGCTTCAGCCATGGAAGACATTCTGGAAGCTTCTATTTGAAACTGGGAGCTGCAGGTTAGTTAGACTATATTTTATTCGTGAAAAGTGAATACACAATGCTCCTCGTGACATCTCGACGCATTACACTTCGAGTACCTACAACACGCAATCATATAACCTATAAACTACATTCTTAGGCACAGTTAATTTCGATATCTTCCGTCCCAATGTTTGATAGCACATTAGCATTCACATTGCTACTGCAATACCTGAATAATTATTAGCCTTGCCTCAGTAACAAAGTTCTTTCTTCCAGGCTTTGCATTAGGTCATCTAGTGCATTCCGTACTGCAAATTGCAGTACAAGTAGGATATCTACTGGACGAAAAAATATCGAACGATGAATGCGTCAATATACTGCAAGTTGTGTTTGACGTCGTGCAGCCACTGTACTGTTTTATACAGCTGTATTTCATCTTTAAGTACTGCAATGTTCTTATATTGAGAGGACAGGTAAGCTACAATGCCTGAATATCTTTATATATATTATTCTTCTGTGAGTGTGTATGTCACTGAACTTCTCTCAAACGACTGGACCGATTTTGACCGAATTTTTTGTGTGTGTTCAAGGGGATCTGGGAATGGTTTAGATTCACAATTTTGTCCGCTGGACAATGTTTTTTAAATTTATTAGTAGTTGTTGATTTTGGAATGTTTTACATTGGATCCGACAGACGGCGCTACCATGGCAGTGACAAATTTTAAATAATATTCGAATTTTAATTTTTAGTTTTGTTATCATTTTGTTATTGTAGACTATGTGCTGGATGGTTAGATATTGTCATAACATTTGTATAATAATTTTCATCAAAATGGTCCAGAATGTTTTAGCTTATTAAAAAAAGTTTGAAATTTTCAAATTAAAATCGTATAGGCAGGACAACGTCTGTCGGGTCCGCTAGTTTAATTATAATATTTGAAAGAGTACATTTGAAACTAGAATAAAATAATTTGGATATTCTGTAGACTTCGTTGACAAACTAAAGTTGACAATGCACGCATTGACAGATTGACTTGACATGTCGTTTTTTTCCCGCGCTTTGGGCAACATGCTTCAGACCACATACAGAAAATAGATTGTTACAGATAATAGTTCATTGTTTCTTAATTTACTGTGTTCGTACTTATTGCAATCAATTCTTTGATCTTGTTTTGTATGCAGTGATCGGCTTTCTATGCCTCATACATATCGGTTTTCTCTAATTTACTTACCAAGCAAGAATTGCGTACATACTATTTTAATAATAAATCTGTTACGTATGTGATATGTGACGTATCCCATATATGTTTATGTTATAAAATATGGATTATCACTTATTCCTTTTCCAGAAACTGGCATATTTCGGGTTCATGCACATGATTGGAAGTAGTTTGTGTTTCTGGATACTCAACATTGTACGTGAAACCATTTTAGCTTTGACGATATATGCTCATCAAAAGTATGAAAATAACACAAAAAGCGACACTGAAGGTAGAGTTTCTTAATACTTTTATCCTGTGATTCTTAAATATAATAAAAATCCAAAAATCTTGACGTTTTTAGCAACAACGCGTCAATCAGTGCCTCTCTGTAATTCCCTTTTGGCCTATTTTAGTCATAATTATAAATTGGCTAGAAAACGGTAAACCATTTAAAAATTCTTACAGTACCAATATCAAGATAAAGAAGTTAAAAAAAATAATCAAAATTTTAATAAATATATTTTGTTGTGTATAAAAGTGAATAAAAAAAATAAAATAAGAATATTTGTTACTAACTACTATAAGAAATAGATAAATAAATATTTTTAGGCGTATTAAAAACGAGGTTAATGAACTTTATAGCTGCGACGAAAATTTGAGTTTATTTGAAGATTTTGCAGCGTGAGAGAGTTATTATTTATATTATATTTTAATTATTCTAGAAACATTCTAAACATTCTACAGAAGTACGGCCACAATATTGTGTTAATTAATTTCTGTGTTTAACAATAAACAAAAAAAATCAATTATTCATATAGGTAACATATTGTACACTTATGAACGTCAAATTAAAGAAGAACGTTTAGTACGCATTTTCTATATATTTAGTTTAGAAATATTTATACGTAGTTCTTCCTTTAGCTTCTTCCAGGGTTATAATCTGTAACTTACAATAACGGTATTCAACCTGACGTTTACCTGTACGTTTTGACCTGGTGTATTCATGCACCACTAAACTATGCTTCTTTCCATCTGTTTAATCGTGATCTTTTTATTTTTTTAGAACCTAAAATGGTGATTAATGACTTCATATTTGCTATTAATATTTTTTGAATAAAGTATACATTGTTATCTGTAAATCTTTTTTAATTTTTTTAACTTTTACTAGTGTTGCTTAGTAGAGATTGCTTTTAGGTTATAAGGCCAGTAGCCTCTTTAATTTATGTTATCTAAGTGTATTTTTTTATTATTAAAAGACCCTATCATCATACCGTCGAAAATAGAAATATAATTAATACCACCCACCCAACAGACCACCGTATGGTTCGGGCAACAGTGAAAATTTCAGCAAAAATTAAAAGTAGAAAACAATTTAAAGGCAGACAATCAGGACTGAACCCACTAGAACAAGAAACACTTAAGAATATTTTTTCGATTCAACACAGTGAAAAATCTAAGAATATCCAAGAACAATATAATAATATTATACATCGAATTAAAACCAGTGTCGAAAAGTTACCAACAATACCAGGGATAAAGAGAAATAACTGTATTATAACTGAAAAAATAAGAGATATGATAAATGAATGTGCCGCGCCTGGCCCGCGACAGACACGAGTGGAACCGGTAGGAGGAGGCCTATGTCCAACGGTGGACAAACCAAAACTTAACTGAATGACGTTTTATCACCCCTAAATTGTAAAGTTTTTTGGAAATAAAGGCTATTATTATTATTAAGTGTATATAAATAAATGTATCGCAATAAAGTTTTAATAAATAAATAACCTAAGTGATTACTTAGGTCAGAATCGCTGACAATATCACTATAGCAACTAATAAAGTACGGGCTCCTAATATAATTTTAATACTTTTCTTGCTATTTTATTGCCTTAACTCGATATGGAAGTGATGACCACAAAATCGCGTATTTCTAAATCCTATAAAAATAACAAAGGAAACCGTTTCAGATGTCATTATCCACCTTGATATAAGCGGTCTGTACAAAGAAAACTGCACTGGCTCACAACTTATGACAACTATCGTCTCCAGCGTATCACCGTATTTATATCCGTTTGGAGTTGAATTCAATATTTTAATTGGTGAGTATTTCTCGGCGAGTGGAACGCCACAAACTATATTTCGAAAAATTATGCGTCAGCGCCGATGGAGCGTTCAAAATGTGACAATTTAATCTTCAACTTTGTTAGAGTAAATCGTTATCAACATAGTTACGTAAGAGACAGTAAAAAATGTTTTTGTTTGATAAATTGTTTCTTTTAAGACCATGATTAATTCTTATGTGGCTTTATTAAGTGATAATTTTTGATAAAAATTCGGTAGAAAAATATTAATTTAATTTATACCATCTTACAATGTGGCAGTATATTAAAACATTTATTAAGTAAAAACTATAGCAAACTGTTCAATGTGTTAAAACTAAAAACGTATGCTTAGTAAAAAAAATCATATTAACACGAAACGTATATATATAGTTCGCATAAGTTAATTAATAAATGATATATTTTAGTTGCCGTTTATTATATAATATGGAGCAATATAGGAAACTGTGAAAACATCGACGCAACAGATGGAAGTTCCAGTTATGATGATAATCAAACTATCTGCAAGTATGTAATTTATAGTTTATACTACGAAACTTACTTTATAGTACAATTGCATTAAAGTAACCTTTTGTCTCGTTCTGTTAAACTTTATTCACTATATGATTAAAAGAGACAAAACACTTTAGTTGAAACCAGCCAATTAGACTGTTTATGACGAAGGAGGTTAGCAATTAGCATTTATGAAGATGGAGGTAAACTGCTACCAAAATGTGTACTGTGTTTAGTTTACGTTTTTTTTTTAATTTTATGGCAATAGTTATAACTTTATGCCAGTTTCAAGTAAACTTTTTAGGGTACTTTAAATCATTTCACAGTTTCACATTCATATATTATTTATTAAACCATATATCTGTGTGACCGAGTAGGTTATGAAGTTGCTGAACAATGGAATCAGAGTACAATGTTAATTAATATTCACACGTATTTTCTGACGGATAAGCGTATTACAATTATATACTGACGGAAATCACTGATTGAAATAGTTCTGATACTGACCCCCACTCTTCACCAAGTCTTGCCTGCAACGAGGCAAGGCGTCATTTTTCAAACTTTTCTACTGTCTGCCAGATGAATTTCTTTTTTCTACATTTTGGGAACCAGCTCATTATTGTTTTACTCCACTTCTCACCTCTTTTAAAACTGTGCCTCGTCCATCGACATGTACTTTAGAATCCTCTTATAACGTCTTCTATGCTTGTCCTTTTTCTAACATAAGCCTACCTATCTTATTTCTTTATATTGAGTAAACCCTGTTCAGTGCTATTAGGCAAATCTCTTTTTTTTTTGTTTAGTTACCATATTTTACATCTAGAATAAAGCTTGTTTCGTATGGTTCTTTCTTGGTGGCTATACCTTTGTCTCTGCTTTAATATCCAATATTCCATCTACAAATTTCCTGTGTCTTCTTAAGAAGAAGATTGAATGATAAAGAATTGACATATTGATTATATGCAATGATTTCCTTCACAGAATTTACAAAATATAAAGATAAATATTTTTGATAGGATGAATATATAATGAAATAATTGTGAGCTACTTCATCGATTTAAAAAACTTATTAACATTATTTTTCAGAATACCAACAGCGAACGAAGATAATGACTACACAAGTAACATTGTGATATACGCGGACTGTCACGCGTCGAACAAGGGACTGTTCTTGGGCCTAATTCTTACTGTTATCGTTGTGGGCAACCTCATTCTGGGCTTTGTTTTGGGAAACCTGGGAGAGTAAGATATTTTTGATTATATTTATTGGATATCAGTTCGAAAATAATACTTTTTATTATTAAAACAATATAAAAGTTACATAACTTGTATCTTAAAATCTTTTTAGCGAATACGCGGTGGTTGGATACACAATCAACAACTGTGTTAAACTTGGTATGCACACCATCATGCTGCTAGCTGTGGTCATAGCATTTAACCAGATGAGGAAACTTGACATAAACGAACATCCCATCTCCTTGCTGGACGATATTCTTTTATTCGTCTGTTTACCAGCGTTCTTCATAGAGACGAGCCTGTCTATGATAGCGACTACTAATATTCTCAATATTATAAGGAGTGTGGATTTCATGATAATGGTAAGTCTTTTTCCTTTTTATACTTTTCTTGAATCTATATCTCCTATGATTTATTGCATCTGTCCTCTATTTTCTTGAATCTGCCCGTCTGCCTGCCATTCCTCAAACTTAAAAAAAACTGCTTTATATTGTTAATGCTTTATCTTAATTGGCTTTTGATCGGTTTCGATATTTAAGTTAATGTTAATGTTATGTTGACAATGTTAGTAAGGTCTCTGCTGAAAGAGAACCATCGTTGTTCATTGCAAAACTACTTTGTTTTAATGTTGACACAGTTACGTCATTATAGTTCGATATAAATAATCTAATGATAAATGACGCATATCAAATAAGAATTGTATTAATTCGCACAACTGCCTCGCCCGTTCTCTTTCCGCGCAGACTATATCAGCTCAGCTACTCTCTAATTTCACTGAATATGTCAATGTAGTGTTTGAGATACGACATTTCTAACACAGGTTATCCAAGTGATCCTACAAACCGCCTTATTGGTTGACGGATTACGGCGTTGCAGTAACACGCGAAAACTGAGAAGAACGAAGCCAGGCAGAGAAATTCTCATGTTCCTATTAATCGGGAATGTCGCCATGTGGATGATTTATACATTTTCATACAAATCGCCCGATTCATTGGATGAGCGTTACAAGTTTTTCGGGAAGGAGTTGTGGAGTATTTTGGGGCACATTTCTCTGCCCCTTATTATGTTCTATAGGTTCCATTCTAGCGTTTGCTTCTCTGATATCTGGGGGGCAGCGTATAAGCCCGGCTCAGAACATTAATCGTCTCTCAATTAGACACTCGGATTTTATGATAATTTCAAACTTTAATGTTGTAAGACTTTAAACGTAAAGGTTTTGCCCCAAAGAGGATAAAAGAGTGTGATAGGGATTTCAAGTACATCGTTTTATTACTTGCCTTTACTGATTAATTATATTTTTTATTAGTTTTTGTACATAAGCTTATTTTATGTGACAAGTAATCAAAAACAAATGAAGAGAGACAAAAAATACATCAATTCATAAATGGAAATATAAATCTTGTATGGAAAGGTTAGCAGCGCCATTTTGTGCATTACGTTTTGTTAGTACTCATGTAGAAGTGATACAAAATGTATGGAAGAGCTGTTATTCCTTATCGTTTGGCAATTACTTGACAAATTTGGGCAAAGGATTGTCTCTTCACCAGTGTAAGGTGAAAAGTAGAATATTCATGTGCCTTAGTATAAAAGAAAATATATTTAGCGTAATATTCCAACATTACGCCGATAGATGGCGTTGTTTTCAATCTAAGCATTTTATTAAATAGTTGTCAACTTGATATTACTGCCTAAATTCAGTTAAATAAAAGCCCTCAAAAGCTATGCAAATAATGATCCATTAAAATAAACGCATATGTACTAACATATACATTATTTTTTATTAATTTTACAAAATATTATAGTTTACATGGTAGTATATTATTACATTCGACAACCACTGTGGTTTGTTTAGTATTGTTAGGAGCGCGACAAATGTTTATATACACAGCTCAACTTCGCATTTATTAACAATATATAATGCCTACATAAAAAGTATGTAATATTTTTTAACTTATATCTTAATGTACATAATAATATTATGTAAAGTGACATTCCGTATCGGAATATTAAGGTAAATAATAGTTATGTAAGCTATTTTAAGTAACACTGTACAAATTATATTTTATATAAATTTTATTTACTATTTTCCTTGTTTTATTTGGGCGTATACCCACAAATTAAAAATATCTCCGTTCGTGGATTTTTATGGATATTTTCTTAAACATACAATAGCAAATATGGTCGAATTAAATCCTTTCTCGTTTTTTTAGGTGTTTCAAAATTTATTTTTAATGATTGTTCATACATTTTGTGTTTACAATCGGATATAATTCACCCACCTCTTCACATAAAACGTAGTCTAAAATATTCAAATTAAGCTAATCTGTCAAAAAACTCGATATCCAAGTCTTACGAATAAATATAGGAACATTTAAAGATTTTTATAGAAGTATATAGTAAAATTATTATCGATGACAAACATATACACTGACCGGAGCGTAATGACATATTCCGACTCCCTTATGTACATAATGTTCCGCACATAGATGGTAGCAAAATCAGCATTTTGGTTAAATTCACTAATAATTCTAAATAAATAAGTTTAGTGACTCAGACAACGACATCGCACCATCTTACTGGATAAATCTCCGGTCTAGTCATCTATCGTACAATTTCTGCAAAGTAAATCCTTAGCGAACCCCGAGGGCCCATCTTAAGGGCGTGTGATGGGCTGAGGTGTTTTTAGTGGGTAGGGTCTCGCTACCCCTCTGAATAGCAGAGGGTTTTGAGTGTAGATCCGGCCTCACAGTCCCCGCGTCAAGTTCGATATTCTCGATGCGGGCCTGCATTAGTGCATTTCCACCTTATAAAAAAAATACAACTTCCTTAAGTTCAACTTCTTTAAGGAGCGTACCAAAGGCCGGCAACACACCTGTTGTGCTCCTCTTCAACGGTCCATAGGTGGCGGTTTGCACTTTTGTCTAAGTTTGCCTGCTTGATTTGCCTCATTAAATCCAGACCTTTTTCTAACGTCCACATTTTTAAATTTAAACAGTTCTCAAAAGGCCTGCAATGCAATCACTCGTCTGGAACTCGTCTAAATGAAAAATCTTTGTACGTTTTAGTTTTAAAAATACGTAAACGTACAAAACTATACGACGAGATAACTAAAACACAACATTAATTTAAAAAAAAAAAACTTTTAATTCTTATAGCAGCACAAGAAGTTGGATGAAGTAAGTTTACTTACATACTAGTGTTAGTTTTGTTAGTAATTAAATTTGTATCCTAAATTTAGTTGTGTTAGTTTTTCTTATTTTTAAACTATTCTTCTGTAAACTCCTCTAAAGGTGAAGGCCTCCTCTCAAGGCAGCCAGTCATCATAACACAACATGAAGTAAGAGTAAAATCATCAATAATATTACTCAAAAATATTCAAATATTGCTGTATCATTTAGGCCACAATGTAGGTATAGGAAACTCTCGGACCTGCTGAGAGCCGGTTAATTATGTTGGTACCTAATGCAATTATCGAATATTAGGTTAAGTACTCGGCCGGTCGAGACGCACTCAGTACTGCATCTAAGATGTAAGCTTGTTACCGACAAGCAACATCAAACCGTTTTAATATACCGAAAATTTATCATTGAAAACTTAAATTGCATAGCAAAAGTTACTTTTAGATTAACAAATTATTATGTAACACATACAAAAATCTGAGGCCAGATCTTAAAAGGTAGCGCCACTGGCCTTTTCTCATTCTCGTCTTTTTATTTGTTTAACCCACACGATATTTAAATGTATATTTCATTCAATAATCAATACTTTGAAGATGAAGACGTTCTACGGGCCAAACGATTCCGAGAACTAAGAATGCCATTAAAAAGAAGAAGATAAGTTACTAGAGACATGAGCTATGTGTCTTGCGACACGAATGGTACTGACTTTTTCAAATCAGCATGATAGGAAAGGTCAAGGGGAAAAGACACATTGAAAACTTAAATTACATAGCAAAAGGTTAAACTAGGTGGCTTCTAAAACACGGCCGGTGCTTTGCGCTATGGTATTCTTTTAAGTCGAAATTCGATAATGTCAATAAATTTCTGTTACTCAGAAAAAATATTAGGGGTATTGTGACTTTATTCATTTTATCCATATTATTTCAAATTCGGCCTTTATTTTTCATTTTTTATTTATTCAAATTTACCATACCATACATATTACTAAATCTATCGTATATATCACAAACACTTTTATCTAAAATATTGTTATTGTATAATTGTTACAAAACATATTGAAAATACATTTAAAATAATAGACGTTTTTATCAAGCAGATAAAATCATCAGCGGATTAGATAGGCACTTAACAATGCTTTCTCTACAACCGATCAGCTCACTACCGAATATAACCAGCTCCAGATAAGTACTGTTTAATCCCTTAAAATCGCAGAGAATTCGAAAGAAAGGTGCCTGAAATCTAAGGTTGGTTTTTGTAGAAGGAATTTGGAAAATATTACCGATTTTTAAAATAGAGAATGAGTAAGGGATGAATGCACTGTATGTATTTGATTACTCAGCAATTTACACAAAAAGGAAAATCTCCGATCATATTAAATTGATGGTCCTATGTGAAAATCCTCTTCGACTTGAAATCTTTCAACGCGTTGCGAATGGATTGCAGATAAATAAAAATAAAAATAAAATAAAAAAAGCCTTTTTATTTCCTACAAATATAACTTTTTACATTGGCCCATCTCCAAGCGCTTGCTTATCTAATTAAAATTAATACCATCTTATTTTTATTTATATAATATATAGGATTGCATATAGTGGATCCATATAAAACTTGGTGTGACAGTTCCAACTTTATATATCCTAGACATTAAATTTCTAAACGCAAAAGGCCTTCACGGTAGTATTTAGACCATAAGTTTTGACAACAATTACAAATAACTTACCTGTTATTATTATAATTATGATAACTAATGTCACATTTTTTATACTGACTGTGTAGCCTTTTTTTATTAATCAATCAGAATCTTTCTTTACAAATAGACAAATATTATTATTAGTAAGAGGTTTTACTACTAAATATTCCTATCTCAGATTATCAGAAGTTCGCTCAAAAACTAATGTCGAATATACTATCTGTCTACATAGCATAGGCCAAACGAAAAGTAATTTAGTAGGTAAAGAGCGTACAAATTCATAAAAGGCCGGCAACGCACTCGCGTGCCCTCTGGCATTGAGAGTGTCCATGGGCGGCGGTATCACTTAATATCAGGTGAGCCTCCTGCCCCCATTTCTATAAAAAATGTTATAATTAAGCTAATTTACAATTTGGCTAAAGATTGAAATATATTAATTCGTTTTATAAATAGTTTAGTCGTACTTTCTCTCAGCATTTATTTCGTTTACCAGTAGGTCCACAATCAAGCGGATATGCGCTTGGATGACCATTGCCACCGCTCTCTAATTGTTTCCGATCTATGTCACTCCGTACAATTGACAAAATTTGAGCAAATGTAAATGCTAGATAGATTCGCCTATTTTTTATTGTTTAATATTTACCTCATAAAAATCGTATGGAGGTTTTAAAAACGCAAGACGAAATATGTTTATTATTTTAATATAATGAACAAATTACTTGTCACCTTGTTCTGTTTATGTGCGCATGTAACTTTTGCTCGAATGGTAAATGAATATATCTTGAGGAATAGCTTGCTTTAGATGCAAAAATATAATCAAAAAAGGAACTCTATACATTAACAAATAAAAGGCACCAGTAAATAGATTATAGTTTATAAGTAAATAAATTAACGAACTTAATACATTTTACCGCGAATTTTCATAATGAAAATGTTTTTAAACAGGTGGCCGACTCCATTAGCATGTCAGTATGAAATTAATTCCCCGTTTGTTTTTCACAACACTTAAAACAGTTTCCAATAATTGCATCATAAAAGCCATCGATGCATGCACAGGTTATTAGCTTACAGAGCTTTCTATACAGTTAATTTTGTTTGCACTAAAACAGTTTCATGTGAAAATGTTTTTTCATCATGCATACAAAGGAACTAGGTTTATTAATACGATGATGAAGAAACTTATCGTGACATATCTGATGATGAAGCTTTATATAACACATTGAATGCTTAGACAATGGATACAAAATAATAGCCAGAAACCAAAACATTTTATGGCGAATTGATTAAGTAAATATGAATGTTTGAAAATATGTATGAATGTATATTTTTTTTAACCTGTTTGCGGAGCCGAGTGGTCGGCACTTATACATACACATTGGGTGCTGAATACTCGGTTCCGAGAGCTGGGGATGGCAATGCTTTAAAGAAACAACGGTACGCCTGCACGAATCACAGTGGGCGGCATCGCTACTATGACCCCGCTCCACTCGGAACCAAGAAAGGTTCTTAGGTATTTTGTGACAATATATGTATGCTACAATATCATAATAATGCTGCCCACAATTTTATTTTACATAACATAATTTGCATGATAGGCAATGTTGGCATCTTCCACCTCAAGTGTCATGGATTGATGCTAGCTATTTTAACATATATACATTTTAACTTCTCAATAAATGAACGAAGTACAGCAACAAGTTTTTTTCTTATTTACACTTTCAAGGGTTGATGACGTGCAGGGCTGATGCCCGCCAGGCAATGGTTGCCGTACAGGACTGTGACTCATCGCTATAAGAATTTCTAGCCTTACAGACATACTGTTACTCGAAGAGTTTACTACTTCACTGGCTACTAAGCTCTAACGAAGTATCTATTATTTTTTTACACGCTATTCTTAATCGTTGGAAAGAAGTCGTTAATTAAAAAAAAAAGGAAACGGTTAAAAAGATAGGTTAAATAATGTCATTATTTTAAGTAATTATGTTTGTTTATGGAAGAGCTGGGAACCCTAACACATGTATTTTTTACTTAAAAGGGTTTCCAAATCTTACACTTTGAAAAGAAAATGTACTTAAAATGAATAAAGACTTTTTATTATGAGTATATTATTATTATTAATTTATGTAAGAATCCACCGTATACAAGATAATCACAATTGTTCCATGTGCCTCATGCGAACACGAATTATTTAAGTAAATCTCCAATTTTTATTTTTTCACCCTCTTAAAGAGGATTATAAAAGAAGTGTACTAGACTTTGTTTAACAGTAACCAGTTGACATTCATTTTGATTGTTATCTAAGGTTGAATTGAACCACAATGTTATATTTTTCATACACAAACGCTATTTATCAGAGCGTGGTATATTTGGTCACGGTTGTCGGCGCGTGCGCACCGGAAGGGCGCGACGACACCGGACGTCCTCGGAACCCGTGACCCGAACATACGCGATGTGACACTCGACTCATATACACGCACAGTTTAATTTTTATGATCTTTCGCTACTCCTAAAGAACGTAATAAACTGAGTAGGCAAATGAATTGGCCAGTGTTTGTTCATTAGATGCGCAGGAGTCGTTTTTAGGACATTTATAAGTAAAATTATTGTTTATGTCCATCAGTATTTGTCTTAGATATGTCCTTTATTATAGTGATATGTTTGTCTTATAAATGGACACGCGAAGTTTTTCCCTACCGTCAAATCTGATCTAGTTAGGTGCAAGTATTTCAATTAAGTATATTTCATTAAATATAGCTGTAGTATATGTATTAGGTTTAATTACGAAGTGCAACACGTGTAAGAAGCCCTTGATGTCGTGAAGATGGACGTTAACAGCCACTCGATCAGGTCAGGTACGTTCCTTTTATTGAGATGTTCAATAAATATTTGCCTCATGTTTAATGGACGTATAGCTGGCCAGACAAAATTACTAACTGTCAAAGATTTTATGAAAGTAATGAATACAAAATTGATATTAAGTTTACTACTTAAAGAAGTTTTAAATATTTTTCTCAGTTTACGTAAAATATATTTCTATACGTATCCATAATTTTTTGCAATCATGTTCCTTACTTTCGTTAAAATCTAAAAATTTCGTGATTTAAAAAAATAAAAACACATCACATAAGAAAATACCTTTATTTTAACACGAAAATATATTTTTTCTTAATAACTTCCAACCCTCATCCTACCTCTATATTTTTTGTGATAAAATTTGTGATTTTTACCGCAATAGATTCAATAAATCAAACTGGCTCACTAAAAGCTAAAAGATCTTTACCGGAAGATTCAATATTACGTTAGCTGACGTATTGCCTTACAATTTTATTATAGCTTCAACTAAACTGCTGTATTGATTTTGATAATATTCTCATAGTATACAAACTATTAAGACAATCGGTACTGGCCTTTTTAAGTCTGGGCCTCACGTTTTTGTATCTGTCTGGCCTCCTGACACACCCTATCAACTTTTCGGTCTAAGGCAGGCCGGTTTCGAGCGAATGATAAATTCGCACATAGGCAGAAGGTTCATTGGTGCACATACGAGGGTCGAACCTACGACCTTAGGATTGGGAGTCGTACGCCTAAGCCAATAGTTCTGTACATATGTCGCTCTATACATCGGCTATTGTAATTCACAAAATCTTCGATCTGCATCTGTGCCATAGTTTACTTCCTTCCTTTACCACATACACAACACACTCTCGTTTATGGCTGCTCCATCACGTGCGATGAGACACCAATTATTATTTTGTCAAGGAGTCGATTGTCATTTCAATTGATGTTAACATATTCTAGCTTGTTTATGTATATTTATATGTTTATTTATATTTTAAATTTATATATGTAATTTATATTATCTGAATTTTTATTTAATTCCCTAACCAAGTTTGATGTATTAGTAGAAATATACACTAGAAACATAAAACACGCACCGGATACGTAAATGCTACGTTACTTTTAATTCACTAATACTGATTAAAAATTTTGTGGTTTCTTCCAGGCAACTAGTAAATAAAAAGAATACTAGGGAGAAAGTTTACTAGCTAACACAATAATTATATAACTTACACAAATATATAGCATTTATAATATTCTTACCTACATACTATTAATAAAAATTTAAAAAGTTTGGTCCCTGTGTATCGAGAACATAATACTGGCATTTTGTTCGCTGTATTGCGATACTTATTCGTTGAATGTGCAAAGCTCTGGGGTGACCAGAAAAAATACTTTCTTCTTCTTCAAAGTTATTATAATACATATGTCTCCCGAACTTTTTCATTCAGTAATTGTTATCTTTAAGGTATGTGCACAAATATATATCTTTGGAAATATTTTAGTAAGTGAGTATTATTAATAGATACTTGAGTACATTTAACAGTAACCCCAAAACTTATCCATGTCAATTACAAAATATCTTTTCACAACCCCCTTTGTTCAACGTATGCTCACTTTAATTTGGTGAAATGATCACAGAGTTTCTACTTCAATTGATTTCGTGCTAATTGTTATTTACAATCTTCAAAGACGTGTCTATAACTTACCAAATTGTTTGATAATATAATATTTTAATATAAAAAACGCATTTAAACGCATTAGAAGGTATACTTTTGTGGCGTAACAAGTTAAAAATCTTTTAAAAAATTTATCTTTCATCTCATTCTAGATTTGTAGAAAGAACGAGACTAACAATAGAAGAAGTTTACTCTTATCATTTTCCCTAACGCGCCAAAAGAAGTATAACTTCAAAAATCCAATATAAAATCAACCAGGGTTTGGGTAGATAAATATTGTTATTGTGCGTATAAAACCATGCATAATATATACATATCAAATTGTACTCTTTGGAAGTTAATTTTTTACTTAACGAGTATGTACAGGAACTATATCTATTGATATAATGATTTTAGACGAACTTTTTAGGGAAACTTTTAGGCGAAAAAATTATCTTTAAATACCAAAACATAAATACAGATAATACTTAAAATTTTAACAAAATTAATAAAACTAACTACTAAACTAAACGTGTGACTACCAACAATCATCATGAGTTGAGAGACTCTCGATAGCGTGCCGAATTTTTCTCTGTATGTTTTTTTTTTTCATCGTATGTCATACAACGATACATATATAAGAAACAAGAAATAAAATGTTACCGGTGACCCCAGAGCTAGTTCTTTCCTCGCTCAACGAATAAGTATCGCAATACAGCAAGGAAATGCTGCCAGCATTAAAGGTACACACGGACAAAACTTTTAAAGTTTTTTTTTATTTCCTTTTTATTAATTTTATTATTAGGTATTATTATGTATTAGTAATATAGTATTAGGTTTATGTAGGTTATAAACATTTAACACATAAATCGAGATTGATTAGGTAGATAGGTAACTTAAACAAGTACAAAAAGTGTTTGTTTATTACATAGAAGTTATTAATCTCAGAATGACTTCTCAGGCTAGACGGTGATCAAAGATGCGTCGCCGCTCGCCCGGAAAATTGCCCTACCCAATGAATATTATTAGCCTCTTCAATAGTTCCGTGCAGTTTATTCATAGTATGGAAACTTGTTTAAAAATTGAAGGTAAATTGTCTCGGCAATTTTATTAAACAATACAGTAACTCTGGGTACCGTTTCCTATGTAAAAATTCAATTTATATTTCTGCAAAGTGACTCAAGATCTACTTTACCAGCTATTAAGGGGGATTGAGTATTTGATTGATTAAAGATTTATGATGCGGTTTATACATTTGTAAAACAATCAATTTATACTTAGTGAAGCTATAAGTTATGTTAATACGTAACAAATAGTACTTGTACGTAGCTGTATAAGAAAACAATTAAGTCGTTTTCTATTCGGCTACGACAAGATGCGCTACGACGTAGCTTCCCGTAGCACGTTAAGCGAATTTCCCTTGATGTTGGCAAAATTATAATTAAGCAAAGGCGCTTTATGAGTTCACCGCTTAATCCGTGAGTGGTATAGCACGCCACGCTCCACCGGTCATATTTAGAGATATGTGACGATCCAACGAATGCCCACTGAACCGAGAGAGGATGAGAGTTATTAGGTACACTTTCAGGTGATCTCTCGAGTGAGAGAATCGCCCGGTCCCCATACGACCTGGTTCCCATTCACAATCGTGGCTCTATAAAATTACATTTCTATTCGACGGTATTGTTAATTTATTTCTATTATAAAGTTGGTCAGTTAGTTCGATTTTGAAGGATATTGTTGCATAGTTCATTAGTAAGCACAAGATTTAACGACTCGAATCGCGGGCACAGTTGATTTTCATTTTTTTTTGTAATTTCTTCGTTTAGTTAAATGTCATTTGTTTCTTTTCTCTTATTATTATTACTAAAATAAGAATACTTATAAACAGTTTAATGACTGTGATACTTTCTTTCAAGTTAAAAACAAATGATTGAATAATATCTTAAATAAATAAAATATATATTTGAGGATTTTTATCCTAAAAAATAATTTCATGCAATATAAAAAACTTCTTACAACTCTTAGTCTTAGATTTCAGTATCAGATCTGTTTTTCCTAATAGGCAAGTAGGTTGTCAGCCTTCTGTGCCAACACGCCGTCTACTTTTTGGGTATGGCATTACTTTCACTAGCTTTTCCTTTGATGTACGATTGTATGTCAAGGCGCACATATACAGAAAAATATATGTTAGAACCGGAACCAAAACTACTATGTGGATACTCACAGTATCCAGTATTCCTTCTTCCCTCGGTAAAATAATATACGCTAGTTCGGCTGTCTAATATAAATACGTAAGTAAGACTAGCACATACCATCAACCGTGGTTTGTTCCAATCCAAGCACTGAATTCTTTAATATTGTTACAGTAATTGCGTAACTTATTTTATATTCTATAAGCCTTATAGAACTAATAACCTCAGTGGTAACCCCCGCTGAAACCACTAGACCAACACTTTTATGCAAACCTTATAAAAGAATATTCTATCAAATACCTGTATCGTTGATAAAAAGAATTGTCTATTGATTTTTAATAAGCTGATGATTTGCCACATCCATTCAATGAAATCTGTCGGTTCTCAGCTCATCCATTCGTGTCGCCCCTGTGATGTTATTCATATCAAACGTTTAGAGGGCATTAACTGATTGTCGTTATGTATATTTTGTTTAACAAATATCCATATAGACGCCTTTTCATACTGAAATTGCACAATATTATTATTATATTACTAAGTTTTAGTAGTTTTTTAGTTCTAGCTTGTTGAAAGATTGATTTTATTTTATTTTTTTATTATTATTGAAGTAAATCACTAAGAGTGTACACATTTAAATTAAATAAGAGTCTTTCTAAGTAATATAATAAATGAATCGTTTGACTGACTAATGTTTTATAAATAAAAGGGTTTTCTGAGAAAATGCAAAATTTGCAGAACAAACTTTTTATTGATAGTATAAATCGCAATACAGTGAGAAAATGCTTTGTACGCAAAACTAAATTTGTTTTAGTCTCCGACTTACGTGTATTTCAATATCGTACGTTCGCTAAGAATACTGTGTACACTCTATAGTTTACTATATTAATAATTATAATTGCATTTTTATATCTAGGTATGATGTATATTATGTATATGTATATTACAAAATTAGCCTAATGAATATGTACGTAGCGAAACAAGCAATTGCGGCGCGTAGTGAAAATTAATTAGTCACATCGTTGTCACAAAGCATGTATCGGAGGCTGCAGCGGAACTAGGCTTCATTGGCCTTTAAATCAATATCCGGTTGGTCGTGGGCGCGGTTCTCCTTCACTAGAATAAAATTAACTATGCCCTTAAGGACCTTAGCATGTTTATTTGCGCGTCACTCTAAAAAGTAGCGTTTAAAAATAAGTACATTTTAATTGTCGATTAAATATCGCACCACAGTCTGAATAAATATAATAAAAACTGTTTTTGTATGGATATGAATTGAGTATAGTGTATTTTTAATTATTTCTATAAAAAACAGTGGCGCTACAACCTCTTTTAGGTCTTGGCCTCAGATTTCTGAATCTGTTTCTGGCAAGTAGATGATCAGTCTCCAGGGCCTGACACACGTCGTCGACTTTTTACAAAGTAGCACATATATATTATCAGGAATAACACAACATATAATTTAACACACTTGAAATATGAGTGTCCAAGGGTTGCAGAATCATTTATCATCAGGTGAGTCTTCTGCAAGTTTGACTCCCATTACATAAAAAAATGTAATTATTACAAAACAAAATAAAATATCTTCATTTATCTAGGTAAACAAGTACACTTATGAACGTCAAAAAGATTAAATTAATTGTAAATTTTTATCTAGTACCAGTTCGCAAGTCAAGGGCGTAGAGATTAGTAATTGTATTCATAATTAATTGTTAAAAAATATTCATATTATATATATAATCCACTTATCAACGTTAATGGAATAATACTCGTATGAAATTCCACATTGCTTAGTTTATAATATTCTAAATATTTAACGACGTAAAACTTTTTTACTGACTTAAAAATCGCATACCCTAGCTATCGGTTACCTTCGGTGTTTCATTAAAAGTTCTGTACTTAACAGAAGTCAATATTGCGGTTTAAATTGAAATTTAAAGTTTGGACGCCAATAAGATTTTAGGCATCTTTAGTTTTTGCCAATTATTATTATTTTTACAATTTTACGCGGAGTATGCATAAGATTATTTAATTGCTTTCAAAAAAGGCTATGTTTTTTTTAATAAAGATCAAGATTCTGACAAGTATACGACAAGATACGGGCATGCCAAGGCATTGTCATGAATCAAGTTCAAAAATATTACACGAACATTGAGGAGTCAGGAAGCTTTGTACCAGATGGATTCGCCATACTTTAAACGACGACCAGAGACACCAGAGACACGTGGCTCTTTTCAAGGATCGGCCAACTAAGGTAAAGAAAAGAAGAAGTCAAGAAAAAAATATGATTGCCTTATTCTCTGGTCGGAAAGGTCATTTCGCGACAGTTGTGCTAGAAGATGGAAGGACAGTACAGTAACTGTTGTAAGTAGGCTGGTATGTCAATCGCCTGTTCGCCTGTTGTCTTGGAAAAAATTTGACAGCACCGCCCTCGAAGCAGGATCCTCCTTTACCACGTGAATGCTAGAGCGCACACCGCTAAATGGACTTTTGAATATTTAACTATGTCAGGTGTCGAGATAATAAGTCATCCGCCATACAGTCCTGACCTAGCGCCCTCCGACTTTCTTTTATTCCCATGGACTATAGATACAATTCGAGGTATTCGCTTAACCCCTGAAGCCCTGAAGATGCGGTGAAAGCGAACGAAAATGCCATAGAAGAGACCCCTAAAGAAGAATGGACCCACTGCTATTCTGAGTGGTTTCATCTAATGCGACGATGGGTACAGGGAACGGAGATTACTTCGAAAAACAATAAAAGTATTAGCAACTTTCTTTTCAGGGTTATCTACGTATAGAATTGTGTATAATGTTGCAAACTTCAATAATATATATAATTGTTTTTAATAAGTAGTTGAGAGTTACATATCTATTTGTTATTATTTTAGAAAATTAATGATCAGTAATAGGTTTCGCCAGACCATAAATAAGTGAGGGAAAGTGTGAAAGCAAGCGACGTGAGAGCATATGTCGGTGTAATGAAGATTTGAGGATAATCGAAAAAGCGGCAGACGATTTATTTGCAGCGCGACCGGTCGGATAATAATGCCTTTAACGGTGCTTCCGGGCGCAAGAGACGTGTTTAATAACGACCCACTACTCTCCTTAATTTATATATCTTTTAATTAATATAACGTTTAATATTCTATTGCACAGAATAAAAAAAAGTCTTTGATATCTATAGTAAACTTTTTTCTACTTTGTATCTTTATGTTTTGTTATAGAAATTCGAAATTTAAATAAGTGTATTAGAACTATTTGAATATTGCCATAGAAAAAACTCCGTTCGAAATTCAAATTTAGGGCATTTTTTTTCTCGTTTGTAATTTTGTTTTACTTAAACTTGATCTTTTATTGATCGTTACTATGACAACCGTATGTCAAAATCTAATACGTGTGACATATGTAGTTTAATCTATAGGTAATTTGTCTACGGTCGTAATACTAGATAAACCAAGTCACGTATATTATGGTGTTATAGAACGTAAAGTAAACGAGGCATCACTCGTAGCAGTGGTTACGCCTCCGAGTTCTGTTTGCCTCTTGATAGAGTTCAACCCTTAAGTGTTTTCAGATATTTAAATGCATATGATGTTAAAATTAAGTTCACAATCATTTTTTTATTTCAACTGCATACGTAGTACAATTTCAAATTAAGCAAATGCAATTCAAGTATAAAACGTGTGCACGTTAGTATAAAGTGCTAAACAGTGAATTAATATATAATATAAGAATAAAATATATATATATATATATATCACAAGAATAGAGTGGCCGGTGTATTGGACACTTTCTTATGTTAAATTAGGATAGTTAGCAATTACTTATTAGTTAGACTAGATCAGTGATTTCGAACGTGGGGCCCGCACCCCACACGGGGACAATTTCATTGATTGGAATGAGAATTTAAGTTTTTCATTATATGTTTTACTTACCTTGTATCGTTAGAAATTTCCTAGTTATTTCTTTTAAATAAATAGTTATTTGGCATTAAGGTGGCAATAGATTGGGAACTGGTCTAGAATCTAGATCATTATGCCTATATAAATAGTACCTTTGTGCCGACACAGTTTATATGAAAAATATTTTAATGTATATTAGTATGTATAGAACCGAAACATAATAACACCAAAATAAAGTATACGAAAACTTCATATTAATTTAAAAACTACTTATGAAAACAAAAATTCATTTCAATGTTAAATCAACTCCCATATTGCTTCCAAACAACACGGTCGCATAGAGAACAATATTTACCCGACGGAATATATTTGAGATCAAAATATTTACATAATTCAAACGGCCGTCGGAATGATTCTAGTTCTGTATTACACAAAATGAACGGATCCCAAGATCCCACTTACAAATTGAACCCGAAGGATTATTCTCAACTTATTTAACTCCGAAAATTAACAATATCTAACTGACCGACTGACAAAGTGAATGATATTTAAATAGACCTATTAGACTTAGATAATAATGATTTATTTATTTTAGAAAACACTGATCCTAATTTTATTAATTACTGTATTTTTATAAATAAATATAATCTACTAGCTGCCCTCTGGAACTTCGTTTCTCCTTCGGTTCACAAAATAAAATTAATTTATACTTAAGCCTCAATAACACGTGGTAATCATGATATTGAATTGTAGCTTATATGACACGTTTGTCGGTTACCATAGGAGTACCATCTATTGATTACTTACTCAATCCAGTCGAAAAGTATCGATATCTGTTAGAATCTTTTGGAGTTAACTGATAATTGTGACTCTCAATTAATTATAGACAAATAATTTGCAATAAAATAAAATTGCAACTATAATTAAATATCTAAACTATCGTATCTCTTAAGTTGGACCAGACTGCTTACGGTGTGCTAATTTCATTTAAAATCGGTTAAATACTTAAGGAGTCAATCGCGGCCAAATATCATGATAGGAGATTTATATATATTAAGATTACTATACACAATTGTCTATTTTAATGTAATTTTCTTCTATTCTCAACATATATTTTGAGATTAAATTCTAACAACAGGTTATTTAAACATTTTTATCAATTTTTATATTTATTTTTCTTTTCTATAAATCTACGAATTAAACACAACAATTAAATTTACGAATCAAAACACAGTGTCATTTTAGCTTATAATAATTTATTTCAACTAGATAACACTGATCCATTTTAGTAAGTAAATTAATAGTTGTACTCTAGAGTAATTTCAGTACCAAATTCAACAAACTAAAATTAAAAATATCACAAAACACGTGCATAATTCTGAGTGTTAGTCTATATTATACCGCCTTCCATTGACATTCAATGCCAGGAATCTCGCTAGTGCGTTACCAGCTTTTAAAGAAAGGCTACGGTTTTCTTAAAGGGCCTTAAGTCGATTTGGTTTTGAAATACTTCAGTAAAAACTAGGAACTAGGAAACTTGATTCGAGTAATTACATTACTGATTATACTTTTCTCTATCAATATTTACCAAAAGACTGTAATTAAAAATATATGCAATGCGTCCTCTTCATATTAAATTAAATTTACGGAATATTGCAATGTTTAGAATAAGGGTTCATCGAGCGCTCTGGGCCGTATGGAGCGCGCATACTAATTTGTGGTCGTTCAAGAAGCATTCAAATAGCAGGCAGAGCAAGCTTACGGGATATGTGAGGCGGGACCCAAGATTTAGTTTACAACTTAGATTACGAATGCTACTGTGGTCAAGAATTAAACAAGTCACCTAATGGAACACACGTACAAACAATCCAATTAACCATTTATGGTGGAGATTATAAAACCATTTATATTATTACTCTATACACAATGCCTCTGGATTCTGCTCTCTGGACTCAGAGTTCATATTTAAATCTCGAGTATGCGATCTTACAAAGAATAAAAAAAAATCAGATGCGCTACAACCTCACATGTTTAAATCTAATAGGCAAGTAGGTGATCAGCCACCAGTGCCTGACACACGCAGTCGACTTTTTAGGTCTAAGACATATCGGTTTCCTCACGATGTTTTCCTTCACCGTTCGAGCAAATGTTAAATATATAGAAAGAAAGTCTATTGGTGCACAGCCGGGGATGGAACCTACGACCTCAGGTATGAGAATTGCTCGCTGAAGCCACTAGGCCAACACTGCTCAAAGAATGCTTACAATGAATGTCAGGCACAAAATACTGACTTACTGGTTTCTAAAGAACAGAAGATTATTCGGTTGCATCCAAACCCATTTAGAATCATAAGCCATTTTTTTTTATTTTATCTAACCCCAATAAAAACGAAAACATTAACAGTGACACATTTTTTAATTAGCGCAAGAAAAGACGGATTGCCTCCAGGCAATTTACAAAAATCCTATCCCGAGAATAAATTTGCACTTTAATCTCGAACGACTCCATAAACAAATAATTAGAATTGTAAATTGAGTAATTCATGATTTAGTGCGCCCTTTTTATTTGAATATTTGAGTTTAGATATTATTAAGAAATTAGCGACTCGCCCCAGGACAGGATTCATATACTTTTGTCATGTCATCTAATGATAATAATGTATACATTACTATAATATAAGCCATGATCGTTACAACGGCGGTTTTACCTATGGGAGTATTTATCATAAAAAATTAGTTCATCAATTTCCAGACACTTTTAAGTTAACTTCTCAATATTAGTTGAGATACATTCCTCTATCCGCATGAAATCAAACTCAAAAATCGTAAACACTTTTCTATGATTAAAAACAGAAACCAATACAAACAGATAACTCATTAACCAAGGAAGTACCTGTTGCTACCTCACGCGGCCTACATCCGTGCACGGAAGCTAAAAGCTCATTTTCTTTTTATATGCATTTACGTTTCAGATTAAAAGATCCAATCGCCGCCCGCTGAAGCTCGGTTAAGTCCGGAAGGCTTCGCTGTAGAACGACGGATCATTGGTCAACAGCGGAGGGTGTGAGTGATGACGTGCTCGAGGTAAGTTTCCGCGATGGGGCTACCAGTTGCGTTCGGAGGGTTGGAGAGCGCAGTCTTGCCACGCTCGCCCTACGCCGCCTTGGGGGTAAGTGGAAATTTTATTCGATTAAAAAGCAATTTCTTTGAAGTCGCTCGACGATTTACAGCTAAATTTTATATCGTGTGCTGGGTGTTCGCAAGTTTTTAGAAGTGTTGAAACTTAATTATAATGATATAGGTGTTTAAATCTTTTTAAACTTCGTACCTTTTTTGAAATAAAGTATAAAATACTTAATTGGTGTTTGGCGTTGAAAAAATTAATGTATAATCTTTTTAAATGAATTAAAATTGAATTTTATTTGGATGTTCGATAAAAATAACATATAAATCATAATCTTTATGTCTAAAGGTATTTTAATCCTATCAATGAAAGAGCTTAAATAACTAATTCTCGTCACAACGTATAAATCCCTTGAAATACGATTTACTCACGTCTATCCATGTATGAATGCAACAGGTAGCAGTAGTTTAAATCCGCTATAATAGTGTTGACGGACTAAACAATTTCTGTATATTTAAGAATAATGAAAACATTTGAATAAATAATAATATTGAGCGTAATAAGTTTTTATATACAATTAAAAATTTAAAAGTAGTCCTGTTAAGAACGGTAGTTTTAAACGAGGAATTTGTAATATGCACATTTTAGTAGCGAATATGTTTGTCTGTTTTATTATGTGATCTCTATATAGATAGATACTTTATGAATTCGTCGGAATTAAATAGATTTATAATACAACATAAGTGCGTATTGATTTTGTTTATATTAAACGCGCACAAATACAGTTATATTTATAATATATGTAGTGTCATATTTTAACAGTTCATTTTTTTTAAATTGTAATTTCAAATTGATAATAAATGAATAAATAATAATAAAATAACAACTGTTTTCAATTAATACTTAAAAAAGTTTTTTTGCGATTCCGTAAAAATACAAAATATATTTTAAATATGTATTGATAATTAAAACAAACATGCTTATCAATTTAATGAAGACTCATGGAAAACTTAATTAATTAATACATCAAATATCTTGAAATTTTCTTAGAATTGAGATTGTTTTTTAACCAGTTTATAAATTTAAATAATTTTTTGAGAGTTAAACTTTATAATGGAGCAACTCATATACAAAATTAAACCCGATATATGAACGTTAAAATCTTTTGTTTTAGTTACTTATACAAAGTAAAGTGATCTGTTTCAAAAATAGTTAAAGTTACCGTCAACTCTTCATGAACGATTCTTAGTTTGACTTACAGGAGTGGTAAAAACATAACAATTTTATCTCGTTGTTAAAGATTTTCATACGTTTCGTAATGGCCTTATTATAGTGAGTGCCTATTGCAAATGGACAAAGGAATATGAGGGCTTCATACCATCGGTCCACTCATCAAAGTAATGAAACCGTATTCAAACCACTCCAGTACTAACATTTCAAATATGACGCACACAAGTAGCTAATTAACTTTGTCCTCACAATGCACACATATTTCTAATTTAGACTTTAAAAAAATCATATATATGAGTGACCAGAAGACCTCACTTGTCTATAATTTTTTTTTTTTAATTATTCATAATATAAAATAAACTTCGGGTCTCGAGAGCGATAACCACTCATATCATGTGAAGGTCTATTAATAAATGAAGTAAAGTATTAATAGTATTGTGGAGGAAGTGATGCTCTTCTCCAACCCTAATGAGGAACCTCGACCAATCATACAACGAATCAAAGGTCCAAGTAGAAGATGTATTTATCCTTATTTCGAATTACTTTGTTACCGCGTTTCAGGATAGGACGTCATAACAGTGTTCGGTCTAGATTGTAGACGTTACCATAAACTAGAGAAACATTACTAGCCATAAATAATTTTTAAAATTATTGGTCGTTTCTTCAGAGTGGTCAAATGTACAGATCACTAACAAATTATCTATATACACAATATTATAGTCAATTGTCAATACATTGCCGTTTTGACAATAAAAACGAAACATATAAATGTTGCAAACCTTATTACAATTAATTAGCTTCCGACATTTTTCGCGATCGTACGTCTTGCTGCATTTAATATATTCATTGCATTAATTCAGATATTTAAAAACTATACATATATACCTTACCCTACCTTAAATTTTTCCTTCAGGCGAAAACCGATTTCCATTTGGACAGATGCATCATTTCATAATATGTAAGAAATATACAATTTTATATTAACTTTACAAAGTTAGGAGCGTAACGAAAAAGTTTGATTGGTTTTAAAATCACACAGAAATCGTCAAAACTCATTAAAAGTAATTCGAATCAAACATAAATCATGTTATTGAGATACTGTTAATTCATGTAAAGTTGTTTAGATTATTTATTTCAAATTAAGCGAACCGGTGTGTTTAGTGAATTTACTAAAATAAAACATTTTTTCAAAAGGTCGCTTAAAATCACAAAATCAACAGGCAGAAATCTGTGTTATTTGTTATTTATCTGTTCCAATACAACCTTTTATTTATTAGTTCAATGTTACTTAAAGATCTGTACAGATATTGGTAGCTTATAACTGCCGGTAGGATGCTAACGCTACCTAACCATTTCAGCTATATTCTAAATTGTCTATGGTACATGGTCTTCACACAATATAGAGTAAGTATGGAGTTTCTTGTCCATTCTTCTTCATGAAACTACCATTTGGAAGGGCAATTAGAGATTTTTTTTTTAATATTTTTAACTTGTATTTTGACTTTCAAAAGCCTATTTTAATAGGCCTAACTGAAATAAAATTTGATTTGACTTTTACTATGTCTTAATTGTAAAAAGACTAGTTTATTATCAGTCATAATTTAAGAGAACAAAAAATCTAAACATTTAAAATAAATCCAATTTATTCTTATTAGCAAAAATATCATATCAATGCAGCAATGGATTTTCTTCCTATTCAGCAATGAACGCTTGCTTTATACGATGACAAAATCGTAACATGTTTCTTATTCAACAAAATAAGCTACAATTACAAATAACACGAATGCGGAAGCAATTTTCATCACATACCAAAAAATACATACACCTAAAAAATTAGACAGTAAAAATATTTACAAATGACAGAATTGGGACTAACTGAAGTAGATCTTTTGTCAGCTCATTCAACGGACTATTAAAAACGTCTGTTAATCTATGTTCATTATTTCCGTAGACTGTGTCATGTATCAACCTTACCTATAAAGAAAATCTCTATACAAAGCGTGTTTCACTAGATTATTACGGTTATCACACTCTGGTCTCGATCATATCTCTCTGACAATGTGATTGATTGGATTGAGTATTCAATGCATCGACACGTAGGTTGTGTCCGAAGGACGGACGTCCATGACGCCTCACGTGGACGTCACACAAAATTTTGATAGCCATTTTGCAATTGTGCACAATCCCTTGGAGAACTGAATGAGGTCTATTGAATATTCTTTAGACACTGTTGACGGCTTTGTAATATTCATAGCGTCTCTGGGTCCTTCCATATAGGCTTCACAATAGCATTATGAACATAATTTTATATAGACAATGAAACCTGTTCAAATTTAAAGGTTTAAAATAACAGTAATCTGAAATAATTTAAGTTAAAACGGTGACATAAAACTGATTCATTTTTTATGAAATTTTAATACATGTGCTTATTTTTTTTCGTAAAACCTGCTATTATCTTAAAGCAATATTTTAAAGCGTTAATTTGTCTTCTGACAAATGAAACAATAAATTCAGTGAAAATAACGTAACCATCCATAAATAAAAATATAAATAAAATATCACTTAATACATAATTCCTGTTCCATCGAACGGATTGTAGGTGACACCTTAAGCAGATCAAGTTTAATAGTTCATAGATAATAGTTATAATATCGTTAGGAAATATAACAATGTTCAAACACAAACATAACATCAATTAGCGTGGGGTTTGGGGAATATATTTGGAGTGTTCACGAAGTTTTCGATTTTCTGTGCGTAAACATTACTTGTATTTCAAATCATCGATCTTATACTTTACACAGTATTAGTAGTACTTTAATAGTACCTATTATATATATAACTTCAATAAATAAATTTGTACTGTAAAATGTACTACAAAAGAGTTTCTATTCTATTAATGAGTATTATTTTAATCAATAAAAGTCATTATAACTTATGGCGCCAAACTCACGTATTGCGTCCACAGATTTATAAAATTATAATATTGGTATAGACTAAAGAAATTGGGTGTCATCTAGGACAAAAATTTAAAAATAGAAACTCCTTAATAACATAAACTTGGCTGAATAAACATTCGATTTATATTTTAACTTTTTGCGTTCAATTTGAAATCTAAATGATCACGATACCAGTAGGACAAAATATATTTACGACATCTGGCTAATAGCAATTTTTAAATTCATTACATAATTATCATTACCAGTCTCATTAATTATTACCAGTACATATTATCTTTAAATACCTTAAAATACGTTAAACTCTCATGCTATAAGGAATACATAAGTGCACTATCAAACTTAGATAACGCTACGACCAATACTGCCTTCAGGCTACAGGGAAGCCGGCCTCAGTTACATTTTATAAAGTCTCCAGACAAAATAACGATTATGAGCGTAAGGCTTATTATCGACAGGGCTTAACTAGCTTTAGAATATCCTTGTGGGGCCTTCTGTTGTATTTTCAAAACTGTTACTTTGTATTGTAACTGTAATGTTCACGTTAATTCAAAGGATGAACAAAATACGAGTTATTTTTTAATACTAAATAATTCAAGGCAAATTGGTAGGTAGGAAACCTGGCCACAGCCCAACGTCTTGGTTGAAGATTCTTAGGCAACGATTTGCTCAAAGCTGTTCAGAAGCGTGGCATTCAAAACTGATATTAGAATCTATTACTATTTAATCAAAGTTATATTTAGTAAAGTGTATTTGTAGATAGTTAATACACGCAGTAACATATAGATCACGTTTTATATGCTACATTTTTGCAATAAAACTTTTCTATGTTGTGTATTTATAATTATTATATCTGTGGTCATAGATCAGACAATGATAAGTTTCTTATTTCTCCGTATGCCTTATCATATTCTGACCTATGGCCACAGTAGGTACATAACCGATATATAATCCTACAAATCCTTGTAGTGGGAGACTGTGAGGCTCCAGCAAGAGCGGGGCCTCGGGCATTTACCTCAAGTCTCCCCAAAAGTTCGTCCCTGATTATCGGCCGCTTAACTTTGTAAGTCTGCCACAATTACTACCGCTTAATAAGAAGGAAATATCGAGGTTTTTAACAACGTAAGTTTCCAAATCTTTGCCAGTTAAAGTTTTAAGTTAATATGTCTGGAATGGCTCTAGTACTATAACTCATAACCGAATATTAGTACTCTCGTACAATTTTCTTTGAATGAATAAAAAATTATAAAGGATTTTAATTATTCTAGTGTCTTATAATTGAATATCGAATATTTTTTATTAATTATAAATGAAATACTACTAAATTCATTAGTGAGCAGTGTTGGCCTAATTTCAGCGGGCGACTCATCCCTGAGGTCGTAGGTTCGATCTCCGACTGTGCACGAATGGACTTTCTATGTTATCATTTAATACTCGATCGGTGAAGAGAACCATCGTAAGGCACATGAGACTGAACACTTGCCTAATATTAATAAAATACGATCAGAAAACAGATATCTTTGACAGACCTAAACAGGTTGTAGTGCCACTTATTTTTTATTGTTTTATTTCATTATTTAATAATTCATATATGTATTTATTATTAAAAAATTAAATTAATTCACCATCGAGAAGTATGTGATTCATTATCATTTAGATTATCAATAAAAATTGTCAACTTATAAAATCAGTACAATTTTTTAAATTTTATTTATTTATTCATAAAAACACTCCTGCCTTAACAGGTGACCCTAAATTGACACGAGTCACAAGTGAATAAAACTTACAGATAAACAAAAAAAACATATGTAAGTAATAAGCAAAAACAAAATTACATAATAAAAAATACAAGATATTAACTAACTACTACAGGCACTGACAAATAATAGAACGTTTCCCTGTTCACTCAACGGACAATGAAAAAGATCCGTTAACCTATGTATTTCGTTAACTAAATTATTTTTTGGTCCGAGAAATACACTAAAAACTTTGCAATCACTTGCATAAAGCCACTCTAACAACAATATTCGAGAAATTAACTATCAAAGCTTCGTTAAAATAAGTAATAGTGGTATCGAAGATACCCTGATTGTCTGAAGACGATCCCTTTGGCTAACGAGCAGATCTGAGCCACCCCTTTGTATTGTTGTCACCGCAATCCTGCCGCAGATCCCCTTGCACCGGCTATGATTGTCTAAATATCCCCTCGCTTACCTACTTACCTATTTTATAACGATTCAAACAATATTATCCGTTAAACTCCTTTAACCGTTATTTACGTAATATTAAATACTCTAAGACAATCACGACAGTTTATAACTACTAACTAATTTACTACCAAATTCTCTTTAAGCTGTGATTAAGATGATCAGTTCTTTAGTTAAACATCTCCATATATGAAAGTGTTGACAATAGTAGTATATTTTATGTGTATATGTTGAATAAATAAGCTGAAAGAACGAACATAAGATTCTGTATGAAGTGGGTTCTCAATGCGGTGCAGTTTTCATTGTCCACGTAGATCCTTTATTGTCTGTGGAACCAAATAACCTTTTATAACTGAGTTTTATATCAAAAGACGCTTATAGTCGTTTATATAGTAATAAAACTCGTGTATTGTATATTAAAATCTTTTAACAGTACCCATAAATATTATTTAACATGAATTTTATTTGTATCTATGTCAACAGTTTTGCCCCCAAAGTTGACAATTATCTGTGAACGTTTCATTATACGATAATTGTTTTTTTTAAAGTTCTTTTAAAACACATAAAGTATTTATTGTAGAAAGATGTTCTTCAAATAAAATAGAGTTGAAAGATATTTATTTCATATTGTCTCGCCACAATTTTCTTTTCTTACTTTTTGTTTATCTGTGGTATTGATATTACTAATACTGGCTTAGACATACGTTGTTTTATTAATTTTCCTTGTATAATAACGCCTTCATGTGTAAAACTCTTTGTGATTCTATTTTAGGCGAGTAATTGTTATCGTCTAACCTCTCTGATTGTTTTTATACTAATTGTTCCCTTATCCCTACGACTAACAATTATGTTTTTTTTTTGTTATTAAGTCAAGGATAAATTTAGGACTTATAATTTATTTTGATGATGGCAGTGAGTTTATTTTTTCCAATTTTATAAATATTGTGTTCCTCAAAGGTATAATATTACATAATAGGTCATATTAATAAATATGATTAAATAACTTTTTACTTTATTAAACAAAATACAGGAGATACAGAGCCCAACAGATTTTTGTTATTTATAAAACTCTATTGAAATAAAGTAACAAGCTCGATAAGCACAGCAATTTTAAAATTATTTACATGCATATTGGAGTACAAAAGTTAAATGAACCATAGAGTACGGGAATGAAACTGGCGGAAGTAATGCCCCTACGTCCATTACAAAGTAGCAAATTGTCTATGAAGAAATGTAAAACTATGTACACTGTTTGAAATGTATTCACTAATATCGTACGTCATTTCCTGTATGAATCAGAATATAAAACCTCTTCTGTCCTTTATAATTAGTTATAATTGATGTTATTATTGTCTATTTTGATATATCAATTATTTATTTATTTTTCCAATAGCCGATTAATTAAAACACATTATTACTAATATAGTAATTGTTTAACTTAATTTCATTCGTGCTTTCATTCAAAGTAGAAGTCAAACGTGATGGTTATATTGTATTGTGTATTAAGAGTATTTTTTTAATGATGAAGATAATATTTTTAATATTTTTTACGTGATAATTTAATTTACCAATATATTATTATCACTATGTACATTTGTACATTACATAGTGATAATAATAATTACATAGTGCAGGGCACTTTTAATGGCAGTATTTCCTTGCTGTACTGCAGTTATCCACTTAGCGAGACAGCACCAGCTCTGAGGTTGATTACTATCTACCAGGCTACTTTCTACTCCAAAATCTACCAAAGTCCCAAGAAGTACCCAAGTCACTATTCCAAATAGAACAATTAGTCATTTAGTTATTAGTGATCCATGACGTTATTAACATTTGAGTTCCTTAAAGAAATATACCTATATTAAGGCTACATGCTTATTTTACTAATAATCTATACTGTCATTGTTTATATATATATATATATATATATAATAAATATATTGGGGCGCACGGTCCTGCCCGTTAAACGGCTCATCATATAAATTTCAAACACGAATGAACGTCAAAACTGAAATGTATATGAAATGCTTCTAATTTTACTTTTACAGCTAGTTATCAAATCAAGGGCAAAGTACGGAAGAGAAGAACTGATAATAAACTCTCCGCCACTCTTTTTAATCGCCAAGTTTTGGTTTTACACAACTTTTGTTAAGAGCTGCAACAATTACACCATGTTAGATATTAAATATATGCCCATGGACACTCAATGCCAGAGTACGTGGCGTTTTACGAATTGGTACGCTCTTTCTTGAAATTCCCTAAGTCTAATTGGATATTTATGAAATGCCTATGTAAATAAAAGGTTCAACGTTTCAATGACAATATTATCTATTGTCTATTCATTTGATACAGTTTAAAAATATTTAGCGTTGGTAAAAAAAAAATACTGTTTTGTAAAAATAAAAGCTTTTTCAACCCCTTTCAGTAGTCTCATCCCAAAGCGTTCAACCATGCGCCAGTCGTTACATACGGTCGGTTGCCTCGCAAAGTGAAAGTTTTTGCACGTCGATAAATATGAATATTCCACTGGAATTACTCATTACAATGTTCATATATTAAAAGTTAATTGAGTTATTTATTTATTTAATTAATTAGTAGTAAGTAATCTAACAGCTTATACTTATACATATTATAATACAAAATACTAAGACAATACAGAAAACCAAAACAGATTACATAGATAAACAATTTATGTATAAAAAACAGAAAACGAGCAAGCGCATTAAAAGACAAAGATACATTAAAAAAAACAAAAGAATAAAATTAAAAAAACTGAAATTTGACATTTAAAAGCAACAAATAATACTAAGAATTTAAAACTACTACTTAAAAAAAATCTGAGTCAATTTAATAATTAAGAGTTAATTTAATTGAGAGTTAATTAAATAATTAATTTATTAAAACTTAAATATAACAATGAATTTTGAATTATTATATAGTAAAAATAATAATTCAAAATTAATAAATTAAAAAAAATAAAATAAATAAAATAAAATACGTTTATTTTGGAACATAAGATCTTCTAGGTATCACTTATTCCACGTCAATCAATTCAAACTTGTAGGCATCCCTACTCATCGGCAAAGACAGAGGGTGTAGGCCGAGAGAAAAAGCCGGCGTAAAAAACTCTCGGTACTCTTTTAAAAAAGCAAATCATCAAACAATATTTAAAACAAATATATCAAATTAATTAGAGGCAGCCTGCCCAGCACTAGTCCCAGGCCCTTTTATCAACTAGATAATCAATAACTTTATAGTAAGCCTTTTTACACAGCTTTTCTTTAATACATTTCTTAAATTTATTAAAAGGCAGAGATAAAAGAGCCTCTGGGATTTTATTAAAGAAGAGTATCCCTTTCCCCAAAAAAGAATTACTAACTTTACACAGTCTAGTACGGGGAAATTGCAGCCTGCGTTTGTTCCGAGTATTGACATTGTGCGTATGTTCTAATCTAGTATATTTATCACTATTTTTGTATACAAACATAATATTTTCATAAATATATTGCGAGGGAAAGGTAAGTAATTAAAACAAATTTTAAAATTTTTTGTCTTTGCCGCAGTGTACCTTTAAAGCCGGCGGCATTTTCTCGTTGTATTGCGATAGTTATTCGGAAAGCGAGGAAAGCACGAGTTCTGGGGTTACCAGGACTATAATGGCGCAAACTTTATTCTTAAATTAGCGCCTGTACACTTGAGCTCAATCCCAAAGAGTACTTAGAGGGAATAAAATCAATGTTGAATAAAAGACACTTATATATGAGCCGTTTATTATTTTCCGCCTGTACTGCCGCCGCGTATGCATCGCCTTCATGAATCCGTGATACATTTTTAATTCAACAAGACACAGCTTTCAGCTTTATAGTTTTTTTGTTATTTATAATTTATTAATTTTTTTTAGATTATTCTGTTACTAGGATAGCCTGAAAGAGATCGCTGTTTAGCGTTAAGGCAGCCCGTTGCATCCCTTATAATTTTATGTTTTGTGTTAGTAGTAGATTTCTACAAAAATCTTCTTTTATGAGTAAAATAATTTGTATCTATAAATATTCATATAAAATAAATAGCACAAACGTCGACCCAATTTGATCTTGAGACGTACTATTAACCGGGACCCTTCGACAGCACAATAAAAATGATTTATAGAGTGAGATCGTTTACTGAAGAATATGATACGATTCTATTTATTGGGAAACAGGTAATAAAAATCTGAAATCCGATAGCGGTGATTAATTTCAAATGATTGAAAGGGTAATTTTTTAAATAAACTTTTTATCGACACGTTCTTTTCAATACGTTTAATTAATACAGTACACCTAGATTTTCTGAAGTCTGAACTCAATCTCTCACACACAAACACACACAGCACACAAACACGCATGCTAAGATTAAGTTTATAGCGATTCTTTTTAGATTTTGTATAGATAAGGGAAGTAGCGAGTCAACCCCAACACAAGTATCTCTTGTGTCTAAAATTTTCATTTAAATTAATTTCATCTCAAATGTTAGTGACTAGGTACGCGATTCAGTCGTGGGTTTGAATCCCTGTGTGAATTAATACTCAAATAATCAAATATTTTACTCAAAAAGGAATAGAGATGTTGGAAATATTATTGCTTACTAAAGTTATCAATTTTCGTAACACATTGAAACATAACTGCAATAAGGAACATTCATTTACTCAAACAGTGTCGGTGCGTTTCTGATTAGTTCAAACTACGTATTGTTTAAGCAAGTATTGGAATCCCTAATGTCTAGGAAGTTTGCACATCAGAGTACTCCGCTCATCCAACAGTTAAATGACGTTGTTACAAAAATATATATATAAATGAATCGCTATGTCCGTCACGGCATCACGTGTGAACGGCTGGACCGATTTCGCTAATTTAATAAAATTCTTATGAAAAAATTAAGAAAATTGCGCTGAAAATTATTAAATTTCAGAATACTTAAGTACTTAAATGGTTTTTTTTCATAGTGCTTTTACAATTCAAACTTTTTGATGTAAGCTTACGTTTGACATAACGTAGACAGAATGCGTGCTGCAAATATCGTTTAAAACAAATGTTTCTATTTCTTATTACATTCATAAAATACATATAAAATAATTATGATTTCTAACAAACAATTCTTTAGTGCACATCAGCTTTACTTCAGAACTATCACGCCTAATATAAGAGTTCAATTTAATATGGAGTTTTGTTTAGTTTGCATAGACATATATTATAAAGAAAAATATATACAGGATAATCGGGTCCGCTAGTTATGTAATGAATAACTCTGCTCGCTTCTATTATATTACTTAAGTCAATCAAAAGCTAATCCGTCTATATACCATTAAAAAGGCCGCTTTTAATGTAACGTAACAAGAAGGCAAAAGTTCGTCAGTATACTACATTATTGGCCACATATTTGCGGCGTAGCGAGGCGGCGAGCCGACGTTGAACAAACTAATCTGAAAATTACACGCACCCTCTTCACTACGAAGCTTATTTCACTGGCTATTTTAGTCTACAATAAATTGTTTGTCATTGGCTCGTACAGGTTTATTTTTTCATTCATGTGTATCTCAATAAATGTGTTGTTTTGATTGAATTTCACCATCAGATAACGAGGCAGAATATTTAGTTCCAACCGAGGCACAATATGGAAGCAGCTGCCAACTGAAGTATTTCTAAACCAGTTACTTAAGTTCCTTCAAGATGAGAGAGTACCAATTGAGCCTTCTGGTATTGAGTGTCCATGGGTGGAGGTAGCAGTTAACATCTAGTGAGCCCGTTTGCCCTAATATAATAACGACATGTTTTTTATCGCAACTATTATTTATAAATTTACTTTTTTTTACTTTGATAGGATTTACTCAAATATTTTTGTTTGGTTTGTTTTTTAGAATGTAACCCTTCAAAAATAGCTTGACTCCATCTTCTACTGAGAAGGTTCATACCACGTTATAATAATGCCGATTTTTTATTTTTTTAAACTTATGATTGGAACAATTTTCTAGGAATTGAAAAACCGCAGATTTGTTTAATAAATAAATCCTCCTATAAAATCAATATAAAACCTATAAAATACAAGAATACAATACAATTAAAAGATATAATATAATAATAATTAAAAATAAAAGTAATTATGTATTTTTTCTCGAGCACGTCTGAAGAGTGGATAATATAGAGATCAAAAGTGCAATGACAAACAGTTTCATTCCCTCATAAAATATTTATTTAATAAAATCCGATGTTGCCACAAAGTAGAAAATCCTCAGCAAGGTAACATTAATTTCTACCAAGCAATAAAGGGCTGTCTTCTCTGCTGCCAGTACGGTTGCTCTTTAACGCACAGCGATAAATTTTCCTATAAAAACAAGAAAAAGTATTCACGGCAAAATATACCTTGGAGAAACTAAATAAAATACAATCCTCCTTGATAATCCCATAACGTTTATGAACGCAAACGAGGAAATAATATACTTTGATATGGTTTTCTTTTACTTTGCCATAAGCGAAATATTAATCCTGCTTTGTGTAGTGTGCACGTTAGATTATGTATTTTATTTACTATGATCTCTCTCTTCAGTCTGCAGCTCATATCTGAGCGTTGTGGTCTGGAAACATCTGGAGCTTTCACACGTTTCTGTCCAGTACTTCTCTTCTAGATTATAAGTATTTCACTTGGTCGGTCAAGTCAAAGACAAATGATTTATTGCCATTAGACCACCTAGAATGGCATTTTTGGTGTCTTTATTTTTCAATGGTTATTAAAATATAAAGACAATTCTAGTGTACTCTTCCAAAAGGTTCCAAGGTTGTTATTCCATAATAACGAATCTACCTTTTTTAGTTCCAGGTCCATTTGGTTAATGAACGACCACGTGATCTGCCTTCTGTTCCACGTTCATTTTCTCAAAGTTCTCATCGCCTCTGAGCATTGTATGGCTGAAATAAGATACAATTTGCCCGTATATCGACAGGCCAGTCCGTTATAATGTGATGAAAACATCAAAAAGTAGGTTTTCATTCATTTTATGGAACTAAGGCACATCTTAGTCACAACCTAAAGTCAAATAGGGTCAAGGTAACCAAGATACACGTATGAAAAATATTTAATATTGTAAGAGTGTCATAATTTAATATAAATTAAAATAAATAAAATCAAAAGATACACAACATACTTTTTAAAGAGAACTGTATGTTTCGACATCGCAACTGATATGTAAGTCTCTTTAAAGTATGTCATTTATTTAAACATAATAAACAAAACTTAGCTAAAAGTTTCGTCATATAAATAAACCGCCTTATAGCAGTCTCAGTTACCGTGGCTTTGACCCCGCTCCGCTAAATTGTAAGCGAGCTTTATTCAATTAAATTTGGCGACATTATAACAGTTTTAGCTGGGTCGTCTCGAGTTAATATAACATTATGACGACCTCGTTAATTTCGTAATCAAAATATTTGATGTATTTTTTATGAGGTGCCCGCGGCTTCGTCCCAATATTTTGTTGCATCTATATTAAATACCGAACAACCAGGGTCCAGAAGAAAACCACTCCTTATATCGTTAAAAGTAAATTAATCAATAAAGCGTTTTATAAATGTGACGAATACTTAAATGATCCTAATCTTTGGGATTGATTTGCTCCAGTTCAAACAATTTGTATTATAAAATTGGCGATTGAAAAGAGTGGCGGAAAGTTTCTTGCCAGTTGTTCTTGCTCGCTCTACGGCCTTGACTTGCGAACAGGTAGTAAATGTAAATTTACAATAAATAAAGATATATTGATTGATTGAAATAAAATCACATTCTTACTCACTGCTCTATCTGAGTAGGTGTAATAATTATTTTAATATTCTTTTTATTTTATGCGGTTGTCTATAAACGATAGTAATAAGAGAATTATGTTTCGTTACAATGAAATAACAATCCCACACTAGGATTCCCTGTATCGTGGACAGCTAGTCTTTTCTAATTTAGTCAACGGTACTCGATAGTAATTTCTATACAGCACTTTATAATTAAACTATTGTTATAAGAATACTTTTCGTTTCTGCATAGGACAGGTTGAGCAGAAAATAAAAGAAAATAGAACAAAGGCTCTTTGTTTTTTGTTATTAACAATATTCAAGCGATGTTTAATAATTTTAAAATGAAACAAATTTACAAAGTAACTATAATATATTAAACTAGACACATGATGACTGTTCTTTTTTGAATTAAAAAATTATCGTCAAACACTCACACTTAAACAACTTGTTTGCATAACAGTATTAATTTCAATATGCTATCACCGTTCCCATGGTTTCGTTGATTAGATGGTTCGTATTGTTGAATTAACAGATATACAAACCACATTTAGCGGTATAACAAACAATTCATCAATCCATTTATTGTTCAAATTGAACACCCACTGTTATGATGTTTTCTATTGTCTATAATTGGAACAGAAGGTGGCTAAACGGTTTAATTATTTATTTATGCTCAAAACAAAAAGTATGCTTAAAATTTGACTTCCCAAACACACTTTTTATAGAACATAAAAATTTGAAACAAGCAAGAGAAAAATTAAACACAAGCAAACTAAAACTAAACAGAAACCTAAACCTCATTAAGAGCGTGATAAACAAAGTTACGGTAAGTTGTTAGTGTTAGTAAATTTATCAATACATGTATTTTAGTTAATGCTTGTAATTCAGGATTCCAATAGAAGCGATAATAAGGCAATGTATTTAACTTAAAAAATTTAATTGAAACGCGTCAAAAATATCTAAAGATATGTATCAGTTTCATAGTATTTTTTTTATAAACAAGTAGTCTTCTGTTATTGACACGCCATCACCATTGTGGATATGAGTCATACTTCACAATGTTAGAGAAGAAAAATGTACGTTATATATTTTACATACTACAAAGCTCTGTCCTAGGTTTATGTTCACTGTCCATTATTGCATTGTACATTTCTGAGAGCCGGTAAAAAAACATGAACGCCTCGAAACAGTACCTACATTAGGGAAATTGTTTATTCAGGCTACTGAAATCTTATTTATCTAGCCATTAAACCGTAGATTTTTGTCGTGATTCAGTTATGTTTACCTATATATATAATGGGCCCGATTTTCTAAGACAATCTCCTTACTCTAATACTTATGGATTTTAATGTTTGTAATTCTCGTAATAGCGTTATTAAAGCTAAAATGTCTCGTTTTCACTGTAAGAGTCTACTTGGTAATATTCTTTATAGTAATACAGCTTATTACCAAGTGTACACAGTTTGTTTCATGCAGGTTTAGAGCAATTTTATCAAAATACTGTACAAATTGGTAATATCGATTCCCACGTGGGCTTAGAGGGGTTCCATAATGTTCATAGCAAAATCCAAAACGCTGTTAAAAAAGCGATAGCTTTTACGTAAATTACCGTGTACAATGAGGCGTACTGGACAATTGTTACAATTTGCAGATATGTGGCTCGGACTAGACACAATCGATTTCGATTGCCGTGCCACACCCGCCATAAAAGTTTCAGGATACGTAAAGCAGCGTTTACACTGGCAGGTGGGTTGCTAAGGCCCTAGAGTCTAGCAAGTATCTTAGTGACTTGAACATGTTGTGCGAACAATGTTCGCAAGCGGGCGCAATCGCTAGACGCCTAGCCTGTCAACAAAACTCTAGGTAGGTACAGTGGGTATGTTGCCTTAGGCTTCTGCGCAATTGCCTGTAATAGTCCCGAGCATTACCTGGCGCCATCTATTGAGAAGGGCTTTGCAAGAAAATCCCGTTCAGAGTAAAACTAATATTCTTGCAGCATATTTTCAATGCAAATGCCTTATTGGCTTTACGCTCATATACCTCGTAAGCCTCATAACTGTTATATACGGTGGTATCAATTTCACAGCCTCTTTATTTTTCTATTATGCTAAAGTATAATTAGAAAAATATTTAACATATACAACGTCGCGGTCAAATAAGAAAACTTTGTAAACTTTTATAATAAGGAATTTTTACTGGGACTTTTTTTTGGCCAGGTTTTTTAAGTTCCAATTTTGATTTTCCACAAAGCGCAAAGATAAATATCACAGATAATAAATAAATCATACCACTATATCTAACACTATTTGTGAAAATAAAGCAGTTGGTGACCTCAAATTTTTTATCGTTATTGACACAAATTACCATCACAGGTGAGACAAAAACTCCAAGACTAAGTGAAAATACTAATTATAGTATAACAAGTGATCAGGTGGCTGCAAACTTTAGCCAACCGTCGACTCTAAGCTGTCACCAAGTAGATGCTCTTCTATAGAATTAGCGATATCCCTAATCTACGTTTTCAAGAGGGTGAAGCAGACACAATTACAGAAGGCAATCGTCTCAACCGCATTTGCTCATGGAAATATAAGCTTTTGACCGTAGCACAGCAACTCTCTCATTATAGCAGACCGCCCCTTGGCGACAAACGACATTTATACATTAGAAATGTCTATAAAGACTTGGGCAAAATCACAAAGTACTGTTGAATATTTAATGGAAATATATCAAATCGTTTATACAATCGCATTATTGAAAGATTATATTTTTTTATTGTATCAAGACAACAGGAGTTACGGTATATTATTTGTTAATTGAAGGTTATTAAAAATAAGTAAAACACAGATTATTTATTAGTTTTATATATCTATTGACATTAAGATAAAATTTAATAAAAAATATTGATCAGTTAAGTAAATCAATATATTCTGTGAAACTTGTCTAATTCGAAATTCAAATTACTGTTTGAAAAGGGACGTTCGTTTTCCATGCGAAATATAGATAATACAAAATGGATTTTTATCTCTGGCATCCCAATATTGTCTATTATAGATTTGTAAGATTTTTTAGTCGCTGTGAAAACCATTCAACTCGGAAAGTGGTTAATGCGCCGTAATATCAATATAGTGGGTGGAAACGACTACCTCCTCGGGTGTCGTTGGCGGATTCTTCATTATAAAAATATTGACTATCTTCTAATCGATTACCACCTAATACACGTATTATTTTTATTGTCTATATGGCATGAATTAACATATCTTTTATACATTTGTTAATCAACATGTTTAAAATTGTTAACAACACAAAATATAACTTAAACTTAACCGCTAAATTTGAACGAAAACATTATTATTATGAAAACCGAAAAATACCAAAATCCACTTTTGTTTGTTCTCCCGGTTGTATTGTTTGCCTATTTAAATATATGTAAGTGATTTTCCCCTACAAAAGGGTGGTAAAAGCTTGCAATGTCAACACGTATAAAAGTAATCTCGATTTCTCTCTCTTTTACAATATTAAAAAAAACTTTTATCCCCTTTGGTTAGAATAATAACTTCAATAATTTTCTTGTATATTCTTTCTTTATGGACAAACACGATGACATTTCATTTACAGTAAGAGCAGCAGCAGGTAATTACGTACATATAAAAAATCTTGCATAGCATGGCTTTTAACGCGTCAAGCCTCGCTCAATATGCCATCACATCTTCCTTTTATTCGTGAACTTCATAACTGAAGGTCGTGGCAGTCTTGAAAAGCCGTAAACGAAACTTCAACCTGCTGCCTCCACACCACTAATAGTCGTTATTTGGCCAGACCAACGGGTAGGCGATCGACCCTGTTTTCTTGATGCCAACACAGCTCCTTTTACATAAATACTTACATATCAGTTATGAATGAAACCGCATTTCTACAGACTAACACAAAAGACAATATCTGATTGTACTAGAGAAATTGTCACATTGACAGCAGACAGGAAGCCAGTTGCTACATTGTATACTCTGTGTCCTACTTAATAATGCGAGAATTTTATTAACAATAGGCCATTTGACAGTGACAGTATTTACAGTTATTGTGACAGTATATGCAAAATTAAACTGTTACTCAGTTATTTGTACCAACCATGGATTTTACTTGTAGCATGTTAATAATAATTACCTAATAAAATAAAACCATATTGCTTTTTATACGTCATTCACATAACACAAAATGGTGTCAGATTTTTATTCAAATCGAGGATAACGTGGCATACCTAGTTGTTATTTTTTGTAAATATTTTTTATTTTTTAGATACATTTTTTTTATCAACTATCCACAGCATTAAAAATACATACAACGCTAAATTTTCAACCCTTTACGATCAACCCTTATTTTTTATTATAAATTATATACATGGCAAAACGACGTTTGCCAGGTCAGCTAGTATAATATATTAGTGTATATTGGTAACGATAATTAATACGAAAAAAAATTACGTTTTCTACATTTATACAGGCTTAGTACAGCACAGGTATTGGAGCGACGCCATCTTGTCTAGAAGCTTTTTGGCGGGTTCTTAAAATTATTAATGGTTACTTTTTAAAGCCAAATACTTAACAGAATACAAAATTACAATTTGTGGGTTTAATAAAAAAAATGTTTGTTTTTATCTCTCAACAAGCATGTTGAAATGCATACAACTATAGTATACAACTGCAAAAGTGGGTTTTAAATATTTGTAATCTACCCTTTTTTATCCTATTTTTGTCCCTTATCCAACATATAACAAGTGCTATAGATTTAAGGGAATAAATTGTGGTATACTCTTTATTCTGGTACAGACAGATTTCTGTATATATTAGTTACATTAATTATTCAATCTTCATGTTTCCTTTAATTATACTAATTTTATTATTTGTATCGGTTATGGAATGTATGATTATAGACAAATCACATGGGGGTGCGAACACAGTTGGGCAGTATGACCTGACAGATGGTCAGCCAAGGAGCGTTACCGGTATTATCATTATTTTTATTATATACTAAGCCAAATAAATATAATTTTCGAACGTAATGCATGCGGTCAGGCCTACAATAGGATTGCATGTACCCTCGTCCTACTTGTGCGCTCACGAATTGCACACCATGAGACTTCAAAGGTGTCAAGTTTTACGCTTCAATAATAAATATTATTTAAATCCTTTACCATACAAGCGTAAATTGTATTGAAACAAGTTGATTTATTATTTGTATGGAAGATTTGTTCATCTTTCCATATTCTTATAAGTATATATAAAAATGATTTAGTTTATAACCAAATGATAATAATTAATATGAAAAACGGTATCACATAATTTGGTTTTATAAATTAGTTAATCTAAAATAGAGAGAAAATATTAATAACCTTAATCCTATTAAACGAATACTTAAAAATAGTTGCCAATTTACAACGTAAATTGTCACGAAACATTATGAATATTAAAGTACCGCTATTAACACAAAATTGATAAGAGATTTACTCGAATTAACTAAATGCAAAATACATTTAATAAAACTCGGCTATACCAATTTGAGTTTAATTTTGAAACCTCAAATTCGGTTTGGCTCCCCAGCGCGGGGTGGCGCGGCTCTAAATTGCAATGGCACATCTTTATCCCTTTGTATCGGAGATGTTTAGTCCCTTCAGTCTTTGAGAGATGTTTTGATTGTCACTCAATGTTTTAAGGACAAGGACCGATGGTGTTTCAAATAAATATTGGCTATCTGCGGTTTTACGCACTTTGATTCTTCCGTAGTGTCATGTCACAAAAATGATCTTATAAATGCTTGTCATTTACTTAACTTAATATCCGAACCCTAGTTGGGGCAGAGGGCATGCATAGTGATTCTTCATCCCGTTCGTTCTTGAAGTTGCTTCGGTCGTAAAGACTTGGCACTCCAATACTACCTTATCTGCAACTGTACACCTTAACTGCAACAACTCGAAAACTTATCTAAAAATGTTGATTGGACCGGCCCTTGGACGATAACCCGTCACTTGAGGTAATCTCCAAATTGAGAACTAATATAAGGCTAATAACAAATCGTATAAAACTAGTGTCGAATGTATAAATTGTATGGCCGCTATAACAACAACAACAACAAAATATCTTTATTCATCTATGTAAACAATTCTATGTTAACAATTGGAATAATCAAATAAAATTCTATAAAAAAAAATTTGCTATGTTAGCCTTCGTAGGCTTTTTAGCCCACCTAATTGCAGTTAATTGAAATCTGAATGTGAGAAAGTATTGAAATCAAGTGGTTACAACCCATGATCTTTCATCAATATTTAAATCATTTTAACCAAAGTAGTGCCGGGGATTCCATAGACGCTAGTTTTACATTTAATAAAATCTATATTAAAGAGTAGACATTCTTTGAACTTCTCTAATACGGTCATTGTAAGTTTCAGATTGACTCTGATGAAAAATTTAATCCCTATCCTAACAAGGCTTCCGTTCATAAGATCTTAAGCTTCGCAGCGAACTATGAAAAAAACGGAAGTATTAAGTAAACTATTTAGTTTGTAGTTATGACAATTAATTTATATTGATGTGATTGGGACTGTATCGCAGTTTATTCATATATAATACATTTTTTATTTTCAAAGAAAATTGAATTTGAGATTTATTAATTAAAAAACCAGCACAATAAGATACATACATTTATAATTTCTGTCCAAACTATAGACCACTCTTCCATAATATAAAGGCAAATGTCTTTAAAAATTGAATCATCTTTCCCCTTAAAAGCATTATCGCAGTGATCTATAATCATATAAAATCATATAATTGGAGTGTAAATTGTATCCTATTAAGAAACAAATTTAAGTCAATATCATATTGAAACTTTTCAAATTTTTAAATATTCAGTCAAAATTACAGATTGACGGTAAAACTGGATAGGAAAAAGCCTATGTTATACTGACCTACCGAGTTTACAATTTACTTTTCTAGCTATGTCAATTTTTTATTACCAGAACCTATCAAATATAGAAATTGACAGGACTACGTGGACTGTCGACAGCGTCTAGGAGTTTGGCTCCCAGTAGATACAGAGAGGCCTGTGCAGGGCGTACTGGACGAAATTAAGGAGTACCACGACCAAAAAAGGACCAAATAAAGAGGCTGATGATGATGAAAATTGGCAGGTTGATGTATAAAACATAATTCCTACATCTAGTACAATATGTCAATAACATGTTGAATAGTAAGCTCATTACATGAATGTTATACACGAGTTGACAGTCGTGTCATTTAAATATGAATATGTCTGAAGTTAGCTACAAGCTAATAATCACAGATTTTTCCGCGCATCTGCGTTCTTTGCATCGCTGGGATGCAATCAGACTTGTTATAATGTTACATCTCATTAAATCGTTGCCTGGTTACGTTTAATGCCCGAGTATCGCTTACTTATTGATTTTATATTTAGCTTTTATTCCTATACAATAGAAGTATTAAATTTGAAGTGCGGTATTATGTTTCAAAATATATTTGAATCTAACAAGTTACCAAAATCGTCCTTGTGGAATTTCGTGTAGATTTCGTGTTTTGGGGTTGAAAAGGCGATCTCTTCAACAATAATCATAATATTTTTGTCATTTTATATAGAACCATAAGGAATTATAAGAAATTGGGGAAATTTATGATATTTCTTCTAATTCCTTATCCAAAAAATAGTAAGGAATATATAAATAGGTTTTCAGAATGGTTCATTTCCATTTAATTTAAATTAAATTAATAAATAAAATTAACTCAATAAATTTATTTAAATAATAGTTAATTCGTTATCAAATTACGTGGGTAACACTGAAAATATTTAGAACTGGCCAGTTAGAAACATCGCTAATGAAAACTTTTTTGAATTTCAATTTTAGAACTCTAAAATTAAAATTCAGTAAACTAATGTAGTATATTGCATTCATTTTTCATTTGTTTTTGTGAATTGGCGGCTAATGTATATGGGTGTTACATGTACAAAGTTCAAGATAATATAATGATAATTAAGTCTTTATTGACCCAAACCAAACTTTTATTATTGTAGTATCTTTAACCAAGTATAGTAACAAACATGTGTCAAATGATTTCGACAACTTTTTTGCTTCGCAATTCACTTACAAAGTTGGGATAACAATTCCGTCATTTGTGCTTATTTTACTCGAGTACAATTTAAGCTCTTTGTTATGACATAAAAACTCATACAATATCATATAAAATTAAAGTTATGTTATGTAAATCAAATTTCATTTTTGTAAAAAACGCCATTTAAATTTTACTTGTTTTGTGATTATTAGTGAAATATTAGCAAGGGAAATGGATGGTTGCCTCAGTTACCGCACATAGACTCGGTGCGGTGTGCATAAAGCATTGAGGGTGTCCATGGGCGGCGGTATCACTTAACATCAGGTGAGCCTCCTGCCCGTTTGCCCCCTGTTCTATAAAAATAAAAAATAAAATAAATAAATAACTAAGCCAGCCCATCTCCTTCCAGAAGCACATAAATATCCTGGGCAGTCCGCTGGCTTCTCAGAGCGACCGAGTGATTTTAGTAAAAGGTATATAACTATTTTTTTATGAAATAGGAGATAACCGAGCAGGAGGCTCATCTGATGTTAAGCGATATGGACAGATAAAACCTCGCAAGTGCATTGTCGGCCGTTTAAGAATTGGTGCGCTTTTTTTTAACGCCGGAACCCAGTAATTAATACAAACCACAGCGGTTTTCTAATGTAACATTTTGTGATATATTATTTAGTACAAAAAAAATAATCCACAATCTCAGATTGTTTTCAATTTTCAATCAGGCAGTGACAGTAGATCGATCTCCTATCTGCATCCCAATAACCAAACCCTACGAAGACAATCCATTTTTTCACTTATATTTGATAATAATCAATATAAACCAAAAGTAAATAAAATCGTACAAATAATATTCAAATTTACATGTCAATTTTTAAAAGATATAAAATAGCTTTTTAATTATTTTAACCTGGTGTAAGTTAAAATCTTAAAATAGGATATTGGCACCACGGTCAACTGTTGTGGTAGTGACATGACGGACGTCGGGGTGATACCGATGGTACTTCGTATTCAGCCTTGATGATTAAATGGTTAAACCTATTAACTGCAAAATATTTAACAATTATTTCTTATAAAATTCTAATAATAAACACTGGTGTCGAATAAATATAAACATTTAACTTATTAAAGAACTAATATGTTTTAAGCTTTCACGCTGACACAATTCAAATTCGTCATAGATATCATCTTAGACAAACGAAGCGATGTGAACAGAAATTCTCAAATAGCAATAAATTTAAATATTACCAAGCACAAATAAAATAAGTAGATTTCACGCAACATCCAATAAAGTGATTTAAAGCAGAGGAAGCAAGAAGATAACCCACTTACAGATCCGGCGTATTCTATTTGCCTGTAATAATCGCGATGACAATCTGATATTACATAAAAGATTTGCCCTCTTTCGATCGAAATGCGATTTTCTTCAGTTATTGCCGGTTCGTCTCGAATTTTTTCTATAGAAAAGCCCGACTATACTATAAGACATTTTTGAATATAATATTCGAGTGAATAAGAAATTTTGGCGCCGCGATGAATGCATAATACTTTAGTGAGCGGATTTCGTTGAGATTAGGGGAGATAATACATTCGCGCCATTTTGTGATACAATTGCTTACTTCTATGAATATCGTTAAATTGAGTGCGTATATAAATAGTGCTTTGTCTTATGTCTTGAGGAAAACATAACTTGTTTAGAGTGCTTTTGATACTTAATAAATATCGGTAATTAAAAAATGGATAGTATGTAGAATTGTTTGTAAAATTATATTAAAAAAACAAGTACAACATTTTTAGATCAGGGCCTCAGATATCTGTATCTGATTTATTATTATATAACAATCTAATAGGCTAGATGTATGCCAGCCTGCTGTGGCTGACACACGCCGTCGTCTTTTTGAGTCTAAAGCAAGCCGGTTTCCTCACAATCTTTTCCTTCACCGTTCAAGCGAATGTTAAATACGCAAATTGTCAATTGGTGCACAGCCGAGGATTGAATCTTTAACCCCAGTAATGAAGCCACTAGGCCAAAAGTGCTCGTAAAATTATAAAGATAACATCATCCCAATTTTTGAGTAGGTGTATCTGTTGTGTATATGTTTCATATTGTTATTTTATTTCATTGAATCGTATGATAGCATTATGTCTTTCAGCAAACGATGCAATACAAGCGTGTCACTCTATCACCACTATTCAAACATAACTAGGTTTTGGTTCTATTATTTTCTCGTCACAAGTTACGTGACAATAAATATGAGATAACTGTGAATTCGGCGTTGGCGTTAGCCGAGAATAAGTTAGTTCATTACGCAAACAAAGCGGTAGGCTCGACGGCTGTAGAGGAAACGTGCGCCGACGCCGCGACAATGGCGCCGCCCGCCTTATCGTGCCGGAACGCTTCCCGTACCTGGCGCCGCCCGCCGTACCCCGCCCCAGCGGCTTGACGTGTGAGCGTCGAACAAATGGGAAAACTTTGAGATGAATGAACAATTGCGTCACAATCTTTTCCTAATTCAAAAAATTCTAAAGACAGGAAAATACTTGTTGGCTTAAACATAAATTGTGATTATAATGTTAATTTAATGGGGTGTGATTATGAAAAAGAATGCTTTTAATTAATTAATATTTATAACTTTTCAGGTTTGGTGTCCGGTTTTCTCTTTATATTTTTGGTGTTATATTTTGTTTATTCAATGAAAAACTATACTGCTACCATAAAAACACATTCAATGTTACCATTACTTGAAAAGAGCGTTAGAAACAATCCAAATTAGAAATAAAGCGTTGATACATATTGTGGCAATCTATGCTCTTTGACTGCAAAAGTTACTGTACGAATATTTAATTGTATAAATAAATAATTATTTAAGTTTTATTAATGTTTCATAGCAAAACATCGTATTTAGTGACATCGTTTATTTCATAATGTTAAAATGCCGCATTGAGTTGAACTGTAAATATATGTATAAATGTTTTATTTTAAAGAGTAAAGCCAGTCGTGAAGCAGCCATACTAAGAGAATCATCAAGATGCCGAAACGACTATCAAACTGATGCCAAATTTTAAGGGCTTTTTCCTTTTAATAAATTCTTCCCTTCGCACCAATCAAGTCTCCGATTGCGACGTAAAGAAGTAAAAGAAGAGTGAAGAACTTCATCAAAACCGCACAAAATTCGGGTTTTGCGACAATAAAACCGTGATATATCGGTTCGTTGTCGACGAAACCTGCAAAATGTGCGGGTATCACCAACAACTATTTCTTACAATGTTATCAAGAAGGTTTTTTTATATATGATTTGTATATGTTAATTAGTGGTACACATTTAAAATGGACTTCTAAACGAACTATCCGTTAAAGGAATTGCGAAATGTCTACATAATGGCAGCAGTCAGTGTAATTAATATCCGTTTTAATCGATTATTAGTTCCAATTAAATGTGTATTACCAAGGATAATGTTGTATATCTGTTTTTAATAGATTTTATATTCCCCGCTTGCTTTCGCAGCTAGTTTTCTCAACTATTAGCTGATGAGGGACCTATTTGTGAAGCATATAGCTAAAAACGTATTTCAAAATTATTAATATATTAACAATTATTATGCAGTAGCATTATAGTTTTAATTGTAATTAATCATTGTAATGTAAAAGTTGTATGATATTTTACTTAAAATTTAGCTGTAAATAAATAAATAGAATGGGTCATGACTATGATTGGTCAAATGAAAAGATCCGTTTGTTTATTCATCGTATACTATAGTTTATAATAATGATATCGCTAGAAAGTTTTAACTACTATCACCAAACATGAAGAAAAACGAGAAGAGAGACAATCTATCAATTTTATTCAATTTTACACACACAAAATAACTTAATAATCAAAGATTTTTTTTCTCTCAAAGAATAAGATACGTTTTAAGTGTGGTGTGGTTTTAATTGCCCCTGGCACGGTCTTATTCTGAAGAAAATACTGTTCCACAGCGCTGGTCATTCTGCCAGATACCACACCACAGTAGCTAGTTTGCGCCTCAGTCGCAAAAAAATAAAAATAATGTAATTATAAAAGTTAAAAAAATAAGTATAAGTAATAAAGTATTGTGTTTAAGTGTATAGCAGGTACATAAAATAAAATTAATAATTAGAAATAATAATAATTGTTAAGAAATAGATAAATAAATGTTTTTGGACAGATTAAAAACTAGATTTCGTTGGATGTTTGTTGAATAAGTAGGTAGATGTATTTTCATAACTGCAACGAAATATTGTTGTACATGCTTACATAAAACTATTAATGTTTATTTATTCCTACATTTCTATGTACATATTAACATTGTATATTCGCGGCCTTCTGCGACTTCTTCATAATAAGATTTATATCTTATTATGCCAAATAAGTATACCTGTTAAATACGCATATAGAAAGAACAGTAATTAGAGTATAGCCGAAGTTCAACCTATAACATAAGGAGGAGATATGAGAGAGAGAGAGAGAGAGAGTTTTAGTTATGAGTTCTCTCTCTTGTGCTCCTATATTGCAAATTTAGAGACATCTCTGATGCACTCAGCCAAGCTCAGAATAGAGTGCTGTGGAGGCAGCATGTCGAAGTATCGGTTCGGTTTCAAGACAGACATGACCTTCACTCATACCTACGAACCTAATAAACATACGAAGTACGTGGGGTGTTAAATAAATATAATGTTGCAATATGTTTGAAAAGAAAATATACCGTCACTCGTAGTACCGATTTTAGATAATCGATATTATATGGATAGAATTGAAGTTCGTGTGGTTATAAATTTTTGATTTAAAAATTTGGCTCCGGACGTGGTTAATTACGACTTCAGAGCAATATTAGGGTTTATGCTTCTATATATTCCACGGTGGCGTGATGGTGTCATAAATGAGACAACTATGGATGAAATATGGCTTCTTCATAGTGACGCTAAAACACAATCCATGTATTTTAAGAGACTATCCAACTTTGGAATAAAGGCTAAGGTAAAAATATGGACTGTTTTTTCGGGGACTACCATGGAATGGTAATGATCGAATACCGCCAAGCGCCACTATTACGGGAGCTTGCTAAATCTTCTATCTATTATTTTACCAAGATATCATCCCCACGCAAGTCCAAAATTGCAAAGATAGTTCTGACATTCAAGAAGCTGGCTTCGAGATTATATAAGAATATCGAGTATATTACACTCGATATTCACCGGCTCTTCGTGATTTCTACCTATGTCCGCGGTTAAGAAAACATCTCACTAACCATAATTTAAAGATTATTACGTAATAGTCGCCGCGGCACAGATAATAGATCAGGAAACAGATATATTTTTGAGAGGAACTTATACTCTTAGAAGTCTTGAAAAGCCTTAACTGATGCCGTTTGCTGCCGCCATACTACTCTAACCTTTTCTCTCTCAAGGCATTAAAAACGTCGGGCGTTATAATTGTACACAATTTCGTCTGACCAATGGGGCGTCCATGTCTTCTCCTACCATCACTCCTCCCAACGGCAGTGTCATTACTATTTTGCCGAGACTCTCCGGTTCTCTCCTGGTAATATGCCCACAAAACTTTGTACCCGTTTGTAAATGATAGTCAACCTAAAGTACTATTGTTGTGGCTTGCCTCACAACTCTGGTAACACTTCCACCATCTCCCGTAACAAATATGTAAATAACGTGGTGTCTGAATATCTGGGTATCAAAGATTCTTATTTTATTTCCCATATAAATAATATTGAACAGAAGAGAAGACAATATGCATCTCTCTCGAAACACCCCGAGTATGTCACTTCCTCAGAGTTTCCTTAATCTCAGGTTTCCACATTTTGGGTTCAAGAATTTTATTCAGAGACTTATAATATATCCTACGGCCCTTGTATAAGTTTTGGCAGTATAACTGAGCACCCCTAGCTCATAAAAATGATGGTATTTTACTTTAATAATAATAATCTATAAAGATATGCGTTTATTATAAAATTTAATATATTGCTTTTTTAACGTAAAATATTTATCAAAGATAAAGAGATTAACCTATTTATACTTACTTAAAAAAAACTCAAGTTATAATTATTACCAAGAAATGCGACCTGATAGAAAGAGAAGAAATATAGTAGTTAATTAGTGTAGTTTTAAAAAATAAGGGAATTTAAATACAACACTAGCCAGCAGTAAAAATATGGTTCTCCATAAAAAGAACTTTTTACTAATACCGTAATAGCCAATAACATTTCCATTTTTTGCAATTACTGTCCATGACGCCAAATATCGTCGCGCTCCCACTTCACTTCACACTGCTAGAATCGTATCGCGACCATAAAGTGCAAGACACATAGACTAGTTATATAGATTATATCAACGATTTCAAAACAATGTGTTTAGGCGAATTGTCAATGCTTGGTACATTCCCATGACTCGCCACAATAATAAAAACAAATGCTGGAGCTCACTAACAAAGGCTCCACCTTCTCGTCAATGTCCAGGCTATTCAACTTCTTGACACCACGGGCCCAGGACAATTGAAAATGCCGAAACCATTCGTAATAGTCCACGTGAGTATAAAGTACTAAACAATGGTAAGTTAAAAAATAGTACACAATAGATTGTCCCTATAATAGAAACTATATTAGACACTTTCTTATGTTAAATATCCTTAGTAAATTAGGTTTGACTATAATTACTTTTTAGTCCTTAGGTTAGGCGTGGTTAATGATTTCTCAGTGCACGGAAAATTAAAAAGATTACATTTACATTAAATACTAATTATACTAATCTAGTAAACCCACAACACAGAGACTCCCAATTGTGGGGACTAGCGATACAGGAATTTTGTCACAATCTATTTTAGCATGAAAATAGTTTTTATTATTATTAATTGCGCTATGGAATTTACTATGTACGTGCTAGACCTACATATGTAAGCCTAAACTTAGCCTATCTAATAAGCTTTGAATTTCAAAACCAGCGTATACTATTTTCCGAGAACAGTATCTTTGCACTTCGTTCTCCAGCGACTTGCACTCGTGCGAAACTGACCCTGACGCAAAATGTAATTAAAAGCCTATATTCATATCTTTAAAAGTTCCAATAAGCAAAATCCAATTACCTCTAGAATTAAAACGACCACTCTTTACGAAGTTATTTTGAATATGAAAGTGCTTTTAATTTGACAGGTGAGTGAGCACGCCTTACTCTCCTATTGTGTTGGATGTATCGAAATTGAACGTCCATTTGGATAGTCCATTCCATACGTCGGTATATGGGAATCATTTTTCCTCAATTGTATTATTTTCGGCGATTTTTGTACCGATGCACCGTGATAAGTCAATTATGCGAGTTATCCTGACGTTTTACGACCGACTGTTCGATTAAATGCGAATTGAACATTGCTTATAAATATTTATACAAATAACTTTACAATTGTTGAGTAGGTACAAGTTCAATGTGTTCTTTGTTAGTGACTTATTAGAGATTGAAAAGAAGATTTAATTGTCACTAACGAACAAAACTATTTACTAGAGAGAATTAAAATTATATACGAATTGCAAACCTCTAAACACGAATGGACCAATTTATTGTTGTATTAATTCCTTGAACTTATAGGAAGGATTATGGGCAGAAAAATAAAAAAAAATATAAGTTTTTATAGTTTTATTACACCTTACTTAATAAATAAAAATTACTTTAAAATGTATATTGAAAAAAGTGTGATTGGGCTCGGAACTCAGTTTTGGCTGTCATTTGGTGTGGTTAAGTTTAAGATATTATTAATTGTTTATTGTTTATTATTTAAAATTATAAGTGTTAAGTAGAATTCATTAAAATCATTTATATATTATGTCAATTGGGAGACACTAGCTGCCCACAACACAGGTCATTCTAGTGCACCGATCCATTTTTTTAATTTTTTTACAATAAAGTATTTTTATTTAGTTAATATTTGTATAAAGGAGCTAGTGCTCGATATTTTAGCTGCCACTACACCCGTTCGATTACATGCGACAAAATACCAATTTAAAAATGAACTGCACTGTCCACGTAGTTATGGGACTTGTATTATGATTGAGATCGGTTTGTGATAAGTTAATCAGCTTGAGCCAGCAATGGCTCTGATAAATGGCTGACGGTCGATGCCAATAATAGCTTCATATCAATGGAGATCAGGATGAATGGCGATCATTAGCCACCGCTCTCCATGATTTGCATCAACAGAAATGTCACAACATGTCGACTTTAAATTGTTATTTCATATAGTTGTTTTATCTTCACTTATTTTGTAGAGAACAATTTGGATTGTTTAATTGTTTGATTTGAAAAGTTCTGACACGATTAACATTTCTGACCCAACGGTATTCCTGATAAACATAGGCTGTAGAATAATTAAAAAAATATTAACTGCAATCATTTATTTATTTATACGTTCTACAACAATTTGTATGCCTGAAAAAATACAAGAAAATATAAATTCACAAATCTTATGTACACATGACTAACATTAGAAATAAAGAAATATATCAAAAGAAAAAACGAAACAAACAACCATCGAAATTACAAAAAAATTAAATAAAACAAAACAAAAAAAATAACACATTAAGAGTCTACAAAACAAAGTTACGGTAAGTTGGTAGTCTGTTGTAAAACACATCAATATTATCTTCGTCAATATATCATCAATCGTTAGTAATCAAGTTGTAATAGCTTATTCACCGGACCATTCAAAGTATCAGATAGGCGAGTAGGTAGGACGTAAAAAAGACTTTAAGTTTGAGTATGGTTTAAAATACTAGGTTACACTAGTTAGGTAACCTAATATGTGAAAACTACTAATAAAATTTCCTAAATCGAGGAAGCTGCAAAACTATTGACAATAGTGCAAAGTGATATATTACAGTTTTATAAAAGACATCAATATATACAAAGTCCGCGATACCATATGTCTAGTAAAACAATATTATTATTGCATTTAAAAGTCTATTTTGTACAGAACAGAACTCCATAATACTTCTATCGATCACTTAAATCAGCACAAAATGTAGAATCCTGCATACATACATTATTTAAATTACTAAAAGACAAAACCTGGGAGTTAGTTTTTTTTTAGTTTCTATATAATATCCCTCATCTAAAAATGTACACTTGTTTGTGATTACGATATAGAGTACGACTTACGTACTTACCAATATTGTTTATTACAATTTAGAGCGTCCCTTGAAAAGAACAAAGATATAAATTCAGTAATTCTTAGGTCACTATCGATAGCAGTAACTTTAGAAGGGGGTGAAATAGGACCAACACGCAGACTGCACATATTAATGTAAATTGAAACTCAATTTAACATATTTTCTATTCACGTTTATAAGTGTACTTGGTTACTCATATGAATAAAGGAATTTTGAGTTTTAGTTGTAGATACAGCATATAATTACTTCACGTCTAATGTCGAATTATTTCAAACTGCGGACTGATTATTACTATTAATAATGTAAGGGAATATACTATATTTATTGATTTACATAACAGATTACTTAAGAAAACTGTGTCGTTTCATCACGTCAATAAGTAAAAAGTTGCGTATTATATCATTTATAACGACGATTAAGTGTTAATATTGCTTGGCTTTGCTTTATTTACTGAAGGCTTATCATTGATTGCTTATTTATTATGTGCTATAAACGTGAAGTATATAAGACTGTACTAATCATGAAGTGTTGTTTTTGGAGTTTTATTTGTTAAGATTTGTTTGAATGCAAGATTTAAATACAACTTTTCTAACGGATATAAATAAATTATATTAGTTATGTATTTTATGACTGCCAGATAACACTTATATAGTTTATTATTTGATATACAAATGAAAATAATTTGTCGCCATATTACTGCCACTTTTGTTAATAAATCAGTACCTATTTTAGTTGCGCGCCCGTTATACTAACCGCCCACTGAAGTATTTAAGAATCAATTCGACTTAGGTCCGAGAAAAGAGGGTACCAGTTGTAAAAAGACCGCCAACGCACATGTGAGCCTTCTGCCAATGTGAGTGTCCATGGGCGGCGGTATCACTTAACATCCGGTGCGCCTCTGCTCATGTGCTACCTACTCCATAAAAAGGTTACGCAAACAAATATGTATAGGTAAGGTAGGTAGGTTGGTAGTCCCTCATTTTCCGCAATTAGACTCAAATTTGGTCCGTTTTGCGTAAGTCTAGGTAAGGTAAAACTATTAATAGAACTTAGCTAGTAATAAATAGATTATTAACATCACGTAAGTTCTATTAATAATATTATTATTGCCATATATCTGTGTACAAATATCGCTAATAAATTATACATAACATAAAAGCAAATGATAATTATTAAAAATATATTTCAACATAAGTTTTTTTTACTTATATGTCTCTCGTAATAGCAATTACGCGCAATCTCCACATATTTCGTATTCAGGCGCTTATTCATTAAGTAGTGGGCGTACGCTGAGTCCATAGACACGTGTGTCTCTGCTGATTTACGTGAATGCAGAGCCGTCGTCCAATTTCGCGAGCTAAATTGTTCATAACGGAAGTTCATATCCGGACGTCGGGCCGCTCTGCGCTCGGGGCGAGATTAGGCGGTAATTACCATTTCCCGTGACACAGGACGCAGACGGCACGAGGCATCTCAGGAGCGAGGCTTGAGCGGCATAAAAATGCACCTCTTATCAATTAAGATTATAAATTGTTTATTTGCGGCTTTGTTATATCGATTGATGGCTTTAAAAAGTTTTAATTTGTTTCCGTTTTTATGTTCTTTAATTCGGAGTATACATTGAATATACACTCCCAATTACTTGCCTTCAATTTATATTTTTATACTAGCAGACTCGGCCAAGCGTTGCTGTGGCTAAGGTTTTTGTTATATTACATCGTAGTAAACTATTCAAGGGAAACGGTAGAACTTATGTGAAACGTTGGTACTTTTAACACAGCGCCATCTATTAGAATTGCATCAAATAATAAAATTTGCAACAAAATAATATTGCGGGAATAAATAGAGATGTAAGCTATCCTATCTTTTAACTTAGATCTAACTGGACATGTGTGCAATTTTGATTCATATCGGTTCGGTAGTTTAGGAGTCCATCGCGGACAAACATTGTGACAGGAGATTTATATATATGTCGCGGATTCAACGCGATTAGTAATTTCGAAATTGGTGTCACTACTGTCGTCCGACATTATTGCGCTCGTCCGGGGCAGGCGCCGATCGGAAAGCAAATCTAGTACTTCACGACCGATTCTTAGCACTACTGACAAATTGACTTTGACAATTGACACATTGACGTGTTACAACCTTTACGATGTCTATGAAATTGCGTGTTGTTACCATTCTAATAAAACATATGACATCGTGTTCTTTTATAACAATCTCTGACATATATTATGTATAAGAAGATAAGCTAATAATCACGACATCAACAATTACATGTATTTGAGGGCAGGAACAAGGGTTGTAACGCCACTGGGTTTGTCCCAAATTTCAATTACATCCTCTATTCTATTTAAATCAAACATTGAAACTTAATGAAGTTTAAACTGATTACGTTTAAACTTTAATGTAAATGAGTAACTGATCTTCTGCGTTGAAACAATTTTTGTAAATAAAATATAAAATTCCGCACTTCTCTGTAAACCAATCCACTCACAAACTTAATTGAAAGTGAGTAATAACATTAATGCAGATGCGCGGGTTTGTAATTGGTCATTTCAAATGATATACTGGATTACCATACATAGGTTTTTGAAATAATAAAAAATGTGTGCGTGTACTAGTGTCCACACGTAAGAAGTAAAACTTCTTTATGACCTTTTTGTCGAAAAATGATCTGTATAATACTATAAGCAACTTTACAGAAGTTGGTTAAATAACGTTAAATAAGAAAAAGTTTATAAAAGGCTTTTATTAACATAGACATGAATAAAAATAATACAATTATTTCATTTTACCTTATTAGTACTAAGATTATCACAGAATTTCATTAAATGTAATAATTACTATTTTTGTTATCGTTATTATATATTTTTGTTAATAATGTCTCCGAAACCCTTCAATCACCGCGGTAGGGCCACAACAGGGGCACAAAAAGAAGATGGCGCGTAACGGAAAAATGTGGCGGTAAATTTTTATAATGATATAAAAGTTTCACTTCAAAAATAGCCATTATTCGAGTACTAGGTACATTTACACTTACATTACATTAAGTCTCTGTCCTTATGTTACTGACTACTCAACCTCCAACTGAGTGGGACCCTCATCCATTCATTCTCTTGTCTGGCATTCTTGCCACAATTTTCGAATCCTGTCCTGCTATATATGTTATTCCATCTCTCCAGTTTCTTATTACTGGGCCATTCCAACTATAGGTTAAATTTAACGTGTGTTTAGGAAGTGTATGTTTGGTTTTCCACATAATCGTATATACCAAAATCAATGATTTCGACCAGATAGTTTCAAACTTAAAACATACCAAGTTCTGTTAAAATACAGTTGTATTTCCAGTTTGTTTAATTTTTCTGGAATTGTTTGAATTGAAATTGAATTTGTTTTTATGTTACAGGAGGTATTGATACCGCCGCCCATGGACACTCGCACTGCCAGTGCTGCACTGATGGCTCTCAAGTGCGCTGGCGGTCTTTTAAGAATTTGTACGCATTTTATTGACTCTAAGACGGACATATGATAAAACAGGTATTTTTATATAGGACTGGAAGCAAACGGGTAACTTATAATAAAGTGCCAACCACCACCCATAACATAGTGTGCTTAGACTATGATACTCTATTTTTTTTAAGTTTTCTGGCACAGGTGATGCGCGGCAGTAACTGTGTTACATATCGTAGTGATGTGGAACGCCAAGCGTCCTCGTAATATGCGGCAGATGTAAGGGAGACTAACATCTATAGATCAAGAAAAAAAGAAAGATCAAAAATAAATATCAGAGACGACGATTAGAACCATAGGCGTTGATTGTAATCAAATATACATCGGTCATATTAAATAATTCAGAAGTGACATTCATCTCTTTTTGACAAGTATTTTTCATGTAAACAATCGAGAATAGTACAGCATTTGTATTAAGATTCCATTACTTCCTGTATCTGAAGACCGAACGTCTACATCATCCATACAAAATTGAAAGCAAAATATGAAAATATCTACAAGAAAAGCTGATTATATGCGTCGTAGTCGAGCGCTTCAAAATGATTGAATAAGTGAGCGACTCTCTAATGAAACATATTGAACCAGTATTAAATCACTTAGGCATGTGCGCTTCTGCACTCGCTTTTTGGGCCATGTCAACAGCGTAGGTGAACCGTGCAAATATTGTTATAGAGTTTCATTTTAAGAGACAATAAATTGAATTAATCCTGGCAACTTTGAACTCAATAAAAATTGCAATATGCATGTGCTTTGAAGAATATTGGTTTAGAATATTGAGGCTTTGGACTTTGTTTTTCATTTTGACGTTACGACGATTCTTGTGTTTGCGCTGATTTAAATTATTGTTTAATAAGGTGATTTAATACATTTTCATTTTATAAATTACAATAAACTATTGTTCTTATTACGGCTCTCTAATTGTATTAAATTTCGACTTTTGATTATAAGCACTGGGCATGTGTTAACGGCAATCCCAAGAAATGTTAAGTAAAAGTTAATAAATTAAAATAAATTCTACTTCAATTAAACATTCAAAAAAACTTATTAAAAAACATTCAAAGTAAGTTGAGGGTATCTACCAAGGGATCCAAGATGGCTGTGAGTTCCTGCATGTTCCACCACTGCAAGTTACAATGGATATTAAAATATTTAAAACCTGGTGATTTATACATTTCTGTTTATATTGTGGGATATAATTTAGACCATAAGTTTTGACACCAATAATAAATAACTTATTATAATGTCATTTGCATTCCTATTTTTATATGGCTGATTGTGTATTTTTTTTAAATTTAATATGTAGTATTATTGTCGTGAAACTAAGGTACGTTTAAAATAAGTGACTGTAACTGAAGTATTTCCGAACCAATTCGACTTACGGTCCTTCATCATAAGAGCGTACCAATTCATAAAATGCCGGCAACGCACTCACGAGCCCTCTAGCATTGAGAGTGTCCATGGGCGGCCGTATCACTTAACATCAAGTGAGCCTCCTACCCATGTATATAAAAAAGAAATATAGAGTCAGAGTCAGAGGTCACAGTTACTGACAATTACATTTTATAACAAAATCCTTTAAATATTTATAAAAAAATCGCAGAAATGTATCCTTCGAACGTGGTTGCAGCGTGGTCTGGACAGCAAAGCCCTTTGAAACTTCCAAAGCTGCGTCAAAAAATCTACCCCTATAGTTCGAAACTTGTCAACGGCGAATAAACTGAAATTTTTAAACCAATCCATTTTGAACGTAAAACAAACCGTATAAAGTAAACTCCCGCCCTCTCGATGTCACACCGGAAGTGGAACTATGCTATTATCATACAAATTGAGTTGTATAGAAAAATCAAACACTTTTGGAACTATAAAATAATAGGTTGGGGAATAAGTTTCCTCGCATTTTTACGAAAATTCACAACCATTTTTAATATAGTTTATTTACAGAATTGCTTCAGTATAAAGAGATATTTTCAGAGTATGGGGCGATCGTCGACATTACGCCTTTTTTAAATGTATCAAATTATTTCAGTATAATTAGTACTATTACTATTTTCTTGTGTAGCCAAGTCCACATTTCAAGGATCGTCATGCTCACTTACATATCATTGCTTGTGGCGGCGTCCATGCGTCGGGTTATCTCTCTCTAAAATATGGCGAGAGGGCCGATGTTTGGCCATACATCATACTCGTGAACGGGTGCTACTTGTGGTCAGTAACCACGTCCACTCGTACTTGAATTAGTTTTATAAAAAGTTTTTGTTACAAAATCAGTGGCACTACAATCTTTTTAGGTCTTGGCCTCAGATTTCTGAATCTGTTTCATGATCATTTTAAAATCTAAATAGGCAAGTAGTTGATCAGCCTCCAGTTCCTGACACACACCGTCGACTTTTTGGATCTAAGACATGTCGGTTTCCTCACGATGTTTTCCTTCACTATTCGAATAAATGCGCACATAGAAAGAAAGTCCATTGGTGCACGGCCGGGGATCGAACCTACGACCTCTGGTATGAGAGTCACACGCTGAAGCCTACGCTGAAGCCTACTAGTCCAACACTGCTCGTTTTTTGCCAAAAAGTTTTTGTTAAAAATAACATTTTAAAAAACCATGAAACCCACATTTAGATATAACAATTAAGAATGAAAATGTATATTGTAGGAAACTATTGAAACAACAATGTTAGCAAATCATTTAATTTAAAATCGTGCGGCAGAAATTGTTCATATAATTAGCGCTTATGTTGACGCGATGTTTGTCCCAAAAACCGGTAGTTCTGTGTTGTGATCATCTGAGTGTACTTATTTCTTGTGTCCTGGTTTAAGGAGCCAGACGAAAAGGTAAGGTTTTTTTTCGGTACCTACACAATTCTATAGAGAGAACGCTGTCTAACTGTTGTTCAAATCCTTTCTGTTCAATTTTTATCTACCCTAGTTGTTTAGTTATTACGATTTAATATCAACATTCCCCAGATATTGGGTTTTTAAATATGTTACTTAATTGATTTCCCATTTTAGTACTTTTTTTTGCTTTTTAAGAATTTTGTAAACTAGATTAAGTATCAACATATAGGAAAGAGCGTTCATCCCTAACACTTTCGAATTTAAAAGGGATGTACTAAAATGTAGATTTTAAGACTATTTACTTATTACTTAATAAAGATATTATTGATTTTTTTTTATTTTGAAATCCTGATATTTCTCATTGAAAAGTGCGCACAATTTCAAACCATAACAATAATTGTTTTTAAAGTTTAATTTGTGATGAACTGACCTGCAAGAAGAGAGCATACTCTAAAAAGGCCGTCAACGCAATTGCGAGCCTTTTAGCAAAGTCTAACACTTAACATCAGATGAGCCTACTGCCCGTTTGCCCCTTGTTATATACAAAAAGTGCCCTTTTTAGGTTAGGCTTACGAACCCCGGAAAATCGAACTCAATGCGAACCCGTTGAAACATCCTAAGGAACAACATTATAAGTGATGTTGTTATATTATTGTTATGTTTGTATGTCTGTATTATCAAGTCAGGATTTGGCCCAAAAACAGACCAGAGTAGCAAAATCATTGATAACTTGTCTTGATAACACAACAGCATTACATATTTTCTGTTTTAGTTAGCAATAAAAAATAAAATTAAAAAAATAATTCCTTATATATTTAAAAACTGATCAATTTATTATGAAAAATTTACAGTGGATAATTACGTTTTTGACATTCATAAGCATGACGCATCTAAACTCAAAATCTAAAAGAAATCAATACAAAATATGTTTAGTCGTAATTTTAGATTTTATTTAGAATTTTAGGATGACACACGCATTTGTCGTATTCCTAGACAAGATTGCTAGGGCTGCATTTTAACAAACCACAGCGGTTTTCTAATGTAACATACTATGATTTTATTGTGTATATTATATAAAATTAATTTTAAAACATTAGATTGTTACTTTACATCTTGATCTATATCGAACAATACACAAATACACAAACAATAACATATATATTATTATACCTAAACTAAATATGTTATCTCATAGGCTTATGAGACAGAATCTTCAGCAATCTTAATCGATAAAATTTTCGATAATATTAACTAATCTTTATTCATTCCTTAAATAATCCAATTTTTAAACAGTATTCACACTGCAAAAAATGTATACCGAAATATTTATAAATAAATTATGTTATTGTTTTCCAATGACCATTGTTCCATCTTGATGATTCAGCTAATCTTCTCCACCAAATTGTTTTAGCTCGTTACCCCACCGAGCTAAAGGGCGACTACTATCCCTGGTTGCACTTTGCATTTTGATACCCTAATCGATCTGCCATTGTTCATAATTTTCGATATACTTGTTCAATAAATTATTATATGTTGAAAATGCAGCAACATACAACTTCCATTTACCTGTCATAAAAGCAATAAAATAATGTTAACATGGATAGCACGTTAGTGATAACAGGTGCAAATTAAGAGCGATCACGACACACTAAAACTATTCTACGTAGAATTTGCGTGTAAAAAAATCATGATGAAACCAGTTATAGATATTTTAACAAATCTTCTTTATAAATTATTTATTTACAATATAAAAATATATACTGTTTCTACAGTATATATTAAAAGCAATCTATTCTAAATTCTAATATATGATAATTAAGGTGAACATACATTTTATATGTAATAAGTATATAATATAATACATTTCCAATTTTAGATTTTATTGTAGAAAAGTATATATACATATATTATAATATATGTGTATATTTGTATGTACACTAGAGATTTAAAGGAAGATAGAGAAGGAGCAATCGGAGTAGGGACAGGAATTGAATTCCATAGCCTAAGCGTTCATCAACATCACTGCATATGATTAAAATGATCTATGTTCGAAAAAACGCGAACAAAAACGGGCACTAGCTGTGAAATAATTTCCTGCTATAAACAACAGACAAATCCAGCGATTAACAATCCTTCTTACCGCTGAGATTATCATGTATCTTCACGTAAAGATTCAAACAATGAAATAGCACCTTGTAATAAAATCACTTGTGGAGGTGATACGGGTAATTCACTATTATATCTACGCTATTAAATATTTTTAGTTAGTTCGCAGCCTTATAGTATATTGGTTTGTATATATGTGTGTTTGTCTGACGTGCTCCACATAAAGTTACGACATCAGTACAATTTAAAGAATTATATTTTGAATGCAGTTATGATGTCGCTAACTTTATTACAGCGTCAATAGCAAAAATAGAAACATATCAAAATCCATTTCGAGTAGTCGTTCGATACCTTATCTTAAAATATCTGTGACATATCGCTAACTTAAATATTTGTTAGCGGCTTTTTGTTTACGTGAATCACAGTAAGTGCAGCGACAGAGCATCAGGTGCGATACATTCGAGCAAATATTTTATGAAAATACTGAGAATGTGTAGGGATGAGCCCTTCTATCGATGTTGTGTTCATAAGACTTTAATTGTCAGACGTTTCTATTACGTATATTAATTTGGTATTTGCGTAGTTAAACATGTTTTGTCCTTCAAATCTAACGTACCTGTAATAAGAGAAATGTATAATACAGTGTAACATGCTTCTATTACAATTTTTAATAATCATTTTGTGTATGTTAATTATTTTTAAATTGCGATAGCACGAGAACTATTAGTTTTGACATTCTTACAAATGTTTCAACAATATTCGTGTTTTGTATAATAATTTGGGCATGGACTTTTTCCTCTAAATTAATTAATAATGAAATTGAATGTTAAAACAAACTATTGCTACATTTGTAATTTGGACATAGGATGTGTTACGCGAAAAAACTGACATACGTTCACAGACTATCAAAATACAGTCTAAAAAAGCAAAGCTGTCAAATGTGCTCTCTTTATAAAAAACGACGGCTCGTAGCAGATACAATTCAAAATTTGAATATTGAAACAGACCTATGCGAAATATAATAAAAACGAGAACAAGACAGAAGACAAAGGACAAGTGTTGTCCACAGACTAAGCAATATAAAATACATTTTAGTTTTAAAAATAATTATAGATATCTTGAACAATGTTGGTAGACATGACTAAAGAGGGTGTCGCGTCGCCGCATCCTACAGCCAAACGGTAAACACTTTGCCGTAATCTCGAGATGAGAAAACTTTCAGTTCTCTTAATTCAGAAACTTATTCAAGAACCTAACAACCTTAGCGGACCGCCTGGCGGACGCAACGCAAACAAACTTACTCTTTAATCTCTGTCTCTATTAGAATAAACATTTAAAAATTATAATTTTCACGTAAATCTTTTGGTTTGTTTTGTTTTGTCTATTAAGGCTTCTATAGATGTAAATGCTTTTATTGGTTTTGCTTATTTTGCATATATATATTCGTATTTTTATATTTTCGTTTATTAGATAATTTAAAATATAAATGGAATTAAAATCCGTCACATTTCTATTCCCGCGCAGGAATTGGAGTAATATTTTTTTAAACTATCAAAAAGATTTGCTAGTGTCTTTTAAACCTTGGAAATTTATTTATGGGTAAATATATTACTATATTAGTCCATTATAATTAAATTTTTTCCCGTGGGACAGAATACAATAAGGGTTTACTTTACATTTCGAGCAGAATATTGTTTCTTTCTTGTGTATATTTATTTATTTATATGCTTATAATTACTCCTACAGCTTATTTATATGTATTATACAATATCTAAACATAAATTAATAAAACACACAAAAGCCAAAACGAGATTCAAACAAACATACAATTTTATATATTATTTTTTTCATTTACGGATTTAACTTGGAAACCACAATATGAACACTAATCACTTAATGTATATAGATATGTATGTATAAGATAAAAAAGCCGCTAACTTACTGCAGGATGAATGTCATAGTTTTAAAATGCAAATATAATGTCTGATAAGATATCACTGATATGTTGACGTTGGATTAGCACTAGCAGATTAGTTGACAGCCTCTTAAACAAGATCAGTTTGAACGCGCCTTTATTGCCGACACGACACTGGGCGCGTCCGGAAAATGTAAAAAACACATTTCAAGCAGTTTGAATGTGCTCTGCCAATTCAATTACGAACGGTGAACGCTTCTGTATCTCGTTGGAGATTAGGGCAATGAAAAAATATTGCAGGAAAAAATCTAACAAACACTTAATAGACAGGTATCTATTTATTGTTAGGAATTATTTAATATTTTCACGTTACAATATTCTTTCGCTTTTAAATTAAACTTTATTTTTCATAAGTGTACATTGTGTTACCTATATCAATAAATAAATTTGATTTTTTTAAGTGTTTTGTGTTTTATTTTATATTAAAAAAATCAACGATTTTGTGTTTAATTTAGTGTGTGTGGATAGATTTGGATGACTATTTAATGAATACAAAACATATAGGCTACTTATATCTAAAATAAAGTATACGTTTGTCTTTGAAAATGCTAAAAGCTATTTAAAAGATAATAGATTTAAATAATGTTTGTCATATTGTCCCGCAACCGAAAACATTATGAATAATAGCATCTATTGTTTATTAATTCGGCCTTTTAGTTAAACGTATATGTTTCGCAGATGAGTCCAAGTAAGCGCTCACTCGGCGATCAGAGCGAATCGCGACCGACGATCACTGTGACCGACATGGACACTGTACACGAGGAGAACGACAATGACAGGTATTTTTATATGTTATTTAAAAATCGAATAAGACGTTTTTATGCCCGTTATTTAAAAATCGAATAGATACAAATATTTATTTTATTTAAAAATGGAATAAGACGTTTTTATGTCCGTTATTTAAAAATCGAATAGATACATTTATTTATTTTATTTAAAAATGGAATAAGACGTTTTTATGTCCGGTATTTAAAAATCGAATAGATGCATTTATTTATTTTATTTAAAAATGGAATAAGACGTTTTTATGTCCGGTATTTAAAAATCGAATAGATGCATTTATTTATTTTATTTAAAAATGGAATAAAAATGTTTAAATAAGGATTCATTCAACCTTATGCAATTTTTATCATTTTTGAATCAAATTTAGCAGCAGGTTGAAAGTGGCTTACCAAAGAGGTTCTTTAACACAATGAAAATAAGGTTCCCCTTTTAAAACCTATATTACTAAATTAAGCATTCAATACATACTCTCAGTATCTCTTAAATTAAGGCCTTTAAATGTTCAGAATAAGACATTGATTCAAAAAGGTAAATGCAAGTATGGTAGCGTAAGATTTACAAGTTTATAGTCTAATTAGTATTATATATATTTAATAATATATATAATACTAATTAGTAATAATATTCAAGAATTCAGTAAATATATATACCTACTATTATTAGTTAATTATCATTTTATTGTACACGCAACAACCAAATATCAATATGGCAAGAGGCAAAAGAAAGATGTACTATACTAGTAATTGTAACCAGTACCTCTGGTTAAAAACCAATAAATCATGGAAATTCTGAATCGTGTATCAGGCAACGTCATTATTAAAAAAAATTAAAACTGAGATTGAAATACAAATTAAGTAACATTGTTTATTTATAGAACATAATGTAGGCGAAATCTTATTGAGTTTCAAGAATTCTTCCTCAACTTAAATTGCTCTAATCGCTTGGTTTCAACTTACTCATCTGTCTCTTTTCCTCGCAAAATAGACACCATTTGACAGAAAGAAACAATGTGCTAAAGTTGTAGTGGAATTAAACTGATTTATTTTTTTATTAAGAGTTACTGAATTATAAAACTACATTTGTGTCGCACTAACAACAAACATATTACAAAAGGTTTTATCTTAAAGCGATGGAAACTTAATTAAAGTTTCTTTGAAACATCTTTTGTACCAGGGCCGCAGATTATAGAAGATCAAATGCACGCATATCGTTTGCATTAAATAATGCAAGATTAATTCGCTATAAAATTACGAACGTACGAGTAACGTTTAATTAAAAATTCATTTTAAATTGAACTTAACCAAATGTATAGGTTAGTGTTTGGCTGTGTTAGAACCCCCTTCCACCTCACCTCATGTATCAAACATTGAGTATATTTGTAGATTGTGAGGTCCAGAAACTTATATTAAGTAATTAATATTACGTAAAACTTCACAAGCGAATTTTGGGTACGGGATATTCTGACCCCTTTGGCATTGAGTGTCCATGGGCGGCGGTATCACTTAATATCAGGTGAGCCTCCTGCCTGTTTGCCTCAAAAACATATTTGGACATAACGTTAACAAAACATTATTATGTGTCAGCACCATGCCCCATTGTGGCAGAGACGAAAAATAATTAATCTTTTTAGGTCTAGGCCTTAGATTTCTGTATCTGTCACTTAAGTCTTAAATGCGCACTTAGAATACGTTGGTGCACAGCCGGGGATTGAAACTGCGACCTTAGGAATGTGGGTCGTACGCTGAGACCAACACTGTTCTTACAGAAATATGCAATGTCTATTAATTTTGTGTTTCAAATTTATATTTCAATATATTGTTTTTAAATCACGTTGCTTTAAAATGTCATCAAAAATTAAATTTGATTCAAATTTGACAGACTATTGAATTATATAACCATATATTATATTCAATGGATGCAGAAAGCCAGTGTGGCTTTGAGGGATATTTCCTGGAAAAGATTTTAAAGATTTTCTACTCGATACTGTATACTTTAAACCAATATTTTCTTATTTATTTTTACTCGCAAAATGTAATATAAAAATAATAATACTACAACGGTCACGGTGTTTGTAATTGAAATCCTTCGAAATTGCTCGACCGATTTTCCTAAGATTTTCTGTTCATATCGGCTAGGTCGCGAATCGGACATACGTTTTTCATCCCCATAAATGTTAATGTCTACCCGTAATTTGAATTTTTGTCAAAAACAATCGATATTATGTCGGTGTTAAAAAAGAAATTATTCGTTCTTAGATTATTGTTATTTTGTGTGTTTCTGTGTGTGTGTTTTGTTAGTAATAAATGTTATGTCTATCTCTAATACCAGACGGAATTTAAAAAATAGCATTGATTATCGAACGAATGAGAAAACCTAGCTAAAAAGTTTATATGTATATTAAACCTTTATATTACCACATAATTACTCATGCACTCAGGCGTGTAGATAAGAGTTGAAAAATAAATAAATTAGGGTTAATATATAAGGCAAAAATAAATAATTAATGTTATTATTTTAATTAATTTAGAATGGGTGATACATTATAATTTTTATTTATTTCTTAAAACATGGAAACAATGAAAAAAATTATATTAATATACAATTACAAACTAAAAATATATCTAATAACTAACCTTAAAATTTAATTATTAAAAAATATTATTAAAAGGAGTCCCTTTAGGCAAGGTTCCGAAGATACTAGCAGCGTTCCCCCTTTGAATAAAGAAAGAATAATTTAATCTTAATTTAGAATTAAGTTTGTTAATGGAAGAGCTGGGTACCCCGACACAGGTATTTTTTACTTACTTTACTTTTCACCCAAATCTTACACCTAGGAATGAAAATGTACTTAACATGAATAAATACTTTTTTATTTTTATTAAAACGTTTAGATTCTTCATGGACAATAAAAGGGTAAATTTTATAACAATACAGATGCTTTCATAGAAAATCGAATACACAAAATTGAATACGTTATGGAAAATGTGAATGTGTAGATTTCGGTGCACAGCGCTACGGAAATATTTATGACATTTGATAGACTCCTTTGTGCGAGTTAATGCGAGCTGTTGGTTTGTTATGCTATAAAAATCAACATTTATTTAAAATAGTTTCACATTACTAGCTAACCAGGAAATTTATTGATATGTAAATGTTATTACAGTGCTAATCAAGTATGTGGATATAATGTTCACAATTTCATAATGGGAATCAAGTAAACACGTCGTATGATAATTCGTGTTATAATTCATCTTAATAATTATATATAGAACTTTAAACTTTTATAGGTTATACACGTTACAAATTCGAAAAGGCATTAAAGATGCAAGTTAGAGTGAACATAGTTGACTAAAATTGAGATGGCTAATGGCGACGTGGATCTCGGTCGTGTATATACATAAGTTATATACATTAAGTTTCTCATGTATTTACATGAGAAACTTATTATAAAATATTTTTTGTAATGAGAAATAAAGATCTTTAAACATAAACATATTATACTGACACCATAAAGTTAAGTTATATGAATATTTTTTTAATAAAAGAATTGCGCTGGGCCACGATTATCATTTAGGGTATTAAGATCTTGAATCTACACAAAAAAATACATTAAAATCAGTTAATCCGTTTCAGAGGAGTTAAAATTCACTAGGTTAAGAACTTAGCTTTTGTTGTTTGGAGCACCATTAAGCACTTCTTTCTATAACTGTTCCACGCATAATTTTGTATTAAAACCAGTTTATATATAATGAAACTGTGTATATTGTATGTCTCGTGTCACATTGTTTGTATTGACCTCTTCTTATGTACTTGCAGTTGTAAAGTATACTTACTAAGTTGTGTGGCCTAGGCTTACTTTTACCATATTGTATTTTTGTCTTTATTGTTCAGCTATTATCAACCCTACAACAATATTAGTAAGACCAAAATTCACTAGAAGCAGTACATTGTTTGCACGTAGGTAATTTTTTTATCTTTTTCAGTGACGAATCATCATACTCTGACGTGGCAAGACTCAGGGAGCGTACACACGCAGTAGTGGGTCCAGCCGTGGAACCACTTATCCAAAGCTCCCATTCACAACCAAACAGTCGAAGAATGTCTAGTGATGCTGATATAAAATTAGCGGCAAATCTTAATACAAGGTACGAATCTAGGACACTGACGAGTCTAATGACCTGAAAATTATGAAGAGTATTAAGGAAATTCATAGACTTACATAACCTGCATTATGAGCACTACTCACATACATATTCACACCAATACACAAGAGAGCCTAATTAGAATTAATTAATTTAAATAATTTAATAATTTTATTGATTTTTGGCTTTAGTTAATGTTTGAACCTTTGTCCATCTTTGCCTATATCTTTCATATAATTGTTCTTTTTATATAATTAATGTTTGGCGAAATAAATACACACACTAGTGAATGTTAATTAAAACTTAGCCTCCATTTTTAAGATGTAGGCCTGTTTAAAAAAAATCCTGCGTGAGTAAATGATAAAAAGTGACTGTTTTTTAATAGTTTTTCTTGTCGCTTCCATATAATTTCAGTTAAAATGATCCTACCAATCATGTTGCAGACAAAAATTTAATTATTTTTCGTAAATTACAGTGTGACTTCAGAAATTTTTATCCGTTATAGGCGTCCGTCTGCTATAATAGCAGCATTCAGGAGACCGTCACAAGCGCTAGCATTATGTGCCGCGACACAACGGCGGTTCCTGTCAGAGCTGCAACCTCATTCACGGAACTCAATGGCATCCACACACGACCACCCACCGTCCGCTGCAGAAATATTAGGACAGTAAGTTTATTTTGATTTTTTTTTATTTAAGATGTAATATTATATTTTTTATGATCCTAATAAATATAAATATTAAAAAATAAAAACATATAATTTTTCACGTATAATCATCAATGTTGTCTTTTGTTGTCTTGTATATCATTAATAGCTTCTGTGTTTAGATACGTTTTACAATGTGCAATTTATGTTTTCATGACACTACTGAAAACTTTTTTTTATCTGATTTTGTATATAAATAAAATTAAAAATCATTCATTCGTGTACACTTATGAACGTCAAAAAAGAAATATACTTTGAATATAAATAAATACAATATGTATATTAATTATGATAAGTAACTGCATTGTAATTTTATCTATACCAAAATAAGAAAAGCAATAATTTATTCGAGTCCTCCGATTACATTAGATTACATTCAGTCAATGTCATTATTTCTAGTACTTTATCTCTAATTTATTCACATGTCTCTCTTCCTCGCCACAATTAATTTATGAAAACGTCATATAGTCTAGTCATTTAAAATATCACCACAATCTTGTCCCATTATTATATAAAATGTTATTTATGAAATCCCTGTAGTGATGGCAGTAATAATTATTACAAGTAATTTCAAAGAACTGTTAAATATATTTTACTGGCCAAAAGACTTGCTTTTGGATGTACGTTTGTTGACAGTTGACCCATTGTACATTATATTATTTTAATTAAAACGTGAATTTTATCAGTCTGTGTCTATAAGATAAAACCGGGACGTCAATAATCAATTCACTATTTGCAATATAATTTCGTCGAATATATATCTTTTTTCGGTGACATTATATTCTGTTTTGACTATATAATGGACTAGCGAAAACTTCAATAATTTTAAAACAAATTACATTAACATGTTCCAGTAGTGATTGTATTCAGGAAGTTTCTCGTTAAAAATCTTTTAATAAATTTAAGAAATGCTAAAGAATACGAAATTCCACCCGTATCGCCTTGACGTTGCGCGTTATTAAGGCAGTTTTTGCCGCGCACCACCACTGTGTGGAAGCAGCTGCCCACTGAAGTATTACCGATCCAATTCGACTTAGGGTTCTTCAAGAGAAGAGCCTACCAATTCTTAAAAGGCCAGCAACGCACTCACGAGCCCTCTGGCATTGAGAGTGTCCATGGGCGGCGGTATCACTTAACATCAGGTGAGCCTGCCTGTTTGCCCTACAGAACAGGTTCTATTACAAAAAATCTGTGTAAAAAGGCTTACTTTAAACTTAACGATTATTATCTAGTTGACAAAAGGGCCTGGCACTTGTGCCAGACAGGCTTCTTCTAATTATTTTGCGATATTTGTTTTAAAATAAGTGTTGTTTGATGATTTGCTTTTTTAAAATAGTACTGAGAGTTTTTACGCCGCATTTTTCTCTCGGCCTACACCCTCTACCTTGTTTGCCGATGAGTAGGGATGCCTGGATTCGTGGTATAAGTGATACCTGTATCTTATGATACACAACAATCACAGTGCGTAACAGAACATCACAGTGTCGTTATTTATTCCTTCAATATAATATTTGAATATTTTGTTCTAGTGAAGCGTTAAGCAAAGCACTCTCCGCACTCTATGCGAAGTTATTAGTTGTTCTCGGTCTAGCATTTCCCGTTACTGAAGTTATTGCAAATGGCGTCCCAGACGCGTACTACCAGGTAAAGATGCATCTTATTAAATACTAGGTCAGAACTTCCACATATTTAATATAAACAACGCATTCTAATAAGGGTAACATATATGTTTTTAACTACTATTTGTTGAGTCATTTATTTATTTTGTACAGCTAACATATATACAACTAGCGGCCCGTCTTTGCTTCGCACGGGTGGCCATTCTTTTTTTAAATTTCTTGTACATACATTCTTTAAAATTGCGGCACATTTTTTTTCTTGGCTTTCTTTTACGCCTTGGGAATATTATTCAAATATTACAGAAGGAAAAGACTCTTAAATAAAATCTTATTCAATTCTAAGTAATACCTTATATGGCTGTATTGTGTGATAGTGTAAAGGTGAGAGTATGATTGTGAGGGTGTGTGTGTGGGGTGTGCTCATGATGCAGGTGATTTAGTGCCATGGATATCCTTAAAACTCCTTTTAAGCATAACTATAAGTATGCTTTTGGGGCATGGTTTCTCTGTATGGGAGCGCAACACGCGTCTCTCTTACTAAATATTTATCATGAGTAACTGATCAGCGCATACAAAACCGAACTTAATACAATGAGTCACGAAATTACTTAAAACCTTGCTTCAAAACCATAAATGATACAGACAGATATTAAAATATATATAATATGCTAATAACATAATATTTCTTTTACAGGGATTCTATTTATACTTGTATTTAGTATCGTTACTGTTCGTGATATTCCAATATGTGAACCTGATGCGTCAGAAGGCCGTAACGATGATAATTCATGATCACGGTAATATTATTTTATATAAATAAAAATAAAATAAAATAACTTTTCAAACAGTAGGCCTAGTGTTAACGTGCGACTTCCTCAGGTCGTAGGTTCGATCCCTGGCTGTGCACCAATGAACATTTCTATGCGCGTTTAATATAGCGAACGGTGAAGGAAAACATAATGAGGAAACCGGATGCTTTAGACCCAAAAAGTTGACACGAGATCCCCAATGGTTTTAGCTTTGCTTGTATCCCATAGAATAGTCTATATCTCTATTATTAAGTTTCTTCCGTGTTAGGGAAGTGAATTAATAAAAAAATGTGTACCTACAAAGTAAACATGTCAGCAGTGAAACTTCTTAGTAAGTTATTACTAAGGTAAAAGCATCAATAGACGATGATGTACCAGTATATGATCACTCAATGTATTTGTATGTCTAAATTCACACTGTTAACACACTGTATACGTGTTAATGACAGTATAAATAAATACAAAATCTGCGTTTACTGCAGGAAGGCGTTAGGCTACTAAATGAATATTAATATTATTTATTATGAGAACATCAACCAATAGCGGATATTTTTTATCGATCTCCCTTTCTCTCTCTCACTCGCTCTCTCCGTTGTCTATGACATAAACGCTGCACATCTTCGTGACGTCACATCAGTAAAAAAATTAGTCGTGAGGAAACTGGCATGTTTGACAGGCTAATTACCTTCTAGCATAGAAAAAATATAAGAAAATAGATTTAAATGGGCTGACTGGTCCTGATGTTTTTGGCTCTTTACTGATATGGAAGTGTTCGCACGGGATTTAAACTTGGTATCAATATTTATTATTGACAACCATTATTTATAGATTTTATTGCACAAATAACACATATAACAAGAGACTCGCAACTTGAAAAACTAAGATACAATTAATAATTAAACGATTGCCTGTCAGTCAGCATCCTAAATAAAGTTAAATTGTCAATAAAGAAACAAAATTTATTACAATTTACAAAATATAACAAAAATCTTAAGCGCAATTAGCCGTAATTTGCGTAACAAAATGCGACATTAAAAACACATCTCTTTTGCATAATTGCTTCAGCCAAGAATGCCATCTTATGTATCCAACTAGCGTTCTGCCATTTGAATTGTCATTAAATTAAATGGTGGTCCCCGCTTTCATTAACGCTGGTAGCACACGACTGTAGGCTCATATATATTTAAAGACTGAGCAGAGATGGACAAATGTTTAAGGTGATTTCTCAAATTCATGCTTTGGGTACTGCTATACAGTATTTCTTTTTGAGCGCAATCAACGGGGAATAAAAGCCAAACTTGAAACCCACCAAAAAAAAGTGCGTGCGTACAAAGTACACATGTTAGAAGTGAAACTGCTTTGTGAATGAATTATTACTAAGGTAAAAGCCCCAATAGATGATCATGTACCAGTATATGATCACTCCATATATTTTTATTCAAACTTTTTACACATTGTATACGTGCTAATGATAACATAAATAAATGAATAGTTCTAATATATAACTACTAAACGAATACATCAACCAATAGCGTGTGTTTTTTATCGATCTCCCTTTCTCAGTCTCTCTCAATTGCTCTCAATCGCTATCTCCCTAGTCTATAGTAAAAATTTTACCCTCATGCGCCTAAAGAAGTTTTACTTAAAAAGGAGGTCATATACCCTTCGAATAATATATTTCTTTTTTTTTCGTTTGTGCGTTACCCATAACTTACTATGGCACGACTGCCTCGTGTTGGAGGGTTATGTGATACTGTGCAAACCCACTGAAACCCCACGGCGCCACCAGCGATCGCCCGTGGCAGGACACGGTTACAGTGTAGCCTTGTACGCATAAAAAGTAATAATGTCGAATTGGAACAATGCCTCAGATTCTATAATTTAATGCTGATAGCGCCGGTTTCCTTACGATGTTTTCGTTCAGCGTTTGAGCGAATATTAAATGCGCACATAGACCATTAGTACAGGGATCGAACTACAATTAACAAACGGCCACATATGGTAGTACAAAAGCATTGTTAGGCAGGTATTCACTAAAAAACAGTAATCACTATCTTTCTTTCAGGTGTGGTAGAAAAGGATGAGAGGAATGGTAAAGCCACTCCAAACGAGAAGGTTAAACAGAAAGAAGTAATAACCCGATATGGCAGCTTCTATTTGCGATTGGGAGCTATTGGTAAGCATATAGACTTAATTTATTCATTAGCCACGTCACCAGAAACGAGTAATAAAATTTATAACCAATGATAATAGCAGACAGCACAAAGATAATCCTTATATTACAATATCGAATCATAATCATAATATTTGGTTAACGATAAATCTAGACTTAGGATTGTACCCTAAGAATCAGCTCTCGCGCACAAAATAACCTGAAAGTGTCTTGAATAATTAATAAAACACTTTTTTACGGATTATAGTTATGTATTATTGTATTTAAACTTATAATTATTTGGACATAATTTTAAATTTAAACCGACGTTTGCGTGCTTTTTAGCGTGCGTGGTCACGGTGACCACGACAATAACAATAACAATACAATAATACATAACTATAATCCGTAAAAAAGTGTTTTATTAAATGTGTAAAAGTTATGTTAATAAAAGACAATACTTGAATAATTAAGATAATGTTTACATGACCGTTTGTAAATTTTGAACTGTCAATTGTATGAAAAACCAATATTAATTATTTATATAATTCTGTTTATTATACCAGCCATGATACCACATATAAATACAAACCTGCACGGTATTTACGATATAGGATTTAATAAGTCAAATTATAAGATAATAAAATAATATATTTACCTATGTATAAAAATGGTGATAAATTATAAACGACTAACATTTAGCACTCAAACACCAATATAAAATATCTCCGAGATTTTATAATTAATTCCATAACATAAATATACACTATTTATAATAATGAGTTGATAAATAGAAAATTTAAAAAAATGGCTCCTGTTCCTTCCTGGCAGCATTCCTCGCGGCATTGCGATACTTGTCCGTTCTACGTACTATCTACTAGACCCCAAATTAAATCATCAATTAGACCCTGTGCACTTGAACCCTACGGCCCAATAGTATTAATCATTTTAATTAAATTAATGATTTCTACATTTATAATTATGTTTCAGCGTTCGGCATTGGGTCAATGGTATACAGCGGCTTAGAACTCGGCGAATACTTCGAAATATCACACGGTTGCCGTTCTGTTCTCTCGGCTATGACTCCAGCACTTCGTATGGCTCTGACCCTCGCGCAAATGCAGTTCATATTCTTCACCAACAAAGACATAGAGTCCGGCAGCAATAAATTGATTCAGAGATTCGGTTTTATGCACATGATAGCTATGAACCTCTGCGAATGGCTGTACGTACTTGTTGCGGAGACGAAGCACGAAATGCATCATCTAGAGAGCTCTCTATCGAAGAATAGCGCGGAAAATATAACAGAAACGGCATGCCGGAGATCTAATATTATGGGAGCGTTGGTACAAAACGCTTCCCCATTCCTATTTCCTTGCACGATTGAATATTCCCTCATTTGCGCTGTTATTTTATATGAAATGTGGAAAGAGGTGATTGCTTTTTACTATACATTGTTGATATTTATACAATTCAAATTTAGTGTGGCGTAGTCTTGCTCTCGCGAATTTTGTAAACAATCTTGGCATTCATGCATGCATGATGCATGTCCCATACGCATCTAAACTTAATCAACGTATTTAGATTTGATTTGAGTATACGTATATTATTCATATAGTTATTTTGGTTAAATGGTAAACAGTACACTTATGAACGTCAACAGAAAAGATGTTACATTGATTGGTCAAATTGAAAAAAATCCATCCCATGTAATTATTTAACTATTCGTCACATTTTGAAATTTGCTTTATTGATTAATTTACTTTTAACGAGATATTTGAATTTATTTACTGATAATTCTCCAATTTCGCTTAGGAGTTTGTTGTAAAAACGAATAATTTCTATTTTTTTTTTCTTTTATTAACGAACGGGATTTTCAATATATAAAAAATAATTAAATAAAAATATCATATGTTGCCTATATCTTATATATTGATTTATTTTTAGGTAAAGAGCACGCCGGAAGATTTTGAAAAGAAAAGCAATTATGGAAAAAAGTCGCGAAACAATTCCGTTACACCCGAGAAAATTTTACAACAGTTTGGTAATTATCGGAAACAAAATATTTTGTGCATTCTTTATTAACTTTTGACAACAGCAGAGATTTTAAACTATATTTCTTATTTAAGTTTTAACGTAAATTTCGAAATTTGTTTTTTAATATGAAAGTGACTAAATACACTTTAATAGTAAATGTAATATATAGTAATTAAAAAATATTATTAAAAGGAGTCCCTTCAGGCACGGTTCCGAAGATACTGGCAGCGTTCCCCCTTTGAATAGCTAGACTAATTCTTTGTGCGAGGTAGCTGCCAGCTCTTCGTTCTCCTGTGATGTCGACTAACCGTTTTGATAACCGTTTTGATTCCCTAAAAAGCCTCATCGCGCTAGGACCCCAGTCCCCACGGACCAAGGGTCTCGACACCGAATGGGACAAAATCATATTCAGAGCCTAGACCCCTTGTATTTGCAGGCTTTAGCTTTTTCAACCGCATCACAACCCACACCAGCTCTGTTGTTGGTTCCTGAATATTGTAAATTTAAATTAGGCTAAATCAAGATTCAATCAGGCTGCGGGAAGAATGCCTTAGATACTCCTTGCTGTAATCTTCACCGACTTGGGGCAATGGCATTAGCAGCATGAGTAGTACCAGCTCAAGAGATCTATTTACACAATCACGCGGTCATGCCCAATTCCCTATCGGAGGTCCGAGTGTACAAATATGATAAGATATTATCACATTGTCTGATGACACCAGTATTACACACACATTCCATACTTAGAGGGAAAGTTTCTCGTGTAAACTTCCAATAGTCTCATCCGAGATTCTAAATAAACGCCTCATGACCTGCAGTAGAACTAGAAAAATGAGGGAGTTTGACTCCTTCTTACTTTCATAACATTTTTGAGATGAGAGTGAGAGTTAGATACGTAACTTAGTGCAAACTAAACTAAACTAAAACTTAGCAAAAGTTATCTCAGTTCTATTGTTAGACGCTGTAATAACGCGCTGGAAAATGTATGATTCTTATTTTTTTAGCTGGGATGCTTGGTGTCAGTTCACCACATGGAAGCAGGAATGCACTCCATAATTTCTCAGTAGACTGTTCTCACGCTCATAGAGGACTCTTCGCTGGCATTCTTGTTATCGTCTTGACAATCATATCTTTGATCATGTTTTTTGTTTTGGCTAATAACAGTGATACCGTTAATGTAAGTATATTTTAATATTTGTGTGAGGTCTGTCTGGTCCGACACTAATGTATAATTCTAATGTATTAGGAGGAAAAATAATACGTTATTTCTGTTAGTAAAATGCAAATATAATTTTATATGTTTGTAACGAATAAACTGAAGAACAACTGACACATTTAAATTTTTTTTCAAATTTTCAATACTTGTCGTATATAGTAATACTTATTCTTAAAATATAAATAACACCAAGGACAGGCCGCTTGTCAAAGAAAAAAGTAAAAGTTTTATATATGATAGTTAACGATGGTTAAAACCCGGCATAACAGGATATCCAGGCCCTACTTAAACAGTAATTGTGAGGTTTTTGATCTATTTGGGAGATGTAACTTTCAATTGTTTTAAAAAAAGTATGCTCATCAAATATGCTGCAGTTTTTGGGCTTATGTAATCTCGGTTGCCTAACTATTAAAAAAACTTATAACAGTTAAATATAAACAATCCTGTTCCTCGGAATACAAGCATGTGATCTTGCAAATTTAGAATGTAACTCATATAGGAATAAGAAAGCAACATTTTCCGAAAACAATTTTCAGAAGTATTTTTCCACAGGACGCCATATTCGAAGTAAACATTTGCGAGTTGATTCTGTACACGCTCTCAATTTTGGCGACAGTCATCGCTCTAAAACAAATGAGGGCTTTACCATACAAACGAAAATCACAAGGTATATATTTTCTATACGTATATTTAAACATTGCCAAAATTTTTATTAATTTTGTCCCAGTCTTGTTTATGAGTTGTTAATAATAGTTGATTTATTTGCTTAATATTTAATATAAATTAGCTAAATACTAAATTTATTCTGTGACATCTCGAAAAAGGAGTAGCCAGCATATGAAACCAGGCCCAGCGCACTTTAATGATGATGATGATCAATAAAATATTTAAGAATCAGGTTGATTACCTTTTAGCTAAATTCACCTGAAGCCTGATCTCTTATCTATAAATTATAAATATACCCAAAAATATGCCCTCACTATATAGCCTTTTTGTATATTTCAGCGGTTCTCGGCTTAGACACATCCCTTCTGATTTTGGCACAGTCGGGAATGTTTGTCTACTGTATGTTCAGTTTGATTGGCTGTCACCACACCATGGATAAAAAAAATAGCTCCGGACTCACTGGATTCTTCTCGGAGTTTCTTTCTTTAAACCAGGTATATTACAACTTTTATAAGAAGCGCACAGTAATTGAGACTTGGCATAAAAAGTATTATATATATATATATATATATAATAATTTTTATTTCGCATGTCAGTAAATACCGATTTCACAAAGTACTTAAGTCATATATCTTCAAAAAAGGAAGATATATGTGTGATTTAATAACAATTATTTAAACCCTATTATGAATTAATTATACCTTACATCGAATTCTTTAATTTTATTTTTATATGTTAACATTATACACAATTGAATAATGTACAGATTATATGAAATATTTAATTTTCTACTTTGGTTAGTGTTCAAACGATTATCGCCAAAGAAGTGATTATTTCGGGTTGGTAAGCAGAGAAACACATGAATACAGGAAGTAATTTTTGAGCGACCATGGCAATAACTATATATTACGCTGTTCTGAAAACTATTTCCTTGAAATCCCTTCACATAACTCTTATTGACGAATCTCTGAAGGTCTCTGAAGTCAGGGTATAGAATTCACTTCCTGTCTCTATGCGCTTAGCTCATTTTCTATCTTCGTTTAATTCCCCACTGTCCAAACATTGCCTGTCCACATCGTAACCCTAACTTTCGTACTAACTGACGTGAGACTGATCTTAAGATAAGTTATAATGATTTATGTGCACTTTATACTATTTGTTTTTCATGTATCAGTTTAGTTTATTTTTTTTCTTCTTAATAACTATATGTATCTTATATGTATTTTGCACTTGTCTACCTTATGCAATTTATGCATATTTTTTTCACAGTGGTTGCCTGGATAAGGCCGCCAGATTCATTCCTTTTCATTTAATTATGTTCGATTATTGTAATGCAACGAAGTGTTAATTAATAAATATTTTCAGACAACCCTACAATCTCTATTTATAATTGACGCATGGTGGCGTCGAAGTAATACCTCGGAACAACGCAGAAACAAACCTGGCAGACAGCTTGTCACGTTCCTTCTAGTTGCTAATATGGCGATGTGGACAATCAATACATTGGAAAAGGTTTGTTGATAAAATTAAGGGATTGTTTCACAATGTACGGAAAATTTCTACATAAGTTCCAAATAAGCTATTTAATACGTTTGCGTTGCGTTTCACGACTGTCAGATAGTGCTATTCGTCATGAAACGCGATGTAAGAGACACATTTATTCGAAACTTTTATCTTCCGAATAATTTATGTGCGGCATATCTATTTGGTACATTATCCATACATTGTGAAACAGACCCTAAGGCCGTTATTTCATACACAGTTTATTTTCAAATTTGTGTCATCGTTTAGTGTTAACAGTTGTGTCGGATTTACAATAAAACTGTGATGACAAATGACTCAGTGGACCTTTTGCCGAGTCGTTTTAGAAAACTTGTTGTGTTAATTTTTTTTTCTACATAATTATATATTATGTAGTTCTTTCTTCAATTCAAAGAGTCCCTTCGTAAGTTGGGTGCGATATCGCGCGCTACTCGATTGTTATAAGTTGCATGAATCTGTTTTGACGCCAGGTTCTCAAGTCATTTTCACGCGTATATATCCTTTCTTTAAAAAAATTTCATAAGTATCTGACTGTCCTTATTTTAACAAAATGTTTTAGAGCAAAAATATAGTAAATGAAAATAAAATAAATATTTACAATAAATATTGCTATACTTTTGCAGGTTTAATTTTACAATTACATTACTAATATCTATCAATATCAAATAACAAAACTAGAAAAGAAAACAAAGTTTCAAAAGAATTCATAATATATTTTATATATCCATCGTAGATACGTTTTAGTATGTTTATTTATTTTAATACACATATACACTTTGATCTGCTCATTCTAGTACATATATACAGTCTGCTGCTTGAGTATGGATATACAGGAACTGTCTTCAGTAAGAAATTACAACATTGAAAATTATTTTCGATCTTGTAGTGTTGTTCTGCGCGCTGCCTACCTTGATAGTATCTGTCACACTTACATAAAAAATGTTATGGATAGGTATATACATATATCTAGTATTCATTCAATGATAAGTAATTTTAACCCAAGTAAATATTTTACAGAATCGCGCCGAGTTCAGACCAGCTCATCTAGAATTCTACGGACCCTGGGCTTGGACCATCATCACACATGTCTCTATGCCACTAGCCATATTCTACAGATTCCACTCAACGATATGCCTCTTCGAAATATGGAAGAATAGCTTCAAAAATAAACCTCTATTTTTAAATGTTTAAATATTTCTTGGAATAATAAAAATTTCTTACAATTTGTCATTTGTGTCTCAATACAAAAGAAAGACAAAATGCGGCCTATTTAACATAAATTTCACAGTTTGTAAAATATATGGACACAAAGGGAAACCATGATAATTATAATCACTGTGTAAAATAGTAATAGTAAATATGAAAAACGTTTGTTACACTTTTACGCCTAAATCCTTAACAATTAAAGGAATTTTGTAGATCGAGGAGGCTTCAACTACTAATAACATTGCTTTTATTGATAGCTAGTGATACAATTTTTAATTATTTTTAGGTAATTTTCTGTAAAGTAGTTTTCATTTAATAACCGTAGCTGCATCTCTTGTATAAGTATAATTTTAAAAAATGCAAATACCTTTCTGTATATATTCGAAACATCTTTGTGTATTATTACTGCTTGTTGAGCTCCATCGATTGTAGATCTGGTTTATCAAACTGCCAAATGACTTGAATTTACAACGAATAGACAATAGACCTTTAGAGGATTTTGGCAATTGATAGTTTTCAGGATGTTAAGTAATTTGAAAAAAAATATTCAAATAAAAAAAAACAAAAATATGAATTTCAGAAAGTCTCTTCTGCCAGCTGTTGGAACCTTCACGACTTTATACATAAAAATAACGATGGAAAAAATATAGAAATGTATGTCTTAATTTATAATAAATAAAATAAATCAGTGGCGCTACAACCTCTTTAGGTCTTGGCCTCAGATTTCAGAACCGGTTTCATGATCATTTCTTTCTTTTGTCTTAATTTAACGTCCATAATAATAAGGACGTCGATTTAAAGAGCTATCGACAAGCATAGACACTTCTTTAAATTTTACAAACAAACTGTGATATCATCGAAATTTTACGTTCCTCTTAGCTAATTGTCATGGTTGCCTCTCTCCCTGATATATGGCGAGGGGGCCGATGGCTGGCCATGCGTCATGCTCGTGAACGGGTGCTACTTGTGGTGACTGGTCGTACTTGAATTCGTGTATGCGGTGATATTAGTTGTTTCTACTGCGTATTTGCGTGTTGTTCCCACGAGTCTTCTCTCGGGAGAATCTTTACTAGAGGCATTATTTTCTTTTATTTTTCTACAAAAATGTACGATTCATAGTTTCAATCGTTTTAGTTGAATTATGGTTTTTAATTATCTCTAACATACTTTTATAATTTACCATGTATAATCGTATTTTTACATTCACGCTTAAATCATTATTATAATAATAGTCTTTGTAGAAATCGCCTCTACGGCGTAGCTATATATGCTATTGAACTGTATGTTAAAGTTAGCCGCCTCCGCGTTCAATAGGTATATGTTTTATATCAACAGGAAAATCTTACAAGTCACCCAGTTTCTAAATGCCGATCGTGGTGAATCGTTTAACGCTCTCTTGACCTTCAATTTGACAAACAAATAACAATATATCTTCTTTGCTTAAATTCTCGCGTCATTTAATTCGTTCGTATATGCTTGGAGATGATTCGGAAATATTTTTTGAAGTGAAACTTCTTTAGGCGCATGACGGTTAAATTTTCATGGATGTAACGTCATGAAGATGTGCAGTGTTTTTTCGAAGAAAAGGGAGAGAGCGCTTGAGACCGAATGTGAGAGAGTGAGAAAGGGAGATCGAGAAAAAATACACGCTTGTTTTTAAAAGGTTGACGTCTTGTTTATAGCCTTCAGATTTTTTTATTTATTGATATTATCATTAGCACGTATACAGTGCTTAAACAGTGTGATTATAGATATATAAATACATGGAGTGATTATATACTGGTACAAGATCATCTATTGAGGCTTTTACCTTATGTAATTATTAGTAATAATTAATTTACAAAAAAGTTTCACTTCTGACATGTGTACTTTGTACGAACGACTATATCTAAATAGCTGTTGCATCTGAGAGATTGACACAATAATCACCATTATATGGAAATTAATATTATAAAAAACTACACAATGAACAATATATAGCTTGCAAAATAAAGTAATATATATTTCATATTAGTTATATTCATAATTTTATTAAAATTAACATTAGTTTGATAAGACAATAATATATGTTAAAAATGTGATGATGTAGTGATAAAATAATAAGAGCTTTGATGATGATATGATTGAAAATATAATATGTAACTACTTTGTAAAATTCTACCTATTAATTATTTATAGCAAATTTGAGTTTAGATTGTTATGTTGTATTAAAAAAAACTAATTAAATTAATTATTTAAAAGACAGAACTCACATGAACAAACGGGTGTCGTAGAGTGGAGTAGTATTTTGTAGTTTAATACAATTTTTAAAACCAAATTGGACCTTTGTGTTTAATTGAGGGAACATTACGGACATTTATAATAAGAAACGTAAAATGAGAGAATGATATGGTGTTATCAGATATATCTAAATAGCTGTTGCATCTGAGAGATTGACACAATAATCACCATTTAGTGGTTTTTATCAGTAACCAAAACACTTGAAATTCAGTACGAACTACTTGTTAACGTGTTTAAAAATTAGAATGGAAGAGAGTGTAACAGATATTATCTGGTATGTATTACTCTACTTGCAGCCTTACTGTCTGGCTTTTCTGCAAATTCTCGGGTTTCACTTTGCAGTGAAATGCATTTGCCCTTTTAAATTTATGATTTAATATATTCTAAAGCTAACCTACAAATAGAATATATTAGGCAATACTGTAATTAACACAATTCACTAAACTAAAACAAATTCCATCCAACTTCTCTTTCGAATTCTTCGCGATTATAAGTGATTAAAATATTGCTGACCTATTTTAAAGAAAGTATTGTTAAGTATCCTATCTTGTACCTTATCCGCTATTTTGCTAGTTTTTTTTCTGCTTAACCAAATTGAATTTTAATTTTATATTGAATATATTTTAATTGTATTTTTTGTAACATTACTTTTACCTAAATTCTCACATTTACATTTATAAATTTAACATACCCGTAGATTATTACAAATCGTACGGGTATTCATTATAACATACCAGTATTATGTGTGGTTAACTTGTATAAATCAATAAACACAACAGAAACCATATGGACTTATGATTGTCTGCTCAAATAATAAAATTATTATTATTAATAGTACATATTAAAAATAAAATAAGGCCGTCCATATACTACACACTGTTTGTACTTTGTAGAATTTTTATTCATCTCGGGTTGCCTGTAAACCTATGAGTAATAAATAATATGATAAAATAAAATAGTACAGTTTGTCACAGCTCCAATGGTTGGAAAAAATCCCCTGTTGACCTCCCAATTGTTATAGTTGCTTTTTACATTACGCTTCCCGCCAAAAAAGCCTGTAGGAAGCTACGGTACATCATAACTGATGATCCAGTCATCGTAGCAAATTATAAATTAAAAGCCGCCCGCGTGGTGAAGAAATATCAAAACCAGACTAAGGTAAATAAAAATAAGAAAAAAAACTTTTTAAGTTAAACGGTTTTATATTAAACATACATTGCAATGTTTAAGATAAATGTACTTAAAACCAAAAAATAATAAAATAGATACAGTCGTGGGAATTATAAACATATGCATAGACTAGACTAAAATAAAACCGTGGGGCATTGTCGTGTTAATTGTCTACATATTATCGACTTAATGTGCGACTTAAAATAACTATAGTGACGTGAAACCCTCGTGCTACGAGCATCGGCAGCCACATTTGCATCACCCTGTACGCCAAACATCAACCACACTAGAAAGAAGAATTCGCCACAGTAGGTAAGTTTTATGAGTAATAACTTGTAGAAGTTTCTTATCTGTGGCAAATATATGACCGTAGCTCTTTTACAAATGTTTTTAAAAAAAGTTTAATCACTATGATTTATATAGCTGATGCAATCTTTTGACAATAAACATTTTTTAATGCAATTCTATCGGGGTTTTGATTAACAAATATCAAATTTTTAAGGTAAGATGCAGAATCCTTCCAGGCTCAAACATTAATATAAATTACATTGATCGTACGGCAGTATTTGATAGGAGATCTTCAGCCATACTCTTCATTTCCTATTAGTGGCACCGCCCTTCTTTCACCACTCTTCTCCTCCACACTGTCTTTGACAAGCCTATGCGCTTGGGTGATACCCGTTACTTGATTGGTCTAACGAGTAGGGGATCGAGTATGGGGTCATATGCTTACTAGTCACTACTCTGCCATTCACGATGCATTTTAAAAATTCTGCCTGTCAAATCCCCTCGTCCTCCTATCCTGCAACTAAATACTAAAAGACTGGGGAGAAACAAACATTTGGATCTTTAAATTAGTTACTTTATACTGTCACTGTGCTTTACCAAGACGATTACCCTACGATTCGATTTTAAACAATAGTTACAAGTCATGATTTATGTTGCATGAAAAATAAAGTCGTTACTGTTTAAGTTTCGAACGCCAAATCAACGATCATAGAACCCTGTAATAATATAAATTATAGACACGATTGAAAAAAATCCAGACATGTGCGGTATTTAAAAACGCAGACAGGTTTTATTTTTCTTATCAATTATGGTCGATCGAGTCCAAGGATAGCTTAGAGTTAGACATCTAATTAATCGCGCAGTACAAGATGCGGGGGTGAAGTGGGGGGTCACATGGCTCGTTAGGAGGACTGAATGTGACACCGGCTGCTAATTATTCTTTAGCTTATTTTATGTGGACATTTATTCAATAGATTTAAATTTAGAATTATTTCTGAAAGTACTCTTTAAAGTATGTTTTCTTAGTATTTTTTATTTAATGTTTTCTTTCTTTACTTTAAGTAACTAACATTGTACCAATAAACTGTGATTTTTACCTATATTATTATGGATTGCGTTATCTGGAAGAAACTGTTTTTACCAATGAGACCGCCAATTTACATCCTTTGTCTTCATTTATTTAATTTTTTTCTCTTGTTTTATGGTGATGAAAATAAAGTGTTATTATTATCATTAAAGCGTGATTTCTTAGTTTAAACGTGTATATAATATGTATCTTCGTATGCGCAAGTTATACTTGCTAATACAAAGAAATCCTTTTGTGTACAGCCGGGATTATGATGCACAACCTCGGGGTTAAATGTGTGTGTGTGTTTAATCCGCGTAAGGTAAATAAAGCAAAACTACACAACATAGTCAAAAATTGTACTAGATTATAGCAACAGTTGAAAATCTATCAGTTAATCTACATATTGTTAAATGTTAAAGTGCGGAAGAATAACTATAAATAGCATTAACACATTAAAAGGATAATAACATCGTATAAAGATATATTAAAGAATAAGAATGTCCACTTGACCACTTCACACCCTGAGCCTTACAAATGATCAAGTAATAAGCACATACGCGACGGTAAATATGACGTGCGCACAGTTCAGTGTTCACGTCACATGTGATCGGATCTCGTAAAAAATATTCTAAATTAAATTTACAAAGGCAATTCCAAATTCAAAATAATTGCCCTTAAGTAATCTGTGACGTGATCTATGGCGAAGAAAAGGGATAATTTAAATCGTAGTCTAAGTAAAGAATGGCGGGAAAGAGCTGAACCGCTGGTACCCGTGCCTGAAGATGAAAGGTGAGTCGGAAGTCTTCATTAAACCGGTCCTGTTTTAGATTTTCCTATGTAATTAATATGTTCTTTAGTTTATTCCTCGGTTTAGACTTGCAATTTTGTAGTTCATATTGTCTTTTGTAGATAAAATGTTTTTCAAAATGGCGTTTCAATTTGAGTGTCTCAATTTCAGTACTTTCGTGACTCACAATGGAATTTTAAGTGATGAATCATCTGTAGTCATAAAAATTATCAAGCTTTGTCCAAAATTTGTTAATTCTAATGATTATGTTTAGTTTGTTTGTATGTTTGTCGACTTGTAACTGCTCAATGCTTCATCTTGGCAATCATTAAACACATGTCAAGTATACTAGAAAAATTATGATGAAATTGAAACTAACGAGATCAGACATAAAGTAAAGTTAATTAAAGTAAAAATTAATTAAAGTTTAACCTAAAACACAAACCACATTATCTCCAAACGCATTTCGAAAGAAAAAATCAAATCGAATACCATTAACATTAAACCCTAAAACCATTTACATTAAACCTAAAACCCTTGTATTGAGCATTGTTATCCCAGTGGCTTCACCATTCATTCCTAAGGTTCGATCCCCGGCTGTGCATCAATGGTCTTTTTCTATGTGCGCATTTAACACTCGCTCGTACGGGGAACGAAAACATCGTGAGGAAACCGACATATCTTAGACACAAAAAGTCGACGGCGTGTGTCAGGCACAGGAGGCTAATCACCTATTTACCAATTCGATTTAAAAATGATCATGAAACAGATTCTAAAATGAGGCCCAGAATTTTAAACACTTCTATTTATTTAATCATTCTCAGAGACCATACACCACATTTCTTGCCCCGACTGAGCATAGTGCTGCCCCGGAGTAGTAGTTCCAGCGTTGAACAGCTTCCAGCAGAGTCCCGCCCACCGCGGTTGTCTCATGGAGAGTAAGTTACCAAAACAAAGTCTTAAAGTGACACGTAAAATGTTATTAACATTGCTATGCACAAGGCTTAGTTACACCACAACTTATATTTTTCAACTTATAACTTAGGCCAATATCTTATTTTAATTGCTATGGCATTTTAAGTATGTTCATCAAGGATTTCATTCTAATAGAGAAAAATATAAATTATTACAATACTATTCTAATCGGAAGTTTATTTGTCTGCGATTGAAAGCGGGGTAATTCGACAAACTGGGTGCCATTTCGTGTTGATTGTCAAGAGTACTTTTACGACATAGCATTTTTTTATCATCATGAAATAGTAATGTACATTTAAACATTGTAATGGTAAGGTTTAATCTGCAACTCACTGGTATCAGCTCTTAATTGATGACCCTGTGGTTGGTTCTTCTTGTGAGTTTGTAATAGAGCAAACGCTCTGTAAAAAAATCTGCGGGGAGGCTCGCAAGTGCGTTGTCGGCCATTTAGGAATTTTACGCTGTTCTCTTGAAGGACACTCAGTAGAATTGGTTCGGAAATACTTCAGTGGGTAGCTGGGCTAAACCAACAACGTACTTTATTTGTCTTCTCTTCTAAACTGAACAGAAACAATTGACAAATACAATATTTTCAATAAAATAATTTAATAGTTTATTTGCAAATAAGGATTGCATTCAGATTTGTTAATTAATAAAATGCAGCCGTTTAAAACTAGGCATATTAATTATCAGAATGTCATAATAATGAGAACAGTTAAGTAATTTATACCTAATTGTTGTCAAAAAGATGCTTTGTCTTTAAAAATCTAATCACTCTTGAAAGCATTACACGGCAATGATCTATAACTTCTAGGAAGGTAAATAAAAATAAATAAAATAAATATTTTGATAACCATGGCGAAATTTTTTTATTATTCATCATCTGTGCAACCTAAGAAACAAATGAACAAAGGTTTTACTGAAAAAATACACCATACAAGTTCTATCAATTCAAAGAATAAACGAACAATTCCTGTATACCTGTTCGTAGCTAATTTACGCACAGCAAAACATTTACGCTGCAAACAATTTATCTAAAATGCATTCTAATTTAGTGTTTAATGATAACATTTGCCACATTTCACTAATTAGGCCAATATCTCATTTAATTACAGCGAATCAATGACTGTTGTGCTCTCTGCGTTTTATGCTAAACTATTGATTGTAATTGGTTTAGCTCTGCCAGTAACAAGTACTATACAGAACGAATTGTCCACGAATATTTCGTCAGATGTAAGTTAATAATATCTCTAAATTAACCGATTTTTTGACTCCGTCAGTAGTATAAGACTATGTTCTTACAGATAGAAGTGTTTGAGAAAAGATCGCCTGTTTTATATTTCATAATTTTAAAATATATATTCAACTCAAACCGTAAAAACTCAGAATCTTCGTTGTATTTTCTGTGTTTTTTAATTTATTTATGCATTATTTTTTAGGTATTCACAATATATTTATATACTACAAGTATGCTTTTCCTGGCATACACGTTTTACCACCTTCGAGTAGCCAAAAGAAGAAGAGATGGTAATGTACATTTATATACAATATTTTATATGAAATGGTATGTATTTCAAACACCTTTTGCGTCAAATGCAGCAGTGTTGGCCTAGTGGATTTTACGTGTAACTCTCAACCCTGAGGTTGTAGGTTCGTAACCCGGCCGTGTACCAATAGATTTTCTTTATAAAAGTGCATTTAATTGGCTCGAACTGTGAAGGAAATCATCGTGAGGTAACGGCCTTGCCTTAAACCCAAAAAGTCGACGGCGTATGTCAGGCACAGAAGGCTGATCGCCTACCTGCCTATAAGACTGACAAATGATGAGGAAACAGATTCAGAAATCTAGGGCACAGACCTTAAAAGGTTGTAGCGACTGATTTATTTGTCAAATGATCCAAATGAATATTTATAAAAAAATACCCGTAACATTTGAATATGTATACACAAACCAAACATTATGAGGAAACCGACATCTATTTGGGTCTAAGACATGTGTTAGGCACAGAAGGCACTTGATTAAAATAATGCAAATTAAAAAAAAACAGTCCATAACTACAGAATGGTACTCAATTTTTTATCACACAAACAATTCCACATTATTTACTTTTCAGAAAACTTAATACGTATACGTTACGGAAGCTTTTACCTACATATGGGTGTGGCGGGATTCAGCGTGGGGTCCATAATTTATTCGTGCCTACAATTTGGGGAGTACTTTGATCTTTCAGGCGATTGTCAACTGATCATTGTCGCTTTAAAACCGGCTTTACGAATACTTTTCATGGTTGGACAGACAATATTCATTTTCTCATACACAGACGTAAGTTTTAAAACAATATTTTATTTAGATAATAATAATAAAACTTACTATAGAAAAAACACTAAAATAATTTTAAAAACCTATAGAAGCCCTCAATACAAGCTGAGGCTTTTGCTCTTGCTCGAGTGAAATGAGACGGGGCTAACGGGTCCATACAAATCTCATCCCCCAAGGTATCAAAGATATCCCATCTAGATAGTATCATTCCTAGTGATGCTTGTAAGCTCCGAAATAATAAAAAATAATAAAATAAAAAGCCTTTTCATTTCTTTCAAAACAACAATGTTTAAATAAATTACATTGTTTTTTTCGGTCCAATTTTTTTTAGATTTTAGATCCAATGCGAGGCGTGGTCCTAGACAGATTCGGTCTCATGCACTTAATAGCTACAAATGTATGCGAATGGCTGAACGTTGTAATACAAGAAACAAGAGACGATATCGTCGCGATCGCCTATAAAAAACCCGCATTCTTGAGACAAACGAATGTGACAACTTACTCAATAATTAATGGGACAAACATAACTACAGTTTGGACCTGCAGTGTCTCTGATATGATAACACCACTCATAAGGTCAATGAACCCGTATTTAAGACCTTGTGGAGTTGAATACAGCCTTCTGTGCTCAATTATTATAATGGTTATATGGAATGACATTTGCACCGTTCCAGGATCGGTAAGATTTTTATTTTATTCAAATTCGAATTCATTTATTCATTAAGTAACACAATATACACTTATGAACATCAAAAACATAAGTGTATAATATGAAATGCTCCTAATTTTACAGAAAAATAAATAAAATAATATTATTACCGTAGTCGTTTTATAAATACATATATCAATAAAAACAATTACATCTTCTAGAAAACTGCTAAAGTGTCAAACAGTGGCGTAGACAATAGATGTTGTGGTCGAGTAAAATCGAATTTGCATTTTTCTGTGGACTGCGGAAGTGCCCATAAGGGACTATTTATGGGTGTAGCAATACTTGCTGGGACGATTGTCAGTCTGATGCTCTTCAATGGACTCTTTCAGAAGAAGGAACACGTTGAACTTGCCTTGTTACAGGTAACTTGTTAACGTATTTAGAATTTTGGTCTTTATTTTACCGTTAAAGTGATTTTATATAAAAATCGTACTTACCAACATACTATTTGTTTGCTTTTCAGATCAACATCTGGGAGACAATTTTATTCGTGATAATGACACTTTCATCCGTAGCCTGCCTCTATAGAATGCGTTCTTTGGCTTTGCGACAAGTAATCAACGCACTGCCGCTAGAGCACGCGATGTTGCTCGTAACACAATTCGGTGTCTATCTATATTATTTATTTCAAATTATTGGGGCTGCATTTCACTTACATCAGTACCCTGAAGCGAGAAGGGCCACTAGGTAAGAATTCATGCCTTCGAAACAGCACATATAGTGTGTGACTTCCATTAGCGATTTATTTTTAATTTAAAATAAATCTACTCATATCGGATGTTTTTTCTTTGTAAATAGTAGGTTATATAGGTTAATATTTGTTTTAATTTTGTAATTAATGTAGTCAGTTTTTTTTAACATTTTCTACTTGACATTGGACTGCGCGATCAAGTAAGAGTGCGTCAGTGCTATATTGGGGTAAGTAGGAGTAAGACTATGTGAGTTGATGGAGATAACGTTGGAGAAGTCCGGGAGATCGCTACAGTGTTAAAAGTCCGACTTAAGATCAACCAGGAAAAAACCGAGAGTCTCCTCATGAAACGATACAAGAATAGGCGTATCGGCCAATTAATCTTAAAGGATATAACCTATAAAGGAACTGCTAAATTTCGGTATTTGGGTTGCACCGTAAAAGATGACAATAGTAGAGGAGATGAAATTGACATTCCCGTTCAAAATACTATGCTATGCAGTGCACCCCTGCACTTATCTGGTCTTTGTATTCAAGCTTTTAAGCAGAATTACAAAGTCAAAGTCAAAATTTATTTATTCATATAGGTGATATAATGTACACTTATGAACGTCAAAAAAAAGAAATAATAAATGAATTTAATTTTACATTTTCCAATTTACACTGCCAATTCTCAAATCAAGGGCGTAGAACGGAAGAGAAGAACTGGCATTAAACTCAACAAAAATTCGTATATTCAATTATTCGTTGTGGCAATCATCAGCTCTGGGGTCACCATCTTTTCTATCTACTACGCGCCAACTTAAATCTTTAATTAGCGTCTGTGCAATTGAGCCCACGGCCCAAGAGTCTCTACTCCTAAGGGAAAAAAACATATTATATTATCACATAGAGAAAAGTTATATGCTTATAAGTATAAAACGTCGTTATCTAGAGAACTACACGTGCGTAATAGTGACAAAACATTCATGCGTTTCCTATTATCACTATTTTAATAGATATCCTTTGATCACTAGTTTATTTATCAATGATCAGTAAAATTGTATGCTTAGTAAATGGTGAATTATGGGAGAACATCCGCTTTCTTTTGATAGAAATTAGTCATTATGTTAACTTGACGCTTGTACGCAAATATTCTTTAATTTCCAGAATTATATCTCCACTATGTGCAATTATACAAAGTTCTTGCCAGACCCTTCTAATCCTGGATGCATGGTCTCGACGCTGCACGAATTATAAAAGGCGACTTGGGAGACAATTGGTGACATTCCTGTTGGTGGGAAACTTCGCGCTGTGGCTGCTAAATCGTGTGAAAAATGCAAGAGCTGAGTTTCATCCTTTACAGGTATAGATAATAAAACACATTTATGTATAGATAACTAATAAATATCTGTTTTTTCTTTCTTCTTTTTAAATTGAAACTTCTTTACGTAGAGAAACGGTAAGACGCAAATATTAGTTTAACATTAAATGTCACTCGACTTTACTGTCAACTTTAAAAGTCAGCTCAATTCAGTAGGAAGAATTATATATATATATATATATATATATATATATAGTTTTGTCTACTCTTGGTTTTTAAATTACTAATCAGGCATTTCATTTGACAGCAAGTGCAAATTACAGTATATTATGTATCCGTCGAATTGTGTTTATAATTTAATTTGCGAGCTTAGAATTATAACCTATTAGTCTTGCATGTAACATAGTTGTAGTTATAAACTATATATATATATATATATATATATATATATATATATATATATATATATATATATATATATATATATATATATAGTTTTGTCTACTCTTGGTTTTTAAATTACTAATCAGGCATTTCATTTGACAGCAAGTGCAAATTACAGTATATTATGTATCCGTCGAATTGTGTTTATAATTTAATTTGCGAGCTTAGAATTATAACCTATTAGTCTTGCATGTAACATAGTTGTAGTTATATATACACGGTGTTTTCGCATTTAGATATTATTGCCTATTTGGCGGAGACACTTTGATATTTCCAGTTAATTAAAGCATTAAAGAAAGTGATATGATAAGAAAAATATGTTTTAGATGCAATTTTATGGAGTTTGGGCTTGGACTCTAATCACTCATGTCTCCGTGCCACTTTTAGTCTGCTATCGATTTCAAGCGACTGTCTGTTTCTATGAAATATGGAAAAATTCCTATAAAAGAAGAAAAAATACGGAATTGGACAATATTATAATAACTGATGATATTGAATTAAAAAACCATGTGGCCTAAGCTTTGTTTTATTTTAAACATTAATTTTGAATCATCCTGTGACTTAATCCCTTTTTCAATAATATAATCAAAAATTATAGTATTTGTAGTTGAATTAACAAAATTGTTTTATTGAACATAAAACGTTTTACAGTTTATGGGGAAGAGTCATGCCAATGATCTAAAATATATAGAAATAATGTCAATTGCAAAAGTTTTGACTACAATATATATTTATCAATGTCACTAGACTACATTATAACATAGAATGTCTCAAAAGTCACTGTCACTTCTGTCAGGTTGACATCTCAAGTACCGTACCGCATCAACAATCTCAATCATACAAATTACAAAAATTGTAGTTTTCATACTTATTTTAACAATTTTTGATAAAAAATAAGGTATTTCGAAAATTTAATGGCTTCCGCAATGGATGTTGACGAAGAAGAGGTAGAAATGGCCTCATCAAGTAGTAGTAAAGGTGATAAAAAAAGATTCGAAGTGAAAAAGGTAATTTATTGCTATATCATCTTTTTTTCCGAGAGACCAGGCGCGTGAAATAATTTATTTTTATTAAAAATATTCTATTTGTTAACTAAACACACAAATTTTGTTTTTCAGTGGAATGCCGTAGCCCTTTGGGCTTGGGGTATGTATTTTCCTTCATAATATACAAGCTTAACCTAACATGAAACAAAGAAAGCAAAACAACATGTCGATTTTCAAAACATTTAATATATTTTTGTTTTTGTAGATATTGTGGTAGATAACTGCGCAATTTGCCGAAACCATATTATGGATCTCTGTATAGAATGTCAGGCCAATCAAGCATCTGCAACAAGTGAGGAATGTACTGTTGCCTGGGGAGTATGCAATGTAAGATAAAAATTACTATCTGGCTACATATTAATAGCAACACCTATTAATATCATAAACTTTTTGAATTTTTTTTCAGCATGCCTTTCATTTTCATTGTATTTCTCGTTGGTTGAAAACCAGACAAGTGTGCCCCTTGGACAACAGAGAATGGGAGTTCCAAAAGTAAGTGATAGCTTATAAATATTTAAAAAATTATATAAACTGTTTGCTTAAGGTATAATATATTGACTAAATCCCATAGATTTATTTTGAAAGTGCTGAAGTTTTAATAGCACAATTTCTGTTAACCATATTAGGTTTTCTTAAAGAATTTATTCTAATAATGTGTTTAAACAACACTGCTTGGATGTATAATAGGATATCATAGGTCTATAATAGGTAATAGGATATCAGTATTTCATTTTGGTATATTTAACTACTATAGTTTGAGGGATGTATTATCATAATGTTGGTACCAAGAAATTCTTGACTTTCATTTAAAAAATTGCAATTTCATTTTTATAAAAAAAAATTATCAGCTGTCTGCTTACCTAGCTAATCTAATATTTTTCTTTTTCAGGTATGGTCATTGAAGCCTCACACATGCCCCAAACTACATTTCTCATACTATTATCTTTCAATATTTTTTAAGATACCAATAAATTAACTTCGAGGTCATTATTACTATGCTAAACTGTAACAAAATATAATATTGGTGAATAAAAAAATAGCAAATCAGCCTGATACGTAATATTTATTTTAAAGTACATAACTGTACACTCCCACAATAATTAAGTTCTGCATGCACAAAACAATATTAACCAGCCTACCTTAATAATACATAGACCTGTGCCAATGTCTAAAACAACACTTTTATTGATGAAAATCACAGTTAAGGCAGTTGAATGTAAATACTTAATACTATAATTGCCATGAAATCCAAAATAAATCACAATACACGGATTTGAGGCATTTTATTACATTAAGACATGTCCAATAACAAATAGGATAACAGAATTGCCTGTTACCAAGTGTCTATTCAAATGTAGATTCCTTGCTATTATAATAATTACTATTCCTTTTGGGAATATCACATAACTAGTTCCATTAATGTTATCACTATTTTTTTACATTTATACAATTTCAACATATTCAATTAAATGTAAATGATGCGCATTAATGATTTTGACCAAATTTCACAAGATTCAACATTTCTAATCCTCATTATAATTACAAGCATAACATAGCCTCAACTATAACCAATTAATATCAACTGACATATTCTATATATAGACAGATAGGCATCTTATTCAAAATTGTATAAGGTACTGAAAACTTTTCATAAAACCTTGGAAGCAACTAAGATGAAAATTTTATAACTCACCTAGAAGAAACAATGGACATGTAAAACCCTAGCAACTAAGATGCCAGTACTATGCATCATTTGTTTAATATAAAATTTGAATTAGAAGCTATTGTTAAGACCCAAAATTAAAATTTCTATAAAATATTGTTAAAAACAAATCTTTACATGTTTATAACAGCTTAAAATACATAATAAAAAGGTACTGTGAACATCAATTGCTCAAAATAAGGTGTGATTCATAAAAACTGAATTTGTATCTGAATATCATTAAAATTATGAACTATGCATCATTTACTTTTAATATTATATAGACAATACAGTTATCTACTTATTTTATCCTAAAATGTGTAGCCAGCATCATAATATTATGAAGTTATGTTAACATTTATTTGATAAAGGTAATCTTTTACAGATTGGGTAAAAAAAAAGATCTGGTAGAGCATGAGCCTTTTTAGTAATGAAAGTAATATTTTCTCTTATGAAGATAATACTGTACTGGTTGTTCCAAAATCTTGTCAAAACAATAATGAAGCCACAAACTAGCCTAACTAAAAACTATGCATTCCAGTTATGCTAGCATAATTACAATGTTTGTTTGTTCCATTATTACACCATTACTATATAATACAAAAAAAAAACAATTTACATGTTTAGCTCTAAACTACACAATAAATTTAATTTGATCAATGTTTCATAGTGTACATAAGATAAAATACATTTAATTCATGGAATGAAGATAATGAATAATGAAAGGTAAACTAGGAAAATCTTTATTACGCTTTTAGACAAATTTGAACAATTATGACCAGCAAGTTTTGAATTTTAGATTATTGCTGATCAATACTTTAAATTTACAAGTGAAGATCAATATAATAAAAAGTTGATTTGAGTATCACCAAGGATTTTGTGCCAATATGCCTAATGATTTTATTACTTCTCATGAAATAAATAAATTAATGCCTATCACACAGCATTTGAGTTCAAGTCTAACATTAAATAAATAGTACACAAAATAATCCTAGTCAGTTGAGGAAATTAAACTAATAATTGGATATAAAGCGGTGGAGATATAACGCCATATGACTTGCGCCTGTCAGTCTGCCGTTATGGCTGGAGGTAAGTCAATAGTTCGACTCTCGTTACCGAATATTAACCGTAAGCGTTTCATTGGAGGCAGAGGACGGATAGGACTATGTTTACGATGCCTCTCTTTTGAACGTCGGCGCTTTTTGATACGACGTGCTGTCTCGGGGTCTACTCCTTCTAAGCGTAATACTTCATACTCAGGCGGTTCACTTGTACTCCTACAATCCATAACTTCTTCAACAACTGGACTTCGTTTTACCCGCAACGTTAACTTTAAGCCCCTACGTGGCGGAGTGCATGGGCATTCACTACTCTTGCTTGGATTCTCTACAACCCATGGTGGGCCAGATTCTGCTTGTTTTTTACACTCTTCAGTCCTATTTGAATTAACTTTGAGTTGTTGTTTGTTATTATCAATAGGTTCACTAGGTTTCACATTTTCTATTAAATCACACTTCTCAGTTTCAGTTTTAATATGTTCTGCAACATTTATGCATGTATTATCTTCTATTGGAGTTTCACTTACTTCATGCGTTTCTATTTTCACTGGAATTGATGTTTCTATTTGTAGTGGTGGAGATTCCATGGTATCAGGTTCACTCTTTATATCACAAGGTCTAGGTTCTGTCAAAGTGTTATACTTTTGGTCTGGAGGCTCCACTTTAATATGTTTATTTTCTTCCAATGTAGGAAGATTAGGTTCTGTTTTAGGGGCCATATGATTCCTTGCTAACTTAGCTTCTGAACTACTTTTTGAATTGTTTCTAGTTTTAGAACAAGTTGGTTGTGAAGTTGAGGTATCCATTAGACGTTTATGACTTCTTAATACAATACCAGAGTGGGAATCATGACTACTCCGTGAGCTTGTTATACTACAGCATCTTGAGTATTCTGTTTGATTTTGGGAACTGGCAGTTTGGGCTGTTATACCATTTAGTGTTCGATTGCTATCCCTGCGCCGTCTCAATCTCTCACTTCTACTAGAAACAGATGATTCCCTACTGCCTTGCGTTTCTTTCTGATCTGATCCATCAACTATATCAGCTATGCATCCCTGTGCAATTAGTAGCTCAGCATCATACTTTGTTAAACCCTTTTGCTTCATCTCTTTCATACTAAGAGGAGAGACTATATTAGAAACCTGCCGATTTGCTATTCGAGATTTTTCATTACTTTTGCCATTAACAGGTTTCTGTGTTAATTTAGCTTTTGTTCTATTAATTCTATTATCTGTTTCTCTAAATCTATATCGGGTACCTTGATCATCTTCGTGTGGGTTTTGTACAGAAAAAGCTCCTTTACCTCGTCTCTCACATGTCTCACATTCACAATAACAATTGCCATTTCCAAAAAAATCTTCACCATAGAAACAAGTAATCTCTTCTCCAACATCTATATCCCTTAAAACTCTAACAAATGCTTTGCCTCTATCAGTAGCTTCAAATGTGCAAGTTGGTCTACAATCATGGTTTATATAAGCAGCTGGACCAAGCCATAACTGGGCACAATTTTTCCTACAGCTATACATAACTGAAAAATCATTTTTTCCTGGATGCAAAAGTTGCTTTTCTTCTTCCTCTGTCATCTCAGCAATACATCCCACTAAAAAATCTATCCTTTCATGTTTGTAAAACTTTTTTGTTGTTGATATTTTTGCTCCAACACGGCCTTCCATAGAATATCTATAACATGGTTCAATAACAAACCCTGCTTTTTTGTCAAATACTCGAAGATAACGGTATATCTGAAAAAAAAAGAAATCATTACAATTTCGTTTATTACAAAAACGAAAATAAAGTGTTTGAAACTAGTTAAACTTACATGTTCTCTTAGTTTATTTTGTTGATGTTTATTTTTACTAAAATGCCTTGGCATCCAATCTCCATTAGCTAACTTTGAATAAGCTTTATTATAATCTTGGGTTTGAATAAACTCTTTAATTATCTTCTTCAATTCTTCCTTATTTGTCTTTAGTGGTCTGTATCGAATATTCATTTTATGGGTTGAAAAGCCTAGATAGGGATCCACTATAAGTGCGGTCGCCAAGTCATCGTACTCGGACAGCTCCCTAGGTGTCATACCCATTGGCTGCATTTTGTGGAGCACTTGCCTCCCTGGATAAGAAGTGGATCCAACAACCATTCTGAACACCTAAACAAAGACGCCAACATTAAAATGCGTCAATTATTTTCATTAAGAATTTAAGTCATCATATATCTATGATTAGGCGTATTTCGTAGCCTTGAAGTATGTATGCTCGTTACCACAATTTGTTTTATTAGAAACAAATTTCGAATTTTATATACATTTAAAAAAAATTACTAAGGCACAAACATGGCCGCCGGACACAAAACTCAAATTGAGACACGTCAATTTTTTTCTATATTTCTCTCTTTAATTAAACGCACAAGAGTATTAAAGATATAAAAATCTATAAAAATACACACTTCTTCATTTACGAACACTTACTTAAGTTATTAAATTACTTTAAAACCATGATTATTTCCACAATCAAAATCAACTAAATTATCACTTCACAATGAAAGTATTACTAGGTTATTATATTATTCTTGATATTAATAAATTATAAGTTTGGAGTGTATGATTGTATCAACATGATAACGCTAAAAGAGATTGTTTTTCTAACTGAAAAACTCATAAGAAACTCTGAAAAACAACCATTCCCCATGTTTTCGTTAACTTCATCATATAAAACTTCATTGGATAAGCGTATTTATGAAGACTATAGACCACCGATGGAAATACAAGAATTGTATTACTTTTAGACTATTGATGCTGCCATTGATTTATAGCAAAGAAAATTGATACAAATATTTTAATATAATTTATTTACAAATGATTTCTTAAGAGTAAACTCAATTTATAACTTAAGTTTAACTGAAAATATAGTCTGTTTATATTTAGGATTTGGTCTCTGTAAAATGTAAATTGACGACCTGTCAAAATTAGTTCCAAAAATCACCGCGGGTCGCGGGACTTCTTTCTTGAAAAGGAGTTAGCTACGATTATTTTTTTAATGATTGGTATATTTCTCTAGTTCATGAACATAGTGAAAAAGATATATACTAACAATATAAATTAGCAGATTAACATAATAAAAAAATTGAAAATGTAATTAAGCTCTTGAGGGATTATAATTATAATTAGTAATCTATATTAGTTTTGACATTTCTGTTATTAGCTCTGTCATCTGTGAAGAAAAGTAATCTGAGTCGTAGTCTGTGAAACTGATAAGCGTTATCAGATTCAGAAATCAGTTCCTTTTTCCCCATCAATGAGATTTACATTTTACTGATATTGTTTTAAACTCTCAATAATTAATCAAGGAAAGGTTGTGAAGTTAATAACCAAAGTGTTAAGTGAGATTATTACTCATTAGTAAGCTCAATCTTATAGGATCAGGCTGTTTTATATTCTTGACTATATTAAAAGATTTAAAATATTTATTCAATCAGGAATTGTATTCAAAAGGTAAAGCAATAATAATTAAAAAAATATAATCACTTTTTATCTTAAGGAAATTGTTTTATCTGTTCGCGTAATTTTTTTTAGTCCCTGTTTCAAGTTTTTAATTCTCAAGATTATGATTAGTTACAAACTTTTCAGAACACCGAATTAAGTAATAGAAAGAAATATGGCACACTCATCAGTCTCAGGAAACTCTGTAAAAAGCGGTTTGATTGATTTTACCGCTGGTTCACTCGGTAAATACTATCTTTTTATTATATTTAAAATTACTTTTTAATTTATTTTCATCTTGAAATGTCTTTAAAACTGATTATTCCAGGCGGGGTAGCTGTGGTTTATGTTGGTCAGCCATTGGATACAGTAAAAGTTAAAATGCAAACATTCCCACACCTATATAATGGTATGGTAGACTGCTTGAAACAAACATTTAAAAATGATGGTGTTATAAGAGGTCTATATGCAGGAACAACTCCTGCTATAATGGCTAATGTAGCAGAAAATTCAGTTTTGTTTGCTGCCTATGGATACTGCCAAAAATTTGTTTGTAAAGTCACTGGCACAGAGGTAACTATGACAATATTTTAAAAAAGTATGATGCAATCTAGTTCAATTGTGTCAAATTAAAATTTAGTATATTTTTCTACAGATCAAATTTTTTATGTATATCATTGTAGTCTCATGAAAAATTTATCTACTTTAGATGCAAATTGTTATTTTGATAAAGATATCTAAAAGCCTATGTTTTATTTCTAACTCAACTATGAGAAATTATATTATTAAATGCTGTAAATAATAAATAGGTATTCTAGCATAAAGAACTTTATTCTTAATATTATATAAATATTTCTTACTTGAATTCTCAATATTACAAATAGAATTGAAAAGAAATAAAAATTATATCTCTTTTTTAATTTATTACTCCCAATGCCTATTTTTATTTAAAAAAAATCATATAGCACTTGGTAGCACCACCCAGCATAACCAGTAAAAATTCTTATTCTATTATCACGATACTATTCATACAATTTTTTTTTAGAAAGTAGAGCAACTATCCACAATGGGCAATGCCTCGGCTGGGTTCTTGGCTGCATTCTTCTCATCATTTACCCTCTGTCCTACAGAACTGATCAAGTGCCAGCTGCAAGCAATGAGAGAAGTTAATGTGCAGGGTTCACAAACAGTTGTATGATGCTTCTTACTTCTTTGGGTATTTTGAGTACATTATATTTAATTGGAGATTTCTTGTGGGTCTTATTACTTACAATTTTGCCTGTTGATAAGGGTTCAAATTTGTCTGTATCTACTTGATATTATTAATGTTTAGCTATAAATCTTTGCTTTACATCAATGCACTACTATTTATATGGTTAAAAATATCGTTTTAGAGATGAATTCGCAAACAAACATCATTTGAAATTGTTTCTTGATTTTTATACTGTAGAAGAAACCAGTATACATTCTATACTTAAATAATTATTTATGAGTTTTAACCAAAAAAATAACAAGCAAGCTTTTTTATTTATATTAAAAGAATATTTCAGATGAAGATAACACCATTACAATTAACACAGCAGATATTTAGGGATTATGGCATTCAAGGACTTTTTAGAGGTTTAGTGCCGACAATAATGAGAGAAATGCCAGGATATTTCTTCTTCTTTGGAGGATATGAAGGTATATTTTATAATACTAAAACAGATGTCTAGAGCTAAATTAAAAAAATGATTAATTTTTTACAACTAGAACTAATCTTTAGTAGTAGTAGTAAAAACCTTTTAATTATTTATTTATGCAGGAGAGACAATGCGCGGGCATTAACAAAAGGTTACAATGACCTTTAACTGTTAAGTAGAAAAATACCGAGTCTATTATTTCGTTGTTTAAGTTTGCTTTGTAAATTCTTAAATTCAAACCAATTATCTTTTTTGCACAGACTTTAAATGTCCGTTTTTATATATTTAAAAAAAATGATCATGACACGAATTCAAAAATCTGAGGCCAAGGCCTAAAGAGGTTGTTAGATAAGTAATGATCACATAAAATAGTAAAAGTTTAAACGTTTTTACGCGTGAATATAGTTTAACAGATAAGTATAGTTAAAAATATTACGAATGATTTAGCCTTTATGCACGTGCCTCTGAGGTTACAATTTGTAATTTGATAAATAATGTGATCATGAAGTTCTGTAAATAAGATAATTGTTATAAAGATACGCACCGCGATTATGATAAACAGTCTTAACAATACTACTTGTTTATTTGACCTAGAATTTAATAATTATCATTTAATAATGTCAATTATTTCATGGCTTGTTCAATGCCAGAAGAAATAAGCGATTACTGTTGCAAACTTTTCCTGAAATATAGTTAATAAAAAATGCATTTTTTCGTCCGCCGTTTTTTGTTTAAAATTTAAAGGACACATTAAATTGTACTCTTATTTTTTCAAATCTGCATGAGCATGGCATGCGCACGCCAAACATTTCTGTGCAGATGACCGACAAACACTATTTCAATCGTATAAACGATTCGATTTGACGTGAATGTTCTTGAAACCGTGAATAGAGAAATTGCTTAAAATTCGCTGATTTTTAACAGTAAAAATAAATACTACTTCTCGTCTAGAGAAAATCATATTACGCATCAATTTATTTATTTATAAAAATTATATATTTTTTTTTAATAAAAACTTGAACTTTAATCTCATTTATACTTTTATTATAGGTACGAGAGAGTTTCTAGCTAAGCCGGGCCAGTCGAAGGATGACATCGGTTTCCTAAAGACAATGGTAGCTGGTGCAGTGGGTGGCTGTGTGCTATGGACCGTAATATTTCCATCTGACGTCATCAAATCTCGGATACAGATATCGAACAAGAAACAAAAATTCCTTACAGTTGGAATGGATATTGTAAGAAATGAAGGTAAAATGTCAAAATAGAATATTAAAACAAAATGTATCATTTAGCGACCCAATGCTAAAATATTAATTATGATACAGGTTAGAGGTTATGCCACGATGTTTCCAGTACATGTTGATAGGAGAAGGTTATTTGTATTAATAGTCATGTCTATAATACAAAAACATATCTAATTTTCAGGACTGCACAACTTCGTTGTAGTCCACCCTTAAACATCCAAAAAAGAATGGCGGACAGTTTTTTGCCAGTTCTTCTCTCTCTTTTTAACGTTCATAAGTGTACATTGTGTTACCTAAATGCATATACGATTTTGACTTTTAATCAACCGATCGCAATGAAGTTGGCAAGAGATAGTCTTGCCAAATTCATTCATCCTGGTCTACGTCCGCCTTTTTTGAAGTGAAACTTCTTTAGGCGCATGAGGGTAATTTTTTTACGGATGAAACGTCACTGTTATTTGTGGCTACCGGATATTTTTCGTTCTGGCATCGCTCTATTTTCCTACTTCCCATATTAATCTCTTTTGTATTAATGTTCTCCTAATTTTATGCTCTTCTCCTATTATGAGGTATCAAACCTCAGTATTTATTGCACGCAAGTGTAACACATCTTTTTCTGTAGGTTTTTGAAGGTTTTGTATTTTTTATCCACCTCTTATTAGCAAAATTTAAAGCTCACAAAAACAAATAATACATAAACGCATTAATTTTTTTGTAGGATTTCTCGAAAATATATTTCAGATTTCAGACAGGCGTCGTTTTTCGTCTATCGTTTTCAGATGGGCAATGTGTGGGTAATATGTGTAAAAAAAGTTAATAATAACAACACATAGTACTTACGTAATCCTGACAATATTTCTAATCTAGATATATATTTATATACAGTTTAAAGGATTAGGTCTAAATTATACGCCATGTTTTTAAATTGTAATTTAATCACGGAAGTGTTGATTATCCAATAAGATTTTTTTAGAAAATATTAACTGAATACATATTTTGTATTATTTTACTTTTTTAAATTAATTATTTTATTCTATTACAGTAAAAAAAGATGTAAGGGTTGCAAGTACTTACAAACGTATTGTAAAAAAAATTCTTGGATGTTTGAAGAACCTATCAGTTCTTTCGTTCGGTCATTAGTTAATTAAATGATTTGTTTTATAAAAAAAATGCGATGTCGTTAAAAAGAATTAACAATAAGGACCGGCAACGCATTCGCATAACTGGTGCCCAAGTATAGTGGTGGCATTTAGACAACTAAAATAATGTATAATTTCAGGTGCTCTGGCCCTATTCAACGGATTAAAACCGACACTGGTGAGGACAATACCAGCCACCGCAGTACTCTTTGTGATATATGAATACTCGAAGAAATTCATGCATCAATCATTCGGGGACTGATTTTATTATTGTTATAATCTGTATATAATATATGTATGTTATGGATTGGTTAATTTTTGTTTTATTTATGAAGTTCGTTAATTTTTGCAAAAGAGGAAAACAAAATTGCTTTGAACTACGAAAGTCTCTTTCCTACCTTTTTTTAAACTTTACCAAATACAATTATGATTATTCTCCCGCCGACCGCGAAACTAAATGTCGTTCGCCAAGTATTCCCATGCTGGCTGTGGCTTTAAGAAGAGTGTTTTCGAAAAGAGGAATAGCGACAATGGATGATTTTTTAGCGGAAAACGCGTAAACTTATGTCTTCTTGGGGTTAAATTGGACTAGGTTTAGTCATCCCCAGTTAGATTACTCCACGTAGTAGACACAAGTTAGTTGGAAGAGTGAAAACTTGAAAGAGTGCTGTATAGAACAAAATAAACTTAAGAACTGTGTCTTTCTCTTAATAGAGTTTTGTAGTCACAGTAAGCCTTAATTAAGCTATTACAAACAAGCTAAAATTAACATTTTCTTAAACTCACTTTTTTAAACCAAGGGCGATTTTTTATGTCTGCTTCATTAATAATTTTTCTTAGCTTTGAATTTTTAAGTTTAATAATACCTTCTTCCACATTCCTTTCAATGTCTAAGACTGGTGTAACTATGAAATGATCCGTCCTTATGTCGTAAAAAAGTTGATAATTTAGTTCTTGAAAGGGAACCTTTTTAAAGTTATGAAACTGTTTGTAATGTGAAATCTGTCACTGGGACAGCTGGTATTTCTCATAAATACTGCTACCATGTCCAGTGATGATTTCCAAGTGCAAGACGTCTACAGATATTCAAGGAAGTCGTATAAAAACCATCACACAAATAATATACATTATTCAGAAAATCGAAGAGAAACTGACTTAGAATCGCCTAGAAGTGATATTTTAAGATTTCCGGACGCGCGCTGCAGCAGTTGCGATGATTCTGAAGGAGAAATAGCCAATATTTTGCATAAAAAATGTCCTGTTATAGCATTAGCTCAGCAACAACTCCAAAAAATACTAGATGAAACTGACAAGTTGTTGTGTGATAATACACAATGTTGCAGGTATATTTTAATAACAACATTTGACTTCAGCTTTTAGACCATGTTAATTGTTTAATATACCACGCACTATGCAGGCAGCGTATAACCTGAGATCCTAGGATTGTAGGTTATTTGATAATATAACTGGCACAAAAATACTGGGGAACAAAAACAAGCTGAAATTCTGTTGTTAAAACACTTAGCTAGGATTATGATCGTTAAACTTGTGTGACAAAGAAAATTATATTTTTCCTTGCTTTTAACTATTATTTCAGAACTATCTATGATTTTGTGGATATATGCAGAGAAGCACTCAATCACCAAAACAGATGCGTATGCTTTTTAGTTTTTCTGATAATTGCTTCATTTTTCATTGGTCTAATATTTGGTGCAGCTTCGTGCGGTACATATCTACGAAAATTTAACAGTCCTATACTTTCATGTATCGATAACTACTTTATAACTGAAAGGTATTATCAAGATGACATAAATAGGCTTATTGTTTGAAGCAGACATTTTGATGTTTTACTAAGATTTATTGTAGTATAGGTAAATAAAGAATTTTCATTACAATTTTTAATGATATTTTATATACAAGATACAGCCTTCATTTTTGTTATCGATGTTATAAACACCAGGATAAGTGGTTATCCAACATTACTGAAATCCATTGTAGTTGGATTGTTTTGGAAATATATTTGTAAAGTACATGTCATTGATAAAGTTATGATCTGTTATATATTAGATTATATATATTATGTATATTGAAAAAAATATTATGCAATGATAAATGGAATACAGATGAATAAATAAAATAAAATTAATTAAACAAATACATTTATAGGCAGGCAATGCACTTACAATGTGACTGTCCAGGGGCAGCAGTTAAACTAACATCAGGTGAGCCTCTTGCCCATGTTACATAAAAAAATGTAATAGTGCTTTTACATATGACTATTTGGTACAAATGTTTTCTATGTGTACATAAAAGCTGAAAATTCTATACAGAATTAAAAACAAAATTGTTTTCAATTTTTATTAAAGTTCATTTACAATAAGCATTGAACAAAGCTACGAAATAAATTTAAAGTTTGTGTTGGAAACCAATCACAAATTTGTCACAATTCAATTTTTTTAACAATCCAGTTGACACAGCTTAGTTAAATAGTACTCCTACCATTTAAACTATAAAGACAAGTATATTTAAGTTGAACATATAGATTATTAAAATATTATCAGAAACCACAATGAGCAAAAGGGAGTGATTTGTTCATATTAAATAAGTGTGGTATTAGTAATGAAATCAATTCTCTTATAATAAACTGAATTTATCAGAGTATCTAGCATGTAGTTAACATTACCATACCTCGTATACATCAAATACTGTCTTGGTAATTGGCTAAATATTACGAGGGATGTTGTGACCACAACTATACACTGAATTTATATTTCAATAATTAATTCAATTAGAATGATGATTAGTATTTACTTGAATAGTGAAAACTATCTGATAGGTACATATAAGTTTAATAGTTACACTAGTGTTTTTTGATGAATACACTTATTAATATTCATTTAAAGTATGGCTAAGAAATGTATTAGGCTTTTAATAAAAGTTGATCTGTATGTTTAGTCAGCATAACCTTACTAACACCTGACAATCTGTAATTTAGCATTTAAGTAATGTGAAAGCTTGACCAACCTATCAATGATTTAACTACAGGTAGTAATTTGCACATGTAAATTACAAGTGTCTTGAGAAATTTTACAACTTTTAATACACATACATCATAATCAAAAATTTACTTCTCTTCACACCACTCGTTTTCTTTACGGACTTGTTCTTCCTCAGCAGCAGTAAAGTCATTCTTAATGTTAAATGTTTTACGGATCTCCTCAGGAGTTTTGCCTTTAATCATGTTGGCTACCGTCTTGCATGTTACATCTAATAAACCCTTTATGTCTAAATAGTTGGCAGCTAAAATTAACTCAAACAATGTGCCCTGATCAACTTTCAAGAAATCTGCATCCCATGACGATATATCGTCAGTTCTCTTTTCTTTGTTCTCATCATCTTCAGGTAGAGGAGGATCATCTTTATGATAAGTAGCCCATTGAATAACCTTTTTTAGAATAGCGGAGTTGACGTTCGGAAGAGGGACTATTTCTTCTTCGTCGTCGTCCATGCCCAAATCTTCTAACATAGTTTTTATCGTTACTGAGCATTTGGCTATTTCAACATCAACATCAAATATTTCAGTATCAGAGGACTGTAGTTTTATGTTCGGCATCTGAAAAAATTAATTACTATATTTGTTAGATACAATGTCGATTTTCGGCGCCATCTTATAAGGTAAAATCATCGCAGCTTGCTTACCTCAATTTATAAAATTGTTCAATTGTTTATGAATCAATAAAATGTTGTTACTAATTATACTGTCGCAGTTAATTTATATAATTATGTCGTGGAAAAACCGAAATAAAATTGTTTAATCGAATTTAACTGGAGCACGAAATACAAAGAATTAAACACACTCAAATACCAAAATTAAATGTCATACTCCAATCTCCATAGACAATATTTTTAGTTCACAGCTTATGTTGACTCTCTAGTCAACGAATATCCCGTCAATGTCTTTTATCTTAGCCTTAACATTTATGTGTAACATACATCAATATTTTAACGGTTCCAAACCGGTTAAGAATTGGGGTAAAGTTAGAAAAAGAAATAAAGCAATATTTTTTTCAATTATTATAATACTTAATAACTGAAGGTCTTCTTTACATTTGGCGATTAATAATATTTTTATAAGTTTCATAGGTAATCGCGTTTTGCTTTTGTTCTTTACAAATAACGTCATATTGTATGTAGTGAAAATGCTATCGGTAATTCCCGTTGTTTATTATTACGAGGTTTTATATTGATTTTATTTAGAGACATTGCCGTTTTGTGTTACGTTGTTGTTCGAACAGAAGTATATCTCTTCGTAACGGAACAGCACAATATCTATCTAGTAGTAGGACTCCACGCCGGCCATTCCATACTTATCTTTTCATCTCTCAACCCTCAGTCGAATTGGGGCTGTAACCGAAATTGAATATGAAATTTGTTCGCGCGCGTGCCCCTTAGCGCGTATTAATCTTAAGTCTTACAAATAAAATCGTTGTGATTTGATTTGAATTAATAAGTGATGTGATGATCGAATGTACGACCTAATAGATACGATTCGTAAGCTGAAGCTTCCACTTCAAAGGCAAAGGTCAATACTTACAAAGGCATAAGATTCAATAGGCTAAGTTTCAATGGGTTCTTATTAAATAAAACAACATAGATGTGTACACACTTATATCGTTATTATTGGTAAAATGTGCTAAACAATTGCAATAATATAGTAGGAATATTGATAACAAGTTTGATATACCCTTAATTAGATGCACTTTATTATATTTATGCTTAATACTAAACCCACAAAACATTCATAAAATAATTTGAATATATAAATAAATTCTAAAATTACTTGTAAAATTTTTTGGCACATTGAAAAATATACGCAATATTTTACTAGTATAACCAATCCATTACAGCACCACATTTTATCAAAAATATAGAATAAGCCTCATTGAAACATTAACAAATCCATGAAATAATTTACTTAAACGGAAATCCAGAAGGAAACCAATAATGATAACAAATATACCCGAACTAAGCCTTAAAATGATATTTGACATATCAAGCAACAACACACTAATTTTAGATGATAACTTTGTAAATATAGAGAGCAAACATTAATTTATCAATACAAAATGCATATTTTCCTCCAATAAAGTCTACTTAAAATTACACTTAACTTTTTCAATATATTAGTATTGTTTAAATCAATATAATTTTGATATATGTAAAATTTTATTACAACTATATTATAATAAATTTTAAATGCTTATTCATATCTAATTAAAAATTTGCGCTCAGTATGTACGTTAAAAATTTTTTTCATTCTAATGTTATAATTTAGCTTTTTTAATTATTTTATATTAGTGCTTACATAATAACAAGTTTTATATAAAGATTTGGCAGTAAACATTAATAAAAAATTAGAAATACTTTTTTCAGTCATAGAAGTTTTTTTATACAAAACATTTAAAAATCTTTCAGATCCAAGATTATAAAGTATATATTTTGTTCCTTTTAAAATAATTATTCAGTAAAGAGTTGTATAATGATTAAAAATAGAGTACAAAATAATGTGCCATTACTTTTTACAGTATATTTTTTTTACATAGGAATCGTTTTGGCTTAAGCATAGCAATTTGGCATAGCATTTGGTAATAATTCAAATTAAACAGTAATTAATTATAAAGATCTAGTTTTCTGAAATACTGTGTAGGTTGAAATTCTGTTGCTAAATGCTAATAAGGGTAAGACATAGTAAGCAGTCTTTTATTGACTTACACACATGCCTATGTCACTCAACATCTAAGGAATTTTATTTTTTGAAGTCATTAACGGACTGTATTAGTTACTAAAACTTAAAGTTTATTGTACAAATTTTCTCCACCATGCCATATAAATAGAAATGTAACAAACCTTTTCTATCAACATATGTTCTTTATAGCAAATAAAAGATTGTTGCAATCCTATGGGTAAGTTACATCTACAATAATGGATGCACAACTAGTTTGTCTTGTCAACAGCAAACAAACATTAAGTATAATTAAAATAATGGAATGATAATGAATATATTGAAATTAAAAAATAATTTATTTATTTGTTAAAACATACAATTTTTTATCTAATAGTTTGAACTAACATATCCAAATCTTTCTTTTAGACGAAAATATACTTTTAGGGTTGGTCGTAAAATTGTCAGAGTTAGAACTATTAATACCAGTATTATTGAGATGAACCTTAAGACCTCTCCAAATGACCACCAGTTTGAAAAATTGCCTAAAACTATTGTTATCACACCTAAACAAAGTGTAATTAACCCGACAGAAGCATGTATTACTTTTATGTAAATTGGTGCCATGTAATCTTTCAGCTTAAGACTATATAGGGTGGTGAGTCCACCAAGACTAGTTAAAAAAGTAAATATAATGGCTGCTAAACCAAATTTGGCATGCAAGGAGACAAAATGTGGCTTATCATTAATGATTTTATTTATAATTATTATAATAAAACCTGTTAGTATAACTGTAGCAGCAACCAGTTGAAGTACCCAGTGCCTTGCACTGCGAAGGCGTATAGGCATCCACTCTGTTGCAAAATCACCAGGAGTGACAGCATTGACAGCACTACACATAAATATCAGCCACTGTAAGGGAAATAGAAAATAAATATATTTTTGCTCTTTCTATAGCAAAAGATGTGTAACATTTAAATTAATTATTTACCCCTATTGACATGAGAATTGGATGAAAGGAGAACAATGTTACTCCATCGCGAAAGCAGCAATAAATTATAATCCCATTAAAAATTACAGCTGCACTATTATTAATGAGATTCATGTAGCTTGGTTTTAAATTACTAGGTGGTACAAGATTTGTAGATTCTGATGAGCCGTCGGTCGCAGGCATGTTTACTTTAGACGGTCAGTGTAGAGCGGCGGTTGCAAATTGCTAACTTTTGGTGTACAACCAAACCTTTCTCAATGAGCACTTTCTTCTTTTTCAAAGAAACAGTCACTAATGGAACTATCGTAGCGCGTAAAAGGAATTATTAATAATGTTTAAAATATGCAGGAATGTTCCACTTCCAAGCACTCTATTAATTTTTCCATTGCGCATGTGTTGTGAAAGCAGAAGACTGCACGAGATGGTCGTTTGACCCTTATCTAATACTCTTGAATATATAAATTGTGAAAACTATGGTATTTTGGAATTATGAATTTACTTCGTCTAGTTTTAGTTTTATTTAAAACTCGTAAATGTAATTTAGTCAAAAATTTGATTTCAGCATAAAATTTTAATATTATTGTAATATAAATTCAATTCAATTTCGTGACGATTGACATTTGACGATAAACGATTGATCATTGAAGTCGAACGGCGAACCACTCATCAGCAGTGTCAGCACTTCGCCTGATAAATCTTAAATGACAATCTACCTTTTAATTTCTAGTCTGTATTCTGATCTGGGGGTCTAGTCAAGACGGCTTAACTGTTGTGTATGTAGAAAGTCGAAAACTAAATTTGTAATTTGTATGAAAATGACAGCTAGTAGTTGGTACCAACTGTCGACACTCCCCTGCAAGTTGGTATCACTGCATCAAGTAAACATACGTCACTAGCAAGTAGCAGTGGCCAGTGAATAATATTGATATTTCTGTCTTTTAAATCTTTGTGGCGCGGATAGAGACAAAACATATCAAGCAAGTTGAAACTTGTCGGCTTGAAGAACAGGTTGTTTTTTTTTATTATGTAGGAATCACTGTGTCCGAGTGGTTCGCATTTAGTTTGCTCGTGCGTCTTGATTAAAGTGCATTTGCAAGTTTATTGTCATTTGACTCAAACAGATGTGCTGTGTTGTGATTAGTGAATCAATTGTTGGTTTTCTACCGCTTTTCTATTATTTTATGGTAGATTAGATAGATAAATTATCAGTGTTAATCAAATTTATGAGTAGACTAAACTTTATACCGTTTTTAGTGATTCATACAAAATGATTATACGGTAAGTTTTGAATATATATATATATATTAAATAATTATATATAGTAAATAATTTCCTAAGAAAAAAAATATATTTACAAAATATCGTTTAAATTTGAAGGTACCTCGATGAAAACATCCTAACGAGTTGAAACGTGTTTACTAACAAATAAAAATGTCAATAGCTATTTTAGTAATATACAAAGTTTATTAAAATATTAATTATAGTGCTTTTAGGAGCAAATATTTAATCGAGTAAAATATTTAAATCCTATTATGTATGTGTATCATATACATGCTCATAAGCCACATTATATTAAAAGTTAAAGTTTCACTGTACATTTTGAATATAATAGCGTAAGAAATAAACAATAAAGTTCTGTTCACTTTCTTTAATTTTTAACATATATTCCAGAAAACAGACATTAAAAAAAAATTTTTCGAGACCTTAAAATTTTGATAATCTCGGGTCGTAATTCATTGAACCAATAGTGGAAGTTACAGGTATGACATAAAAAAAATGCCATAAATCGCAGAAGATCGATCGAGTATAAAAATATTCATAAATATAGAGGTAACTGTTTTGTTTACATAAATTTTGAAATTCGAACTAACTGGCCTGGAATCTGAATAAAAAGGATGCTTTCCATTGAGTTACGGAGGCAGTAAATCGGATATCTTTTCAAAGATAAGATATATTTGTATACTTTAATAATTGTATTTTCAACATTTTATAATAAGGAATCATTAAAAAAGAAATACTTATAAGATATAGATGCGTCGTAGAACATGTTTTACAGATAAAATGAAATAAATATGGTACTAAAGGATAATATTGTGTTTGAATAGGAAAATTATTTTTGTAATCGTACCAGTAATATTTTTATTCGTTACTAACGAAGAAATCTTTTCTTACACTTGCTATCATAAACTGTTGACTGGTTTCGTGGATTTGGCTTTTTTAATTTAAGGTTAAATAACTTGTACCTACTTAGCATAATTTTTAGATGTTTTTTTTGTTGGTTAACGATATATATACAGTCAAAACAGTTTACGACATCGTTAAGAACAACATACTGGTTACATTGAACAAAATTAAAGGCCCTGGCTGATTTCTATTCCATTAGGTACTCAATAACAATTAACAACGTCATCGGCTTTTACGACTTACGACTATCGGTTTTTACGACCAAATACATATGAGTAGTCTCTTCGATGTCGTACAGATTTGGACTGTAGTTGCAAAACTGAATTTCTCGAATCCGATGCAAAAAATAAAATTTCTTGAGAGTGTATAAGCCTCAAATATCATGTCTTTACCAAGTTTTATCAATCCTATTGTTGTTGTGATTAAAATTTGCTTCCCGATATATATTACGCAATAATTTTAACGTTGCATCATCATATTGAGCTTTCGCGAACCCTTAAGCTATATAGTTTACATGCGCATGCGACGCGGTTAAACCTTTTTATTTTGTTTCTATCCGAGATCCCCGTGCTTGGTACGGGCAAACCGGCGGATGACTCATCCAATAGGCATATCGGACCATCGCCGCGTGAGCTTTGTAACTTAAGATAAAAGCACCTTGATGTGAGATTATTTGAATAAAAAGTATTCGACGCTTGCGTTATTATATCTGTACTAATTGTAATGGCTATCTTTATTAGATTTTCTATAATAATAATCATTTATTTACGATAAAAATCTATTTCCAAGGATATGGTACAAACATAATGGTGTTACAATCTAAACTTAGCATTTTCTGTCTTATGCTTATTATATTATAAGTAACTTAGGATTCGAACCTATCCTTGCCACCTCGCGTATCAACACTTTCTTTCTTTATCCACATTACAAGCATAATGATGAAAACAATTTGTATGACTAAAAAATTAGCGATTAAAAAGAGTGGCGGAGAGTTTCTTGCCAGTTCTGCGCTCTTGACTTGCGAATATGTTAAACTGCTACTAAATGTACTTTTCGTATTAATTTAACAACTCTTCTGTCGACGTTCATTAATTAGTGTACTTGTTTACCTATATGAATAAAATTATTTTGAGTTTCAGTTTAAGTATTATGTAAGTAATATTTCAGCTTCTATTAAAAAAAAAATGTACAGCTATTCGGTGGTAAAAGGTCGACCCAGTCAGTTATTACATATTAGATAGCCTAACGTTAACCAGCATGAAAGTAAATTAAAAAACTATTTTATATTTGCCGCGATCCTAAATGTGACTGCTATGGTTATATTTAAACAAATCACAGTGGTTTTATAATGTAACATATTATAGTTTTATTATATTATTCTGTAAAATAAATATATTTATAACATTTCTACAACCTGTTTTATATATTTTATGTAGGTTTCATAACTCGAGGACATTGTCCTTTTAATATCCTTTATAGAAGCAAATCTAGTTAATTTACCTAATCTGTTTTATAAATTTTATTGGTTACGCAAATAGTCGAAATGTAATTTGATGTTTCAGGCCTCCCACTATGTTTATGAGTGTGTTACGTATGCTCAAGGTCGTTTTTTTAAAGATATATCTAGCTAACATTGATCACATTATGATGTAGGTATGGGCTGTTTGCCCACATAGTTAGGGTTTTCTATGATTTTATATTTATTAATGATTTTATTAATATACGTTACATTTCCTCACGTACAATATTATCTATTTTAAGGACAAACATCAAACACAGTTGGAAACTTTTAAAATTAGTTTCTATATTCTTTAATTTAAATTATTTAAATAGTGTTTCAAGATATGCTATTGGGTGAATAGGTATGAATAATTTAATATATTAATTATAATAATCTATAATATTTCTGTGTCAAAATATGTAATTTAATGTAACAAAGTAGCAGTCTTGCAGCGGGACATTTGAAAATATATTTTCTAAACTCTTACATTTTAATAATTGAAATTAACTACTAAGAATTTTTAGTTCAAAACATAACTTATCAGGCATTAGACGGTTACTTTTTTCTGTTTATATATCACCGGTCATACTTTTCGGCCTGTTTTTTCCTGTTTATATATCATCGGTCATACTTTTCGGCCTGTTTTTTCAGCTTCGGAAAATATTGCATCACTAATTAGTACGCAGACGCATAAATATAAATTATTCAAAACAGACGGGATTATGGGATTTTTATTTCCGAGGCTAAGCTTCAATTCATACCTGTAGAGGAAATTTGTGAAGAAAAGCTTGATTAAAATGTTATTATCTATAAACGTTTCATAATTATTGACAATGCAAACAGGTGTCAATAACAGGTAGCGACAGGGACTCAAAATCGGGTTACGGGTCTAGCAAGTTGATGACATGTTTGAACTTGTCCTAATATTGTTTTGTAGGAATACTGTTTTGTTAATCTCTTGTATTCTGCTACGTATTGTTAAAGACGATTGGATAATGAGAATAACTAGATTTCGGTAAGTAGGTTTTTTGTGTAGGTAGTGTTCGTAAAATTTAAGACATACAAATACTAAAATTAATTCTAAATATTTAGATCTTTTGTCATGATTGCCTTATCCAAAAGTGTGTAAAATATTAAATTGGCGTACGCTGCAGAATATACGTTCTCCATCTCATATATTCCATTCTGTTCAATCCTAAAACTCCTTCCCATGTCAAAAACGATTTAAAATTTTTGGGAGCCTATAACCATACCATAAGCTCTTTCGAAAACTATATTCTTGAATTCCCAACTCTTCCTTGTTTTGCGAATCCCATAAGGTCTGCAGTTGCTATCTTTAATCTCTACTATACAAACCTGTCCACATCGTACCTAGGTTGCCAGATTTTTTCAGCCAATACGGGGCAAATTATTAAATACGCAAAAAACACAGGAATTTAGTATTTTACCCGGGTCAATTAAAAAACAAAATTTTATAGAGACATTTCTTGGGATATTCTTCAGAGGAGCAAACATTTTTTATTCGTTTTAACATAATATTTATCAACAAAATAATAATCGTAATTAGAAACGGTCGGTTTAATTAAATTATGGGTACATTTATTTTTCACACCAGTCTATTGAATCGGTTTGAGCTAGGCATACTTAAAATGTTAATTCGTTTTAGTCAGCAGTTAATCCACACATTATTCAATTTTAATTTTGAAAGATTAAATAATAAAAAAAGGTCAACGGTTTGAATACGGGACAGAGACAGTCACGCCGGGACATTTTAAACTTTTTAGGCTTAAAATACGGGACGTTCCGGCAAATACGGGACCCTAATTATTCCACTTACTACTGTGAAACTGATCTAATAATTAATATTATCGTAATTCATGCCCAATTTTTCTTTCCATGTGTCCTTTTTTTAATATTGCCCTGATTACATATGTTTTATTCCATTCGTTTTATCTATGTCTTATGTAATGTTGCACTTCTTGCTTAACTTATTTTTTTTTCTCACAGTGATTGCCAGAAAGGCCATTAGTTGCCTTCCTTTTCATTTCATTATGTTACTTCTATTATATTTCTATATATGCAAAGTAATGTTAATAAATATATAAGAAATATATACAATAGATAAATAAATCCTTTGAGAATAGAGCAAATCTAACTTTATATTTAATAAAATATCCACCGACTAGTGAAGTAATAAGACGCCATTTCATATTTGCTACAAAGCGTCAACAAACTCATTTACGGCCAAACACAAAAAGACAAGATAAAAGTTTCCAAGCGAATCATTTATAGGTACAAAATGTACCTAAGCTCGGAGATTGCATCACCCACCGTTTCGTAGCAGGACCGAGCAGGACACGTGTGGATTTAGTGTAAATTAAAATAGTGCAGTGAATAATCATTGTCTGGCCCTTTCTCGCATATGTCCTCTTATATTTCCTCTCTCAACCCACCTCTCATTATCGTTTTGCACACCTCTCTGTTCGTTTTGTTGGTCAAGTCGCTCTCGTTTAACCACTAATAGAAATTGTAGCATCTCACAACTGTGTAATAGGGAAGATAATTTAATTTGTACAGGATTCAAAGATACATTTTGCTTCACCAACATGACAATAGCTATTTATAATTCGAGCTTTTATTAAATAACGAGCAGTGTCGGCCTAGTTGCTTTAGCGTGCAATTCTCATCCCTGAGGTCGTAGGTTCGACCACCGGTTGTGCACCAATGGAACTTTTTCTATGTGCGCATACATTCGCTCGAACGGTGAAGGGAAACATCGTAATCAAACGGGCTTGCCTAGCCAAGTCAGATGTGCGGTCAGATGATTTTCATGATACAGAAAACTAAGGCTCAGACATTAATTAAAAAAAGGTTCAGCACTACTGATGTTTTAAAGATTGTTATTAAAATGTCTTACGAAAAACTTAAAAAGTAATTCCTGCTAAATTACGATAAAGTATACACACTTTCTATCGTAACTTAATCTATTTGTAATACATTTACCACCTAGATTCGTGTAAATTAATCTTTGTGTGCAATATACGCAATATATAACAATTGTAATTAAATTGTGTGTAAATAGATAAGGTACATAGGAGATCACTCCACTATCAATATCGTACGAGGTGATGCGTCACCCTTGTGCAGTAATATTGTTTATATACCTAATTACTGAAATAATTAGACAAATAATATCACACTTACTAGATCGATGCTTCATCGTGTATATTTATTTTCTTATATTATTATTGAAGTAAATCTTCTTTATTGTTTATGTATTAGTATAATATTGTAAGTCGAGCTTTGTTTAATCCATTGTTTATTAACTGCGCATTATCTTGTAACGAGTATAATGTTGACAGTGGTTAAAGTAATAATTCATCGCACATCACACTACTATATTATGTACAAACTCAATTTTGATTACATTATAGTAAATTAATTGGATTTTTGATGAAAAGATATGAATTTGAAACTGTCATATGCTTCGCTGTGCATTTGTTAATATGTATTTAAACAAAAAAGTGTTTGTCATAGGTTAAACAGTTTAAGGTTATGTTTCTATGAATAAATAAATGTTTTAATATCTATATTTCCGTTGTTTCCAGGGCCTTGCTAGCCTGTATGGCTAGTGGTGTTTTGTATGAAGCAACTGCACAACCAGTCGAGTGTTTCAAAGAGTGTGACACTGGATACTTCTGTGTGGAAGGAACATATGTGTGTAAAAAATGCATCGACTGCGCGGAGCTGAAACGCGAAACATTGCCGGGAGCACCATCTTGCATACACACTGTAGCCGATTGCGGATCTTGCCTCAAAGGGTGAGCATATTTCAAATTAACCAATTATAGTTATCACTCCATGTGCATTGTGTCGCACCAGGGTATTTATTGGAATACTTCTATTAAACTTAGTAATTCATAGCCATATCTAACCCATACATACGTGAATGAATAGAGCAGTGTTGGCTGAGGTCGTAGGTTCGATCCGATTATGCACCAATGGGCTTTCTATGTGAGCATTTAACGGCCATAGACCCAAAAAGTCGACTAAAGTTATCTTAAGGCTTATCATCTACTTTTCTAGATTTTTAAACATATACAGACGTCTGAAGAGGTCTAAAAGGGTGATCTACTGATTTATTTATTTATTTTATTGGCCTCTCGTGCGTGATATACAGTTTAAGATATAACAGATACCTCGAACTGTTTTCCTTATATGCGCAAGTGTTAATTCCGCATAAATAAAATCCGGGTTCACATTGCCAGAAGGCTCGCAAGTGCGTTTGCCGGCCCTCCAAATCTTTGCTAAACAGTACACGCTTCGTTATACAGTTCTCTTAGTTGTGCTACAGGGGCATGGGACACATTGTTATGTATAAATTATTGTCAATAACTTATTATTATTATTTATTCCCCGTTAAATGTTAGTCCCCTAACTCCCTGATGGACCCCTCTAGGCTAAACGCCTTCTCCAACCCTTTCCAGATGACTCTATTTTTGCCCATAGTCTGCCAGTCTTTTTCTGCTATTTCTATTAAGTCATCAGCCCAACGTGATTTTGAAATGCCCTCTCTTCTTTTCTAATAACTTATTAGATATTAATTATAACGCCTAAATAAAAACTATAAACTTAATTATATAATATAAATTCCTTATTATTCACAAAGAATTTAAATATGTACGCAGTAATTAGTGCAATAGAAAACCACCTGTTAGCGATAATTGCGTAGCAAACATACATACACGGTGACTCAGCACTTACGCCGAGGACGAACTGCCCACTATCGCGGTTTTTAATTCCATGAGGAGTTCCAAGGAAAATGAAATCCCACGAGTGATTCAAAAAAGTATTTTTAGCAATACTGTAGTGTCCTAAGCCAATTTGTCAATGGCGGCTAACCTCAATAGAGACTCGCCTGAAGGAGGAATTCTTCCATTTAGTCATAGGTCATAGGTCTTTGATCTGGTGATAACCAGGCCTTCCCCAAGGCTCACCTACTCCGGTTTAACTTCGATTTTCTTTCCAATAACTTATAGTCATTCATAAGTATTTACAGTGTATCTACGCGGGTGCTTGGCGGAATCCTGCGATTTTCTCAATACAAAGAGTATTCTCTGGCGCCTAGCTCTCATGTCATACTCACACATGTATATCCTGTATGTGATTGTCCTCCTTGTAACATGTGTGATGTTTGTAGGCTAATCAAAATAAAATAGCAGTATCATTAAAAATAATAATAATAATAGCCTTTATTTCCAAAAAACTTTAAAATTTAGGGATGATAAAACGTCATTCAGTTAAGTTTTGGTTTGTCCACCGTTGGACATAGGCCTCCACCTTCCGGTTCCACTCGTGTCTGTCGCAGGCCAGGCGCGACCAGGTAACCCCGGCGACTGCGATGATGTCATCATTAAAAATAGCTTTTTAATTTATCTGTAAGGTAACCCGATTAACATATGCATTTTTTTGCAGGTTGATGCCTGACTTAGGGACAGGCATTGGTTGTGTCTCATCAGACTCCCAACCTGACGAGGGCTTGTCTGCCTACGTTTGGGCTGCAGTGGGTGTGGCACTTGTGGTTTTATTTATATTTGTGGGCATCATCGTGGTGTACGTCCTGCGAAACACCGATACATTTAAGATATTAGCATGTGAGTATAGTAAGTTTGCTTTTAAAGGCACACTAACGAAACACATACAAACACTTACAGAGAACACACGATATACAGAAATGTGTATGTGACATGTGCAAATGATATTCACAGTAATTTATACGTATTTACCATGACTTAAATATTATCTATAAATAATTTATAAATAATCACGTATTACACAGAAAACCTGCCAATCAGGATTCTCAGTTCAGTTGCACATATTTTTGATTAGTCAACAACACAATAACACTTATGAAAAGTCGATTTATTTGTATCCGTTATCCACAAAGTAAATATCCATTCTAGAGATAGACATTGATATTGCCTAATTAATGATATATTTTTACCATTTACTATACTTAATTCATTATCTTGTTATGGTATATTTTTACCATTTACTATACTTAATTCATTATCTTGTTAGTTATTAGATGTGTTTATTTTGTAATTTCCCTCTAAATATTCGTTAGCGAAATACGAAATATCTGGCCGAGATCCGTGCCTAGAATAAATATGTTATGTGTTCTAATTTCTAACCGTATTTGGCCGACGGGAAAAGCTCTATATTTTAAAAGTTTCCAATTACAGTTTAATTTGGTTAATTTTAACACTAAAAGGTTATTTAAAATAAATTGATAATAATTACATTATGTGAAGATTACTGCGTAAATAAATACCTAAAACTCACACACTCTTAAGAATACCAAAATAACAATGACAACTCAAATAATACGGATTATGGCCTTGACCGACTTTGCGGTAAAAAGCTTTAAAAAAACATTTTTCCGCGACTGAATAACCACCAATGTGGTTATTTACGTCATTGTGTAGACTGATAATATCGCATTGATTCAATAGAGTTCTTATCAAAGTATACTGTAATCGATCGAGTTAAAAATGCTATTTGAAATCAACATTACAAGAATATTAATTACTGAAATAGATGATTTAAAACTTATTTCTAAAGTGAGTTTCGGTTACAATTTCGAGTTTTTTTAATTCTATAGAATCCATTCGAAGTTTATGTATTATATATGCTATTTGTTTGATTCGGTACTTAGTTAGTTTATTTTTACATGCAGTGCTCATAAATGTCCTGAAACTGTTGTCTCTTAACATTTTAAATAAATCTTTTTGAAGAATATTAATTAAAACCAACTCATTTTTATGAGATAGATCAGAATGATACTTAGCTTATTACGGCAATTTACATATTTATTTCTTTAAAAAAGTCGTAGTTAATACCGGCTTCTTGCACTTCTTTGTCCCCGATTAACACTCTCTTGATCTAAAGGGAGTTAGAAAACCGAAATAGACCCAAACAAGACGTTAGCTTTAGCCATTAGCTTGACATATCCATCACAATAAATTAGATGCAATCCGATGTCCGATGTCTGAGTACTTACTAACTTACAGGGAACTAACACAATACAATTGAATGTGTTTGCATTGAGACATTTATCGAAATCGTTAAGAAATAAATGGTTGTGATCGGGAAGCTGGCAAAGCATTTTTATAGAATTAATAATAGTATAATTTATAGCATGATTTATAGAATTAAAAAAATCTAGACTTAGACCTTCCGAACCGATTAAAAAAACAAAAACTTCGTGATCTTCACAGATATCTCTGGCCCATTAGCCTAACTTGATGTTATGTGTAGCCTTTGAATATCACTTTGTGAATTAACTAGTTTCTGAAAGCAAAGATTATAAAAAAAATCCAATCAAAAATTGGTAAACGTAGCTGACTATTGATGACATCTCTTATTACATCGTATTCCAAGATTCGGCACTCTTTGTTTCTCGGTTATGTAAACAGAAACTGTAACCTGACGCCTCTCTGATAACAATGCCATGAAATGACGACAGGTAGACGTTTTTATCCTACTATTGTTTACTGTCGTGATTTCTGATCATCGCCTAAAAACTTAACTGATTCAATTGCGTATAACCTTTGCCCTTTGATTATGATATCATTAGAGTGATTTAAAACAAGCGGGCTGTTATTATATATATGAGGCAAATGGCCCGTAAGAAATTTAGTTTTGTAACACCTATAAGTAACCAATAAATGAAATATCGAACAAATTGTTTGTATAAGTCATTATGGTTTCATCTAAACTGATTAAAATATAACCTTGTTAAGTTCATTGCCATCTGCATAACATTTATTACAAACACTCACACATAACCACACAAAATAACGATAAACAAATAACAAAAATTAAATAAGAGAATATAAAAAAAAAAATTGAAAAATTACCTTTTCCCATTCGGTGTGGCTGTAATTGGCCCTGGCTCAGCATTATGCTGAGAAGCAGAATGCTCCAAAGCGCTGGTCAGCCAGAGACCAGAGCAGCTAGTTTGAGCCTCAGTCACAAAGAAAAGAAAGAAAAGGATTGTAATAAGTAGTTAGTAGAAAAAAATGATAATAAAAGTTACCAGTGTACGTAATGCAGTCTTGTGTAAAGGTGTATTGTAAAATTAATAAAATTAAAAGTTAAATATAAGAGTAATTGTTTGGAAGTGGATAATTTTATTTTGCAATTCATGAAACATGATTCACAAATACACATTTTCATGTGTGTCCATGCGGGGTGAAATTAAAACAATCTAATGATGTTTACAGCAACGCGGACGTCAGTGCAGTCTCCATGCAACAGGAATGGCGCCCCACCCACCGCTCCCGAGGCACCTCCTCCGCCCTACAATGCTCTCTATTCACCTGTTAGGCCCTCTTCACCACCTCCCGATAATGCTCACAGTGGTAAGTCTTCATGTTGATTACGTGTTTCTCTTAAATTCACTTTAGAATTCTTTACACTAGATAAATAACTAAATTATACTTTTCAAAGCCAAAAAAATCCTTAAAACTCGAAAAATTATTCGTGAACCATTAAAATCATTAAGCTAAAAAGTTAATTACAAAAAATTAACAGTAATAACACCCCTTTTTTTTGTTTTAATATATAACTAATAGCAAGCTATTGAGTTATAATAACACAGCATTATCTGTTGTTTAATGACAGCGGAATTACTTCGAAACATTTTAGGATGGACTTGCGACACTCTGACGCGCACGCGCGAATGAGCAACGTTCATTCTGGGCAAACGGGCAGTTGGCCCATTGTCTTATAAAAGTTACTCTTCAGGATGTTACAAGTAGGAATGACAACATTAAAATTGGTCATATTATTTTATCTCTTGTTATTTCAAAAGATTCATTAAGTTTCCTTTAATATTATTGTTTCTTACCAATGTTTGGAAAACATACTTTGTGCAAATATTTATCTAGGCTAAACTACCTATTATACCTAATATACTATTGATATATGTGCTCTCAATTACTACAGTAGAACGCATGTCAATTTTCTGCCCAAAAAAAAACAAAATAAAAGAGATGACTCAAGATTGTAATAAACTGATTTGGAAACATTTGAAAGATGTTTTAAAGAAATGAAACACTAATTCCCTGTTATCGGTCATTTAATTTGTATTTCAGAAGATAAAATACGTCATCGCAATGCTAAGGTCGCACTTACGTCATGCCAAAGAAAACTCGTTTGAATTCACACGATTTAAAAATGTGTTCGTAATCAGTGTCCTCCAAATAAAAGCTAAATGTACCAAATTCTTTTATTTGGAATTCTTTTCATTCAATTATAAAACCGCTCAATCCATATAAAAATAGCCAAGTAAATGTAATCATAATAAGAACAGTTAAAATATTTTATTAAATTTAAATCTTTAACTCTTAGAAAGTTGATTTAATACTTTGTTGGCGTAACATTTTTTTAAAACGTAGTGCAACATGTTTGTACCAACAGTTATTGGATCCCTTGGAAGATACAGCCAAGTTTCTTTAAATGTTTGGAATAATTTTCGTCATGACTCACGATGTTCTTGTTAATTGTCGCAAGGTCAGGATAAACACAAATTTCGTATTGCTTAACCAAATTATTTGATAAAACAAAGTCATTCTTGAAGATTCGATATTATGCATCGTGGCCTCTCGCCAATCGACACCTTATCTCCTATCCTGCTAAGGATAATAAGTCTAAATGAAAGTGAATCATATCCTTTGTTGTTTTTTACGCATTTGCAAATTTCGTATGCAATCAATGAGATGAACCAGTTTTGAGTCATCGCTATAATTATACGTGAAAAGTAACAGGTAAATTTTGTTCAAATTGTTTTCATATGATTTGTGATTTGCTTGCCTACCACTTTATTGAAATGAACATAGAGTTCAAATTCTGTTTTTCTTGGGTAATGCATTGGGTCCTACTCACAACCTTATAGGACAGCAACACACTTACAACTCTCTTTCGCGGCGGTTAGAGTATTGTACCTACTGCTCCTTTGTCTAAAAAATACACGTCAATAACGAACTTGTTTTCGAGTTATTATTATATAGCCATTTTAACCAAATAAATGTTTGTTTAACATTTGTTCCAAAATTTAGTCGTTGTTAATAGTTATTTAGATCAGTGTTAGCTTAAACGAGCGACTCTCATCCCTGAGATCGTAGGTTCGATCTCCTGCTCTACTCCAATGGTATGTCTTTCTGTGTGCGTACTAAACAATCGCTCGAACATTGAAATCCAAAAAGTCGACGGCGCTTGTCTGGCACAGGAGGCTGATCACCTATACTTGCCTATTATATTGACAAATGATCATAAAACAGATTCGGAAATGTGAGGCTGAGACCTGAGAGAAAAAATCCTGGGCCCAACGCGTAATTTTAAATATTAATATGTATATTTGCTTAAGAATCCTAATTTTTAAACAGCAATACTCTGAATTTTACTTGACATGAGAGCACGTAATTTTTACGAAGTTTAATTTTATAAGACAAATAATTAATATACTATGTATATTCTATATAAATTGTTTCCTTATCCATTGATAAAGTCAAGATTCAAAACGACTTTCCGAGGCTGGCCTCGAAAGTTCAAGAAACTTCTATCACAATCAATTGTGTCTAGGACAATACGGTTTTGTTTTATTACATTTTTATTTGTAGTGCGTTGTCTTGAAATTAAAAGAATATATATTAATACATATTTTTTTATATCAATTTAAAGAACACATCGCAAAGTTTATCACATCATACATACAGTACACATAACAAGCAATAATTTCTAAAATATATGACAATTTTAATAAACATAAGTATTACAAAAAATAAAAATATACATTTATTATTGTCCGATAGCCTACATCTGTTTCATAAATGTAGGGAAAGGTTTTTCGAGTTCAAATATCCGCTGCTAATAAGGTGAGCATATGATATATATATATATATATAAAGATTATATTTCCATTTTCAGAGCCATGGGGCTACGTGAAGCGAGCTGGAAGCGTTCGTTTGGGTGCACAAGGTCGCGAATCTGCCGGAAGTCAGGCAGCGCGTGTCTTCAACAACCCCAGTTATGTCAGAGGTGCTCATCTCAATGATTTGCCCAGGTAAATTATTTATTTATTCATCAATAATCTAACATAGCACACAAACATATTATAATAGAGAAGACTTATAGAAGACAAAGCCAAAACAGATTACATCGATAAATTAAATTAAATATATTTCCTCACATCCTCAATGGTAAGGTGGAAAATATTCTCATAATTTGGGTCATAGCTGAAAATTATTGAATAGTATTAATTGTTTTGAATTAGATTATAAAGTTTTTGGTACGCGATTATTATTTCTATATATGTAGTATTCAATATTACATCTAGTGGCTTTACACCTACAGAATCTTGTTCTCAGTTCTCTTGTCAGCCATATGTAAAAAATAGTTTTGAATATTATTTCTATATTTAAACTTCCAATTGTTATACAGTTATGATGTAACGAGTGATGATGAAAGGGACCCGATCCCTCACGATGAGGATACCATGGAGAGCACTTGGACACCCACACCACAAGATAACACGTGAGTATATATTTTGGTTTGCCCATGGGAATGGGTTTTTCGTTTAATTATTCGACTCCAACAGGATAGTTTTACTAATTTAGTAAGAGATAAAAAATTCAACTGTGAATGGGTTCTTTCTTCTACGCATTTACTTTAAATGTCTATAATTAGATTGATAAGATAAACGTTTTTGGTATACATAGATAATCCTGTATATCGAGAGACTTTCACTGACATATACTTCCGCAAAACACTTAAAAAGATGCAAATATCCTTTTAAAATTTCGATAAAATATGACATGATATGGGGCTAAAGAAATGAGTATTCTTGTCTATAGAGACGGATGAATGGGTGAAATTTCATAGTTGTGTATTTCAGGTCTAGCGGAATCTCAAATGGTGCGGGTGGAGAGTTGTCAACCCTGTTGTCTGCCGCGAGACACAACAATCTGGTGCGCACACCGCACCCGGTCACCCAATATTGCGCTGCACAGGTAACTTTCACACATTTGAATTAATGTTCTTTTGTTTCAGCAGTTTACGCCTATTCCCTTTTTAAATTAAGGTCTGAAATATTATCTTGGTAACCACAGAACATTATTATTGTACAGACTATATGTCAGTTGTCAAACAAAAATATCTCTGACAGTTTTAATCATACATAATGTTTTTTTTTCCAAAACACAGTATATATACTGTATTTATGATCTAGATAGTAATAATAATAATAAAAAAATTATAAATAGAAAATTTTAATAAATTTCAATCGTTTGGTTCCTTATGCCAGTGCCAGTTAAATGCTGGATATTTCCTCGCTGTATTCCGATTATTCGTTGAGCGAGGAAAGCACTAGCTCCGGGGTCACCGGTACAGGTTCAGTAGGAGTCAAATTAAATCTACAATTTAATTTAATTTACTCATCATGCTTTCACGTCTCAACGAAAATCAACATTTACTTAAGTAATTAAAGTAAGGTTAATCTTCACAAATCATTCCAGGAAACGAACAACAACCGCAGCACAGGAGACGCCATGGGTGGCGAGGGTCCCGCCAGCAGCGGACCTTCCTTCATCATCAACGTCGTTCAGAGCATCAACGCGGTGCAACAGCAGAACGACGTCAAGTTATAGTTATTTCATTTAGACTTTCCGTTTCTCTATTTTAAACCTCTGATGAAATGTTGATACTTTGATCAATAGTTAATACAATTCCTCTTTGTCAAGTTGGTTATATGGATTTCGAATATTAAATGTTAATAAATCACATCGTTAGTCGTGTGGGTTTGTTTCTCTGGGATTAAAAAAATACTGGCTGGTCCTTACCAGTACCAAAAAATTGTCTATGATTATTATAATAAAATCATTTTATCAGGGGTCTGAAATATGTTTGTCTATTTTCTACTAACGCTCAACTATATAATATAGACTACGTTAATAATAATTTTTTTGTGTATTGTAAAATATGCCTAAATACAAAGAAATAAGTTACAATTCACGAAATCCGAGGTCTCTGTTTAAATGATGCATTTATTTGAGATTATTCGCATTTACTTCTCGATCACTGCCTGCCTTTTTGTTTAATGTTTTGCAAAGAAAAAAATATAAAAAAATATAATGAATAATTTAGTTTTAAAATAGTATATACCCTAATTTTACAGTTGCCATTTTTAAGTTTTATTCTCAGTGTTGCCAGTGTCTCAGTGAAGAGTGTTAAATTTTTTTCAATTATGTATAAATAAGAATTTGGGTGTATACTAATAACTTATTTAGCATGTGATTTTATTTGTTATAATTATTGTTAATTTCGCATCGTTACTTAAGGTAAAATAAGCTTATAGAAGAGTAGAAATTAAATAGCTAAGCTAGAACAATTTCTGAAAATGTTATGTTTAAGCAAAATACATTCGATTCAATTTAAAGTCTGTTGATTTTTAAAATTGGTGAATTATTTTGATATTTTAGTCCCGTTGAACTAGTTTGATGTTGTTTGAAAGTATTCACCTCTAACTTAAATATTTATGTCAAAAACCTGAATCTTATTACGAATGTTTGACGAAGAAGTTAGTGTTTAATACTTTGGACTAAAGAAGTGTACAATTGTTAGATTCCAATTTGTGGAACTAGTTTTGATCCCGGGCTTTTAGCATAATATAGTTCTATTTTAGTTTTATTGCTCAAGTCTGCGCTCAAATGTACGTGATTTTACCATTTTAGGATTGGTGAGAGTGGATCTGAGTTAGATCTCATTAAATAATGTCTTCCCTATTAAGATAAACAGGTGCAAATATTAAAAATCGTTCTTCCATTTAAAATTGTATGAATTTAAACGGTAGCAGTTACGCAATTTTCAATGTTCAATTTTCAGATATTTGGTAAATGAAGGCTTCTGTACAGACAAGATGTATATTTATTTAATGTTCTCCACTTGAGCCTAACGAAGAATACTCCTAATGTATTCGGGATGTGTTAGATTATAGTTGTACATAATGATCCTGTACTGCCCAGTCTTTTAAAAAAAAAAAACCACGTGTTGCATTCCGAAAGTGCCGACAGAAGTGAAAATTTTAATATTAACGTTGCATTTTTAATATTTTGGATTGGTTAGGGAATAATTTTGCACGAATTGCTTTAATTATAAAAGTACTATCATTTATGTGGTATATTATATCGTACACATTAAATACGCCGCGCCTGCTGTCTACTCTCCATCCGCCTTACGAATTTTCGATCATGTCAAGTGTCCTGACGCGAGTTTAACATACCCATTCCAAAAAAGTACAACGCCGCTAAAGAAGTTTTCACATCTTTCCATATCAATATTTGGTCTATGGCTAATGCATAATGGATGCTTTGAGGTCACATACTAGATAAGTATATGACCTAATAATATACTAGAAGACCGACTTCTTGAGTGGGATTTAAAACTTTAATAGGGTTTCTGAAAGCTTATTTATGGGGGGTTTAAAAATACTTTTGGCAGTATATAGGAGCATTATGTACATCAATAATCTAGCACCTCTCAATAAAGTTGAAGGTATTCTTAGTAAGGCTACTCGTCTTGTGGAGAATTTAACGATACGAACACGAACGATAAGAAATTCTCATTTTTAACTTAAGTAATGAAAATCAAGTGCCTTAACCCGATGAACTGGCTGTGATGCACTTATTATGAAGCAATTTTATTGTTATTTTTTTGTGTAAAAATTTTCCTTATAGTGAAGTAAAATTGACCAATGCCTCTAGTCAGGTCAAAATGTGTAAAATTTAGGGAATGTTTTTACTTAATAAAGGATTTTTTATTGATATAGTGTTTTCTTTACTAAATATTTACGAATATTTGAACACAAAATAACTTAAATGATTTAAAAAAATCTGTGGCGCCACATTTTTAGGTCTGGGCAATTAGGTGATCAGTTTCCTGTGTCCGACACACGCCGAAGACTTGAATCTGGGGTAAACCGCTTTCCTCACAATGTGTTTTCACCGTTTGAGCGAATGTTAAAAGCACACACACAAAACTCCAGTGAATTTTGATTTTTAAATTTCGAACATCACTACATATTATAAAACAAAGTCGTTTTCTCTGTCCCTATGTCCCTTTGTATGCTTAAATCTTTGAAACTACGCAACGGATTTTGATGCGGTTTTTAATAGAGAGAGTGATTCAAGAGGAAGGTTTATATGTATAATAACATCCATTAAATAGTGGAGAAGTACTGTTATTTTTGAGGTTTCTAATGTGATGTCGTAAATAATTTCATTTTTTCCGCTTATATTGCAAACGCAGGCTGAACCCTACGAGTTTTATCAAAATAATGTACTAAGCATTGTACACATTGAAAAGGTCTACAGAAAAGTCTATGATGGTATATGTCTATCTCTTATGGATAACCCACATTTTTATATACAACGTTCACAGATTTTCTGTAGTGTATTTAGTATCAGCATTGCACCCGTGCGAAGCCGGGGCGGGTTGCTAGTGATTTTATAAAAATGATTACATTCTATTTTTGAATGTTGCCAAACCCATCAGCTGTTATTGCGCTGTGGGCACTCGCCGAGAACTATTTTCATGTTGCTCAAAAATTTGAATATAATATATATAACGTTAGGTTTCTGTATCGTACTATTGATAGGTACAAGAAGTCTCCAGTGTTGGCAAGAACTGGTCGGCCACGCTCAGCAAGTACACCAGCAGCAATCACAGCTGTTACAGCTAATCAAATTATGGCGCGGTTAGCATTAAAAAAAGTGGACACTCTTTTTATAATGCTTAACGCGGCAAAAGTAATAAGGCTTAAGATATCGCGGGTGTTGTTAAAGCGGTACGCAAAAAATCCGCATCGCGATGTCCTGGACGAAAAAATGTCCAATATTGACTTACCAAAGTCAATACATTTATTGTCCCGTGGGGATAACACAAATCGCCCCTATAGTCCACTTATACACTACAAATATTGATTTAATGTATATTAACTAGTTTGGTAATAAACGAGTTTTGCTGTATTCTCTTAAATAAGATCAAATATATTTTTCACTGCGAACGCTGCAAAACCTATCCTATTCGTAAGACCATTTTTGTGTAGGCGCCACTGGAGTTTATGATACCATAGGATTTATCGCTTTTTCGCAAATGCCAGTGTTGAAGTTTTTTGATTAGGATTTCGTTATGGCCACAGCCTTTTGACACAGACCTCTGATAAATCGCTAAAAACTCCAATTGCATCATGAGAATTTTCCCAAGCATTTAAAATCTCGAAAATTAATTTGATGCCAACATCGTCTGTGGAGCGGCCTCTTGTAAAACCATACTGCTGGGGCCAGCCATATTCTTATAGAATATTTTTTTCAAAAATTTTACTCAATGCCGGCAGCGGCTACCCATTTAGAATAACGGTGTGATTTTAATTAGTTTCATCAGCTAGTCGGGAAAACTCCACAATCTTCACAATTAATTAAATATTATACCTAACTCTAAACCGATAGCATTGATTACTGATTGTGAAAATGAATATAGATACGGGGTGTATAGAAAGATCTTTTGTTTCTTTAATCTTCTTCTTCTTCTTCGTGTTTAATTTAACTCTACGCCTGCACACACACCAATACCACTCAAGCCTGGGTAAAGCGTAAAAACATCGACTTAATTAGACATGCGGATTGGCCTTCCTCCAGCCCGAACTTTAATCATTCGGACTATATAATTTGGCAGGTCTTAGATCTTCCCTAAGACCTGTCAAATTTGTCTAGTTCTGTGATAAACGCCATAAAAATTTGGAGACTCTGAAGTTATCTTTAAAAATTGCAATCACTGAAATAGACGAATATGGCGCGTGCTGCGATAGACCACTGGCGGCGGTATTTAATGCTATTAAAAATAAGGGAGGTAATTCCGATTAAATGCTATTTCTAATCCTTAATAAATGTACTATAAATTGATATTTCACTAAAGAGTACTTCTGTTTTTTATTTCTATTTATAACAGAACTTTGAGACGTAGAATGAAACTCCATTTCAGCACAGCCAGAGATCGAACCTACCGATCGATCGAACTCAGGGATGTAAGTCACACGCTGAAGCCAATAATCTATCTCAATCCTTTTTTGACCATCTGAGAAAGACATCTTAATCCAAATGTTGATAAAAGTGTGCTAATAACCAAACGACGGATTGTAATAGCCATCAATACATGCTATCCATGGTAGGTCGGATCGATGTGTGTGGATAGACTTTTGTACGACTTTTCAACTGTGCCATGACCATCTTAAGATTTTAACTTACCAGTTTGTAAAGTAATTAAAAAGCTATTTGGTATATTTTAAACATAGACATGTATATTTTAATATTATTTGTACGGTTTTACTTACTTTATTTGGTTTAAATTGGTTATCAAATATGAGTGTCGGTCTGATCTCAAATTGTTTTCAATCCGAGATTGTAGATAATTATTGGGTTCGGGCGTTAAACGATATAAAACTAAACAAAAGATGTACAAACATCAAAGGAACAATTTCGTCACAATTTTATAATGCAAAATTAGCGCGTAATGCAAGCAAATTTAATAATGTATGATAATTGACTTAATTGAGATGAATCTGACTAATAATATAAAATCTAAATTAAGATAAATTTGCGCGCCATTGTGTGTGGCAGAATATGCGAACGACTTACGATTGTACCATCTTGACATTTTGTACCATAGTCTTGCAATGAATAAATTATTATTATTATTATTGTAAACGGCGTTAGAATAATTGTAATTCCTTTTTTATAAATACAAAAACTTATTTTACCATCATAAATTAAAATTATTATATATAAGTAAATGAATACAAAACAGCATTAATAATCCTTTATTATTACACATTTTCACACAATAATAACATTAATCGACAGGTGCAATGAAAAGAGCGGCTGCGTGCAAAATCGCGTTCTGCGGCGTGAAGTTAGGTGCGAGTGGTGCGCTCACTTCGCACACTAGCGCGTCCCTCGTCTCACTCGCGTAAATTGCCAGGGTCACGCGACTAGAGCGGGACGCGCGATTCTGGAATTCATTTTAGTTTTGCTAGAAAAACTTAAATGTAGGGAGTCTCCGTAGAGTTTTGTATAATTGACACGTAAGAGTATAACGCCATAAAAAGCACATTTAATTAAAAAAAAATTAATATGTAACTTGAACAGTATTATGAGTACGAAAACAGTTTATAAATTAACAGATTATAAATAAATTAAGAACATTGGATTCATTTACAAAACAAAATAGAAAAATACGTGGTATTATTTCACCTGTAATTCATTATCTCCTGGTACATATGTAAGTAACAGAGGCGGTGCAGGTAAGCAAGGAGGCGCGTGCACATCAACTGGACACAAGCCCGACACGTCCCAACGACACCCGCTTAATGACAGGCCGGCCACTTTCACGCTGTTTGAGCGCTCCTCATATTCTTAACAAATTAATTAAATTGTGTGTTGAAATTAGATAATTATGATAAATAAGAATAAAATATAAAAACACGATATTCGGTAAATAAGTATAATTTACTCTTGACATACTGCTGTCAGCTGTCAAAATGTCAAACCGGATTCGTTATAATCTGTGAATTCAAGTTATTTATATTTACACTGAAACTAAAATCTATAAAGAGAAAAAATAAATAAGCCAAAATGTCATGTAATTAAACACCAATCATTATAATAAACATCAAGGGTCTGTTTCACAATGTCCGGATAAGTTCCAAATAAGCTATTTATTACTTATTTGTAGGATAAACAGTATTTCTGCGTTTCACAACTATTAGATAGCGCTTTTCGTCATGAAATGCGAAGTATCTTATTCGGAACTTTTATCTTTCAAATAATTTATGTGTTGCATAGCTATTTGGTACTTTATCCATACATTGTGAAACAGGCCCTTACAATTATAAAAATTACAATAAAAGCCCTGGGCTGCTGCCAAAAATTCCCTTAAGTAGATCCACCGATCCGATGCGTTATGTTTTTTCATTACATTTTCATCCATAATTCTAATAATACGTAATTGTTTGAATATAAGAGTACTTTACTGACCTTTTTGGTCCCACTGCACATCCAGCCTCAAAGAGTGCGGAGCGCAACCGAGTGTGGCCGCGGCATTCGCCTGAATCGCTCGCAAGGCACGCGCCGGGAACAGCAGGGAACGAAGGTCTAATTCTGTCCAAATCATTATTTATTACAATTTACGGCTTTTTTGTATGTAGATCAACCATAATTATATTATAATACATTTATAGATACTAACGTTTAGGCATAAAGTTGTCTGCGATTTTGCCTGTGAGTCGTTGGGCGGAAGCTCGTGCTCTGAAACAGAACTCCCGGATGTACTCGTCCGGCTTATCCGGCCCGGACCACAACATTTGCCATTCTTCTGGTACCTATGAATATAAAATTCATATAGTTTTCTGAATCCTTTAACTAGATTAGATGTTTAATACGCAAATAATGACATTTGAATCCTTTCCAATTGATTTCCATCACCACAAACTATTTGAATATATTATAGTCGACTCGCAATAATTTGACATTCAGTAGTTTAAATTGAAGTGTTGATCATGCTCAGACATGTGAATTGTACTTAATTGTAATTTATACACGAAATATGTATACGTTCACAGTCGTCTTCTTTCAAAATGAATCCTGTTGTTTATTGACATCAAGATTTTTCTAAATAAAAATATGTGTTAATATAACTATATAACGAATTTTAATCAAACATATATTTGAGTAATTTGAAATATATCTCTGGTCCTTTAATTTTTAAATTATCGAGTCGATTGTGGTTTTGACTTTCTATATTGAAGAAGAAGCTAATCCACAAATTAATAAAAAGAAAATTATAAGGCGCTTTTAAATTACAATATAAATACGTACAACATGCAAGTGCGTGTCGGTATGCAGCCGATGCGCATACGCAGCCAGCGTATGATGTATAGCTCTCGCACTTCGTTTCGCGTCACTCGATTCACCTGCGCACACGCACGTCCACCAGTCACTGCCACGCTGCGTAAATTTTTGCTACCGTTTAGAATGGCATAGGAAACTTTACCACAGTGGTGATGGGCGGCAAGTCTGCCTTAAGAAACTCTCACATGTGGAATCACTCAATCAGTCAGATGATTAAAAAAATATATTTCAAATAAAATAACTTCATAAAACATGATCTACTTCCTAATAAAAACAAATACTTTACTATTTCGACGGAGAAGTCCGGTTTGAGAAGAGGATTCCCGGACATAAGTTTCTTCCACAAAGCCAGAAGTGATTTTATCGGAGCTGTGCTTGTGTTTTTCTTTGAAACGGTCAAGTTCATTTCTGAAAATTTTTGAAGGTATAAAAATAGTATCGAACATTACAAAACATATTTATTATTAATAAGAGTTTAAGCAATCTTCCTACCTCTGAGACCCGAGACAATATTCTCGGCAGCCTTCCTCTCCCAGGCCAGGCGACAGTTCTTAGCCAAACCCAGAAGTTCAGGAGGATCGAGTTCCGGCAAGTTCTCAAGCGCCGATATGTAATCCTGAACAGTAACTCTTATAAGACTTTCAATTCCGATTCGCCATTACTCATTTGTGGAATAGACATTTCAATAGCTTCAATAGAGTTCAAAACTTAAATAATTCAAAAAAATTTAAAATTTTCTACAAGTACAAGAGACGTATATACATGTAGAGAAGATCCGTTTTCCGGCATATTCAGGACTAGTTATACTTCTTTTAATGGGGCAATATTCTAGAACGAATCTTCTAGGTGGGAGACAACGGTGGATGTTGTGCTATAAGAAAAGAAGACAAGCTACCCAGCATCACACCTGCCTAGAATTCTCGTGTTTCACGTGCGATTCCAAGAGATTAACATCAATGAGATAAAGTATTGAACTATTGAAGTATGCAAAAGTACCTGCAAATTATCTGCGTACGGCAAAGGCGCATTCAGCCCGGGCAGCGTATACGTATTCGCTTGGGAAGAGTCTCCCAAGCACGAAGCCACCAGAGCTCGAAGCACGCGTCGGTCGGGTGCCGTCGGGACGCGAGCTGCGTACACGGCTTCGCACACCGAGCGAGACGTATTCGTACTTTGAGATACGCACGCACGTACAAGGGACACTTCGCCCCAACCCCACTCGTAGTATTGGCTCCAACCTTAAACATTGTAAATGCAATAACAGCATAAACCTAGGAACTTCGAAGTGAAGACGCTGTGGTTAGTATAAAAATTCGTAAAACGTTCAAAGCAGAAATATAGTCTCACCTATGATATGCTTAACGTATAAAATACTTACATAATACAATTAAATATAAACATATATAGAGATAAATAATAATAGTATATATAATGCTTGATGAATCATAAATATATATTTACAATGATTTCGATGAATCTTAAATTGTTCTCTAAGTTGGATAACACCTTTCATATGAATAAATGCCCATTTACCTAACGGCACGTACGCCCTCCGCTCCAACACCAGAGCGTGCAAAATCGAAAGGTTGACCAGACGCCTCGTGGTCGTCGCGTTTTGTGAACTGCTCCAAGTACTTAACACGCTGCACACATTGTGTTTCACGCCCTCTGCCGTCTAAAATTAAAAAAATATGGTTAAATCTAATTTTGTTTGAGACTAATATTGATAAGTTTAGTAGACTAATTAGGCTTTGTCCTTAAAGGTTTTGTTATGAATAAAGAGACAAAAGCTTATTGAAACCCACCTCAAGTAATACATTGACACAGGAACCGGATATCGCAGCCGGAACTTCGCGATCTTCAGCGACAATCCACACGCGGAAGTCACTATTAAAGTCTTCGACCTGGATCACGAAATGAATCATTATAGTTAATCAGTTCGTGGGGATATTTTCTGATAACAGAATTCTCTTAAAAATGAGCCAAATCTTTATATTAATGACTGCACATTGTTAAACATTAATATGACATTTATTTAACGTTTAAACAGAGTTAGGTAAATAATATAATGAAATTTTAAAAAATTTAAATATTCTTTAAACGACAAATGATACCGGTCGATTCTTCAGGTCATCTAGGAATTCCCTAAGAGCCTTGGAGAAGGGCGAAGCTCCCACGTTGATGGCGAGCCAGCCTCCTTCGCGAATGCTATCGACAGCTCCTTCCCACGCTTGACGCCCCTCGTCTATTCCCATCTAAAATTCATACTTTAATATAAAGCAGATGTAAAAAACGTCCATACTTTTTATGGTACATAAATTAAATAATACTATTTTTTCCTATTTTTTTGTATTTATTTCCCTAATAGCATATGCAATAGCAACTGCATTATTCATCAGTAGTCAGAAGATCATTCTGTTTCGTAATAATGGACGATAAAAGTTGCCAAAATACAGGCCACACTAACTCATCTTAATGCTATATTAAGGGAAGTTAATCAAAGAAAATAAATTTGCGAAATCAGTTACACATTCATTTTAAATAAGCAAAAACACAAAGATACTTTACGAAGCTACATTTTGTAACGTGCTCATCCAAATCAACACGCACACAAACAGTCAATAAATTGACAGATGTTTATGGATCTCACAAAAATCTAGATTTATTTCGCTTGCGTTTTCACATAAATAAATATTGATGAGATCTCAAGGGTCACGAAATATATTGACGTCTGACGCCTGCAAATAGATGAGGAGGAATTTCAATTTTGACGTTATTTATACAGTCTTCTTCATTCGTTGATTAGATCAAGTCCCGATCTATAGAATTAAATAATGTTATGTTAATATGTATCCATTAAAGATCTCAGCTAGTTATATTATAAGAAGTTATTATCTATACAAGAAGAATAGTTTGCGTTTTAATGTTGACCTGTATAAAACGGCGTGGATAAGCGTGTGCCTGCAACTGATCAGCCGCGTGAGTCCCCAGAAGTAGGACACAGCGCTGCGGTGATGACCAACGGTGAGCTTTGCGAATCTCATCACCACCGCTCATCACTCCAGCTCCTGCAACATTTATGCAATCACTCGACTCGTAACCATAGACATGTAGCAAATTTACAGAAATTTGGTTCTGACAACATTGATCTAATGCTAGTCCTCATTCTAATGCCTCTGGGTTGTGGGTGACAAGAGAATAATTATTTCGTGAAACATGGTGCATGTCTAAAACAATTTTTTTTAAATTGAAGACGTAAATATAATCTAGAGTTCTTTACGCCGGCTTTTCTCTCGGCTTACACCCTCTGTCTTTGCCGATGAGTAGAGATATCTACGATACAAATTTAATGAAGTGGAAATAAGTGATAGCAGTATATTCATATATATAATATAGTATTAGTTAAACATTTTTTTTAATGAAACAAGTCGTATAAGACATAAAAATATGCGTGAACGAGTGTGTGGATGTGTGTGCGTATCTGTATATGAGGCTGAGCGTCCCTGAATGCTATACGCCGTGTTTGTGTTAGTTTCCGACAAAACTTTTAGACGTTTTGTGAGATTATATCTGGATAGTTTGACCATTTCAGAATTCGAAGATCGGGAGATTTTAGATGAAAGAAAAAAATTACTTTTGTTGTTTGCGTTGTGCCAATTTGTTAATCTGACTTAGGTATTACTTTTAACGATTTAGTTACGATAGTATATCTCACCTAGCATTCGATCCACCAACAGGATCACGGCCCGGTACAGAGAATTGGGCCTCAGAGCAGAGACTGCCACGACCGTCTCAAATATCGTCAGCCCCAATTTGTTCATCAGTCCAAAGTCTCCGGACTTCATAAAGTCCAACCATAACGTGTTTTTTAACGAAAGCTTGTTAAATAACTCTTCGTCTTCCATCTGAAAGTGCAATTATATGAATAACAAATATAATAATAATAATATATTTATTTGCAAGAATATCATGATATAAAGGTACAACACAAGAAAAGTGTCTTCCCCTGAAGAAAGAGTAGTGTGTGAGTAGAGTAGTGTTATTGAACATTCTCTGATGTTAAATAATCTTTTTAGTAATTTAGTTTAGACTTAAATTACTTATTAGTAGTAGTTTCAGAAGAATGTTTGTCCAAAAAAATATCGGAAATTATAATTTAAAAATAAATTAGAAAGGATTTCGTTAAAATCGTTATTAAAATCTGATGAGTATTTGTTAAGGCTTTGGTTATTAATAATATTGACAGCTATTCAAAGTCAGCTTGTGTTACTATATTAAACTATAATCTCTATAATATGAAGCGCCCTTTACACTACCTTAATACTGGCAACTCTTTTAAGACAATCATCAGGAATCCAATTGTAAACATTCTTAATTGCAGCAATTTCTCGATCGTCAATCAATTCAAAGCTTCCTATAAACAAATGCCAGAGCTGAAAAAAAATATTCTAATGAAAACCTCATAACTAAAATTATAAGCCGTATCTGCAAAATCCGATTATTTTCGAGTAACTTGATCCCTTGGTGTTGTGTAGATGTGGGGTCTTTCTGAATTTACCACGGAGACTGTTCAGAGGACTATGTGGAACCATCTGTCCTCTGAACTATTTCCGAACCAATCCGACTTAGGGTTCCTCGAGAGCGGACCAACTCTTAAAAGCCTGGCAACGCACTCGCGAGCCCTCTGGCATTAAGAGTGTTTATTATATGTGTTGGGATACAACTGTATAGTTTACCGATCTAATATATACACTACACATACTAAACAGATACTCCAGACACCAGTCACATATATTTTAAATACACAATTAATAATTTATTATGTGTTCCGTTTGACGTCCGAGGTCCATTATGAGAGTACATCGCTTCCGTTTCCGCCCAATTCGCTAGTTTACCGACCTTTTCCCACCACGTGACACCGCCGCCAGCGCCCAGCGTTTGAAACTGGAACTAACTTTTTATCGCGCTAAAGAAAGCCGCCAGAATTCTTGTTCATTGTTGCGTCGTTTTTCGTCTAGCACAGTCGCTAGTGCAAACTTAAAAACGAAGCAGTATATTTAAAAGTTATATCGACCTAAAATTTATTTTCAAATTGGAAATAATTATTACGTAAATTGGTGATCTCGGTTTTTAACGTTAAAATACAGAATGTCTAATGAAAGTGCTAAAATCAGTGAAAATGTGTTGGCCACGCGGTCAAACGTGCCTGAGACGCATTTTACAAATACAAAGCCGTCTCATATCACGGGAGATATTGTCTCTGCAAGTTCTGACAAGCCGAGTTCTTCGCAAAGTTCGAGTACGAGTGAAGAGGATGAAGAACCGCCGCCAAAGCAAAGACGAAAAAACCACGTGCGCAGTGATTCACGTGTTTCTTCTCGAGATTTGGATCAAAGGTTTGAGCAATTGTCGCAGCAATTGGTGAGTCACCTACATAATACTTTTTACAATTTTGCTGCGTCGTCTAGCATGTTTAATAAAGTGACCGAATCTAATAATGCAAATCTAGACGACCCTTTTTTGAACCATGCGGCTTTATTTAAAGATATTGCGCAATTAGACGTGTCGGTTCAAGAACCTCCAATTGCAAAGGCGATCACTGAGAGAGTTACAAAATTAATTTCAATGCAAAGGTTTAACACTTCTGATTGGAACTGTGTGCGTTATATTGATGTACAAAAGAAATACCTTGCTTTTCCTGCTTTTACTGATTTAAAAATTAATGAAGAATTAAGGTTCCTAGAGGATTCGTCAAAATTGTATCTCATGGAACGAAGTTTTGCGGCCTTATCAAACGCGTTTTTAGCTCAAAATGAGTTTGTCAATAAGGCGTTACGTAGCGTTTTAGAGTGGTCAACACAGTCGAACGTGATACTTAATTCAAATTCTATACATGATAAATTACAAGAATGTTTTGGTGAAAAGTCAGAGTATAAAGCCGTTACTCATGATGTTTTACAAATTATTTGTGGCAAGCGGGCCGAAGTCTTAGAATCTCGCCGTAAATCATTGCTAAAAAACCTAAAAAGAAAACATATTAGAGAAGATTTAGATAAAATTCCCCCATCTTCAGAGTACATCTTTAATCCTGAACAACTATCTACATATTTACAAAAAGTTGGTGGTATTGATAAATCTGACAAAATTCGCGGGTACCAACCTAAAACTATACGCGTTAAATCACCCATACGTTCTAAATCGCCTGTAGCTTCAACGTCTCAGGTCAGTCAAAAGCCCTTTCTTGGTAACCGATACAACTCAAAACAAGGACAAAAGAGTCACAACTTCGATAATCACGAAAACAAGAAAAAAGGGGGGCGCAAATATAAAAGACCAAATAAATACAAGAATAAGTGACTCGATGGGCTTTTCGGGCGGTTGTTTAAGGTACTATCACAAAAATTGGGCGAAATTACAACCTCCTCCTTCCATTCTAAAAATAATAACCTCCGCTCGAATACCTTTCAATCGAAAACCGCCATTAGTACTACCAACGCGGGAAATCCTAAAAAAGTTGCAAACACCTGTTTCAACCTCGATGTCGTTGGAAATCCACACCATGATTCGAGACCATATACTGGAGCCAGCACCGCTGACTCCGTCGTTCATATCTCCACTCTTTATAATAACAAAGAAAAGCGGAAGAAATCGAGTCATTTTCAACCTAAAATCATTAAATCAATTCATGAAACCAGAACCTTTTCATCTGTTTCATCACCACCAAATGCCAAATTTCCTACAAAAAGGCGATTGGATGGTGAAGCTGGATCTCAGCCAAGCCTATTATCATATACCGATTTCCCTCGAACATCGTTGTTTTTTGCGTATCAGTTACGAGGGAAGGCTCCTTCAAATGACATGTCTACCTTTTGGGTTGGCCATAGCTCCGAAAATGTTTGCTTCAGTGACAAATTGGACAGCCGAGCTGTTACGCCGTCACGGCTTACGAGTGATCGTTTTTTTTGGACGATTACTTACTGGTCCACCAGGACAGAACAATTCTGAACTCCCAGGTTCTCATAGCCATGACCTTTTTGAAGAACCTAGGCTGAACCATAAATCTAGAGAAGTCGATATGCACTCCAACGAGGTCGATCGATTTTCTTGGTATCACGTGGGACACACTATCAAATGCAAAGTCCTTACCTACAGAAAAAGTAATCAAAATTCGTCAGTGCCTGATAACACGCTTGTCAGCCGGCAATTGGACCCTCAAGCAGGCCCAACGCCTCTTAGGGTATCTCAATTTTGCGACCTTCATCACCCACCGGGGAAGGTTGCATTGCCGAACGCTGCAGCGACACAGCAATGCATTAAGGATATCTCCTGTATACCCGAGTCCTCTTGCAGAGGAGGTAAAACAAGACATGGTATGGTGGTTACAAAACCTCAGTCACAAGACACCGATTCACTTCAAAACAAGGCATGTGAATTACATTGTCACCGATGCCTCGGATCTACAATGGGGAGCGCTAGTCAACAACAAACCCCTGAAAGGTTCTTGGACTCAAAGTCAGATGGAGTGGCATTGCAATTTGAAGGAGATGCACGCTGTGATAGCAGCAATCTCTTTGACATCCGAGGTCCTAAAGGACTCGACGGTAATCCTACAAAGCGACAGCAAAACTGTTGTATCGTACATAAAAAACGAAGGAGGAACAAGGTCCCGAACGCTGTTAAAATTGACAGAAGATCTTCTGGCACTGACGGACAGTTTGAATATTGTACTTATCCCTCACCACTTACCGGGATTGTACAACGTGGAAGCCGATTACCTCTCGCGCAATCGCAGGGGCGCCGAATGGCATCTCTTGAAAGAGGCAACCACGGAAATATTCAGACGATGGGGAACCCCCGAAATAGATCTTTTCGCTTCACAAGGGGCTCATGTCGTGGCAAGTTATGTGTCGCTAGACTTATTAGACTCGAACGCTTGCTTTCACGACGCCTTCAGCAAATGCTGGCGATACGATCTAGCGTGGATATTTCCACCGCCAGCGCTTCTACCTCGAGTGCTGCACCATCTCAACTTATCCCAAGGGAAGTTCATAATAATAGCACCCAGGTGCAGGAAGCCTTTTTGGCGCCCGGATTTGAAAGGCCGAGCACTTGCACCCTCGCTACCAATACGGAATCTAAACAAAACCCTGATAAATACGGTAACAGGTCAACCACCTCCTCAGGTTCAGAAATTACAGTTGGAAGCGTGGCTGATTTTGGCTGGGAATCTTTAACAAATAACTGGACACGAGACGAAAAGCAACTTCTTTCGTCTTGTTGGAGAGCCTCAACAAGGAAAACATATGCTCCTATTTGGCATAAATGGGTAAATTGGTGTCAACAAAATAATATAAACTGTCGCTTACCGGCTCCTGATGTAGCTAGATACTTAGCAAAACTATTTATAAATGATCATCTGGCATATAGATCTATTTTAGTTCACAAATCTGTCATAGCATCAATTTGTGAGACACTAAGCGATATTAAAATTTCTTCTAATAAATTGGTAAAACATATCCTTAAAGCGATATCTATAGCTAAACCAACCGCACAGAAATTGCCAGTATGGGATGCTAGAATAGTTATAAATTATTTGAAAAGCCTAAAACTAGATGAGCAAAATTTATTTCATATCTCGAAACGTACAGCCACAATAATTTTATTAGCTTCTGGGCGCAGAGTTCATGATTTGACTCTCTTGCATTGCGACCCTCAGCATTTTATTGATAACGGTGATTCCATCACTTTGCATCCAGTTTTCGGTTCTAAAACAGATACAGGAACGTATAGACAATCAAGTTGGACGTTTTTATCTTGCCCGGATAAGCATCTAGATCCCTTATTTTGGCTTAGGACACTCATAACTGTCTCTAATAATACGCGTGGCTCCTTGACAAATTTGTTTATTACAACCAGAGATCCTGTAAAACCAGCTACGCCAACAATTATTGGGGGCTGGGTTAAGAAAACCCTTTTGGAATCGGGTATCGAAGCGTCGCCAGGTAGTTGTAGATCAGCTGTTGCTTCACTAAATTTTTTAGAAAGATATCCCATAAATGAAATTCTTGCTAAGGCAAATTGGCGTCATGAAAGTACTTTTAAGAAGTATTATTGTCGAAATCTAGACAATAATAGTCGGAAGGCTGAGACTCAATCAGAAAAGTCTCTTTCTCAGTACTTTCGGCCGCTTAATGATTAACCTTGTTTTCTACTTCATTATAAACAATGAAAAATTTTTTTTAATGCTACTAAAGCGTAATTAGATTGTATTATTTATTTCATCATGATTCTATCGGAAATAAATAATTTAAATCACATTGTTGCGTTTTTAATTTATTTTTTAGTTATATAATATAACTTTACAAGCCACCAGGAGATAACAAACACGTCTCTCATAATGGACCTCGGACGTCAAACGGAACACATAATATATAAATTTTACCTAAAAATAAAATTTGTATTATGTTTCCTAAGACGTCCGAGGTCCAAACAAGCTCTTCCTGGTTCTCTAATTATGAGACAAACAATGAACAAGAATTCTGGCGGCTTGCTTTAGCGCGATAAAAAGTTAGTTCCAGTTTCAAACGCTGGGCGCTGGCGGCGGTGTCACGTGGTGGGAAAAGGTCGGTAAACTAGCGAATTGGGCGGAAACGGAAGCGATGTACTCTCATAATGGACCTCGGACGTCTTAGGAAACATAATACAAATTTTATTTTTAGGTAAAATTTATATATTAACCTTTTCTGGTATTACTTCTTCAAACACTTGCTTCAGCAAATGCAATACCACGCTGTATTTGTCCTTTTTGTGCAAACTGAGAAGCACGCGCTCCACTGTTCTTCTCATTAGGTATTTTATGACTTCGTTGCAGCTGATGTTCTTTCCTTCCTGGAAAGAGATTATAAATTTGCCTAATTTAGGTTATACATATGACTGAATACGTTTTGGCTGAATGAAAACTGTTCAGAGATGGTGCCGTTTGAATTTTTGTATTAAAATAGTGTCTATCTTTTGTAAATAGTATTGTTTTATGGAACAACTGACGCTTATTATTATTATTATGAAAGAGTTACTAACTTCTTCAGGCGCATGGGGGTAATTTTTTTACGGAACGTCACGAAGATGTGCAGCGTTTTTGTCGAAGACTAGAGAGGGAGCTATTAAGACCGATTGAGAGAGAGTGAGAAAGGGAGATCGAGAAAAAAATTCACGCAATTAGTTAATGAATTCGTGTGGTAGTTATATATTAGAAATTTAGATTACAATTTTGTCGCAAAACATCTATATTTATATTATCATTATGACGTACACTATCAAGAGCTATAGAACTATTGTGTGTGCTGGTAAGTGCTCTGCTAAATTCACAGACACATAGAGAGAGGGGTAAGCGGCTGCCCGAAATACGGCTAGCACTGTAGGTTAGAGTGAGAAGGGTGGAGCCTGCATACCTCTGCCGTATGCGTGAGAGAAAGGGAAGCAAGACAGACTAGTACCGTAACGCGTTACGTAAAGGTTTACCCTGCCATAAGTTATTTCAAAAATAATTCATTGAATTTGTCCTAAATTAACAAACTTACCGAGCTTCTTCGAACGGCATCAACGTAAGCATCCAACATCGTGTCGATGGGCACTGACACCAGAGGCTTTTTCGCAGCCAATTCCTTTACAGCGAGAACCAAATGCGCCGCTTTCAGTGCACTTTCTTCAAACACTTTGCACGAAGCTTTGAACTCTTCTTCAATACTTTGAGCAGAGCTTAGAGACTCCGATATAGTTATACTCGTGTCTCGGGTCTTGTTCAATGACGCTTTCAAGTTTGCGTCGTGTAATATGTCGCTGTTGCTCGAGAGGTCTTTGAGAAGGTTTTCCTAAAGTATATTGAATTGAATATGTAATAATAATAATAAATCGTTTCTTTGCAAAAAAGTGGTAAATTAATATTGATTTATTATAAAAAACCGCACCATCAGCCATATAGAAATGTATAATATAAATAATAGTCACGCAAATGTCAAGAACAGTTAAGTTATTTATAAATGTTACCAAACTTTTGATGTAAAAACTCTCACATAAAGGAACCTGCCCCTTAAAAGCAATGCACAGCAGTGATCTCCTCAAACAACTTCGCATTGGAAGGCGACTTAATAGTTTGATAGCCATGGCGTAATAATTTTTTGAATACTTCGTACACCCATAAATACAATCCAGTTTCTTTAAAAGTTTTCAATATAAATTAAAGATATTGTCAAAATACAGATAACAGCCATAGTAAATGTTTTCTAAGACAGGCGAAATATAAAAAGAAATCTTACCGTCCAACTGCATTAAAGAAACTTGAGAACTCTTTCTATCTCATTGTGTTTACCGTGTTTATATAAAAAGAGATGAGTACGTTTGTTGACGGCAAATTCACTCACCTGCAATTCGTGAAGTTGGTTTTGCAGCAAAGCTTTCTTTAACTTAATTTCTTTGATCTTCTCGTTCATTTCGGGATTTTGCTTTTGCATCGTGTGATGTATCAATTGATCTACAAATAATATTAATTTCATTTATTTTTAATATAAAGAGTAATATTCTATTTTTAAACGGTTTTATTTAGCTCACCCCGTTTGTTTTATTAAAGTTATACTTTTGACGCGTTTGAGAAAAATTATGTCAGTAAATTATTACGATGCGCGCGCATAGCGTCACAAAAACCCGACACCCTGATGTTAGCTAGGGTCAACATATTAGTTTTTTTGTGATATTTAAATAAACTTTGTATAAGAAGATAAGGGGTATAATAAACATTTAAATGTATTAAATGCTTTTTTTCTATTTCTATCTAAATTTTTTGAAAATATTTTTATCTTGTTACGCCAAAGAAATATAACTTCTAACGCGTGTACATAAGTACACACACATTTTTTTTAGCGACAAATAGGTGATTGGCCACCAGCTTATTTAAAAAGCCTCAACCAAAAGGTTGAAAAACATTAATCTATATTTTGAGATATAAAGAACTAACCGAACAACGCATGCAGCCTCGCAGTGAAATACAAAGGGCTAAGAACGGCGAGCACGTACGCGGGCAGAGAGCGTACGAGTGACGGATCGCGCGTCACGAGCAACACGTTTCCTTTTACGCCCCACCACGAGGCGTGTACGCATTCCACGTCGTATATCACCAGGGTACGATTAAGCCTGTAATTAAAAAAATATAAAACCTTGAATAGTTTATCAGACAAAATCTGTGAATAGACATCGAGGCTAGTGTTACAAAAACTATATGAATTAGATTTTGGTTTATTTTACATTAAGATTTAGTTATGCTCTTAATATTTTTTTTTTTAGTTTTTCCTGTTGCCTGGAAGAAATGACTTCTTAACGATAAGGCCGGGTTTCATCACAATCATTTCAGTTATCTTAATGTAACGAAGTTTAGAAAGATAAGTACTATCGGGAACATTAACCATGTAAAGTATTGGAATACTCTTTTGAGTATCTTGAGAGTACCTTAAAGCATATTGCACGGCAGTCTGCAGCTTATCACTATTCTGCGAGACAAACTCGAAGGAGGCTCCGTTGAGGGTCTTTTTCAGCCAGTTTAGGGCTTCTCGGTCAGGGTCTATTATTAATGGAGTCAGCCCACATTTACGTGAATCCAATAACTAAAAAGAGGTATCTCAACTATTTAAGTAGTAGTTTATAGTATTTTAAGTGTTAAATGTGTGTGTGTTTCTGTGATTGTAACTGGCCCTGGCTCAGCATCATGCTGTGGAGCAGACGTATTCTACAGCGTTGGTCATTCTGACAGAGACCACAACAGTTAGTTTGGGCCTCAGACGAAAAATAATAATAGTAAAAATTAACACTGTAAGTAAAGAAGTCTAGTGTAAAAGTATTTAGTAAATAAATAAAAAAGTTGTTATTCCAAACATCACAACATGATATAGAATTGGACAATTTTTTTTTTGAAGTCTTAAACTAAAGTTGCAGTTTGATTAAGATCATTCAATAACCTGATCAATAAGCACGGCGTTCTTGAGCGCAGACTGGTCCAAAGGCAATCCGTCGGCTTCCCATTTCACCTGTCTCTCAGGAGTCGACAGGAAACCGACCACAGAGAAGCTTTTGGTTTCGTATCTTAGTAATTGGCACCATTTTTGTATTTGAAATCTAAAAAAAATTTTTTTTAGGAAATTTGATAACCACTTCAAAAAAAAAAGTGTCCATGGGCAACGTCACTAACCATCGCGTGAGCAACCTGCCCGTGTGATTTTTTTATCTACAAAAACGAAATTTTTTCCAAAATGCCTAACACTATTTGCGGTAAAAAAAATAATGCAGCAAAAAAGAGTTTTCTAAAAGTCATAAAACTTAAATATAAATTAAAATGCAGAAAACGAGGAAAAAAATAAAATTATATGTAAAAATATAAAATGAAGTTATTTACTCTGCTTGTGTCTCCGTGAGGTCAGGTAAAAATACCACGTATGCGGCCGCCAACAGCGATCTCTGATTAAGTTCCGATATCTCCCGAGATATATTTTGTAACTGTAATAAAATATTCACGTCACGAAGATGTGCAGCAAGTCGAAGAAAAGGAAAAGAGCGACTGGGACCGATTGAAGAGAGAGTGAGAAAGGGAGAAAAAGAATAAAATACACGCTATTGGTTGAACGGTTAATAGGTATACAAATACATAGAGTGATCACATACTGGTACATGATCATCTATTGGAGCTTTTATCTCATTAATAATTAATTTTCAAAGAAGTTTCACTTCAGACATGTGTACTTTGTACGCACGCACTTTTTTTTTTAGATAAACCCGGTTAAGAGTTATTCAAGTCTTCTCGTTTGCTCTACGTTCAAATCATTTGTTGCATAGTTATAGGAAAAATGTTACCCACATCAGTCTCCCACGTCCGATACTCGTTGGCCAAATGTTCCAATAAACCATTGGCGTGTTGGATGGTGTCAGTCACGGCTGCCAGTCGCATCTCCAGAGCTGCCGCGTCCCGCGTGTGCTGCCCGAGTTGCTCCTTCAGTGACGTCACACGCTCCTCCACCGACGTCATTCCGCTCGATAGGGCTTCCAGTTCACTTTCCGCTTGCTGCAGGTTCCTGTAATATTTTTAAAAGGTAAAATACACCGTCAATATGGAAAAGACACAAGAGACAAGAACACCAACTTGTGCAAGTGCCTCTGCTGCGCCTGCAGTGGCTTAACTCTGAGCAGGGCGTGCGCGTGCGCAAGGTTGGCGTGCACCCAAGCGGCCAGAGGGGCGCACGCGGCACTGGCCCGACGCGCAGTGGCCTGCTCGAAGGATGCTTTGCGCTTCTCCAACAGGCGCTGCACCGACTCTATCGTCTCGGGGCTTATGTGACTCGCGTCTAGGCATCTGCAGATGTTATTGTATTGTATATAAACGCACGCCTAGTACAATAATTTCGAGTAATATATTAAATACATAAATATATTACATCGCTACTAATAGTACTTACTCTACGATTGTGTCAGAGATAGTATTCTGCAGGTTGATAATTGGGCAAGACATTTTTATTATAGATCTAGAAATGCAATTTGGACAAGTTTTATAAAAATCTATTGCTATTACTAGAGTCCGAATAAAATTACCGTATATCCTCTTTGACGCCTCGCTTCGACAAGAAGCTCTTCATGGAATGCCAAGACGTATCAGCGATCCCCATCAGTCTCAACACCCCTTCCAGAACATCTCGGACCACGTCTGGTGGCGCACGCAAAGATCGCATCTATACCAGAATTATTTATTTGATACGGTTTTTTAGGTCCTTTTTGATAAATGACTTTTTTTATGGCATTACATTAGTTACGAATCGAGAATTTATTTTTGTAACATGGTTTGAAGAAATCTTACAAATTCAGAACTTTTATTTTCAGATAGCTAAAAAGTATTTTTATTAACATAATTAAGCATATCGATCGTACCTATCCTGTTATCGATATGCATCTCTACAATTCTTACACACATCACTACACCTCTCCATAAGACCTGTAAGTGCGAGCGAGACAGACAGATAAATATGATTTATGACCCGAAGCATCACAGGTTACAGATACGAGCGAGTTTTGAATACGCAATTAATAACTCTGGGTTTACGTACACAACCAGGTTCAAACCTGTTAAATCCCAGCGAACACTATAGAAAATAGTTATTTTAATTGAATAACTTACTTCACTAAGAGATTCAGGTTTGATATCACCGACGGCAGCTCGAGCAGCCGCAATCACAGGTTCTACTGCCGCTAGCTCTTCTTCAATTTCTTTTTTACTGAAATTCACATACAAAGTAACTAAACATGGTACTGTTGTAGTTTTCTGTTTTATTGGATTACATTTTAATTTATTGTTACGGAAAAAAAGAACAGATTCACAGTTAAAAAGGCGAAATTAAACAAAATATTTGTTAAGAAAAAAATTCGGTCACAAACATAGGATTTAAAACAAAATTGACTCATTCCATATAACATTCTTCTGTTCCTGATAATTACACACCGTATTTGCAGCTTCTCATTCTCCATCTCTATATTCTTCTTCAATATCTGCATCTCCTCGTGCTTATCCGTGTTGGCTCGCACAGTAGCGCCGATCTGCTCCAACGCTTTATTCGCTTTCTCCCTCTTATCGTTGAGTTCCAGCTCTTGTTCCGCCGCCTGCGATTGGAGTGCGCCGACGTCGCTGCGGGCTCGACGCAGGGCTTCTACGCCGGCCTAAGAAAATTATTTAAATAATACAAAGAGACGTATATTTCGAAAGTCAATATGATAGCCGAAGACTATGGACGATAAAAGCGAGAACTATTCATAAAATTGCCGGTGTTGTCATTTGACGACGTATTGCATGTACTCTTAACAAACTATCATGTACGGATAAGATATATATAAGTTCAAATTTATGAATATAAAATAAAATATTATATAGAAAATCCTAGAGAAAAAAATTGTGATTCTATATCTGCTTATTTCCTGATAATTTATTTTTCTAATAGTCAAGTAGGAGATCGGCCTACTCTGCCTGACACACCCTGTCGACTTTTTGGGTCAAAGACATGGGTACAATGTTTTTTTGAAGAAGAATACAGACAGAAAGTGGTTTCGTGCAAATCCGGGATTCCATAACATTTCAGGGTTGCAAGTCTCACGCTGAAGCCACTAAGCTAATACTGGCCTTTTTTTTTAAAGAAGCATAGAAAAAATTACGGAAAATCACTGACCGACAGCATCCTTTGACGTTGCACAAGTGCTGTCTTCTTTTTCGTGACAATATTATAGAACGCTTTGATGAAATGCATGTATCGATATGGACTCTTCAACCACTGCTCTTCTATGCTATGGTAAATGCTGATCATTCCCTCCAATGGAATGTCGATTTGTTCATCTTTCCATATATCTTCACCGTCTTCTTTAATTAACCTAAAACAGGAATATATTTCTGAATGCATTTCTTTAAGCAATATTTAAATCTCACTAAATAAAACTAGATATGAAAAATGACGGGGTAGCAAAGCAAAATTTTGCATATATTGGTATGTAGCTGTATGTTCGTTTATATGGAAAGAAATACTTGGCGTCCATATTAACGGCCCTATCTTTGGGCTCGTAATCACTTAAGCATGTGAGTCTAGGAGAACAGTAACGCAGTGGCTTTATTTAATAATAATAATAACTTTATTGAAATGAAAAAATTGTATGTTAATGTGAATGTGTGAAAAAGTGTGAATGCATACGTGCATAGAGTGTAGCTAAGAGTGGTTATAAGCATACGCGTCTTCATGGGAAATGAAACTTCTGAGATGGATATTTCGGTCACGACTATCAGACTATCAGGAGATTAAGATGAGTAGGTCACTAAGGGCGGATGCCGACTAGGGCACCAAAAGAAATGGCACAACATGAAAGACAGATAAAAATATAAGAGGATTTAAGAATGAGAGAAGTTTAGGTAAGTTTCTGAAAGGAGGTGGAGGAGGAAAGACCAGCGGAGGAGACCATGAACCATAAAGAGTTGAAAGAACACCAGCGCCACTCGTATGATATATTTTACATAAAAATTAAATAGTGAATACAAAATACTCTACCTGATATGAAAAGGTGCTAAGTCACACTAGGTGCATCGTACAATTGGAAATACCTCTGAACAACCAAAGCCGGCATCTCTCTCAAAGTCGCCTCCGACCATCTCTCGAGCCATACGAACTGGCCCGTGTTAGACAAAAATGGGAATTTTTCCAAAAGTTCCGATAAATTCTCTTGATCTTTGTGCAAACATATTAAAATACCTAGGTTTTGTTTTATATCTGAAAATCATAGTTCGCTTCACGTTATTTATTAGATCATTTAGAAAATATTATTTGTAATTGTTAACAAATTAAAGATAACAAAAAATTTGGCCAAAGTAGGAACATTTGAACAATAGACAAATAGGGAAAGAGCTCAAACTTATAGGTTTTACCAAATTAACATATTTTTTTATAAAAAGTTTAATCCTACATTTACAATAGGTAATATTACTTACTAGAAAGCGTTTGTTCAGCATTCTGTCCAACAGACGGCATTACATTTGCCGGCAGTGCGTACACGCTACCCGTGCGGACGTAGGCTTCTACGATGGCCAAGTTATCTTCATCGGATGACCATTCCGTGATCATTAATAGAGTTTGGTTCCCTTCACTTGCAGACGTTAGAGACTGAATACGAAGCGGGATTTGAGGAATTAGTTCCTATGTTTACCAATAGCATACGATTTTCAGGTTTTTTAATTGTTATATCATCATTGAAAGCCGGAGCTTATAAAGTATAAGTCAATCGTCAAAGTAACACTGACAGGGGTTTTGACACACATTTTTCATTAATTCACATCCAAGCTATGACATGTTTTGTTCCACAGTAATATATGAATAAAATTAATATATTCCTGTTAAATATACAATAATATTTGGCAAAATCCTTACAGCTTTAAAGTTGTTAGCGAACTGTGAAGGAAGCTCCGCAAGCACACAGTTGGCAGATAAGGCTGCGCAAACAATACGAGCGGATGCGCACACGCCGGGGCCCGTACCGCTCACGCACGTTACAACGTTCCCATTAAGCTACAATTATTATATACATTAAATTAATAAAGTTCCAAAATATAAATTAATGCAAATGGAAGCAAAAGTTATAGTGAGTTCGAATTGTAAACTGGATTAACACTTTTTATTCTAGTAAAATCTATATAAAACAAGTCTTCGGTCTATATATAGAGTTTGTGAAAGTAAATAAGATTTTGGTATATCTTCGGTATGACTTACGGATTAACTAATTTTAGGAAGTGAGAAGAATGTGACTTTATTAAGCAGTAGTAACAATCTTTTTTCTTTAAAATATTAAATTGTAGTTTAAATTTTCATTTTATTTTTTTAAGTCTATTCAAATACATAATTTACGTATTCTGTTTCGTATATATTGTTTAACAGTTTATTTTGTTTAACACTATTCTATTGTATATGTGTTTTATTTTATAATGTGTATGTGTAGCTGTAAGTATATTTATAAATAAATATCTATATGTTTACGTTATGTATGTATAAATAATCTCACCCTAAATCGTGGAATATGTTAATTAGAAAAGATAAATGTAAAAGTCAAATTATACAAAAATTAAATATCAAAATATAATTTCAATATCGCAATACAGCGAGGAAGTGCTGTCAAATTTAAAGACACACTGAAACAGGGACCGAACTCATAAAATTTGTTTTAGTTTTCTTTTTATTAATTTTTATTTATTATGTAGGTTAAAAAAATAATTAATACTGGTTATCATGTTTAGTTTTTAATAAACTAATTTCTAGTGCAATATAAAATGACATCAATCGTTTGATCGTCAGATTTATAGAAATATCAAACTATGGGTAAATACAAATAACATACAGCAATTTAAAAACACTTTGATAAATAACTTACAGCCAGAGCAATTGAAGGACACAGCGTAGACAACTCCATACAAACCTCCATACCACCGTCACCGAAGGCTTTTTCATCTTCTGTCACTGAAGTTATTTAAATAATATTGATGAATTAATAAGTTGAACTTATTTACTTGTAAAAAATACAAGATACGTTTGCTAGCGATCTCTTTGAACACGTGTTAAGACTTAGGTATAGTCATTTAAAAGAGTACCGAGAGTTTTTTACGCCGGCTTTTTCTCTCGGCCTACACCCTCTGTCTTCTCTGACGATGAATAGGGATTTGTGACAAATTTAATGACGTGGAATAAGCGATACCTGTATTTTATATTCCAAAGTAAACGTATTTTTTTATTTCTATTTTTCTTCTTAAGAAATATAAGTAATAATATATAAAATAAAGAGCCTTTTCATTTCGCGCAAAGACATGATATTTGGATTACAAAAATTGATTAATTTAAGTTTTTTGTATTATACTCACAGCATTGGTTGATAAGCATTAGAGTGTTCTGATACCAAGCGGCATAGTCGATGCCTTCTAAGTACACTCCATCGCCTCGCAAAAGAATTTTGTAGTGCATATCCTTCTCAATATCAAGATATTTACTGAGTAAAACATCAAAATCTGCTTTTTCCTCGTCTGTTAAGAGACGATCACGGAAAATCATTTTTGCTTGAGAATTGAGGGCCTAAAAAAATGTAACGAAATACCTAAAAAACTATTCTTTACAAATAGATAGAGGGGGCAGGATGCTCACCTGATGTTAAGTGACTTTTAAGAATTGGTACGGATTTTTTTAAAGGACCTTAAGTCGAATTGGTTCACAAATACTGCAGTACGGCTGGTTCCAGAAAGTGGTGGTGCGTAGGAGAAACTAAACTTCTGCCTCGACGTCTGATGAATCTCAGCTACAGGTATTGGACCGAACAACTCTTCTGAACCCCATGGTAAATGCAGTAGCAGATGCACAGCCCACATCTCTACGCAACACCAAGGGAACAAGCCGCAATTTTTTAGACAACTCCTCTATTGCTCAATTAATAATATTTTTTCTCGAACTCCATCGCTACTAGATGAAGATTCATTATCTCTTATACTAAAAATATCTCTTAAACACTTACTGTTACAACGTCTGTTGAATTTGCGGGGCTGTAGCACTTTGTATTCTCACACAAAGCCTTCAAGTGTGAGGAGTTCCAGGTGTAATATGGCTTCGAATTGAATCTCTCCGTTATCTGTGAGAAAATTCATCAATTCTAAACTGCGATTGCACTTGGTTAACAACATTGATGTCCATGGTTAAATGATACCGACACCAGAGAACAATACACAGCCAGAAGGCTCGCAAATGCGTTGCCGGACTTTTGTAGATGTGTTTCGTTTAGATAAATGGGGGCTGAGCAGAAGGCTCATCTGATTCTAAGCGACCGCCGCCCATTGATGTTCACATTGCCAGTAACCTCACACGTGGCCGGCCTTATATACTTTTTAATATGTACAATGGGTCTTTTTTTAAATCTCCAATTAGCCATATATGTATGTAGAAAGATAATTACCTCTTTGAACATTGACAGGATTTTCTTGGCTAATGACAGAATATCTCTATCTCCAAAGTTGTTGGTCACATTTTCCTTCAAAGAACTTGTTAGCAATTCTAACTGCTCTTCTTCCGTAGGTTCTCTGAAATACATTTAGAATTAAACATCAAGCTCTGGCTTGGTGTAAAGATATATAGACATTATACAAAACAAAAAAAAAACAAAATGTAGACATTATTTCTAAAATCAGTCACTTAAAATACTTTTAAATATATCCAAAATTAATCTTAGTAGTTAAAATATATCTGTTGTGATTCTTGTACTTACGGTATATATATATGTGCAAGCGCAGCCGCCAGTCTCGAGGCGATATTAGCGCGGGGTTCCGCTGTTGCGATGACACTCACGCGTGTAATGCTCTGCCATTGGGTACCATTTTCATCTGAACTCCAAAATCCATTGCCTTGGATCAACTGTAAACAGGGCCAGCCTTGTCTCTCAACCTTTCCTCGTAGAAGAGTTTACGATCGGTCGATCGCATCACACCACCAATTGACTTTTTTATTTAAGCTTTAAGCTTGCTTGGTGAATGCCGGCCGTTAGACCAAAGAAAGATGGCGTGTTCAAGCACTTAAGACTGATCATATATTTGTCTATTTAGAAAAAATATTTAAAAAAAAATAGAAAAAGAAATTTATGGACCAGGAGTTTGCAACCTCACTAACTTTTATTCCCCAAACACATTTATATAAAGACAAAAGTATATTTATTTTATATACCTAAATAGCTAACAAATTACAAATGAAGAAATGTTTAATCCGTACTAACAGCTTAATTATCACTTTGTATCTTTTATCTCTATAAATAACAGCACGAAAATACCTGCAACAGGAAAGAATGGACAGGAGAAGAACCCCAAGCATCAACTCTAGCTCTGTGAAGAGCTCGAACCAGCACCACGACGCGGGAGTTTGAGCCACCCGTAGAGCGGACCACATTATTCTGTTATGTTTAATCAATTACTTATTAGTTATAGTCATTTAAATGTTTTAATACCAAGTTTTATAGAAATTACTACCAAAAAACACATTTTTTCAGTCCGTCCATTATGAGAGTACATCGTTAGAGTTTAGTCGTTGTAGCTATATAGTCCCAAGACATATCAATATTATAAGCAGAAACTGAACAGAGGGTAGTAGGTGGTTTCGATCCCCACCCGCTTACTATAAAATAAAGGCCTCAGTGTGCCACGCTAGTTTCCGGCTGAGCTAAGCTCGCCAAACAGCCCGTGCTGAGCTGTAAAGGCCCTTAAGGCCAACAGCGAGATTCCTTTCCAAAAAAAAAAAAAAAAAAAAAAAAAAAAAAAAAAAAAAAAAAAAAAAAAGCCACGCTAGCATTTGCTGCCCGGACGTTGACTAGAAAGGTGGTTGGTTTCAAAGCCGCGTACTGTGAGATCGTTCCATGTCATTGTTTTAAGATAATTTTAGTGTGATTTTGAGAATACCGTGTTTTCTTAGTTTTATGAGTAAATCACTTCATAGGTTATTTCGAATTGTTTTTTTTTATTTAATTATCACTTCTGGTTGCTAAAAATATATATAAATCACCTTTATAACCGGTTGAACAAAATATAAATTTTTAAAACAATTATTCCTTTTAAAAAGTTTTCAGAACTCGCGTTTAATTTATTTTAATAATTATTTCTACTTGAAACTAAATGTTAGGTTTATATAAATTTAAATTACTACGTTTTTGAGTTTGTAGTAGCGACTGTGCTAGACGAAAAACGACGCAACAATGAACAAGAACTCTGGCGGCTTGCTGCGTGCTAAAAAGTTAGTTCCAGTTTCTAACGTTGAGCGCTGGCGGCGGTGTCAAGTGAAGTGGGTCGGATACTAGCGAATTGGGAAGAAACGGATGAAATGTACTCTCAAAAACAGACTAATACTCGTTAAGGAAGAAAGCTAAATATAAATAGTAACTATGATATTTTTATTAAATGTATTATTTACGACATTTAAATTTTTGCCTAAACACACACTGTTCTTTTTACCGACTTTATCGACACCTTAAAAACTCGAAAAAGTATTTCAATTCGCCAATTCCTATCATTTCTCTTTTTCCTTAAAAAAATTAAATTACTTTGAATTTAAATCTCCTTTATAAAAAGTTGTTTTATAAATGTAATTTATTCATTAATAATTAAAATGACTTACTCGTTTTAGTTCAGCGATGATATCGGCCGGTTCCAATAACGGAGAACAGTCGATTGGGACAATCGTCGCATTTGTTTCTCTTAGGACGTATTCCGCTAAAGCGCTGCAAATTTCAGAGAAAATGATTCACTATGAATTTTCTAGTAAAATAACTTTACCCAAGGTAAGTCTTGGTTATTAAAAAAAATATTTGTTATAAATGTATCTTTGAAACCTAATTTTTAAAACGAAATGTATTGTTAAGTTGTTATCAAAGTAAACTCACTACTTAGCGCACGCCTCATATCCCATTATAACGGCGTGGGATCGTGCGTTGACAACTGCGCGTAATGTCTGCGCAGGCGCATCCAATCGCGGTGACATTATCAAAACGTCAGACACGCGCTCGCACAGGTGCGCAGTGGTTTGAGGAGGCGGACCTAAAATGTCCGACATCTGAAAGGAGTAAGATATCAACCACACTAAGAACAAATCGCCTCTAACAAATAACAAAGATGTGGTTCTGACATGAAAAAATACTATCAATCATTGAATCATAATTTATCAACTTAAGACCTATATTCAAAAAGCAACTCAATTTACAATGTCGAGTAAAATACTTTCAAATACGTCAAAATCTTAATTCTAAACTGGCTAGAAACCAGCCCTGGAAAATAGTTTTTTCCTACCTTGAACAAGGAAAGAAATTATCACATACAAAAAAACATGAAATAAACTTAACTAATAATATCTTTTAAACAAAACATAACCACTAGTTATCCCTCATGTGCATGTGCAGTGGCGGTCTGGATTCAGGGTACGAGTAACATTCGCATGAGCGGCAAAGGCAAACATTGTGAAGTACCCGGGTGTGTCAGCCACAGGAGGCTTTTCACCTACTTGCCTGTTAGATTGACAAATGATAAAGAAGCAAACACATAATTCTGAGGCCTAGACCTCAAAGGTTCGCAACTTCGCTACAAAAGTTTCGCATCACTTAAGCTTATTTTTCAGCTTGTTATTAAATATTATCATGAAAAGCCATACGGAATTCGGAACAAGATGCAATGCCTAGTGTAAATAAATATGACAATCATGTCCTAACTAACCTCTTCATGAAACACATGAACAGCATTCTCCTTCAGCAGACCAATGACACTTTGCTGTAGAGATAAATATAAGATTTCTTCCATTGAAAGATGTCTATTGTCCGCTTCTTGAACTATGTATTCGAGTTGAGTTAAAATTTGTTGAACCTGTTTACATAATTTCATTATATTAATTAGGTATAACCGTACAAAGGACAAATCTTTTTGGGTTATTTATTGGCTAAAAATTCTGTATGAACGCCATCTTTTGATAATAGTCAGAAATAAAGAAAAACACTTTTTTAACGGATTATAGATATGTATTATTATATTTAAACTTATAATTATTTGTACATAATTTTAAATTTAAACCGACGTTTCGCGTGCTTTACAGCGTGCGTGGTCACGGTGACTGAAGACAAAGGTGTTAAATGTCAAAAAGTATTACAGCTGCAGAAAATGTTGTGTTATCTGTATTAATTTCCCCGGAGTTGGTATCCGTTAAAAAAGTGTTTTTCTTTAAATGTGTAAAAGTTATGTAAATAAAAGACAATACTATAGTCAGAAATATTTATTAACTTATCATTAAAAATAACCAATTAAAAAAAACTGTATTATATTACACTGTATTTAAATCTTTATTGTGCAGTAAATATAACTAATTAAAATATAAAAATTTCAAGAGTTTTGAATGGTCTATTATCAGCCATATTTTTTATTGATACAATTATCTTACCATTGAGATACTGTAAAATTTGAGAGTACTCGACTTGTGACTGTCAAACCATTTCAAACATCTCAGCACGACACTCTGTATCAATGCTATGGCACCTTTTAAAATTTCATCATTTTCAGCTTTTCTTATCCAATTTTGAAGAACTTCCTGTACACAGCATTCTTCCTCGCTAACAATGAACAATGAATTTTATTATCCACTTGATACAACAAACTTTAACTGTAGATGGCGTTGTGTTCAATTAAGCGTTTTTATTAAAACTTATAGTACATATAAACAAATATTGTTTAAACAGATTTCTCTTATCACTTTCTTAGGTTTTTTTGTTATGATTTATAATTTAAGTTATTTTTTGTAGTAATATTTATCTTTGGTAACTTAATTTGGTTAATTTTATAACTTGTTTCTTTTTTTTTGTTAAGTGAAGAATGTACTTACCATTGTTTAACAAAATAATAAGTAAATGAACTTACCTCAATAAAATGATCCCCATCCGTGAAATGGTGGCCGGCGATGCGTGTTCCAAGCTGTGAGTCTCAAAGATAAAGTTGACATTTTGTCCAAACTGAACTCTCCAACCGGAAGGCAGAGTCAACAACCTGTTGTCATCCAGCACTGAGTTGAGGGCCTCTATCCATTCTGGGTCAATATCGCCATCGCAAACCACCCACGAATATACATCTACAATATTTGTGGTTTAGAGTTATCTATAAAATTTACAAAGTTTAGAAATGGTGCTACTTCTAGTAAAAGATTGAAATAGAAATAGACAGGACACATTATGAGAGAAGATAAACATGGACGAAACATGCGTAAAGCCCGAAACAGAGAAGAGTGGTCTTTGGAGGAGACTTATGACTAAGGGCAAGGTGTATAATAAAATCTTGTAAAGGCTTGTCGATTAATTATTAGTATTTATTTTTTATTTTTAGTGTTACCTTTTTTTAGTATTTCTCACTTTAATTTGTCTTATATGTATATACAACAAAAAAGGCTTTTATTACTATTATATATCCAGTGTTTAAATTTCAATGTCCAAATTTTTCTGCCTATATATAGTAGATAGCACTGACCTGGAGGCTGCTGCGAGACTTGCAAGGCAATAGTGGAAATGACTCCATCAGTCCACTGCCGAGTGTCGTGATCGACGTGCCCCAACAGACTCTGGCGATGAACCGCCTTTGGGTATATCAGGTGCTCCATTACCGTCCGACCGCTGGATATTAGCGCCTGGAAATTTATTGTAAATTTAATATCTCAATAGTTATAAATATGGAGACATTAAACATTACATTACACATTTGAAACGAGCCGAAAAACAAAATATATTTTTTATTGTTTTTGAAATCATTTTTTTTTTCTTTAAGTATTGTTATTGTGTATGGTTATGTGTGTTTGCTTTGTTTGTAATACATGTTATGTCTGTCCGTCTGTAAAAATACTTTTTTTGAGCTTTCTCGCTGATTAAAATTTACATCAAAGTTTTCCAATGTATGTATTTACTTACATTTTTCAATAATTTTCTAATAGAAGTCTTCCCAGAGCCAGGCGGACCAACTATCACCACACCCATTCGTTGTTGCAGCTGTTCATACAGTTCCATACATTTCTCAGCCTGAAAGTTAAATTATACATTTTTAAAGTATTTTTTAATTGTCACAGTAACTTTTTTTTATAAGAAAATACTAAGCAGGTTAAACTTTAGAGTTATTATTGTCTTTGTATCAATATTTAAACATGATATATTGATAATTTTACATATTTTGTTCCGGTATTTTGTGTGTATTTAATGTATTCGTATAATGAAATCGATTGTGTATTATTTACTTTTTGCCTGGAGTTGTCATATTTTTAGGGTCTTTATTTTGGAATTAATAGATTATTTTATCATAAAACAAAATTTTAATACATGACGTGAGAAAATGGTTAAATTTAGTAAAGCAAAGTTACACTTATTTTATATATAACTAAAAACATTTCCATAGATTATAAAAATAGCCAAATGTTACCTGCAACTGATTATATACAATATGCAGCGGTTCAAACGCAGATTGGACAGATACAGAAAAAGCATTCTCATCCAGCTTCTCTTCAGGCACATCAGCAAACACCAACGATAGAATATTTTCAAATCTAAATAATGTTAAAGGGTTTTAGAAACACTGAAATATATTTAAAAATGTTTCAGCATTTGTTTTAAATACTAGTATAACGTTAGTTATTTCTACGTATCGTTGTATTAAAGCTACAACGACTACCTTTCGGCATCCGGCTTCGTCAATTTGGAGAGATTGTTGAGTTTGAACACTCTCCGCAAGATGGCGCGTTGTGCCAGTTCCTCTCGTACTCCTTGGGTCTGTAAGGCCAGCCCGCAGCTGCCCACCGCCGCCTTCAGGGCACGAAGGCCCCAGTCGTAGTGGCGCTGGCTGCTCAGCAGGTTACTGGTGGAAGCCATTTCCTTTTATTTATGCTGTTTGATGTTTGACTGATATTTTTAGCCTTTATTTAAATCCTATTCTCGTAACGTCACATAAATTATGACACACAGATATATACATTAGAGGACTAGGAATAAATAAATAAATTATAACAAAGTTAAAAGATCCACATATGTATAAACTAAAGAACCAAGTGCTCTGACTTATTACACAGTACACACAGTATTAGATACTAATTAGAATTTTTAGATAGAAGTAATTAAAAAATATAAACCAAGTTCAGATAAATGTCAATTAGATTTCAACAAATCTCTAAACAAAAACTACTAAACCGATTTTATTAAAACTAGAATATGCGTATGACATAAGACACACGTGCACAAGCTTTATAACATGATAATTCTTTTCTTGAAGTCGGTTAATTATGAGTTCAAATTGATCTTACACCTAACACTAATAACCTTCACAGTATAGGACTCTACCTGGATAGAGTAAAAACGGACGTCAAATCGGCCGCAAGCCTGGCCGAGTGCGAAGCCCCATGCGCGGCCAAGAGGTGTGAGGCAAGAGGACCAGGAGTGGGAGTAGTTAGGGCGACGGGCCGAAGCACGCGCTGAAGAGCGGATGGCAACTCGCGTCGACCCCCGTATCCACGACCCACTGGGTTCAGGGTCACCGCTATGCCGCACCAGGGGGACACGAAGACCTGTAATGTGACAAAACATTATCTCCGATGACGTTATAGAGAGCAAATAAAATGGTAATACATACTAACATAGATACAAACTAATACATATAACGTAAATATTATATATTTAAACTGTTTTTTATATATAATTTGTTAATCTGTGTAATCTGTTTTGGCTTTGTGTATTGTTTTAGTATAATAATATGTATTAAGTAAGCTGTTAGATTACTTATAATTAAATAAATAAAATAAACCTAAATCCATACAAATTAAAAACAAAGTAACAGACTATTAAACAACACAATAATAATGAGAAACAGTCACAGTCTATACTATACATTTTATATATAATTGAACGTGTGGTACAAGTTTAGTTCTAAATTTTGTAAATAAAAAAATATTCCCACTTTTAACATGGCCGGCCATATTTCACTCAAATATATTTACCAGTTTTGCAAATTAATAAATGGTTTAAATTCTGTTAAACACAGTAGATTGGTTTCGTGATAAAGAAACCGCTTTATATATATATACATAACGCGATTCAATGACCCCATATAACGCGTTATATATCTACAAATGATTCACGTTTAACTTTTCTTGTTAAATGTGCCTACAAATATCATAGTACTGAAATATAAAATGTGAAATCCCCGCGTTATATGAGGTGTGTATAACCTGTATTATACAAGGGACTGAAATCGTGTTATATAAACAAACGTTACAAGGGTGTTGTATTTACAAAAAACTTAAGTCAAAATGAACTAACTTGTTTTCCATTCAAAATTGCCTCTTTATCCTTGTCTAACATCGCAGCGAGTATGGAAGTGAACTGATGCGAGACGGAGGCTAATGTTGGCGACGAGAGTCTGTTGAATTCGTCAAAGCAGCCCCAAGCCCCGCTCATAGCCAAGCCTGTTAATAACCGTCCCATACACTCGCCGTCCATTGCCTGCAAATTAACTACTGTTATATTACAGTTCTATTACATATACATGACCATTTTAAATATATACCTAGACAGTGGCCTACCCACTCTCTTTTCCTCGTTCCGAAAAGACGATGAATGAAAAAGACGATGGGCTGACTTAATAGAAATAGCTGGAAAAGACTGGCAAGTTTTAGTTTTTAGTTTGAGTTCGGCCATGCGCCCTTGCATGCATGTTAATAAATAAATAAAATAAATTGTATGAGCCTCCTGCCCGTTCTATAAAAAAAATTATATATATTACATTATTTACAACGGAAATGAGCTGGATTAAAATGTCATTATTAAATATAGCATTTGCGTTTTATACGATTTACATTGAAAACGGATACAAAAGAGTAATTTAAATGAAAGTAAGCACAAATATTTTGTCCTAAACACCTTCTAGGACGGTTCCCATCGAAATCAATATAAGAAAATTCACAAGGCCCGTTTAATATGAAAAACATGTACTTTACCTCATCGCAGTTAAAAATCAAGACCAATCGCCCGACTAATCCTCCCAAAGCTTTCACAGACTCCGTTTTTCCCGTTCCGGCTGGACCGAAAGGATTTCCGACAAAGCCAAAATGTAACGACTGGAAAATTACATTTATATAAATGAAATTTTAAACGACAGCATCGGTAATAATCAAAGCAAAGAAATAATGGTCACAGCTTAGGACATATCTTTCAAAAATTTGCTAACAATAATAGAAAAAGTAGGTACCAATTCCCAATGCTAATTACTAAAGTTATAAATAGAAACTAGCGGATCTGACACACGTTGTTTTGAACATACGTCTTACATACAAAAAAAATAAATCATTCTCGACTCCGCTTGTACACACATTTTTTAAAAATCTTTTATCCGTTTAGGAGTTTCATAACGAACACATGCACAGACTGAACTCCTCCTAAACGACTGGACCGATTTAGACGAAATTTTTTGTGTGTGTTCAAGGGGATCTGGGAATGGTTTAGATTCACAATTTTGTCCGCTGGACAATGTTTTTTTAATTAATTTGCAATTTATTAGTTGTTGTTGATTTTGGAATGTTTTACATTGGATCCGACAGACGGCGCTACCATCGCAGTGTCAAATTTTAAATAATATTCGAATTTTAATTTTAGTCTGTCCCGAAATTAAAAAAAAGTTTTGTTATCATTGTGTTATATCGTGTGTGACCATGTGCTGGATCGTTAGATATTGTCATAACATTTGAATAATAATTTTCATCAAAATGGCTTATTAAAAATTGAAATTTTGAAATTAAAGACGTGTAGACAGGACAACGTCTGTCGGATCCGCTAGTATATATATAGATTTATATACCAGCTGTTTATTTCCTATATAGATCAATAACCTAGAGACCGACTGCAGCGCCATCTTCCCTCCCTTCAGCGCTGATTCGTGCCAAACGGATACAACAACAGTCGTATTATTTATTATATATAATATAATGTTATCAACATTAAATTAGGAACATTTTGTGTTCGGCATTGTCAGAACAAAGTTTATCCATAGAAGAAAATGTTAAAAAAGTTGATTTTTTAAAGTAAGGGTCGCAGCCAGTTAAAAATATTACCTGAGTCAATATAAGAAAACATTCCTCAGCCAACTCGGTTCGTACGAATTGGCCAGTTTGAATTCCCAAATACTCATACGAGTACGGAATTTCAGCTAAACCCATCCTCGCTACAACTTCATCTTTTACTAAATAAAATCTGTAAACAGAATGTTCAATTTATTTATTTACTGAGTTTACGACATCATACATAATTCTGCTTCAAATTTTACATTTACTGCCAGTTCTTAAATCAAGGGCGTAGAACGGAAAAGAAGAACTGGCAATAAACTCTCCGCCACTCTTTTTAATCGCCAAGATTTTTTGTTATACACAACGTTTGTAAGTATCTGATCACTTGGAAAATCTACTGAATATTTTACAAAATCTTACATCTAAAATGTATAACAAGAATGGTAAACATAAGTTTTACAAAATATTAAATTATAAAAAACATACATATATAAGATAATCACATAATTAACCGTCCACTCCCTAACGTTACGAATCGATTTCTTCCTTCTACCAAAACGCCGTTTACCCTCCTTCAATTAATTTTAGTACGCAACTTTCCGTTGTTTAAGGTTTAACACAATTGTTATAACTAAATAATAAACACAAGTCTCACCGCAACTGTTTCTGCCACACCCAATCACTAGTCGACGCGACATTATTTTCAATAAGAGCATCAACAACCTCCTTATAATACGCGCATTGGAGTATAAGCGCTTGCTTCTTAAATTTCTCAGCCTCGTCCTCAAAATCGCTTGTATAACTATCATTCTCCTTATCGAGATTTTCCTTTAGAGTCCGTAGTTCTTTACTTGTGATCGCCTTTTCAGCTTGTTCGGTGAATCTAATATTTTGCGCTAAGCACATTATCTGCGTCGGTAGCGAAAATAGATCGAGGCTCGAGTTCCCACTTACACAATTCAACGTTAGACTTTTCAACGACGATCTTATTTCATTCTCGAGGTTTTTAAGCCAAATCTAAAATACAAACAAAAACATATGTATAGTAATGTATATGATTAATTTTCTTTTCAAATGTTCAGGAGGCATACGGGCAGGAGTCTCCCCTGATGTTAAGTGATACTTTGCCAGAAGCAACGCAAGCGCGCTGCCGGCTTTTTAAGAATTGGTCTACTTTTGAAGAACCCTATACTGGTTTATTTTATAATAGCTTTGCAAAACTCACCACTTATATATTGATACATAACAATAAAATACAATGTTTAATGCAACAGGCAAAACATACTCGAAGAGATATATATTTTATAAAAACTTAACGAAAATCAACTAACGATATCCAGACCTAGCTGGTTTATTAAAACTATAAGTGTGTTATTTATTTCGTAGTGTAGTAATATATATAAAAAGGTTCTAACGTTTACGAATGAAAGAAAAACACTAAAAATATTAAATACATTTTAATTTACTAATGATCATTTTCAGCATTTATTATTAGATATTAACATAAATACTTTACTATTTATGTTATGTATATAATGTAAATATCTAAATGTGATGCAATATTTTCTTTTTATTTTACGTCATCGTCACTATATTATATTAAGAAAACTAGCAAATCAAATCAAATCAAAATTCATTTATTCAATTAAGATGCGACTTAAGGCATGCTTATGAATGTCAAAAATGTTTACAAAATTCGCAAAAGAGAAAAACTACGCCATCCGTTCGCAAAACTACCAGGAGGCCTTGTTCTGTAGCTACATCGAGCTTGCATGCAAGAACGGTTTCGCTGTTGCTACTTCAAGTTACAATGTATGGGCGCTAATTCCATCTCAAGTAGTATTCTTAGAAGCCCTCAACAATCTTTGATTACTGTGCACTACATTTAAAGGAATCAGATAAAGTATCGAAGGATAACCGTCATATGTTTTGGGGTAGGTGCTACATTACGTCAGTAATCTTTTGATTGCAGACGCACAGAATCGACTCGAATGTGTTTGAAGTCCTTTTCCGTAGTGTCGAAAGAACAGTCTATTGAAATGCCATATTAACGGTTTGGTTTTTTTGTAATATTCACCTCAACAGCGCAATCAATATCGACTGGCCGATCCAGTTTAAATGTTTCGTCGTGATGGCTGCAGAGAGTAGTTATCGATACTCCATCAGGCCCCAATACCACTCCAGTGATCCCAGGGAATAGCTTCTTCAAGTGAGTTTGGAGCACGGCCTCCCTGCCTTCAGCGCCTGATCGAGCCTGTCCGAGCAACTCTAGCAAATCGTCGTCACTTAGGAAATATAGGCGAGGGAATATTGTACGTTTCTCCTGAAATAGGGTAATTAATTCAAAAACAATAGAAGGATCATCTAGTGGCACAAAAATAAAATATCGATTATAGAAAACATACTATTTTTTAATGCCGGCTGTACACACCCGGCGAGAGGCTTTCACCGAGAGTCTCGAGAGAAGAACGCAGCCTGTACACACACGTTACGTTAATTGTATTTAAAATACCATTAATAATGGAAGTTTGCCTTTGTGCAATAGTTATTATAATTTTCTTCACGTTTATCATTAAAAAAAATACGAAACCATGGCGAAGAAAATGGTGGATAGTTACTATGCATCGCAGCATAAATAGGTAATTAGGTTCATAAAGTTTTATTATTATAGTCCTGATTGAACGAGTGTGTACAAGTCGCTCTCGTTTTACTCCCGTAACCCTTGTGTCTCGACGAGTGTGTACAGCCGGCATAACAAATAGACTTCCGCGACGCGTAACACGCGTGAGTTAATGAATGCGTTAGGTATTTTAGATCTCAGTAGCATCTCCCACAGGTGTGGTGTGTTCAGACGCCAATACTTTAACCGTTTGACCGACGACAACATCCCTATTCCTTTTTAGATACAGCCTAAGATCATTTATTCTTTTAAATATTCATACTCACATCAATATATTGATTCAGGGCTGACTGACAAGCATTGAGTTGTTCAGATATAGAGTCCAACATGGGCTGAAGTCTCGAAGACTGAATTAACGCAGAAAGCCTGGGGTCAGTTTCAACAATCCGCGCAACGTGTTTAAAACCTTGATCCACTTTGCGAAACTTAACTCCCAAATCGCCTTCGTCGTACAGTAATATTGGCTCTAGGTAGAGCCATCTGCAATTAAAAACATTTACAAGATTTCTCATAAATACCATGAAACTCAGAGTCTTTAATTAAGCCATTTTTTTATAGAACAGTGGGCAAACGGGCAGGAGGCTCACCTTGCTGTAGGGCTTGCGAGTGCGTTGCTGGCCTTTTAAGAATTTGTACGCTCTTTTCTTGAAAGAACCTAAGTCGAATTGGTTAGGAAATACTTCAGTGGGCAGCTGGTTCCACAAAATGGTGGTGCGCGGCAAAAACTACGTAAACATTTATAAATTCAGGTACATATTCTAATTTGTATCACGATTTAGTCCTGAGGACTGTCAAATATGTCGAACGCTTTATTTACATAAACAAATTGGAACACAATTCGTGAAACTCGATTTTTAAACTAAGTTGAGAGACCTTATTAATTATATGCGACTTAACGTCGCTGTATTTACGTGGAAGAAAAACTGAATTTTAACTTATGTATATAGGTACAAACAAAACGAGAGGTTATCAGTTCATATATAAGTATACTCTAACATAGTATCATTTTTGTTCACGTAGACCATTGGACTGTTTCATTAATTTTATGTTGTATTAAACAAAAGTCAGGAACACAATGTGCTAAACAAATGATATATTTGTAATTAATGATATAGTGCTAACTATGTTTTTGTTATAGAAAATTTGTTGTAGAATGGTTAAATAAATTTTACTGCTAGTAAGACATTTATTAAGTAAAGCGGAAAGAATATGATTACCAAAAATTACATCGACAATAAAAAACTACATAATATAAAATACATCTTAAATATCTACTCAAAAATGTGTAACTCAAAAGAAATATCTTTAATATAGATAATTCATAGAACATATTATTTAACTAAGAGAAGTTCTTCAGAGTGTAATGTGAAAAAAAAAATAAAACAATAATTTCATAGAAAATGTTATATTAACAAAGATCCATCTATCTACATTTAAGTATTTGTGCCTTACTTTAAACATAAGTTCATGCCTACTAAATCTTATACAAAACACCAATCGAGGCATACGTACTTATTGCTATACACACAATATTATTACGAGCGTAGATTACACTATATGGAACATATACTTATAATATAAAATATTGATTAAAATATAGTTTCAAGCTTCATAAAGGCAAAAATACTTAAGCTAAATTATTATAAGAATTGCATGTTTGATTAATTACACACCAATATGCTAACTAAAATTACTCTTTGGACTGATAAATTGTTACAATTGCTTATTATTTTCGATTCAATTCATAATATTTACAGAACATACTGCATAGCCAGAAACTATAATGTAAAATAACTTAAGTTCTACTAAAAATGCATTGGTAATATACATTTAAATGGCACTGAGTAAAAACTTGTTGAAAACATCTTATGTTGTGCAAGATCTATAGTTGTCTGAGCGTTTTGTTATTTCCGATAGGTAATAATTCATTTGCGAGTTCAATTCGCCTATTTCTTTTTCCAAGGTATTAAGTTGTTCGTTATGGTCATTATAAAGCTCTTCCATGTTGGCAAGAAGTTTTAACTGCGTTTGTGTGTCACTTGCAAGTTTCGTAGCCCTATTGAGCAATAGCTGTGCCCTTTCTCTTGAATTCGATGTTTGGTTTGCTCTTTCAGCGAGTGATGAATTCGTAGTTTTAAAGTCTTGTCGCAGTTGCCTTGCTTTTTGTTCGGCCGCTTCAGCTCTATTAACAACATCATTCGCTTCTTGCTTCACCTGATCAGCGTCGCTTTCTATTTTAAGAATATTTTTCTGTAAATCTGATAGACGAGTGCGCAAGCCTTCTACTTCATCCATGGTCTCATTTGCTTTCTTTTGAGCTTGTTCTGTTTCAATTGCAATCGGTAAGAGATCTCCTTTTGCCGCTTCGATATCGTTATTTGCTTTATCAATAGCATTTTCTGCAGCGTTTTGGGCAGCTTGGGCCTCATTTAATGCTTCTAAAACTTTATTTGCCATTTCTAAGGTAAGATTTGCTTCTTTATTTACGATCGTTGCATTTTGTTTTAGCGCATTAGCTCTGTCAAGATCGGGCTTGGTTTCCGATATAATGTTTTCAATGTTTGTTAGTTGGGATACGGTAGAATTGATTCTTTGAGATAACTCAGTAATTTCTTTAGGTTCAATTCTGATCGATAAATTAAGTATATCATTGGCCAAAGTCCTTACGTCTGCGGGAGTATTGGAGTTGTTCGATAAAAATTCTCTGAGTTCCAAAGTTAAGTCCACGCTATCATTGATAACCTTTTCAGCGGATAATTTAAAATCACCGGATCTATTGAGTAAGTCTCCTGCTCTAGATTTTACCAAGACAGTATCTTGCTTAACTTGAGTTACCGATCGAAACAAGTCTTCAGCGGAAAGTTCATGTTCCTTAATTCTATGTTCTGTTTTATTTGCAAAATCTAAAGCTTGCTCTGCTTTGGTTATTGCACCTTGATCACAAGATATTCCACCACATTTTCCACAACCAGCGCCACCACAAATATCGCAGGTGTCACTTTCTTGTCCACACATTTTTTCGTTTAATTTAGGGAAGCCTTCGTCAAACTGCGACAAAATGTCTTGCAATTCGTCAAGCTTCTTTTCATTTTCATTTTGCGTGTTATTAAAATTGTTATATTGCATTTCTATAAGTCTATCAGTATTTTTAATTTGTCTGTCAGCGTTTGCAATAATAGTCTGTACACTTTCTGCATCGTCACTTGCTTTGATAGCCCTTTGTTTTGCTTCACGCGTCAGGTTAAGTGCACCCTCAAGGTTAGCCTCTTGTAATTTTGTTGCATTATTGCCTAGCTCTAATGTTTTACTCTTAAGTTTTTCAATACTAGATCTTAAACCGTCTAAAGTGACATTTCCTAAGTTTATCTTTGATGTTATAGCTGTAAGATTATCATTGCTTTCTTTAATTTTGCTATCTGCTTCGTTAAGATGTTCTTGTAGACTCGATATATTAGAAATAAGCTCTTTAACGGTAGTTTGTCCTAGTCTAGCACTCTGGAGAGAATTTTCGACATCTGTTAAGGTTTTGGTCATTTCTTCAAAGTCTCTGGTATATGCTCCTGTAGCTCCAATTACTTTAATTTTACTGGCATTGCCAATAGCATATTCCGTCTGAATGCGTAATTTTCCAATTATTTGGTCCCAATTATCAAAACATTCACCACAGGCATAGCATTCAGGAGCTTCACCAAGGTAACCTCTAGCACACAAGTCACATTTATATCCTCCTATTCCAGGTTTGCAAATACAGGATCCATTTTCTCTCATACACTGCTGAGATACAGAACCATCAAGGTCGCATTCACATTCATAACATTCTATGTTAGGATCTCCCCAGTGATTTTCTTGACATTGATCACATTGCCTACCACCGTGACCTGGCTTGCAATCACATTTTCCTATAAAAGGATTACATTGAGGTGACAAAGATCCTATAGGATCACATTCGCATGGATCACATCCTTTTCCTAGTGCGATTCGCCAATGATTTTCAGTACACTGATCACAATTAATGCCCATTACATTATTGAAACAAGGGCATTGCCCAGTCACACGGTCACAACTGCCACGGGTGAAATTTGTTCCTAATACGTTACAATTACATATATCACAAGCTTGTTCTAAAGCGTCGCCATAATAACCGTCTTTACACAACTCACAGTGATCTCCGGCAGTATTATGCAAGCATTGTAGACATTTTCCGGTGTAAGGATCACAATTTCCTGGTTTTGTTATATCAATGTTACCGTTGCAATCGCATTTTTCACATGTTCCTTTAATGGGATCACCGAAATAATTGTCAGCACAGACATCACAGAGTAATCCTGCATAGCCTTCTTTACAATCACAAACAACATCTTTAGTTTCAGCATCCAACTCACACCTATCTGCATGACTGCTCTTGTTTGGATCACCTTTAACTCCAGGACATGGACAAAGGCGACACGGTATATCAATGCCTAAACGAGGGTCACCATAAAATCCTTCTATACACCTTTCACAACGATGGCCTTCACTATAATCTCGACATTCTTTACAAGCCCCTGTTTTATCATCACATTCAATGGCATGCCCATTACAATCACACTGCTGACAATTCGGGAAATTGAAAAAGCCTGGTTGACATAAGTCGCATGCCCGCCCGTAGGTATTTGGTCTGCATTTACATTGTCCACTAGTAGCATCACAAAAGTTATCTAAAGATCCAATACTATTACAATCGCAACGTTTACAACCAAACTTGCTAAAACCGTAAGTGCCTGGAGCACACCTATCACACCGTGCACCTACAATATTTTCAACACATTGACAATATCCAGTGTAACGATCGCATTGATGACTTTTCGAACCTGAAGGGTCACACTGACAGGATTCTGATCCATTCCTTATATAAAATCCGATACTAGCATGATAATTCTTACAAACTTCTGGTACGTTATCTCTATTTAAATCATAATAATATTTATCTCCACAATTATAGCGCTCAAATTCTTCTTTTGCGTCGCTGTTATTTGCTAAAAATGGCAAATCATCGACTGATGGGATGAGAACAATAGAATCTATCAACACCGATGCTCTGCTGCTTGAAGTCCGGCCATCTTGTCTTCCTAAGTATATGCGAACTTCGGTTTCTTTGTCTTTCTCGAGACACACCGCTGGTTCAACTAGAACACTACGTTGATTTGCTGGCAACACTGTAGGTATAGTATCATCTTCAGGGCGAATACTGGCACACGGTGAATCTGAATCAGGGGTGGGTCGCTTAACAAGTATAGTAGCTTCTTCCCAAGTTCTTGTAGATTGCGGTTCATATCTTATCAGAACATTGTAATTCATGCTTGTTTTTAGGTTGTTGATTGTGAATACTAATGTACTGCTTTCAGGTATTTTCATGAATCCGGGGCCAGTCCAGGTTTCTTTTCTACCATCGGGGAAGTTTTCTCGAATAACAACATGACATAATTGGCTTTGAATAGCGTTATCATCAATTTGAGAATCACACTGGCTAGACTCTGCTTCGTATACCATTGAATCCAGTGCTCCAACGAAAAAGTTTTGTAATGGCTGATCACAGCGTCTGCCTGTCACATTCGGTCGGCACTTACATTGACCTGTTATCACATCACAATCTCTATCAATGGAGCCTCCGACGTCACAATCACAAGACGAGCATCCATCGTCACTGTCTGACAAACCATAAAATTCGGGAAGACACTGATCACAATTTCTCCCTGTAACATGACGTTTACAAAAGCAATTTCCTGTTGCTGCGTCACATCCTCTTTCATTTATTGTGCCTAATCTGTCGCATGTGCAGGATTCACATCCCTCAGGGTTGTCCGAATTAAAGTTCCAATATCCATCGCTACATCTATCACAACGCGCTCCATCAACATTTGCTTTACACAAACATCTGCCAGCGGTTTTGTTATTAGCCGCGTCGGTTTCGTCATCACATAGAATTTCTTTATCAGTCGTTCCTTCTGGGTCACAATCACACTGTTTACATACGTCTGGACTTTGTATGTCAAGAGACGGATCCTTATAAAACGTTGGTTTACATCGCTCACAGTTGACACCCATTGTATTATGCTGACAATTATCACACACTCCACCACTTATTTTACCAGTCTTATTATAAACTGCGGCGTCAAAATGGCATGAGGTAGCATGGTTATTACATGTACATCTCTTACAAGCGTTCGACGTTTTTCCAACGGCCGGTTGCCACGGTAAATCATTATAGAAATCTTCACAATATTCACAGTTCAAACCACGTGTATTATGTGTGCACTCACAACGTCCATGGACCATATTATTTTTTGCCTCCACACCGGGCATGGGAAGGCAGCGCGAAGCATGCCCATAGCAAGAACAGGACCCTCGGACAGTCATTTCATAAATAGAATAATAATATTTTTCTTGAATTTCAGCTCTATTATCAAGCAAATCGTCGCCGAGTGTGTGCAATTTCGTAAAGTTTATTCTTAAATTTGTCATTCGTAATAAGTTTTGAACCTCTTCTGAATAAGGATTCGTTACGTTTATATTCGGTGGTAACACTCTAAAAATCACTTCACCTTCCGTTGAGGGCGCGACACCAGAATAACGCGATTCACAAACAACTTCAGTTAAGCTCCGTTGCGTATGCTTCGGTACAGAAGGGAAAGCTTCGTCGCAGTTATGCGCAAAGTATCGATAAACTCGCCAAGTCTTGCCAAAGTCAAAAGACCTCTCCACTAACATAGCCTTAGGGCGAAACGTTTTGAAGTTCATTATTAAATGCGTGAGATGGAATTCCGCTTCCATATCTAGTTGTACTGTAACATTCTCCTTTCCATTTTCGGATTGCCACCATGACTTCGTTCGTGTGCCGGGATGAAACTTGTATATAATATTCTGAATTCGATGATTTAGCTGCGGACTGTTCACTGTGTACTCCGTAGAATCGCACCAAAAACATTTTTTTCGCTCTTCCAGATGTGACACAATACAATATCGCTCGCGGCCGTGTACTCCGCAAGTGGACGAGGCGAAGAGTCTCGCCTCCCGACCGATGAGAAGATTTCCAGTCGCCGGATAACAGGAGCTGAGTTCACAAGCCCGGTCTAATAAGCGGGGATCGGCACGTTGTCGATCGCGATCTCTATTGTATACGGCGCCGCTGACAGTGATAAGCGCGGCAAAGATAAATACATCGTATGGAGCCATGGCGCGCACCGGCTCTCCGCGCGCCGCTTATTTCACTGGCCTCAGGCCTGACCGGCATCGCCTGCGCCACTCTGCCCGCATCCCGCCTTCCCCCGCCCACCCGCCGCTCTCTAACTACGGGCCGAGCTTTGTTGCGCCTACAGGGCCGCATTCAACAATTTAATCAATTATTTACAGCTCACGTGACCGTTTGAAAGTTTTTTAGTCTAACATTCTGACATTATATTTGTATTCACTACATAATAAACTATAGTAAAATCTATATTTTTTTAAGATTTAAATATCAGCCAATCCCTATGCGTAAATCAAAATGCATAAAATCACTACATTGTTCTAACGCAACTTTTATACATAAAACATTCATTATTTATTTACTCTTCGTTACATTTATAGAAAAAACAAATAGGTAACATAATACATAATACCCTAGTTAGGAGAAAACTAAACATAAATATGATGAGTAAAGTGCAAAACTAAAAATGTAATCTCACGGAATCATGAATTGCAATGCAATAAAAAGGAAAAAAATCAAGAATTACAAAATTCACGGTTGAGAATCATATTATATGTATTAATAATACATATACAGGATCTATGTAGTTAAGAAATGTTTATGTAGAAGAGCTATATAATTCTAATTCAAACGCTTTTTATATTTCTGCATAAACTATAGCAGGCTGGCTTATAATACTAATATTATTATTAGCTCACCTTAAATTAATGTAATTTGGGTTTCATATAAAGAATACACTTAAAATATAATAAGTATGTCAATAAAGACATTTAATAACTAATACATGTAATAAATTAATGTGTAGAATCCATCCCTGAGCGAGGCGACGACCGCTCCCGCTTTCGTGTTCGCTCGTGCCGTTCTAAGAATCGAGCTCCACTAGGCAACAAAAATACAAGTTTTGGGATGCGCTTTTTGTTATGATGCGGCTTCCATAATTCTAATGGCGAACCGGTGTTCCAAATTACCTCTTAAAAACAGAATGTCATTAAACATTTTTGTGTTTAAAAGATTTATATTGCGGTCTAATTATTGTACGATATTCACTCTTCCGCTCAGTACATCCTGTGTTGATAATTCGCGATCTGACCCAATGTTATTGCGAGTTGGTTAATTAAAATATTTTACGAAAATGCAAACACATGCGAGTGAATTAGTGAGCTATAATCTCATTAACATTTTAATAAATAAATCACTGTTTTGTGGACTGAACTGAAGATTATATTTTGGTAGACGATAGATTCATTAAGCCTTTATATCGTAGACGAGTACTTGGACCATAAGTTTGATATCAATGATAAATAGCACAACTTACTTTTAAGACTAATGTCTTATCAACATTATTGTTGATGTTCTTATTAAATGACTTTTTAAAGATTAAAAAGACATTTGCATGCCCATATTTGTATGGCTGAATGTGCGAATGTTTATAATTGATTGATATAAATACCAGTACCACTTTCTTGTAAATAAATGATTTATTATTATCAATAAGCTAGTTCATTTGCATTATGCTTCCATAGCTACTGTAAGAAAATTATGAGTGCCCACAGCAAATCTCAGGTAACAGTCAACGAACTGATCAAATTGCTCATTACAACTCATTTCACGTTAATGAACAAGCATACGTACACAATTCGTGTAAAGTGGGGCATGGTAATTGCGAAATGACGTCACCAACCGGTCCGAATAATTACTATAATTAATAGTAAACACATTTCTTGAAACTTAAACAATGGAGGCCCCTCTAGCTATAGATAACCATAGTTTCGACAACTTTGCTGATAACCCCTTATCTGCTTCCAAGTTATAAAAAAATAATTTAAACGGATATGAACAACGTAAGATAAGTTTTAAATGTAATTATTAGGGAATTGGTACTATGTTGTGTCAACTGAGACTGTTAGTCACGAATTAATTTTCAAACATCTAATATTATATAAATATATAATATTACATGCTTTAGTGATTGCAGTATTGGCCTAACTAGTGGCTTTAACGTGCAATACTCATCCCTCAGTGAAGAAAAACATTGTGAAATAACCGGTTTGCATTTTTTTATGAAACAGGGGGCAAACTGGCAGGAGGCTCACCTGATGTTAAGTGATAGAGCCGCCCATGGACACTCTCCTGGCTTTTTAAGAACTGTTACGCTCTTTTCTTGAAGGACCCTAAATTTTATAAATAGCATTAGACTAGAAAAGTCGACGGCGTGTGTCAGGCACAAAAGCCTGAATATCTACTTGCCTATTAGATTGAGAAATGAAACAGTTACATAAATCTGAGGCCCAGACCTAAAAAGGTTATAACGCTACTTTTTTTTCGCACATCGCGAGTCCAGCAAATGTTTTGCAACCACTTATATGCTTCAAACAAATCAGCTTTACATATACACTATAAAAATATGTGTTTATACTTAAATTGAAGTATTGCAATTCTTTAACAACAAATGAAATCTGATATACTTAGCAATACATTAAGACTTTCTTGCCCCATCAGCATCTTTTAAATTTATAATTGCGTGTTATTTTAAATACATTATACAGTATTATTTTAGTAATCTATTCAATTTTTAAGATTGTTTAATAAAAAACTTGAGACACTTGTATTTTAACGGTCATAATTTTACATTTATAACGATAAATATATTTATAGTGTTAAGATTATTTTAATTATCAGGCATAAATATAGATATAGGAGACCGGATCATGTTTTTGCTAGCATAGTCAAGTGGCAATCCCAAATGTATACATTAATTGCGCATTTAAAAAATAATTCTGCACGATAACAATTTAAGGTTTATAAATATAAAAACAATATTATTTTAACGCATTAGCATATGATTATATATATGCGAGGCCTGCCAGTATAGTCAAGAGCCCAGACCGAATTTATACAACTGTAACCGTATTGTTTACGGTTCTGCATCTAGGAATATGGCTTACTGGGGTTCCCCTTTGGAATACATACAAAGTAACAACCGTAATTAACCAAGTAAATATCGAATTCCCAAATACATGTGTCATCGACTATGTGAATGAACGCTTTCGTTTTGATAACGATACTTTTAAATAACGGTTATCATGACAAAGTTCACGCGATAAGAACCCGGCACCGACGACCCAGCTTCTTATTTTTTAATTATAAACCCTATTTCCATTTTAATAGAAATCAGAAATTAGCCATTTTAATGCCGAATCCAATCATTTAATCTTTACTCCAGTAAAGTGATTGACTAAATGAAGAGATGTAAGTAATATTTTTTAACATACTCATATATATTATAATTAAACATAATATTGGGAACATCCCATCCCATGACCTTAGTAAGGGTATTTTTTTTAATTGATTTTGTGATTTTTCGTATAAACATACAAATATTTCCTATTTATAATACAAGTATATTTAGTTAATAACAATTAGGTATCAAACGCCTTCTTTTGACCGATTCCAGTTTCATCTCACTGATTCACGAGTCTTGCTTTACGAGTTTTTATGTGGTTTTAGGGCGAGAACCAAACTTATGAATGGCGATTAACTTATGTAAAATACTGGTTTTAAAATTACTTTGGCATATTCACAAGGATTGCATTTGGGAGATATGTATATGGACGTGCAATTTGACTTTCGAGAATGTAAACCAGCCCAAGCTGGCTTACGTTCGAAGGAGACAGTCTTTTATAAATAAAAAATGGACATATTAATTAATTCAGATATATTTTTTTTAAAACGTGTCTTTTTTTTGGCGTATCTAAGTACGTTTTAATCGTGTAAGAAATGTTGATTAAATTCTCATTTAAAAAAGAAACTATTATGACAGATTAATGTAATGTTTAATGTTATAAAATTGTGAATGATAAATCATAGTAATAAAGCCAAATTTATTTTATATTAAAGTTGATGTTATCAAAACACATATTATGACATAACTTTTCGATACTTTGAAGCGAGTGTTGTACGAGGACATACCTAAAAACTAATTTAACGGAAACTAAAATATTCTATCTGTATTTTGTAACTTTCGCAATCGCTATAACATAATTTTATGTACGCCGTTTACAACCCAACGGCAGGACAGCTAAATATAAATACGCAATAGCTTCGTCAGACTTCCTGATACATTTATTTTGTACTGTTTTTACTCAATAATACACAATATATTAACTAAAGTTTGAAACTATATTAGGAGGGCAATGAACAAAATGTTTGCTAAAGAGATCTCTCCTAGTAAGGAAGGAAAAGTACAAAATCTTTAAAAGTCAATATTCTTCATCTTATTTTTATACACAATATAGGCAGTTGAAATGTTATATTGACATACTTCGATAAGTAATTAAGATTATAATAAAAAATAATCAGTTGTTCTCATTTCGACTGGATATGAGAAATTATATCAAGTATTATTTTATAAAAGAAATTATATGTGAACTAATTTAATGACTGATACGCGACCTTTAAGTCGATTGAACTACGAGTTCTATTTTAACCCACTTCAAAACAAATCGTGTTTTGTGAAAAAGAAATGTGTATTATACATACAGTAAAGAAAAACGCATTGCATATCCTGTGAATTAAAATCGCCATCGTATCATTATTAAGATGTCAACAACTTTCAATAGACCTAATTGCATTAAACGATATGACTTTGAACCAAAAAATTACAAGTTCTTAAGATTAATTAGGATTAATTAAGTTACAACAAAATCATTAATTAGTTTTGCACATAATATATTCTGTATGTATGTAACGGCGATATTTCCAAATTACTTTACACTAATATACTATCAATCTTGTTAAGAAGCTACGAAAAATTTATCGGTTGAGATGCTGCATGATACAGGAATCGCCATGAATACAGCAAGTTACACTTTGTCGCATAGAGGGACTTGTCGAGTTATATATAGTCGATCTTTTTGGTTTTATAGACAATTAACGTTAACTCCGCGATGTGCGATAGTTCAACGCCCCGAGCCTTATCGAGATAACTTTGGTTTCATCCTGTAAGCTCGGGATTACATCATAGGACATTGTCTATTTATAAAGTTGCAACACATTAATAATCTATATGTAATAAATCTCGCCTAGATTTTATTTTAATTCTGATTTCCCTGATGGATTAAGGTAGCTTACACCCACTTTTTAATGTTTGCCATTTAATAATATAACAATTTCCATTTTTTATAGTGATAATGCTGTAGTAATGGTCTCTCAGTAACTACGATATTCATCTATAAATGATGTAAATGACCAAACAATCTTCCCTCGATCAGCTAGTCCCATTGTTAGAAGATTTGAATAACTAAAAATAATTATTCTTTAAAAATATACCTACTATTACATCCTATTTATCAGTGACATAATTATGTTACTATATTGAATTTAAAAAAGGATTACACAATGTATAACGCCACATAACACCGTTTTAACAAATGAAATGTGCCTTTTTAAAGCGTAGACAAAGATTACAGAAAGAGACAAACAAGTAGGTACTTTGGTTTAAAACTGTGCAATAACATATTTTTTATATTTATGTATGCAACGAAGTTTTAATAAATAAATTGTTAATTTTACCATCCAAATAGGTTTTTTTAAATCATTAATACAACAAACAGTCCATTATTATTTACAATTTAATCTGCTTAAATAGTAAACTGCTCAAGTTGGATTTCGTAAGTATTTTATTGATATTGTATTTAGGGATGTGCTTTATATTAGTTACAACAACAAAATATTATTATTGTTATTACGATAGAAATTGTTTATAAATATGAAATTACTCAAGTTAGGTTATAATTAACTTCATTTTCATTAATTCCTTATAAGTGTAAATGATATTTTTTAATTCATATTAATAAAGTATTAAATCTAAAGTGGCCAAGGTCACAAAACACAGAAAAGGAATTATTAACATTTGGACTTTATCGTCCTTAAGCATCTATAGAATTCGTGGTAAACATCTGGTAACCATATTGAGTGGGACAAGACAATGCGATTAGACATAATACTATTTGTAAAAATTAACATCGTCACAACGTTTTTTTCCCTTTTCCTCAAATCTACCTTATGTAAAGTTTATGTCGAACTTTTGATAAAAATAATTTTAATCATCGGAATTTTTATGTCCGAACTGTACCTATCATAGAATTGTGATTCATTCGTTATGAGATAAAGTCTTCCATGATTCTTTGGCGATGCGTAGAGAAGTGGGGTTATCTGCATCTTCTACCGCATTTACCGTGGAGAGAGCTCAGAGGAGTTTTTTAGACTTAAAAGCTTATTTTTATATCACTTAACATCAGGTGAGCCTCCTACTTGTTTACATAAAAAAGTGCGTGCGTACAAAGTACACATGTCAAGAGTGAAACTTATAAATAAATAATAATAGCCGTAAATTAATTATTACTAAGGTAAAAACCCAATAGATCATGTACCAGTAAATGATTACACCGTGTATTTGTATATCTATATTAACATTGTTTGCACACTATACGAGCTAATGATAAATTAAATAAATAAAAAATCTACGTTTGTGCAACAGAATTTCCATCTAATATGTAATCCCTTTCTCCCTTTCTCACTTTCTCTCAATCGGTCTCAATCGCTCTCTCCCTTTTCTTCGGCAAAAACGCTGCATCTTCGTGACGTTTCGTGATTTTTTCCGATCACACCGCTACAGGAACCGCACGTACGGCGTTCGTTTAAAAAACCCGAAGGCAAATTTATCCAAAAAAATTCTATGAGCAACTCGTTCCCAATTTTTTTTATTGCGTAAAATTGATTATTAAATCAATGCATTACGCTAGACTAACCTGCGTTGTACATGATGCATAGCCCTTAACAAAGTCGTTGCAGCTCGCAACATATTGTCCCAATTGCCGCCCAATTCCCCGCCCAGAGACCACACAACCCACTGTTGTTCTTCGACCTACGGAACAATTCACAAGTATTCATATAAATCTCCTCCTTTATTCTGCTGGTGAGGAAAACAGTTTGACAATTCTCAAAAAAAAAAGAAAAATCAAACACGAGAGTTTTTCCGATCATCCGAAAGCTGTGATCCATTATTTTATAAGCCATAAGACTTTTAATACATTGCAATTTTCATTATATTTATAGCAACAAGTACAATCACGACTCCATCTTGATCAGTCACTTGATTGGTTTGTGGAGGATGGATGATGTATGTTCCTCCAACCTAAAGGAAAGATTCTATAAATTTCGCTACTGGTTCTATGACAACAACAATAAAAAAATGTGTTATCTACCTTCGCAAGAATATCCTTAAAGTCCTTAACAATGGGTGTGAGCTTTTTGGCCTTATCCGTGTAATAAGTGAGAGTCAGTCTCGCACCGGCAAACCAGAGTTCAAGTTCATTAAGCGCGGTTCGTACCGCTGCTTCGCTTGAAGCGCTCGAACTAATTTTCTGCAATATTAAAAAAAAATATTTCTTTCAATGTTTAAGGCGTTGTTCATTAAGAACTAAACCGATTTCTTGGCGACTTTGGTTAATATATTATACTTGTGTAATAATATGTTGATTTATTCGGTATAAAACATTTTCTACTTTAAATAATACTTGTCATCATCAATCATGTTTTTTAGTATTTTGTTTTTTTTTCAAACTAATAAATGGGACATGCAAAATTTATCAGAGATTTATCAGAGATTAATTTTAAACCCATTTTCTACCTGATTTATGAAATTTAAAAATTCTAGAAGAAACCTGTTTTTACTCCAATACTTCTGTGCATTTATTTTCTTGTATCTTTCCAAGGAAATAAAATTATTTACAAAACGTAACCTACAAACCCAGATTAAATTATTTTCACAGCTACATCGGATATAATAATGAATTTAATTAATACGATAGTCAAACCATTAAATAGTCCAAAAACTAATAAAAGCATTCACCTGCAAAGCCCTCATTTGTTTCTTAATACTGACGGCAACCTTCAGAAAGTCATTCAGCTGCAATGTCTCCGGTTTCCTGTATTCCATCTCCAAGAGGTTGAACACTTCGCACCAATGCCTCTCTGTGAACTCTGTGCCACGGATGTACTTCAACGCTGCCGTGAGATCCTATGATGAAATGGGGAGAAATAACATTCAAATATATCTTTCACAATTTCGACTACCAGTCTTAGGGTCTGTTTCACAATGTATGGATAAAGTGCCAAATAGCTATGCAACACATAAATTATTCGAAAGATAAAAGTTCCAAATAAGAAACTTCGCATTTCATGACGTATAGCGCTATCTGACAGTCGTGAAACGCAAAAAAATGTTTATCCTACCAATTAGTAATAAATAGCTTATTTGGAACTTATCTGGACATTGTGAAACAAACCCTTAGACAGATTAACTAATACAAATCGTATATCTCAATAACAGTCAAATTTAACAGCCGGTTAAACGTCATTGTTACTGCTTAATAATGATCTAGTTAAATTTTTAACTTCTACTACTTGTATTTTTTTTTCTTAATACAAAATCAATGAAAAATATAATTAAGTTTTGGGAATAAAGGTTCTAAGCCCTTGATTTGTGGACTGGCAGTAAATGTAAAATTAGAATCATTTAATGTATCTTTTTTTGACGTTCATAAGTGTACATTATGTTACCTATATGAATAAATGATTTTCGATTGATAGATTGATTATTATTATTATTACTTATATTTACAAGAACAAACTACATGTGACCTGCACTTAAAGACATTTAACCATTATAATGATTATTAAATAAGATAAAATCCAAGACTCACAGTATACTTGTCCATCTCCTGTTGCATGTACAGAGTGACCGCTGTGTATGGCTGGAGGCGGCTTCTCCATCGACACACGAATTCCTCCAACAAATGCAACTTCTTCTGAAATACGATCCACTCTTGACCGCCGATCGCTTCATATTCTATGACAAATTACAAAAATCACTTAAATCTCATAAGTTATTGTTTATATTACTACATTTCTCTAGGTTTGGTCTTGTTTCTGAAGTATTTCCGAACCAATTCGACTTAGGGTCCTTCAAAAAAAGAGCGTACAAATTCTTAAAAGCCCGGCAACGCACTGGCGAGCCCTCTAGCATCGAGAGTGTCCATGGGCGGCAGTATCACTTAACATCATGCCCGTTTGCCCCCTATTCTATAAAAAAATTGCGTTTTGTATATTGCTCTACTTTAATGCCAGGCGCAAGATGTTATTAATGTGAATAACAATACACAAATATACACAATACACAGAATACTAAAGAAGTATTTAATAGGAATTAAGAAATAAGTTGACACACCGTCATTATATTCTTTCAGAATATTCCACGTATTGACGAAATCATTTCTAAGCAATTCCGCCTCCTTCCAGACGTCGTTTACTTCTAATTTCATATTGAACTTCTTACATTCACATCTGCAAATAAAAGGACCAGACAAGCTTATCGACTGACCGCCAACCTCCACTAATAAAGAAGTTAATGGTAGAAGAATCTTAAGTATAACATGAAAAACATGCTCATTTCCGGGGAGACCTAAAAAATATAGATTTAGTGTATTTATGTCACCATAAGTTTGATAATCTAAATTCTCGTAAAATCTATGGTTATATAATGCGTTTATTTTTACGTTTAATTATATATAAATAAGAAGAATCTACAATTCACGCTGATTCTAAACAAGGAACAAATGATGTTCAGATAGTTATTTTATTTCTTAAATGTCCAATTTTTAAATAAAAAAATGCTATGCAATTTATTTATAATTATGCAAACCGCGGTAGTCCCCAGACTGACTGTGTTAAAATATACAAAATATCAATCAACATTAAAAGACACTTACATCAACTCGTCCCGCTCTCGTACGAGTCTATCGAAGTTGTCTATGGCTTCGAAAACAGAGCGACATCTATCGAGCATATCCTCGAACCGCATTTGCCGCGTCTCCTCCAGACGGGCCTTGGCCTGTCCCCAACGAGACAGCCAGGCCTCAACACCACTCGTTATGTTGTCCCAATCGCCTGTCAAACTTGATTTTACCACCTCGGCCTGCAAAATATATTAGCTAATAAAAATCTGTCCGTCTCTGTCTATCCTTCTTATAACTTCGGAAAAAGACGTAAACATAATATAAATGAAACATAAAATGTATGTTTTATGATAGAAACGAATTGACTAAACACAGGATTGAGATAAAACGCCACAGATTAAAGCTTATTTATAGTATTTTATATATTATAGAGCATGTATTATATAGTATATATAATATATTAGAGATTATGGATACAGATAAATATTTAATGAATAATCGGATATTTTTTTGCATTTATAAAAACCACTATAGTTTTCTTATGTAACATATTATATTTTGTAATATAAATTAAAAAAGATTACAACATATCAAGTTTTCCAGCTGAGAACTATATTTCAGATTGACTCACCACTTTTAAGTCATATACATCACTAATGTTACCTGTCGTTCAAACATTAGCAGATGAGCATTCATCTGTTCCCGCATCTTGAACCACTCTTTGACCACGCCCTCAATAGAAGAGTCTCCGCCCCAAGTGCGTAACATGTGGCTCTTTCGCTTCAGCCCTTCCACCAATTTCTCCATCTACATTAAATTAAAAAACAAACAATAATTTTTTAAAAAGGTTTACTAAACCTGGAATTAGTAGGCAGTGATGCCAGCTAAAGAATAAAATAAAGTAATTAAAGTTAATTCGATGTATTGTTTTTGGTATTGAAATACAGATTTGTTATTTTTGTATTAGGTCACTTGAGTAAGTAAATATTTAGATTTACCTTTTTGTAGCTAAAACATAAAAATACGTAGCATTTTATTTTTTATTGCCTACAATTGGCTTTATCGGTGTTTTTTTTTTGTAGCAACACTTATGTAATGTCAGAACTCTACGGAATTCTACGGAATAAAAAATCGAAGTATAAATATTAATGACTACTTCCTAATCATAGGAGATGGCTTAAGTTTTTTACCAAATGTGTACCACTTGGGAACTACCATGAGAACATTTTACGTTTATGTTACTTATTGTTTTAAGTTTGGTAACCATGGTAACAGACTGTAACTATCATCGCATGTTCTACAATAAGGCGACAGAGAGAGAGAGAAATATACTTATTAAAACATTCGAAATCGTCTATTCCATTAGTAAACGAACCTCCGGCATTTTTTCACGAAGGGCCTGCTGCTTCGCACTGACATCGGCCAATTCCTTCGCATTCTTGGGCAGGTTTTTATTCTCCAATAGAACCGTTACATTCGCGATGAACGTGTCCAATATCGAGGCATCAGTATGGCAACTATTTTGGAGTGACGTCATCAGACACGCCCACAAGTTACGCGATTGCGCTTCAAACTCACGGCGTAAGGAGATCGTTCCAACGGAAATCCACTCTATTTTTTCGTCATCACTGGAAAGGTTTAATGTCTGTGAGCTTTTTGTGTGGTCTATTGTATAGTTGTAGGAGCTTTGGATACCATCGAGTAATACTAGTTTATATTGTATCTGGTTATCAACAAATAATATAATCTCTTATATATAAAATTCTTGTGTCACGGGGTTAGTAACTGAACTCCTCCGAAACGGCTCGACCGATTCTCATGAAATTTTGTGTGCGTATTGGGTAGGTCTGAGAATCGAACAACATCTATTTTTCATCCCCCTAAATGTTAAGGGTGGTCCACCCCTAAATTTTTTTATTTATTTTTTAGACAAAATTTTTCGTTTTTATTTTTTTACGATACACCATACCAAAATACATGCAACCCTAAATTTTCACCCCTCTACAATCATCCCTTATGTTTTTTTTTTGTTAATTTTTTGGCACAAAAACATGGCAAAACAACGTTTGCCGAGTCAGCTAGTTATATATAATATAATTATATATATCCAACTCACAAGCTCATCTTAGCGACTGCCTGCCCGTAGGCCTTGCAGGCTTTGAAGTTCATCTCCCAATGTTCGGGCTCCGTGAGGTCGGCACACAAGGCATCCAGGTCGGGGACACAGGCCACGCAGGCGCGGACGCTCCAGGTCTCGCAGGCGTGGCTCAGGCGCGACAGTGCCGACTCTATTTGATGGACCGCTTTGTTGCCAATCCAGCCGTGTCTGAAATATTTAACATAAATCAATCAGTGGCACTACAAGAACTGGGCCTCAGATTTTGTATTTGTTTCATGATCCATTGTCAATCTAATGGACAAACAGGTGATCAGCCTCCTGTGCCTGACACACGCTGTCGACTTTTTGGGTCTAAGGCAAGTTGACTTTTTCACGATATCTTCCTTTACTGTTCGAGCGAATGTAAAATGCGATAACCACATGTTGGAGGGAATTCATGCTCCCGCGCTGCGAGAAGAAGAACAGAGAAGAAGAAAGAATTTGCAACCGCTGACGTAAGGTCATCCTTTTTATGCTTATACTTTTGTGGTCTTCCCCCACTTAGAGGAGAGCGAACCAATTCTTAAAAGGCCGGCAACGCCCTCGTGAGCCCTCTGGCATTGAGAGAGTCTATGGGCGGCGGTGTCACTTAAGGCGAGCCTCCTACCCCTTGTTCTATTAAAAAAAACGGTCTGTGACACCAAGTGAAGAGACGGTGGACGATGAGTTTCCATATTTTTAGCCGCATTCCACTCGCTCTTTACTCTTCCTTTCTTTGTCTTCACCGCTACACCATGTTTAATTATTAAATTACATACAATCTAAAATTATATGTTGCAACTCTTACTTCTCCACTATAGACGTGAAGACAGCCTTTTCCAGCTGATTGTTGAGCAACGAGGGGAAGTGCGAAGGCAACGAGACGAGCCTTCTCAGCTGCTGGTAGAGCTGGCTTCGGACTTGCTCCAGGGGAGGCTGAACTGTCACCGCTCGACCGCTGGAATCAGAGATGCTGGAAATTGTATATTTCATATCCTGCTTTTATCAATAAACATTTGCTTAAATACATTTCACGTGAGACAAAAACAATTCACTAGTTATTTGAGATATTAATTAAGACAGAATATTTCCAAATGAAGTCACAAATTGTAAAGTCCAGAAATCAATCTATGGATAGACAGACATTCGTTTTGTTACGCTGATCAAGTTTCCTTTTGAGATGGGAGGTCTCCAGGAGGGTTTCCAGTGCGTCGCCGACTTCTATCTTATAAGTCCCTAAATAATTGAACCGACGTACCGTAGCACCAAGTCGACCCTCATGTGCGGGAAGTTGGAGTGCAGGGAGAGAAGGGCGCGTATGTACTGACACTCCATCGCTTTGTACACCTGTATCTCCCAGTGGGAGCGCCACATCTCCGTGTTCTTGTAGCCATTGCTTTCCACCTACGAACAACATTGAGTGATATGCGCCATGGCTAGTTGGAATGTGACATTTATATGGGACATGTATATGTTCTTAACGTTATGATAATAATCTGATCTATCATCCCCACATTACACGAAATTTGAGACTAAAAGTTTCAAATACTTTAAAAAAATGACAAAACCCAAATAAAGTAGTAAGACTCCAAAATATAATATAAGTCAAGAACTCAAGAACAACACGACAAACTTTTTGCACTACCCTCAACTATCACGATAATTATTATTATGTATTCCCTACTACATGGTATATAGTATGTTTGTTAATGTTTATCTAATCGCTATCTTCACCGTAACACAAACCTTCTCTATGATATCCCGAATATCGTGAAAACTCTTCTTCCATTCGCTTTGCTTGGCGAGAAGTTCTGTGTCCATCAGCTTTTCAACAAGGCCACGAATTGCCAGGTGTTGACTGGTGAGGTAAGAATTCTGGAAAAATCAATAAATATATAACTCAAATCAATACAAACTCAAGTATGTAAGATAAAAATAATTAATATTAATTCTACCGTAAGGATTGGAACTCCCAACAACCACTTTGTTAAAAAAACTTGCATACTGAATTTATTTATTAATTAAATTTTTGAAGTTAATGTACGTAAGAAGAATTATATTAGTCAAGCAAAAAAACACAGACATAAGAGCTAGAACATGTGTGAACATTCTCTATACAGCAGTAAAGATCACAGAGTTTCGGAATAAAAAGGCTGCTCACCATATATATAAAATTCTCATGTTCGTTCCTATACTCCTCCTTAAGATTTTTTATGCATATTCAGCCACTCTGAGAATCGGTTACTATCTATCTTTCAAACCCTTAGGTGATAAGGGGTGTCCACCCTCAACAATTTTATTTGTATTTTAATGACATATTTTTTTATGATACAGCATAGAAAATACATACAACCCATAATTTTAATCTACACTCTACGATCAACCCATGTTCCATGATGGTATGTACTAATAAGATAGGCTAAAATCATATTAAGGAGAAACGAAGTTCGCGGGGGCAGCTAGTAATGTTTAAAAAATAACTAAAAAGTAATAATTTAACGTTTAAGTTTGGAAATAATGAAGTCTATTATAATAATAAGAGATGATGGCCTTTTACAGTGCTTTGTTCATTGTGTGATATATTCAATACACCATCCTAGAAAATCAGTGAAAAGTTAAAGTTACCTGCGATTCTAGCTTAAGCACCATTTTCTTCAAGTTTTCAGTGTAGGCAGCGAGTGGTTCTTCATCATTCCAAAACACGGGTTTCTGGTTCTGGACCAACGCGGAGAGGTCAAGAGCCGCTTCGAGCATCATCGGTCGAGTGGACGGAATCATTCGCTCGCCCAACGTATTGTGGAAGGATGCGACCTGATATTCAATTAGTGGGCATTACGCTCATGTGTAGCCAGATGTAATTTTATTCATAAGACATATGTCTGCCATAGCTTTTGTGTAGTCACAAACGTTAATTTATTTATTTATTCCCAGCTAGGACCACAATATATAAAGTAAAAGTAAAATATATAAAGTGCGCTCTACACTCGCGGCGCGAAGGGCCGCGAAAGCCGCGAAACGCGAGTGTAGATGGTTTCGCGCGTTCGCGTTTTCGCTTCGCGCCGTTCCCCGTTCGGTGTCGGTTTTTTGTCCCGCGACAAAGGTTCGCGCTTGGTTCACAGCGCGCGAACGCGAACACAATCCACACTCGCAGTTTGTCGCAGTAGCTGAGAAGACGTCTCCACAAGTGGTTGTGCATTATTTATTGCGTACTAAGCAACGTTCTTTTTTTTAAATGAGTACTACGTGGAATAATAAACTTGAATTAAAATTTATTGAGTGTTTTCAATCCCAACCAATACTTTGGCAGTCCAAACACAAGGACCATAAAATTAAAAATAAGATCCACGATGCCAGGACGCGGATAAGTGACATTTTGGATATACCTGTGGGAGAATTACTAATGTCCAGTTATAGGACGCGATATTATCTCGTCGTCGTCGTCGATCTTCTTTGAGGCCGCGAACGAGACTGCGAAGCTTCGCGAGTGTGGATAGACACATAAAAACGCGAAGTTCACGGCGTGAATCGCGCCCGCGATTCACGGCCGCGATTCGCGGGCGAGTGTAGAGCGCACATAAGATATTGTTACGAAGACGGGTCAACTGCAATGTTTTTAGATTTTACCACTAATTAGAGAACTTTCCAGCAGGCTGAAATATGATTTATGACCGTTTCGGGAGAGGGTCATTCACATATTAGAAAATCGAAATTTACATAATGTTGCCGTGGTTTTCAGGAGGCTGAAACATTTTTTCAGTCGGTTTCAGAACACGTATAGACGAATGGTACACTTTTCAGCAGACCCGTTTTCAGGCGTTTTCAGGCCTGGTTATAGCCCTTCGATGAAGGAATATTCTAGAACGAATTTTCTAGGTGTGGGACAAGCACTGTTTGATACGCGAAAGAGAGAAAAGATAAGAACCTTCTCGAAGCTAGACCGAGAACTCTAGAACGTCGTACGACAAGCACGTAGCAGTGTGCGAAAGAGATAGCAAGTACGCGCGTTCTAGAATTAGGCGATCGCTACTCAGTAGCGCTCCCGCCTAGAAAGTTCTCGTAAACATCGGAAACATCGTTCGAGATTCTTCCCAGGGATATATAAGCGAGCCAAAACGCGACCACTGAGTTCAGTTTTGAATGCGATTCCAAGCGATAAACAGCGAAGAGAAAAAGTGCGATTAAGTGATACCAGTGATAAAGTACTGAGTGATTTAAGTGATTAGTGACAGTGTTTCATTGTGTGTGTTATTAGTGCTTTTCTGTGCGTAATTTCCAGATACTAGTGTAAACGAACTCCTCGTAGATTTTATTGAAATAAACCCTTGAATAAATCGACGGCAGTTTCTATCCGATCCCCTAGCTCGTAACAATATATATCGGTACTGTGAACTCTCTTTGCGAACGTATAAAGAATACGATTGTGTCGAAGACGGCATTCAGTAAGCGAAACGTATTTCCTACTAGTTTATAAAAATTCTTTGCTTAAAAAATTATAATAAATATGAATTTGATAACGTAATAATATATTTTAATAATGTGATAATGAAGTGATAAAATAATTTAAGAATTGACTATAATAATATAACATATTAAAATGAAAATCCCAAGAAAAATGCGAAGTATTTACCTGTTGCAAAGCCCTCGCATATCGCAAGGCAATCGTCAGCTTATCCAGGACGTTGGCAGCCGGTGGCGAAGGCAGTCCTAGAGCGCAAAGAGACCTCGCCTCCAGCTCGATGTTAACCAAGCGAGGGTTAAAGTTGACCTCCATCAACCGAGTTGCGCTCGAGAACTCCACGACCGGTTTGTCGGCTGACAGCTGGAGGGAACCATCCTTTACTTGAGCCTGGAACATGTGATAAAAATATCTGTTCGGTGATCATTTCTAATAGGCAAGTACGTGATCAACCTTCGGTGCCTGACGCTCACCGTCGCCTTTTTGGGTCTAAGTACCGTACAAGCCAGTGTTAAATACGCACACAGAATGGCCAGGGCACCACCGCAAATCAAACCTGCGACCTCAAGGATGAGAGTCCCACGCCTCTAGAGCCTAGATCATAACTTTTGCTTTCACAAATATTAGTTATGTATAAATTTGCTTTAGTATCCTTCTTATTATAATTATATTAATTTCGACCGATTATTAGCACTGACTGTACTTAGACGACTTTCGATGTAGTGAAGGCCTCCTTCAAATTCTTCTATTTGTCTCTCATCCTCACCACCATTTTCCAATCCTTCCCCGCTATTCATTTTATTCCATTTTCGCAGATATCTGGTGGGTGGCCACTCTTCCTGCAGAGCCATTCCAGGTAAGGGAATTTTTAAGCCCTCTGTCATCACAAATGCGGGCAATGTGACAGACCCATCATCATCGTAATTCAAATAACTTATGGAATAACACGATCGATTATTATCTGCGTAATTCGCTAATGTCTAGGGTTTTATGTGTATTATTTATTATGTGTTTTATATGTTGACCTTTTCCACCTTACCAGGAGCATGTGAGGGAATATTGTTTTGAAGACTGACTTTATTTAGCAGTAATAACATTTTTTTAAAATAAGAAGTTGTAGTTTGTCTAATTTTCAATTACAGTTTAATTTTTTAACTTAATAATCTAATTTTTTCTGTTTCGTATATTTTGTTTATCTATGTAATCTGTTTTAGCTTTGAATATTGTGTGAGTATTTTCTTTTAAATCGCTCAGCAATCGGTGAGTTCTCATTGAAATTAATGAAATAGTAGTAGAGTTGTCAGAAAATCAGTGTATATTATTATTGTGTCGTAATGTACTGAATACCGCTTCAATGGCAGATCCAATCCCTGTTTACTTTACTCGTCTATTTATTTCCATTCCTACAACAATATTAAATAAAAAGCATAGTATGAAATGTAATTATAGAAATACAATATTTATTTATTTAAAAAAATATATATTTTATTCCGTAATCCTACATCTATAATAAATTATAAACAAAAAATAATTATACTTAACATACAACCAAAGATGGAACGCGTAATACTTATATACGTAAGGTCCAAACATTTCTAAAAGGAAAAAACAATAAAAATAATTTAACTAAGTAATACCTAATTCCGCATTGTTGTGTGATGATGTGAAAGTGAGAGTGGGAGGGTGCTCATGATGCAGATGATTTAGGGCTATAGATGTGCAATTCACCTGTAAATCTCTACACCAGTCCTCGTGCAACTGCGTATACAGAGTCTTCAGGTCCGTCAACATCTGCGACGCCAATTGCGAGACCTCTTTACTCTTCTCGAACTCCATGAGGGAGTTATCCACGCATTCTTGTATCTCCTTTACCTAAAGTAGTAAAAACATTATAATTAGTGCACGAGCATATTTCTGGTCGCCCAATGTTTTTTATAGGGCAAACGAGACCAAGGGACGCCAAAAAGGGCAACAGCCATTTTAGTGGGTGCGTTGCCGGCTTTATCTCAGTTTAAGCAGCGCGAACCTATTTAGCATAGGATATTGAAGTATTTTGATGCATTTACTATTTTATTAGGCTCAGTACAAGTTATAGGAACGTTGGGTCATATGGAATGAAAATTATATTTTGCATTATTATACAACCAGGGACCAAAAGTTATTTTTATATTCAGTTTTATTTTTGTCTTTTTTTGGGTCTGTATTAATAAAAATAAAAATTAAATGATTATACTATATTTCTTTATAATTTCTGTAAGCAGAGTTTACCTGTTTAATAAGATTTATTATTAATATAGCAGATATATTATATACAATAGGTGCGGTCAGTTTTATCAAAGTTACGAAAAGAAGTGACTACAGAGTATACAAGCCATATTAGTGTAGTTCGCAAAAGACCCATAGACTACACAACACAGACAAAGTAGAACGCCAATTTTATTTTTAACAGTTATAAATTTAATAGGCAAGGCTTTGTACCTTTGCCTCCATCTGCTTGGCCCACTGCACCTGTTGCACAATAGCCGACATTTCGGGAGGCTGGTACATCTTCACGTCTATGTCATCCGATTCCAATTGACCACGGATGCTGTTCAACATCGCCAGAAGCGAGGCCACAAACAGTTCTAACTCATTGTTTAACGCATTCTTTATCATCGCTCTGTTGATTAACGTCTTGTAACGGGTGAACTCGTAAAGCATCTGTAACGTACTAATTTTTACCATAATGTTTCAAACCAAACAAAAAGATTTTTGGTTAAATTTGAACTTCTTGAAAAATAAATCAGTGGCGCCACAACCTTTTTTAGGTCTTGGCCTCAGGTTTCTGTATCTGTTAGATGATCAGTGTCCAGCCTGACACACGCCGTCGACTTTTAGAGTCTAAGCAAGCCGGTTTACTCACGATGTTTTCCTTTAAGTTCGAAGATATCATAAATAGACTATCTATTTGTGCACAGCCGAGAATCGAATCTACAACAACGTCAGGGACGAGAGTCGCATGCTGAAGGCACTAGGCCAACACTGTTTTGCTCCTTAAATTTTTTACTTTAGCAGAAATTTAAATCGTTTGTAAAAGCGCAATGAAAGAGGTTAACTACATATAAACAAAATAGACAGGGTTAGATATACTTCCTTTAGGAAAAAAACAAGGATGGACATAGTGGTAATGGGCGATGTTCTCAACACCTTGCGAGGAGCTGAGAAGTGGAGTAACTATGAGTTGGAATCCAAAATCGGAAGAAGGAACTGGTCAGCTCTAGTAAGAGAAGATGAAATAAAACTGGATGCAAGATTTGATCAAAATTGGGGCGAGTGAAAGCAGAATGGAAAGGCTTGGAGAAGACCATTGTCGAGATCAGCTTTTTTAATTTATTGTAAGGAAAAGGAACTTGTCCGGAATAAAGGCTATTTTTTTAATTTTATTTATTTTTTTGGTTTGTACCCACTAGGCGCACTAGGTATTTGACATAGCATAATACAAATTCAAGCTCATTAAAAACGGGCTGAAATAGACTGTAAGCTGTAAGGGTATGACGTCATACGACTTCATACCCTGAACCATCGGGTCGACCTGGGCCATCGAGCCAATCAGTTGTCGCCTTGAACTATATTTTGATTTTCACACCACAATAACCATTTTAACATGGCCATAAATTTCATAGTCATAGTGATAAAAATATTTTAAGTACACGTTTTTGTTAGTATTTGTATTATACTAACTTGTTTTGTGGATGTATTATGCAGCCTCGGTTTTAATTTCTCTGCAATTTTCGTCTCCGCAGGTCTTAGGTTTGCCGAAAATTTGGCAACAGCAGCATCCCAGGATTGTGCTGGTCCATTGCATATCCATATGTTTATGTCTGATATCCCAATAAAAACTTTATTCATGACACAGTGAATATCTGAGTGTATGAATGGGTGAGTGTGTGAATAGGTGTGTGTGCGCATATATTTGAGAATATAACGAAGAGTTGTGATAAGCGTTCGCTATGTCTGTGTTAACATATTTATTATTTTATATATTTTTATTTATAGACTTACTTTTAAAAGGTTCAAACAATTGGTCTGTATTTAATTCACTTTTCTCAGCTGTAGTCAGCAATTTACTGAGTTGATTATATGTTGATCTAATGTTATGGACCTAGAATAAAATGTCACAAATTAATATGTGTTAAAAAAACTAATGTGAAAATTTCTAATTAAAATCAGAATTTTAGTATTAGTGCTATTTGTTTTAAGTTAGATTTCTAAAACGAGAGTTTAGCCAGTCATCGAAACTTTCGAGGGTTTAATTAATTTTTATAATAATAATTTGCAAGCTTATCGTTAAAATATGATGGTGGTTCAGTCTAAACTTTGCATACACATAATGGCGTGAAAATTTATCTTAATAGGTAGAATTTTACATAAAAGGTCATATTGTTAAAGCCAACGCAGCCACGCAAGATTAAGAAACTAACTGAACTTTCATATATCAAACTGAATCTACAGGACTTTATCAGTCAACGCGATATATACTAATAACATGTACAAAGCTCATACTACCTCTCGAAGCCTATTTTGAAAGTTAACACAGAATATTGGTACATAAGTTTTTCCTTTCCAAGTGTGTAGAGCATAATTCGGCCAATATGTACCAGTTAGAGATTGGCAAGCACTGGAAAAAATAATTTGTAATAAAAGGAACCAATAATAACAGAAGTCATTTATTTGTATCATTACAATAATGGTAGTGAAACATTTTCTCTCAAAATGTTCTCTATCTCTCTAAACTATTTAATAATGTAACTAATTAACGTTTCTATTTAATTCAGACCAAACTATTGTAAAACTGACAATTATAATTTCTCCAGGATTTTACGCATTAACGCCCAAACCCAATAAGCGAACTCAATCCATTTTTGACCATCGGAGATAGACAACTTAATCCAAATATTGATGTGTGCCAATAACCAATTGACGGATTGTAATAGCCATCTGTCGATACAAGCTATCCATGGTAGGTCGGATCAGTGTATGTGGATAGACTTTTGTATGAAAATGACAGTTCAACTGTGACAATATCCTATCTTTAGATTTTAAGTAACACCCATTTTCAAAATAATTGAAATGCTATTTGATATGTTTTAAACATAGACATGTATATTTTAATAAATTGATAAGGTTTATATTGATTATCAAATTACACTCAGTACAGAGCGTAGAGATTGCATTCTATCCATCGACAAAAATGGATTGTCTTTGTAGGGTTTGGTTATTGGGATGCAGATAAGAGATCGATCGAATGTCACAGACTGAAAATATCTGAAAATAGTCTATTTCTTAACGAAGTTCGCGGGAGCAACACGTTTATACAATTTGGCCTCACCTAACCCACATTTGTACAGCATTCAAGCTTTCAGATAATAACACCAATATATGGTTATCTAGTAGACCATCGTATGCTTTCCATATATCAAGCTTAGTTACGGAGCTTTGTATCACTGTACATAGTGCGTGGCCTGAAAAAAAAACATTCTAAGCATATACAAAGTAAATAGTTATTGATACACTATCAAAACGGATAGTCACCGCGAAATATTATAATCAAAACCCTCAAAGGACATCATCATCATACCACACAAAACAAACAATGACAAAGGTGTGTGAAATATGCATCAGCAAAGAACAATATAATTATATGTCAACGAGGCAAGAAAAGGAGCTAAAGATTAATAAGGTACCCACAAAAAGTGAAAGAGGACTTATGTAGCGCGACTCGAAGCCAAACAGGCAAATGAAACTGATGTCATCGTAAGTCCTCAATCTAAATAGCTAAAGATGAGAAAGATGGCAAGCCTTGGAGGAGGCCTTTACCAGAGAGGTTTAGTATCTAGCCTTATTTTTAGTTAATTCTCTATGTACGAATAGGATAGGTACGTAAATAGAGAATTATACAATAAGTGTATAATAAAATAAATTAAAGCTTAAAATGAAATAAATAAACTAAACTTTAAACACTACTTAACTAAAACATACCAATAATATCAAAAATATGAATCATCCTCTCTTGGGTGTATACAACAGGAGAGTACCTCCATATATCATCCAAAATCCCAGCTATATTCTCAGCACAATCTCGAATTTCCTGCATATTCCCGGAATGGAGTGTTCTATTGACGGGAATATTTTTTTGTATTATTAATGCGACATAATTGCCGTAGTCTTAAAATTAATCCATATAATATGTATATTTATTTGTCTATTTCTTAACAATTAACTTAATTAATAAACACAAGACTTAATTAAGTACAATGCTAACTTTTAATATTATTATATTTTTTTCTACTACTACTATTATCATTATTACATTTTTCGCGAAAGGCGCAAACTATCCGCTATGAAACAGTCTGCTCCTCAGCAGAATGCTGAGCCAGGCCCAATTACAACCACAGCACACACGCATACATACGTAAAATGTACCTTGTTCCTTAAAAAAAATTGTTCTCTCATTCTTTTTTATTTTTTATTTGATTATTGTTATACATATTGTGTTTCTCTATGTCTATATCCGTTGGCGTGCATGTTGTTTTGTGTGTGTGTTATTCAAGTGTTGTGATAAGTAGAGACATGGTGCAGGTATTCTTTGGACTGCGAAAGACGCTTTAATCTAATGTGGACGATCCTGGACCAGTCTAAGGACTGACTGGCCAAAGCCCCCTTAGTAATGAATTATTATTGTGAGTCCGGAATAAATTCATAAACGCGTTTCAGAGTATAAAGTCATCGAAGTAACTGTAACCGTGAAATTTAAATGGCGCTTCAATAATATACATCTCTATGTTTAAATAAATACCTTATCTCCTCAGAGATGTCTTCAAAGAGAACACAAAAAGAAGATGCTGCTTCTCGTTCTTTCTTGCTTGTGTCACGTAATTCACTTATTGTCTTCCAATATTCTACTTCATCACTTACAGATAAAATAACTGAAATATATATTTATATTTATGATTTAATGGTCTAAAATTTATTACCATAGCATAGTATTGGTGCAACAAAAATGAAATAATGTTAGTAGGAGTCATAAATGTTTCAGTATTGACGCAAAACCCTCATGTACCACAGAACAATGGTAATTCTCATCAAATAGTACATGTTTTAATAAATTCAAAATATATGTATGTATATAAGAAACATCTTACCATTAATATTAGAATCTCCTTTCCCATGTGCAAGTATTCTTAAATTTGATTCCAGTTCAAATAAATTATTTTGCAACTTGTTTGAGTAAAGATCATTTCCCTAAAACATGTAATAACACTTGATGTTTTTAGCTTCTATAAAAGTATTCAGGGAAATGTGTTCCAAGTTCAGTTTCTTTGAAAATGAAACATATCAACAGAAATTAAGTCACATTTTATATGAGATTTATCAGATTAAAATGTGGAAGTGTACTTACAGTTGCAAGGAGTGGGCAATAGATTTGTCTTAAAATTTGGTACAAGGACTCCTCAGCACTAGTTGTCAATGTAATGATATTTATGTTATTTAGTGCATTTTCCTCGGTTAAATTTTGAGCAATTGTTTTGTAGAATATTATGGACTTTTTCACACCTGGTTGTATCTGATTAAAAAATTTCAAGTGTTATTTTAACATTGGATAATATCATACCAATATATTAAAATAACTTAATTTACTACCTTAGTATAAAGCACTAATGAAGTATCTTGTACACTAGTCTGAATAAGTAGAATCTGGGCATTATGAATAAACTCCATCAAGATCTCCTCACATGTTTCATCTAAGGTGAGGGTTGATTTGTAGAAACTTTCTGTGAATGGTGAAAATGAAATTAACAATTTAATACATTGCTTCGACTTTCTTACATTAACAAAAAGTAATTACCTATTGTCGTAAAAAAGAAATCCCTAATTCCATTCATGGTCGTATCCTCTAGCTTCTTTAAAACTACCTCAAGCTATAATTTATAAATATTACAATTGAGTTTCGCATAGAACATTTTGTAATATTTAAATGGTAATTTTTACTTAGTCGTTATGTTATAGCACATATTATTATTAAAATTATAATATCTGCTTAGTAACATTTTATTATTAGGTACTTTATTTTGTCGGCGTCAATACTATCTATCCTGAATTATTAGATTGGCATTATTTACGAAGCGTTACCATAGCAACGAACCAACGAGGTCATAAGTCATAATAATAGTAGTCAACCAATCGCAATGCAGAGAGGAAATACTCAATGCTGCCAGCATAAGCAATATTTTTAATGATGTACAGGGACCTAACTTTTAAACTTTAATTAATATTGTTTGATTGAAACTGTAAAATGTAAATCATTTAATTATTAGTCATTTGTTCAATCTCGTACGTTGAGTCGTAAAATTAGAATCTCTATTCCAGAGATGGTATTTTTTTAAAGGATAATGATAAGTAATTGTTAACTCGAAAATTAAGCAATATTCTTTTATTATCATTTATTTTATTCGTTTAATAGAGAATTATAAATGAGTTATGCTATATGCAAACGTTACAATTTGGAAAAAAATATTGTATTGAAATAATTGTTTTATATTCATAAGTTTTGTTTCTCTGTAATTTTTTTGTGTAGAAGTTAAGTATGGGTAGGTAATGGAAAAGCAATTTAATTATGTACTTTATTTATTTATTACTTTCTAGAGAAATTTGAAGATGTGATATGTTAGCTTTAGTCGCGGTTCCCCAAATTTCAATAAGGTAAAGGTGTGATTTTTCCAAAGAATTATAAATAAGAAGACGGACTTTACGAGGAAGGCTCCGAACTATGTGTCTAAGGGAACCTCTAGAGAAGATAATTTTGTTATTATATCTTATATCTTTAAACGAGCAATTCTTGTATATATATACATATATATTTAATTGGAATCTCGGGATCCGCTCCAACGATTTTCATGAAATTTAGTAAATGGGGGGTTTCGGGGGCGATAAATCAATCTAGCTAGGAATAAATGATAGAAAATAACAAAAAGGTGGTGTTTGAGTAGTCCCAATTTAAACTGAAAACTGAATCTTCCTGAATCTATCGGCGAATAATAATATATAAATTTTACCGAAAAATAAAATTTGTATTATGTTTCCTAAGACGTCCGAGGTCCATTATGAGAGTACACCGCTTCCGTTTCCGCCCAAATCGCTAGTTACCGACCTTTTCCCACCACGTGACACCGCCGCCAGCGCCCAGCGTTTGAAACTGGAACTAACTTTTTATCGCGCTAAAGCAAGCCGCCAGAATTCTTGTTCATTGTTTGTCTCATAATTAGAGAACCAGGAAGAGCTTGTTTGGACCTCGGACGTCTTAGGAAACATAATACAAATTTTATTTTTAGGTAAAATTTATATATTATGTGTTCCGTTTGACGTCCGAGGTCCATTATGAGAGACGTGTTTGTTATCTCCTGGTGGCTTGTAAAGTTATATAATATAACTAAAAAACGCAACAATGTGATTTGAATTATTTATTTCCGATAGAATCATGATGAAATAAACAATACAATCTAATTAAAGCCTAAGCTTTAGTACCATTTAATAAATATGGTAAATAAATTTTCATTGTTTATAATGAAGTAGAAAACCTGGCTAATTCATTAAGCGGCCGAAAATCCTACTGAGAAAGAGACTTTTCCGATCGAGTCTCAGCATTTCGACTATTATTTTCTAGATTTCGACAATAATATTTCTTATGTACTTTCTTGACGCCACATTGCCTTAGCAATAATTTAATTTATGGGAAATCTTTCTAAAAACTTTAGCGAAGCTACACCTAATCAACTACGCGGCGATGATTTGATACCCGATTCTAAAGAGTTTTCTTAACCTAGCTCCCAATAATTGCGGGGGTAGCTAGTCTTACTGTCTGGTTGTAATAAATAAATTTGTCAAGGAGCCAGTATTATTAGAGACGGTTACGAGTGTCCTAAGACAAATGACGGATTTAGATGCTTATTCGGGCAAGATAAAAACGTTGATTGTCTATACGTTTCTGTATCTGTTTTAGAACCGAAAACCAGATGCAAAGTGATGGAATTTCGGCTAGTAATAAACTGATGAAGGTTGCCACGCAAGAGTCAAATCATGAACTCTGCGCCTCGACGTCAATAAAATAATAATGGATGTGCATCCCATACTGGCAATTCCTGCGTGATTGGTTTAGCTATAAGCGATATGAGGAAAGGAAATGCTTTACTATGTACGTTTTTAATAAATTATTATTAGATGGAATCTTAACACGCTTAGAGTCTCACAAATTGACCCATATGCCAGATGATCATTTGATAAATAGTTTTGCTAAGCATCTAACTACATCAGGAGGAGCCGGGAATCGACATATTCAGTTCATATTTAGACAACAATTTACCCATTTATACCAAATAGGGGCATATGTTTTCCTTGTTGAAGTTCTTCAACACGACGAAAGAAGTTTTTGTCTCGTGTCCAGTTGTCTGTTAAAGATTCCTAATACCAAAAACGTTTCCAATTGTAATTTCTGCACTTAAGGAGGAGGTTAACTAGTTACGGTATGTATATATCAGGGTTTGGCTTAGATTCCGTACCGATAGCGAGGGTGCAAGTGTTCGGGCTATCAAATCCGGGCGCCAAAAAATGCTTCCTCCACCTGGGTGCTATTATTATGCTATTATTTCCCTTAGAGGAAAGATGAAATGGTGCAGCACTCGAGGTAGAAGCGCTGGCGGTGGAAATATCAACACTAGATCGTATCTCCAGTATTTGCTTAATGAAGGAGTCGCAAGCGTTCGAGTCTAATAGTTTAGCGACACATAACTTGCTACGACATGAACCTCTCCAGAAGCGAAAAGATCTATATGGTTCGAATATGTCCGTGGTTGCCTTTTTAAGAGATGCCCTTTGGCGCCCCTGCGATTGCGCGAGAGGTAATTGGATTCCACGTTGTACATTCCCGGCAAGTGTCGTGAGGGATAAGTACAATATTCAAACTGTACGTCAATGCCAGAAGATCTTTAGTCAATTTTAACAGCATTTGGGGACCTTGTTCCTTCTTCGTTTTTTATGTACTATACAACAGTTTTGCTGTCGCTTTGCAGGATTAACGTCGAGTTCTTTAGGGCCTCGGAGTGTGTCAAAGAGATTGCTGCTACCAGAGCGTGCATCTCCCTCAGATTACAATGCCACTCCATCTGACTGTGTCCAAGAACCTTTCAGGGGTTTGTTGTTGACCTGCACTCCCTTTTGTAGATCCGAGGCATCGGTGACAATGTAATGCAGATGCCTTGTTTTTAAGTGAATCGGGGTCTTGTGACTGAGGTTGTGCAACCACCATACCATATCTTGATTCACCCCCACTGCAAGAAGACTCGGGCAAAGAGGAGGTCTCCTTAATGAATTTCTTTGTCGCTGCAGTGTTTAACAATGCCACCTTCCCCGGTAGGTCATGAAGGTCGCAAAATTGAGATAGGTTATCCACTATACCATGTCTAGATTCACCTCCTCTGCAAAAGGACTCGGGCAAAGAGGAGATCTCCTTAAATCATTCCTGTATCGCTGTAGCGTTCGGCAATGCAACCTCCCCCGGTGGGCGATGGAGGTCGCAAAATTGGCATACCCTAAGAGGCGTTGGGCCTGCTTGAGGGTCCAATTTGCCGGCTGACAGGCGTGTTAACTGGCACTGACGAATTTTGATTACTTTCTCTGCAGGTGAGGACTTTGCATTTGATATTGTGTCCCACGTGATACCCGGAAAATCGATCGACCTCATTGGAGTGCATATCGACTTCTCTAGATTTATGGTCCAGTCCAGGTTCTTAAAGATAAAGGGCATGGCTACGAGAACCTGGGAGTTCAGACTTGTTCTATTCTGGTGGACCAGTAAGTAATCGTCCAAGAAAACGATTACTCGTAAGCCTTGACGGCGTAATAGCTCGGCTATCCAAGTTGTCGCCGACGCAAAAAAAATTTCGGAGCTATGGCCAACCCAAGAGGTAGACATGTCATTTGACGGAGCCTTCCCTCATAACTGGTACACAGAAAGAAACGATGTTCGTGGAAAATCGGTACATGGTACTGGGTTTGGCCGAGATCCTTCACCATTGCTTTATTATAGGAAATTTGGCATTTGGTGGTGATGAAACAGATGAAAAGGTTCTGGTTTCATGAAAATAAGGATTTTGGGTTGAAAATAAATCGCATTTATTTATTTATTTATTTTTTCGTTATTATAAAAGAGGAGATATGAACAACGGGGTCAGTAGGGCTGGCTCCAGTATTTATTATGGTTTAGAATCATGAAATAGATTTCCAACGACATCGAAGTTGAAACAGGTGTTTGCAACTTTTTTAGGATTTCCCGCGTTGGCAGTATTAATGGCGGTTTTCGATTGAAAGGTATTCGAGCGGAGGTAATTTTTAATTTAAATTTTTTTTTTTTACTGGAAGAGGGTTTTAATTTCGCCCAATTTTTGTGATAGTACCTTAAACAACCACCCGAAAAGCCTATCGAGTCACTTATACTTGTATTTATTTAATCTGTTATTTTTGCACCCCCCTTTTTTCTTCCTTTCGTGATCATCGAAGTTGTGACTCTTTTGTCCTTGTTTAGAGTTGTATCGGTTACAAAGAAAGGGCTTTTGACTGACTTGAGAAGTTGAAGCTACAGGCTATTCAGAACGTACGGGTGATTTAACGCGTATTGTTTTAGGTTGGTACCCGCAAATTCTGCCAAATTTGTCAATACCACCAACTTTATATAAATATGTAGATAATAGTTCCGGATTGAACATGTATTCCGAAGAGAGGAAATTCTTTTTAGGTTTTTTAGCAATGATTTACAGCGAGATTCTAAGACTTTGGCCCGTTTGCCGCAAATAATTTGTAAAACCTCGTGAGCCCGTTACTCACTTTATACACTTTATACTTTGACCAAAACATTCGTACAATTGATCATGTATAGAATTGAATTAAGCGTCACGTTCAAATGAGAATACCACTCTAAAACGCTACGTAACGCCTTATTTACTAACTCATTTTGAGCTACAAACGTATTCGATAAGACCGCAAAACTTTCCATAATAACCGTAAACCATAAACCGTTCCATGATATACAATTATAAAGAATCCTCTAGGAAACGTCTTTATTAATTTTGAAATCGGTAAAAGCAGAAAAAGCAACGTATTTCTTTTGTATATCATATAACGTACACAGTTCCAATCAGAAGTGTTAAGCCGCATGGTTTAAAAACGGGTCGTTTAGGTTTGCATTATTATTATATATAGATTGAGGCACTTTTTAAACATGCCAGATAACGCAGCATAATTGGAGAAAGTATTATTAAGATGACTCACCAATTTCTGCGACAATTACTCAAACCTTTAAAAATCTGGAGAAGAATCACGTGAATTACTGCGCAGGTGGTTATTTCGTCTTTGTTTTGGCGGCGGTTCTTCATCCTCTTCACTCGTGCTTTTGCGAAGATACCGGCTTGTTAGAACTTGCAGAGACAAAATCTTCCGTGACATTATGAGAAGGCTTTGTAAAGTGCGGGCTAGGCACGTTCGACCGCGTGGCCAACACCGCCGATTTTAGCACTTTTATTAACCATTTTTCACCTATTTTAGCACTTTTCTTAACGATTTTGTAATTATAACGTGAAAACCGAGTTCACCAATTTACGTATTTCCACTTTGAAAATAAATTTTAGGTCGATATAACTTTAAAAATACTGATTCGTTTTTAAGTTTGCACTAGCGATTGTGCTAGACGAAAAACGACGCAACAATGAACAAGAATTCTGGCGGCTTGCTTTAGCGCGATAAAAAGTTAGTTCCAGTTTCAAACGCTGGGCGCTGGCGGCGGTGTCACGTGGTGGGAAAAGGTCGGTAACTAGCGATTTGAGCGGAAACGGAAGCGATGTACTCTCATAATGGACCTCGGACGTCAAACGGAACACATAATACTATTTTTTTAAATTGTTTTAACGAGACAATAACACCAAAGCTATTCCAGCATAGGATATATTCTATATTGTTCATATTTCATCATTTTATTAGTATATAATTCGTACTTAAATATAATTTCCAAAAAACACAATTTAAAAAAAATAAAAATACCGAGAGCTCGGCCATCCAGTACTTATATATAATGATTTATGTGCGTTGTCCATGTTAAGTTATTATCCTTGTAAAATCCATATTTCCGCTTTTCTTTTCAATTAAAGTAAGTACATTATTTATTGTTAAAGGCAAATGTGGTAGAATTTAAAAATGTCAGGTTTAAAAATTAAGTATGAATTTTAGTGATGTTAATAATTAGCAATTTCGACTGAAACCACAAATTTAGATGGTCAAGGTATTTTTGCATTTGAGAAATTATTTCTTGCACAGATGAACCAGCGTAAAGAAAACAGGTATCATCCGCATACAAAGTTTTCTGTCCATGCAAATTAAGGTGTTGAATGTCATTTAAATAAATTAACAACAATAATGGGCCCAAAATTGATCCCTGGGCTACTCCACAAAAAGTTTACTTTAAAAATCATTAATTTTATATAGGTAATTGGAATTGTTTAAATATGATTTGAACATCTTTAAGGCATTGCCGGTTATTCGGATTGTTTCTAACTTTTCTACGAGAAGCGAGTGGGAAACTGTGTCGAAAGCTTTCATTATATCAATGAATACTACAAGAACAATTTTCTTTTGGTCTTAATTAGTTTTAATTTCTATAATGAGATTAATTATTGTAGCTGATATGTATTATTTTTGATCTAAATTCATGCTGATGTTCGAATAAATCAATAAAGGAATACGAAGTTCAAATATCTCGTAATACCGTGCCTATTAATTTAATTTCTCAGCCATTACTTAATTTTAAATAAAACATATTTTGTTCTTCCTTGATGATGATTAACAATTTGATTATCTCTTCGTTTTCTAGTCAGTGATTGTTGTTATAAATGTATCTGTATAATCTTAATTTAAATGTACTCTGTGGTTAAATGTCAAAACTGAAAACACAATTTATTTTTAAATACTTGACGTAATTTAAAAAGTACTGCATAATATTACACAATAAACAACATTAGTGTTTTAATAAAAAGAACAACTATCTTTGCTCCATCAAAATGTTGCGCTTAAGACATGTAAGTTTTTTTACGACACAAGTCTCAATAATATTGTGTGCTAATTATTTTTGTGAAATGTTGGTGTAATTTGTAAATTTGTTCTGGTGCTTCTTTTCAGGCTTTTAGTACTATAAGAATTATGCAAAGTATTCGATTACTAAGCGATAATACACAATTTGTGGATACAACATATATGGAAATTCCTATCTACAATGTTGATAAGCCACAGTCATTAGAGAAAAGAAAGGCGAGGTAAATTTATTCATATTTTAATTAATCTTCCTTATAATTCAAATACACTATGACAAATATAACCAGGATCTCCAACAAAAATTATGAATTCTATTATCATTTCTCTATGATCTGAGGAAATGTAAATCTAAACTAAATCCTCCATATTGGAAAGTTTATTCTGAATGTTGATTGATAATAATAGTAATCAATTATCTTTTACAGGCTTCACTACCAATCTCGCAAAAGAGGCATGCTTGAAAATGATCTTCTTTTAAGTACCTTTGCTAAAAAATACTTAGATGGGTTCTCGGAGGAACAAACCATATTGTATGACAGGCTTATTAATTCACCAAGCAATGATTGGGATATTTTCTACTGGATTGTAGAAAAACAGGAAACTCCAAAGGAATTTGATAATGAAATTATGGATTTACTTAAAAAACATGCTAAGAATGAAGACCGTATTGCTTTGTCACAGCCACCTCTACATTAGAAATAAAGACAGCTATTTAAAATTTATAAATTTACAATGATTTTCATATAGGTTAAATATAGCCATAAAGAAACTGTTAATAGATATATTTATTTTAAAAGTGTTGCTTAAGAGACTAGGACAAATTACTTATAGATATTTTAAAAGTATTTGTATTTAAAGTTTGTGAAAGAATTAAATTGTTATAGTAATTTTCATACATATCATATCAAATCCAATGCTTTTTGTTTAAAATTGTGCAAGCTAGCTTACTGAAAAATACACAAAATTTATATGAAAACAAATATTAAAAGAGATAATGAAATGCATACATAATACATTATTTATTAACATGACATTTAATATTGTATTATGATAGTAGTCATAGATGTACTGTAATAGGAAAATAAATTATTGCGTATCATATTCACTATTTATTTTATTCTATTTACTCTACACTGTTTGACTGGCTTTAATTTCACGGTTAAACTGTTTTATGTTGTATAAAATGAATCATAAATCATGATGATAATTTTTATAATATTTCATCTTAAAGAATACAGATTATTAAGTTTGGTTTTAGCGCCATCTACCGGCATCATTTGTCAATATAACAAACGTCTAACCTTTTAATCTATGTATGACAAGTTCAAATAATTCTAAATCGCTCCCCGTGGCTTAGTGATTAACTTCTCGATTTTTCTATTCATACTGCCTACCGTATAATAATTGTTGGCTGGCCAAAAATGCTTATAGCCGACAAAATACAACAATGAGCTAACGTAGAAATGTTTGTCTTACCATATTGGCAAAAAATTGGTTTTTAAATAAGCAGACCCTGAACCAGGTGGTTCTATTGCCCAACTTTTTCAGCTTGAAATCTCTAATATGAGTAAATTATTTATAATGATATATGAGAATAATTATTGCATTAGCAGTATACAAAAGAATACTTACTACTTACTTGTAGCGTTGTTGATGTCCGTTTAAATACAAAATTTCAGGTCCTAACTAAATTTCGGGTAAGCATTTCAAAAAAGGAAAGTACTCAAAATGTTAAAAGGCCTTCAGAAAACGCTAGTCCAGCGAGGAGGTTTATTAGATGAGCCTTCTGTTCATATGCCCCCTGTCTGCTAAGAGGTCGTTTGTACATATATACACTACAATGGAAAGTTATATCACTTAGTACGCATCGGCATTAGCATATCCATTTAAATGCGTGTAAAGGTGGATTGTTGACCCGTAGTCGTTTTCAGGAGGCACGCCGTTCACTTGTTTGTTAGATCTTCCGAATTGTACGTAATCCCCATTTTGATATATGTTATCAAAAGATGCTTTAATTTGCGTTGATTATGAATGACTACAACAAAGGTCAGGCCACAATCTTATCGTTTGCTCTTTAAATATATGTGCTGTTGTACCAGTTAAGTCAGTTAACTTAGAGCGACCGAGGAATAAAGATAACTGTTGAGTGAAGTGCTTGAACGTTTTGTGAGAACTAAGTGGAATCATTGTGAACATTTAAGATGCCTATTCGTCGCAGTAAGGTAAGAAATACGGAAGAAGTTAGCTCAGATAAATTAAGATATAAAAGTTAAATTTTTATTATTATTTCATTATTGTATACATATATATAAATTGAAAGTACAGAAAATAACACAAAACGACTAAGGGGTTTAACCTAAGTGCTCGAACGGATACACCGTAGTACTAATTTAAATAATAAACTAAAGAGTTATAAATAAGTAAAATTAAAAAAAATAAAGAACACGGTTCTCCCCAACAATTCATTTATATTATTACGTAGAAATAAAAAAATCAAATTAAACCTCATTTTTTTTAAAGTAACTAACATAAAAACCTTATAAACTTAAATTCTAGATTTGTCACATTCTCTGTAGTTAAGAACAGAAGTTAATAAAAAAAAGTTGTAGCTGTAGTTGAGAAAAAAAAGAGAAAACGCCATGCAATAAAACTATACAAATAAATAAAATCATAGGCACTGAAATGCGCAAATGTTAAGTATCTGTCATTAAGTATATACTACCAATATTTAAATAATATACCTATGCATGAGACTTATCTGAAAATTCCTCTGCATTTATTTATAAACAAATGACAACTGACCTCAATTCAGTAGCCATGGCACATAATACGTACGGTGGAAAATAAATAACATTGAAGACAAACATTTAATGTATTTCAAATGAGATTCAGATGTAAACATTACATACTACCATTCTGTTTTATAACAAATATATTATATGTAACCTATTGTTACATATTTGTTATAAAAATCAGAAAGAATTGCGTTCCCTTTTGCCAATGGTAAACAGTACAGTGTTTTCAAATTGCATAGTGTATAAAATAAATTAATCGCAGATATTAGTGAAATGGATCTACGAGAACCAACACAAGATGCAGACGCTACGCCGTTGCAGTTCAACTCTACGGTACAAGGAGCTTGAAGAGAATGTTCAGGCATTGGAACACTTGGCTCCACCCGCGGCGGAGGCTCTGCCCACCCACCGACCACGCCCAGATATTACACCTGATGTATCTTTTAAGGTAATCAATAATCATTCAAGACGCAACGCGATAATGCATCAAACGTTTTCTACATAAGGATAAACTTTAAATTACATAGCTTTTGAGCCTGAGGTATATGAAAAATATCTATCTATCTATAAGTACTATATAATTAATATGATGAAAAGCCTTGTAGAATATCTCATAATAAATTAAGTATCAAAAGTTTATTTAGCAAGAAAAGAAAAGTGAATTAACCTATTTCGAATGTTAATAAATCATAATATATATATATATATATATATATATATATATATATTGTTTTAACAAGCACACTAACAGTAATCGAACGATGAACGTATTATTGATATGCAATCCATTTCAGTATGACGACCTCAAAGTTGCATTGGCGGCGCCTTATCAATTGCAAAGGAAACCAGAGGCTGTAGATTTAGGCTTCGGGAAATATTTTACGGATCACATGCTAAAGATAAACTATCATAGAGAATTGGGAGGGTGGCAGAAACCCGAAATTACGCCATTTGAAAATTTGACGTTACACCCAGCGGCGAAAGCGTTGCATTATGCAGTACAAGTATGTATTTTTAGTTGAATTGAATATAATTTATATGATAGAAAACATAAATGGTCAATCTCAATGCTTTTCTGTGATTCGAAACTACATAGCCAAAGTTTTGTTGAAACTGAATTGACAGGCGTAATTATATGTAGCCATAATGGATATGTTATTTTACTAATAAAAGCTTTATGCATATTTCATTACATTGAATATATAAATCTTCTTTTTTTAAACAGATACATTCGTTAAAGATCAATTTGGCATCTCTAGAATTTTAGGCTACGCGAGACAGTATTTCAATAATCAAAATCAGACAGAATATTTTGTAATTAATAATACTTATATATTCCAACCGTGAACTCGACATTAATACTAAGTCTCCTGATTTTTGAATTAATTACAAATTTACGTCACACAGTTACATAACTGGCAAATTTTCTAACGATTTAATCAATATGCAAATATAATTAACAATGTGAACATTTATAAATATTTGTGTTTCAGCTGTTCGAAGGATTAAAGGCGTACCGGGGGGTGGATGATAAGATAAGATTATTTCGACCTGATTTAAACATGCACAGAATGAATTTGGCAGCAAAAAGATCTGGTCTACCGATGTTTGATGGAGATGAATTAATAAAATGTATTGTGCGGCTGGTCCAAATCGATCAAGAGTGGGTCCCGCACTCCGAGACCTCTACTCTGTATATTCGACCCACCTTAATTGGAATTGAGGTAATTTTTGACTTAGCTTTGTCATTACCGTTTTTCGAATTGCATATTTCATACAGGACATATTATATGTTTGGCACTAAATTTATTCGCATAAAAAACCAGTTTCAGATCAGATTTCAGCAGATCAATATCAGGGTATAGATTTGAATAGTTATTTTTCGTTGATTCATATTAGATAGTTTAAAACGGAATATCGTTATTGTTTACGTTGTTATCATATTTGCATTATCAAAATTTCTTAATAAACAATTGTGATGCTCGCCCTACATAGTTGTTTTCGCGATATAAATGGGATCGCGATAAAATTAAATTGAAATGAAGCAAAATAATGTCATGCGCGAACACGCGTTTTGATAATGGTTACCAGACTTGTGCCATCTCGAAAGATGTATTTAATTCATAATTGGAGAGATAACGCTAACAATGATTACATTTTTTTATCATATAAATAATTCTCAGTTATATTAAACATAATAAATTTGAGCGAACCCGTGTAGGAACGCCAAACTATAATAAATTTTTATTTGTTAACATAGAAAATAGTTGGCACTTGCAAGCCCTTTGGGAAAATGATTCTCTCTGATCTGACATCAGGTGAGCCTGCCCCTTGACCCTCGTTATCATAAAAAAGTACAAAAACCCATTGCCGGGGTTCAAACTGAGTTGAACGGGCCACTAGGCCAGTAAATCCTCGTTTATACGAGCCCTTAAATGGAGTGTACTATATGTAATTTCTCAGAAAGGTGTATTTGTCAACAGCCTACATTCGGCATAGTCGCTCCGGAGTCAGCCATGTTGTTCGCCATATTGAGTCCAGTCAGTGCGTACTATAAGACGAATTCAGATGGAGCTGTATCGATTTATGCCGATCCCAGTGTTGTACGGGCATTTCCAGGTGGTGTGGGTAACAGGAAAGTGGGATCTAACTATGGACCGACGATAGGTATTATATATATTATGTATTACGATAGGATATTCTACGAACAAAGCAATAATATGTTTTTTTTATAAGAAACTACATTAATGACAGATATAGTTGTGACAAAATTCATGTCTGTGTTGGTTTTTGGAACATAAACGGTAAAGTAATTAGTTCCGACCTCGAAGTAGCCTCTGCATTTGAAGAGTTTTTTACTAATATTCCACTAGATACAACCAGCGTTCTGAATTCTTCGCCATCAGCCGCCCTTTTATTATTGCAACAGAATGTTCCTGTATGCAATCGTGAGTTTATATTTAGCCGCATTAGCTGCAATGATATTATAAAAACATTTAAAATGCTAAAAATTAAAAAAACTAAAGATCTTTGGGGTGTATCTGTTTTCATTGTACAATCAGTAATCGATGCTATCAGTTCAGAGTTGGCTATAATATTTAATGAATGTATAGATTGTGGAGTCTTTCCAGACCAGATGAAGTTCAGTAAAATCACACCGTTATTCAAAACGGGTAGCACTTCTGACCCCACAAATTTTAGACCCATATCTGTGCTGCCTGCATTGAGTAAAATTTTTGAAAAAATTATTCTAGATCAATTACTGATACATTTTAATAATAATAAACTTATGCATAGCCAACAGTATGGTTTTACAAGAGGTCGCTCTACAGCCGATGCTGGCCTTAAATTAATTTCCGAGATTTTAAATGCTTGGGAAAATTCTCATGATGCCATTGGAGTTTTTTGCGATTTATCAAAGGCTTTTGACTGTGTCCATCACGAAATCCTTATCAAAAAACTTCAACACTATGGCATTGGCAAAAAAGCGCTAAATCTTATGGAATCATACCTGAGCGATAGAATTCAGAAGGTAAATGTAAATGGAGCTATATCACAGGGATCGTCTGTTACGATGGGCGTACCGCAGGGCTCCATACTTGGTCCCTTCTTATTCCTCGTCTATATAAATGACCTACCATTTCTTGTAAAGGAGCTTCACGAGATAGTACTGTTTGCTGATGACACTTCGCTTTTATTTAAAGTGAAACGACGAAATCCATCACTTGAGAATGTAAATAGTGCCATCTCCAGTGTGGTTCACTGGTTTAGTACAAATAATCTTAAGTTAAACGAGAAGAAGACAAAATGTATTAAATTTGAAACTACAAATGTAAAAAGTAGTCCTTCTCAAATAATAATTAAAGACGAGGAAATAGACTTTGTTGATAGTGCGGTGTTCTTGGGAATTACCTTAGATAGTAAACTCCAGTGGGGCCAACACATAGAAGGTCTTTCGAATAGGCTAAGTTCTGCAGCGTTCGCAGTGAAAAAGATACGCGATCTTACGGATGAGAACACAGCAAAGCTCGTTTATTTCAGCTATTTTCATAGTATCATGTCATATGGTGTTATTTTGTGGGGTAATGCCGCTGACATTAGTTCGATATTTGTAGTGCAAAAACGGGCTATAAGAGCGATCTGTGGGTTGTCCCCACGAGAGTCAGTCCGAAATAAGTTTAAGGAATTAAATATTTTAACTTTGGCAAGTCAATACATTTATGAGAATATTTTGTATGTGCGGAAAAATATAGATATCTTTAAAAAGAATAGTAGCTTCCATAATTATAGTACTCGTAATAAAGACAAAATTAGTGCACCAACCACAAGGCTGCATAAAACGAGTAATTCTTTCCAAGGCAATTGCATACGTTTTTTCAACAAAATCCCTAGTGAGATACAAATATTGTCAATAAATAAATTTAAATCGTACACTAAAGTAAAACTGCTTGCTAAGGCCTATTATAATATAAATGAATACTTAAACGATCATAGTGCTTGGATATGAATTGCTTCAGTATAAATAGGTAACGCGACAGAATCTCTCGGCTGCATTTTCAGACTATGGGGCGATCGTCGACATCTACGACTTTTTTTAAATGTAAAGTGGGAACAAACCGTGATTCATGTGGTATCAAATTATTTCAGTATAATTAGTATTATTACTATTTTCTTGTGTAGCCAAGTGCACATTTCAAGGATCGTCATGCTCACTCAAATGTCATTGCTTGTGGCGGCGTCCATGCGTCGGGTTGTCTCTCTCCCTAAAATATGGCGAGGGGGCCAATGGCTGGCCATGCGTCATACTCGTGAACGGGTGCTACTTGTGGTGACTGGTCGTACTTGAATTCGTGTTTGCGGTGATATTAGTTGTTTATACTACGTCTTTGCGTGTTGTTCTCACGAGTACGTAAGTGCGTGCTCCTATTTCACCATGCCTCCTGCTGATAGAGGACAAATCTTTGTTTTTAATTTTTTTAATTTTTTATTTTTTATTCTTTATTACTCAATATGTCATATGGAACATGGTGTAGTGGTTGCAGCTCCTTACAAGCATTGTGTAAAAAAAAAACTTGGCGATTAAAAAGAGTGGCGGAGAGTTTATTGCCAGTTCTTCTCTTCCGTTCTACGCCCTTGATTTGAGAACTGGCAGTAAATGTAAAATTAAATTCATTTAATATTTCTTTTTTTGACGTTCATAAGTGTACATTGTTACCTACATGAATAAATAAATTTTGAATTTTGAATTTTTTTGACAACAGAGTCACACCAAAATACATTTAACAATATACCTACACGGAATCTAAACAAAGTTAAAAAAGATGTAGCTTTTCAATTTCAATTTATTTATTTCAATAGCCATAGCGTTTATGTCGCAAACGCCTGTTATATATAAAGCCGTAAACTTTATTAAAGCCGTACCTAAACTTGGTGGAAGCCTAAACATTAAAATGAATATGATGGATTCATTACATAATTAAGGCTTGTTTTGGCTTCTGATCCACTATCAAAAGACAGTTAGATAAACTTTGTGATGTTTATAGTGAAAACAGTATCACGTAACTTTTGTTTAAATATGCCTTTGATAAATACATAATATTTAGTTATCTCAGGTTATATTAAGACCTTGATGATAATATTTTATAAATGTTTGGTTTACGAATTTAAAGGTTTTATAACACAAACTATAACGCCCCGTAGTTGATAATTTATTTACATGGCCTGGATACAAGGCGATTGGCCAAAAAGATTTTGGCAACACAGTGATTTCAGCACGTATTGGATCTAGTTGCAGATTCTAGCTATCGGAAAAAATACCTACATAAAACAATTTGCGCTTGCTTTCGCTCCTTGTCTGGCCCAACGATACAGGATACGATAATCGTGGCAAAAAATCACTTATTTTTAGACATCATATCAATGTACTAAAACAGTGTTGATTCATTTTCAAATAATATTTAAACAAAAAGTAGAAGGGAAAAAATTTCAAACTATATGATATTACATTTAAAGATTTCTTTATGTAATATATTTTTTGCAGAGATAACGTCACAAGCAGCGAAATTGGGTCATCAACAAGTGTTGTGGTTGTTTGGTCCCAACCAGGAACTGACTGAAGTCGGAGCCATGAACATCTTCCTTGTTTACATCAATGAGGAAGGAGGTGAGTGATCGTTTTAGTCTTGTAATAGAAATATATTTTTTTCCTTTTATGTAATGAAACGAAGTGTTAATAAATAAATATATATTAAACCATATTTCGCCTATAAGCATTCGCTTTAACGACCTCTATCGGTTTACCTTTATATAAGGTAGTAACCACAATAAAAAAAGGATGTAAAATTACTATAATATATTGTACAACAATACTAGGCTTTGAATAGTTGTTTTGTCGTATCTGTATTAAAAATCGCGTAATTACCATTTTTACTTATAAATCATTCAATGAGAATAATATGAATACTGCTTACATAACATTAACGCCACTTAATAGCTCTCGCTAATAAATAATTAATAAGTCAAAACACGGTTTTTAAAAGCCATATTTCATTTAATTACTAATCATCGTAACTGATTTATTATCACGCGTTTAAAAGACAATTTAACCGATTAATTTGCTTCAAGAATCACAAGGAAACAATTGTTTTGTAATGTTTTTGACTCTGTAATATTTTTCTTTGATATTTCCCTATGATCGCGTTTGTTCGTTTGATCAAGTAGATCATAATTGTATTGCAGAGTTTTTCAAACTACTAAACTAAAAATCTATTTCCTATGATATTTTTTGACAGCGGTTGTCAAGGTCAATTTAGTTCGATGTCAAACAGCGTATATTATATTAAAATCCTATTTAAAATAAGTTTCATTAAAAGTTTTAAACGACTATATTTTTAAATTTTATTGATTTAACTTGTATTGCAAATTGGCAAGGTATAAATATTAATATTGAATAATTCATGGTTAGAGGAGCTATACACAAAGCCTGGATATCACACACAAATTCACATTGAACTTATATTAACCGCGACTGCAAATGATGCCTTATGTTCGATCAATTAAGTCAAAAAAAAATAGTAACGGATACTCACGCTAATAAGTAATTATTTATTTACTTCTCCGATCCTTTTCATTCTTATGCGTTATGTTATGAATTCTAAAGGATATCTTGATAGATAGGTTATCCAACGCAATATACCAACAAAATGAATATTTATTGTATTAACAATTACAAATCTTCGTTTTACCGAGAAAACGTTTCACCAGATAATTTATTATAAATAAAAAATGTGGTTTCACAGTTATAATGTCCAAGTATAGTGTTATCGCAGCACGACCCTTTGACCGGTAAATTCTCGTCTCATCTGAAGTAATAAACGGGGTCGATCACATCATTATTGTAAATTACACTTAATTCTTTTTTAACATCGTTCTTATATATTTTTCTGAGAGCAGATCATTTTTGTGACATGAGTTATGTGACAATATGAAAAAAATAAAAAGGTCATAAAATGAAGATACTGAGCTGATTCTAATCTATTGATTGTTAAAAGATCTTACCATAACGGTACTTGTTAACCTCGCATCCGTATCGAAAAAATGTCGCTGACCAAGGGATATATTCCCGAAAGTTTTACTTAAGTGTTTCTTTATTGTCTTTGATCTTAAATTAGTAATTATTTTCTCTAACAGAAAAACAGCTAAGCACCCCACCTCTAAACGGTTTAATATTGCCTGGCGTAACGAGGCGGTCTATATTGGAACTGGCCAGCCAGTGGGAAGATATTACAGTCAAAGAGGAAGTCATCACCATGGACCGCGTCATACAACTCAACAAACAAGGACGGGTAAGCTCAATTTTAAATTTACTATAATTACAGGTTAAGTAATTCCTTAATATATTTTATTGGTTTTCCATTCTCAAACAGGAAACATTATAAACTTTTCATTTAATGTGGGAGGAACGCAAAATAATTGTATTTTAAATGACGGTGTATTTCAATACAATGTTTTCGTGTAATATAATTTAACTATAAACATGATAGTTACTCTGATGTAACACTATTGGAATATTACTTGTATCTTTATCATTGAACATAAATTTTTCTTTCGCCTAATAAAATAAACTCTATTTAATTCTTTACATAATCGGCATCTTTCATCTCTCGAGTTAGCATGTATTAATTAACCTGTATTTACAGCTAGTAGAAATGTTCGGTGCCGGTACAGCTGTCGTCATCACACCGATAAGTAACATTGGCTACATGGAGACCAACATAAACGTACCAACTATGGAGCAGGAGAACCCTGTCTACCAACGACTCAAGGACACCCTGCTGGCGATCCAGTATGGGCATATAGAACACCCCTACGCCAAAATTATCACGTAGTCTTTAATAAGTGAAATAGAGACCTATAATTGGTGGCCTTTAGTGATAGTGCTCGGTCATGTAAGATAGCAGGTGCTAATAGTGATTTTCGTTGATTTAACAGCAAGTATAATAATTATCAAATTGTAAATATTTTGACTCTGTGATGTGTGGAAAGTACGTGTTAGATTTTAGTTAATTGCGCAATGTTTTTTCGCGAAGAAAATTCTAATGACGAAATTAGTTTTTAGTAATTTCAGTTGTAAATTGTATTTACGTTAGGAGAGGTTTAAGTTACATTCATAAGTTAATATACGTTTTACCGGCCAGTAACTAAGTTAAATTTATTTATTTTAGAAAAAAAACTAAATATATTTGGGGTTTGTACCTTAATACTTATATTATGTAATGAACTATATTGGAGACTGGATCTTATACGGTTATAAAAATCTGTTAAGTCTAGAGAGAAGAATCTAGTTCAATCGGAATGAGGACGAATTCAATACAGATATTTTATTATATCATAAGTACTTAAGGTGTTTACAGAATCTTGTGAAAACACATTAATTATCAGTAAACAGTCAATGTCCGGACTTGTTTTTAATGATTATGAAAATGCATTACGATTTATGATTTCCTGTATTGAATGGAAAACTTATCTGTCCGACTAAAATAACAAAGATTTTATATAAAGTTATTTTGTGGCATTTTGTCAAGGCCAATTTGTCTGCTGCTAAACACGATTAAAAATATATGTAGTAAGTAAATAGTTTTTAAAGTATTTGAAGACACTATGCCCATTTACTGTATTGTGACCAAAACTTATACCGAAAAAAATGTATATATTTTTACTGTATATTGCAATACTTGTGTACTTTTTCTAGTCTAAGAATCTATGTTAATGTGATTAAATTATTTATTAAATAAGTATTTCAAACGTCATATTCTTTTCTTTGGAAACTTTTAAATAAGTCACAGTGACTTAACCTTGGCATTTTAGGCATTTTTTGCAAATCATAACTGACGTAACCCAAATTGAAACTACATATTATTAATTCAAATGAAAAACAATTTACTGACCGATAGGGCTTTTTAATTAACATAATATGTAAGCATTTATTCGTGTGAAAAATTACAAAATCAAATTGTGAAAATAATTATTCCGGTGGCAGTGGAAGGTCGTCATCAAACAAGTCTCTCTTCTTCTGCTGAATAACAGAGAGAGGTACAGCGAAATCATTTCCATCACGGGTGTTACTGGAAAAGAAAAGAGAAAATTATTACAGGATTTTAAAAATCCCGTGTGTCTCCAATTTATATCCGAAACTGAACTTTAATAAGGAGGACTATTCATTTCTTAAATAATATACTGTTAGACTAGAAAAAGAAAATACGTTTATTTTGGAACATAAGATCATCATTGTATCACTTATTCCACGTCATTAAATTCGAGCCTGTTGGCATCCCTACTCATCGGCAAGAAGACAGAGGGTGTTATCAACAAATATGGTGAATTTCTTTATTAAGAATAAAACTTTGAACAAACATAACATGCAAAATAAACTTATCATAGAGATAAGGGGAAAATATGTCACGATGCCTCAGTAGGCCCATTTGTCGATGCGCAGTACTACAACAGTAACTGCGCAGCCATGACACGAACAAATTACGTCGTATGCTTATTTCAAATTCATGAATCGGAATTGATAAGTGAATGAAAGCTAGTTTAATATTTATGAGTTTGACCCTGTGACGTAATGCTCATGTCTGGGATCGGTGCCCAATATTTACTGCGCAGATTATTAAAATAATTAAGCGTCGGCGTTTTATTTAAATCGATAAAATAAGTAGCACATTTATCTATCTATTTAACAGACTTACTTTTCCTGACACATGTAAATTTTTGGCTCTAAGGTATACCCCGGTTTTCTTACAATATTTTCGTTGCACCTTCAGAGAGAATAAGGAAGGAGAGAAAGTTCTCCCTCTCGCTCAAATTAAAAAAAATAATCTTTTAACTTAAAACAAATGGGTCCTAAACGCATTATCAGAATTCCTTTGTTTTAATAGCCAGAAGAGTAACAAACAAAGCTCAAGATTAAAATCGTAGTAAAATAAAAATAAAATACTTTTTTATGGAACATAAGATCATCATGGTATCTTTATCATGGTACTTATTCCACGTCATTAAATTCAAATCATGTCAACAATTCAGTAATGCTAATCATATAACTTATATATGGTTATAAAGTCTGTCATTGCTTCATAAAATTAGCACGCCTGCTTTAAGCAAGCATCAAAATACGCAATAAAATGAGTAATCATTTCAATAATAATTCGTCGGTCTAAGATTTTTTTATAGAAATATACACACCATTTGCAATAGGGTCATATAAAAAGCAGAGGTCCAATATTATTATTCTAGTCTTATCATGTTGTCATGAACATAAAGCTAAACACGAATTGACGTCACCTCGTAATCAGTTTTAAATATTTTTTGCGATAAAGAAAGTCTTATTTATTTTTATATGTATACACACGACACAGATTATACATACTGGTATAAACTACATTGTGTGTTATATAATATTATACTTATTTAATACCGTCCAAGTCCGTTAGAAATACAGAATTATACCGTCATTCTTTACTTTTATCTTTACTGCAATTACTGGTTAACTATCGTACAGTTTGAGTCAGAGGTCCTGGTTCGACAAGTGAAACATTCATTGTATCGTATCTGTCCACAAAGCAATGCTATTTTTCTGTTAATTTTATGCTTTATCTCCGGTCCGGATTATCGAAGGACCAAAATGTATCACAGTTTATTATATTAACACAAGACGTTCCGACCACATTTGCTAGGTGATTCTACATCCCACGGAACTTTTACTAAGAAAATATTTACCAACATATAAAAACAATCGACTTGTAAGTATACTAACCTAGCTGCTGTATTGAGACGAGATTCACTAGATCGACGGGTCACTGTGGTGGCGCTATCTGCTCGTGATGTCGCTTAAACAGATAGGACAGAGGAGGACATTAGGTTTTTAAATATTTTATAAGATCTGAACTGTAACCTATTTTATATTCGAAAAGGGTTACCGGAAGCTGCAACGGCGTTTCAATGCCCGATGCTTCGTTAAATACGTAATGACTTAAGCAGGCATCAATTTAGTTTGGTTATACCATACCGTATTGTAGTTAACCTACAATAAATGTAGTTAATTCGACATTAGATATACTTTAATACTCATTAATAAAACTATATTGATTAGAATAATGCAACTTAAACAAAAATCTAGTAAGAGCAATTACAATAAAAGATATCCAGTTTAAACCGGACGCGATCAAGTTCCGATATATCCAGTTTAACGCGCTCCAATTTCATAGGTTCGCCAGATTGGTTATCGCAAAATAATTACTGGGTCAACCTTACCACGAATTTCTATTGGAGACTGGCTCAGTCCAGATGATATACTGCTTGCCGAAGTGATCGACGCTAAAAAGAAAATAAAGTTTTTATTTTATTAGCCCAAACGCTACAAAGAACCTGTGAGATGAGTACGAATCTGAAGGAAGGAAGTGTTTTACGTAGGAAACGCACCATGCATGCTCGTATTTTGAACTTGTCATAATATCAAATATAAATAAATTCAAAGCTCTCGTTAAACGTAAATTAATAAAATTAACTTCTATATACATTTGGGTAATATTTAAATGATGCTTATCAATATATATATATATATACAAACAACTTCTAGAAAAAATTGCGGTTAAAAGGAATGGCGGTTTTCTTGCCCGCTCTACGCCCTTGACTTTTGAACTTGTAGTAAATGTTAATTTAAAATTAAATTTATAATTAATTTAACTTCTTTTCTGACAAAAATAAGTGTACTTGTTTACCTATATGAATAAAGTTCTGGAGTCTGAGTCTAACCAACAAAAATGTCAGCACTCTCAGTAGGACAAAATAACAAAACCTTTGACGTATTGTTTTGTATGACACTTCATGACATAAATGTTTGTTATGATATTTTCAAAATCGGTTGAAGGAGTTGCCGACGTCACAGAATAAATCACACGTTATCGTGGTTCAAAGTTGGTGATAGTGCTCGCTATTTAAACGTCTTTACACTGCTAACGAAAACAATTATTATTATTAAAACACGCTTATCAAAGGATATTTAGAGGAAATGAGAGCATAGTGTTCTGACGATTTTTGATTTATTAACACGATTGGTATACATTTCTAGAAAAAATACTTGGCTGTAGAAAAGTTTCATAAGAAAGTCAGTATTTATGATATATATTTGCTAGGGATTTCAAAAAGTGATAGTTACGTTTTAAGATCATATTTTTATCAGCTTAAAGTGGACTCTAATCAACAGAGCTGCATTTTAAACGTTTCTCTGGATTATTTTTACCTGTTTCTTGCTTGAAACTGTAGGGATTTAGATCTTTGGATATACTTAATATTAGACACTAATACTTCTACCGATTCCGTTGCTTTTCAACATTGCTGATAAATTATGCGTAATTGAACAGTTATTTGATAATAAAAAATAATTTCCCAAAACTGTGCGTCACACACATCTTAGCATTTATAGTCACGAGCGAGAAATGTATGTCAGTGTTGGTTCGATAGTTACTCACAGATAATAAACAAAACGCATTTAATAAGAACAAATACCTCTTTCCTGCTGTTTGGCTCGCGCCTGCGCTCGTTGCAACTCTCGGCTCCATGCATTTGTCTCAGCCAATCCTTGGTCCCCACATAGTTTTACTATTAACTTTAAACCTAGTAAACACATTTAAATTTCAATTGTTAACGCAGTTTTTTCAAAATTTTATATCTAATTTTAACGAACATTAAATACTGTTGAAATAAGTACGAAATAATTTTATTATAAAATGTGTTATGTAAAAATTATTGTCCAGAACCGATTATATTTTAAATGGAGGAAACTATCTGCCCTGTTAATTTTTTTATCTAAATATTCTTTTCACTGTGCATAAAGTTTTTTCTTTTCTTTCTATATTTCAATATCAACATAAATTCTTAAATTTTATATAAAGTCTATATAGATATTTACTAAATTAAAACGCAAATGATAAAGCTATCTACTTGTTTAAATTTAGTGAAAGTCTAAAAAACAACACAATCATTCATGTTTGCCTTCAAGATAAGTGATAAACAGACCGAACAAAACAGATTTATGACCTAAATATGTTATTTTTTATTATATATGCCCCGCCCTCGTCCAAAAATATTCATTTATTTTCATAAAAAAAGGTTCAAAGTAATAACGCCTCGATTCGGAGGATAATGTTGATATTTCCTGCACTTTTGTGATGTAGTGATCATTTTGGACTTACAGCCTATCGAAGTAAGAGTATGTGGAATAAAGTGCAAACACACTTACAAAAGGATGAGGGTAGATCTAAAAAGACAGACACGGGCGATGATGTGAAGGCCCACATTTATTTAAGTTAATTATAAGATTTAGTTAAGTATACTTTATTATTGTTTTATTAATCCTAATATATTGTTCCCTGTTATGTCGCCCACCTACCAGTGTCGATAGAAATAAATCCTAGAGAATATTATCAAACGAAAATAAAATACAAAAAAGGATTCCAATTGCTTTGTTATTTTTTTATTCAAATTTCAAAAATATTTTTTTCCTTAGCTTAAAAAATTAATAGATAATAAAAAAACAAAAAGTTCTTAAATATTCTGAAGCTATGTATGTATAAACTCACATTGAACATTATCTGGAAACCGCGAGTTGAGTTTTTTGTATAGAGACAGTGCTTCTTGGTAACGACCACTCGCCCGAAGACAACCACCAATGAGGAGGCCCCATTGGGGCTGAAAATTAATTATAACAAAAGATTAGGAAGCTTCTGGTAGGTTCTTCTTCGGTCTCTTTCCTGAATACAAGAAATTATCAGTTCATATCATACATATCAATTTCCCAATCGCCTTTCAAATATGCGGTGTATATTCATACTTTGACTAAAGTTTATTTAAATTATAACCTAGAATTAAAAAAAACTCACATTGTTGGGCTGCAATCGCGCTGCCCGTCTATAATACTGCAAAGCTTCTTCGGTTGATGACTCTCCGGCCAGCCATTGTAAGGCAGACAGTTCGCATGGCCACACCGCTTCCACCTTTGAAGAGGCATTATATGTTTTTTAGGTTTGCATAAAATATATAAAAAAATCAATGCCTTTTTTTTTGGCAATTCTCCTCAAATGCGAAAACTACAAGCAGCAGCGAAACGACACTTTTGAGATGGCAACATCTAGTTGGGTGGTAAAATTAGTGTTTTATAATATAAATATGACCAGAATCGATAAACTACTCGCGTATTATAAACTAAATAAATGTAGAAAGGATTACGAACATCTTGATAGTGATGCTTGGCTGTCTGTACGTCGCCCATTTCCGTGTGCAACTGCGCAAGCGCACAAGAAACACCCGCGTCCCAGGTACCAATCATACTGTACCTGCAAATTACAAAAAGAATTCTTAAATCAACTAATGAGTGTAAACTTAGCATACGAAAAAATGTCTTTATTGCTAGGTTTCAAAATTGATTTCCTAGAAAACAAATTATACATTATGTAAAAATTCCTGTAATGTATATCTTTTTATAGAACAGAGCAAGCAAATGGGCAAGAGACCTGATATGAAGTAAAAAACAATTTAAATATATAATAAAATTGATATATGTATAGTTTACCAATGGTCTGCGCTGCCACTGCTATTGTCAGACGTACGCGCGAGCCTCGCGAGTCCGGCCGCGGCCAGCGCCCGCAGAGTGCCGCCTGCGCCTGACCCACTGCGCATGCGCCGCCAACGCGCTTCGGCGCCGCTTTCCTCGCCGCACATTTCCAATATTAGTGCTGCAAACAGTTTAAATAACTCCTATTATTTACAAATTTTTATTAAGAAAATCTATGGATCTGACACATTGGAGTTAATTTCGTACAACAAAAATAACAAGTTTTGAAAGTCTCAAATAGAGAAGAAAGAGCTGTTTTCGCCATTATTGGCCATAAATCGTTATACAAAAAGTATTGTTGTTTTATATCAACCGATTCTTGTTTGACGTGTAAGATTATTGTAGAAATTATGTGAAGTAAACTAAAAGACAGAGAAAACGAATGATTGAATAAGTCATCAAATCAAAATCAGTTTAATAGTTTTTGACATAACCATGTATTTTTGGAAGGTTGGAGGGGACAAACGGGTCACAAATCTCATCCTTTTTGGCACAGTCAGCAACTATTGAACTACGTCAAATATGCCAGCTGTCAAAACCTCAATTGTAATAAAAAGTACAATATTTAAGAACGCTACTATGCTGTACTTCCACTTACACTTATCGGCTAGTTAAGCTCCAGAAAACGTTTTTGTCTGTAAATAACGCATACCCAGATCGTGAACAGCGATAAGATCAGCCGGATCCAGATGTGTGGCCGTGGACAATTGGTTCAAGACGTTGGCCGTGCTGTTGGCCTGGCCCGAGGACATCTCCGCCAGAGCGGCTGTCAATCGCCCAGGACACGAGTAGGGGTCATCCTTGCACGCCGCCTCGCTTAAAGATTGGGCTTCCGACCATTTTCCAAGCTGTAATTAATTACAAATCGGATGTTAATTAAAAGTAATACGAATAATAATAATAATAAAGTGTTTATTCATTTTAAGTAAATTTTCATTCCCAGGTGTAAGATTTGGAAACCCTTGTATGTAAAAAATACATGTATCAGGGTTCCCAGCTCTTCCATAAACAAACTTAATTCTAAATTCCTAAATGTAAAATAATATTTAACCTTATTTTATTTGTGTGATGTGTAATTACGTAGTAGGTCTCAAGCAGCTCTAACAATGCATAGGGCGAATCACTTTTGTAGAAATATTGGTATTTTACTTTTAATCATTTAGGTATCCTAGATTACTACTTCATTTAGTTAAAAAACTAATAAACATATAACATGAATAAACATCTAATGACTAACAACTTGATATCATTACATTTTGTTAATGACACTGGAAGGAAGAAAGATCCAGGCTAAGCCTAAGATACTAACGCTAGTGCTAATAGAAGTATATTATGTATAAGATTGATATTATGTATTGTTACTAATAACTTTTAGCATATAATTTTTATAATTATTTATAACTTACAGCATATGCGACAAAAGCGGCATCCGCATTAGCCTCAGCTCGAAGCACTCGATCGTTCGGATGCGCCCGCGCCACCGCTTTAAGCCGCTGCAGCGCTTTAAGTCCGGCCGCCGTCCCGCTACCGCCAGATGCTGCAGCGCCACGAAGCGATGCAAGCGCACTGCCGAGTTCGAGCCGAGCTCCCGCCCCCCCTCCAGAGTAACCACGAAGTGCTTCGACACACCAAGACGAACCGCTGAAATTTATCAAAATACTAATGAAGTATTAAATTTGATTATTTACGAACTCTCTCGAGTTTGTTGTATTTCTTGAGTATAGTACTGCCAGTTCTCAAATCAACGGCGTAGAACGGAAGAGAAGAACTGTAACACAAATAGTGCAACTCTCCGCCACTCTTTTTAATCGCGAAGTATTTTTTTTTTCACACAACGAAAATCACTCCCAATATTATCGCCACCAATTATGTAAAGGTTACATATTTTTATTAGATATAAACACACTTACACTGAACAAAGCAGTAAATTTGATTAACCAAAAGTTGAATTAAAAATTATGGATGTGTGAACAGTTTTACCCTAAATCATCATCCCTCAGACTCCGACCGGTGGGCCGCGCCAAAGCTGCGGCGGCAAGAGCAAGACATCTATCGGCGTGAGAGGCGGCGGATCGTGACCATCGCGACAGGCGATCTCCTCGCACCACGTCTCGTACTACGCATTCGTAGGCGTCGTTTTCCTTTATTTGTGGGATTTCAGTGAATTACAAATATATCAGTATTTATATTAATATATACAACATAGTTTTTTATAGTAGTCACTGCCAGAATATGACTTTTGAGCACTCCCAAAGTGTTCAAGTATTGATAATTATTAATCCGAGAATACTGGATCTCTCATAAATATCCAACAAAATCCAAAAACTGGATAGAAAATTAATAGAGGATTAGGTTAATTTAATAGCGGATTTTTTTACTATCTACCAATCTATTTATTGTAAAAATAAATCATAAGTTAAAAAAATGTTTTGTGCGCAGATATAGTTCCGTTTTAATTCGTGATAAAACATATATAATTTGATAACGTAACTACAGTCGAATCGTTTAGAACAACATACATCATATTGGTTATATTGATTTAAATCAAAGGTCCCGGCTGAATTCTATTGTATTAGGTGCTTAATAACAACGTCATCGGCTGTTACGACTATCGGTTTTTACGGCCAAATATGAGTAATCCCTTGGACGTCGTTATAACAGATTTTGACTGTAGAATAAAGAACGAGAGTTTAATATAAGTATATTTTTCAACTGAATCAGGTTTATAAAAAAAAGCAGGAGAAAAACTCCTAAATCTGGCGAGAATATATATACATACTATAGTATGTATTTTATTAAAAAATTTGTATACATACATTCCTCTTTTCATTCTACTGCCTGCCATTGTGTCAAGGTACTTTTATTAAAATAAACGTATATTTAATATTTTTTCGCAGAACAGTTATGTATACTTATATTATTTACATTGTCAATGGGTATGTCGTGGTGATAATTGGGTAACTCTACATCCAACATCGAGTGGAAGGCTGCTTTACCGGCCTCCGCGTCTTCCAAGGCCACAGAACACAATACCAAGTGTAAACCTGTAATATCAAAAACCGTAATTCGTTTACGGTTTTTGTTAATTTTCTATATAAATAAACTATAATTAATAGGAATAAAAATTCTACTTTTTATATCAAATGAAGATATATGGATATACATCTGTCTCTTTTCATCACAACGAAAACAGAATTTGAAGGATAGAGACGGAAAAGTAAGTTTAAACAGTGTAAAAAGGTATTTTAAATATTTATGATTTTAAATTTATTCGATGTTTGATTCATAGGATTGAGACCGATACCTGTTTGAAAATCGCCTTGCTCCTGCATGATATGTTGGAAATTCGTGACAGCATCACGAAACTTGCCCATGCGCACTAACAACAATCCAATATTATGCATCACTTTCATTCTAAAATCATTAAAGTTACTTTAACATTGAATAAAGTGTCCTTGATATCATTCAAACTTCAAAGGATGGATGGAGGATTTATTTCTTTTAAACTGGATTGCAATGTATTAAATATTTGTTCGCCTTGAATATATTATATTAATACTTAGTTTTCCGTAATAAGTCATTGGTTGAATTAAACATAATTTATGAATATTTCTTAATAAATATTTTGTATTCGATTTCTGTGTAAAGGATAGATTTATATAAATCAATTTGTTAATAATTTTGTATGTTAAAATTGAGGTATTGAAAACGTATGTCTGGTTTATACTGATTGTTCGGAAAGTAACCGAACACCTTGCAATTAATTAGCATAAGTACATATAGTTCGCCGCCTGCGCGCGACGCTTTTCTTTATACATCAGTGTGTCATCAACCATCACCGCGATCACTCATTACATTAGTTTTTAAGAGCAAAGCAATCTTTTATTTAATTATCATTAAAGTGTTCGGCAGCAGCCCGAACATTTTTGGTCCTTCGAGCTTACGTACAGGCGGGACCTGAAACGCGAGTTTTCGTGAAAGTTTCGTGTGTACGAAGTGCTAGCACCATTGCATTAAATCATCAAGTGCGGTGAGCTGTACCAGCTCCCACACAGCATATATCACAGCATACATCAGTTGCATAGCATAGCAGCATCAGCATTCGTGAGGTGGCCAGGCAGGCTACTCACACAACAGCATCACTTTTTGTGTGCGAGCCAGGCAGGCTTGCTACGCAGCAGCATACAGCAGCAGCATACAGCATTGACAGCACCGCGTGGGTTCGAGCAACAGCACTACAGTAGCAGCATATCAAGTGAGATCTTTCCATATTACTTTTTAATTCAGCATGGAACTCGATAATCTTATTCAAAATCAAAAAACAACATATGAGGCTCTCGAGTCGTTACAAAGAAATATCAAAAAAGACTCCGCGGAAAGAAAGTCGCTACCGGACTATGCTAAACGTAAGTTAGCTAATCTGGAAGATCTGTGGTCTGACTTTCAACGAAATCATATACAGTTGTGTGCCTATGAAGAAATAAGACAGCATCCGTACATCATCAATTCCGAATATCAATTGGCAACAACTTTATATGAATCCACGAAGGAATTGATCCACCAGATACAAACAAGAGGTTCTGTTCAACATCCTAAGTCAATAAAGGCATCTGCTTCTGGTGTAAGGGATCGGGCAGCCTCTCCACTATCAGATAATAAGCCAGCAGTAACCATTGTGACTCCAGACGCAACAACACAGCAAGCAGAACCCCCGAAATCGAACGAGAAACTTCGGGAGCTTCTTAGAAAACAAATCTCGAATTTTAAGGCATTCGAGAGGACAATAAGTAACATAGATTTAAGTAGCATGTCCGAAAAGTGGGAGTTTGAATACACCCTAAAATCATTACAGCAGCGCTGGTCAGCTATCGACTCTCTTCACTGGGAGATCGACATGTACCAAGAAGGTGAAGATGAGGTATATCAAAACGTATTTTCTAAGAATGAACGAATATACAACGAGCACATCAAATCAATCAACAGCAAATTATGGTCCGTTGCACATTGCGAATATTCTACGCCCAAAATGGATACATACATGCCCCAATCATTTCACTGCAACGTTGTACTCAGCAACTTCGAAGACCTGAAACAATTTTGGGAGATCGAGGGTATAACGGAGGAGTCTTCAATGTCCACAGATGATCAATATTGTATTGACTTTTACAAGCAAACAACAAAAAGACTCGAAGACGGACGGTACCAGGTCAGGTTACCAATGACAGATAATTTTGAAGAGAAATTAGGAGAGTCTAAACATATAGCAATAGCACAATATCGAAACATCGAAAAGAAACTAGCTAAGGATCCTAATTTGGCAACAAGTTGCAAACAATTCATGCAGGAGTATTTAGACTTAGGTCATATGACACTCTGTATAGATAACGAAAGGGCTTCCCCGGAATGTTATCTCCCGCACCACGGCGTGCAGCGTGCCGATGCGGGCAAATTCCTACGCGTTGTTTACAGTGGGTCAGCAAAGACATCGTCTGGGTCCAGTCTTAATGATTTAATGTACAAAGGTCCGAATTTACAAAAAGACTTGCAATCACTAATTTTATCATGGAGACAATATAAAGTCGGCTTCATCGCCGACATAGAAAAAATGTTTCGGAAAATTTTGGTAGATAAAACCGATCAAAATCTTCAAAAAATTGTATGGAGGAATTCACTAGAGGAACCTATCAGATCCTATCACCTTACGACCGTAAGTTACGGGACCAGAGCAGCCGCGTTTCTAGCTATGATGACCCTTAAGCAGTTAGCAGCCAATGAACGCGAAGGTTTTCCTAAAGCAGCGAAAATTCTGGAAAATCAATTCTATATGGATGACCTGGTAAGCGGAGCACATTCTATAGAAGAAGCAAAACAGATTGTAACACAGCTGGATCAGTTATTAAAATCTGGCGGATTCTTGCTCAGAAAGTGGACATCTAATGCAGCAGACATTCTAGAAAATCTGAACAAAGAGCAGACAGAGCAAACATTCAATTTCAAATCAGATAACACAATCAAAACCCTCGGACTAGGGTGGTCTCCAGCTAACGATGCATTTACTTTCGAGTGCAGACTGTCCAAGGAAACAACATTAAAATTAACAAAGCGGAAGTTACTATCAGAAATATCAAAGGTGTTTGATCCGTTGGGCTGGCTAGCGCCAGTCGTTACTAAGCTTAAGCTACTTTTCCAAAAAGTTTGGATGGAAGTCAAAGAATGGGAAGACGAAGTATCAGCCGAATGTGTAACAGAGTGGATAAGAATCAGAGCAAACCTGGAAAGGAGACCGATCATCAAATTGTCAGCATTACCTCTCGCCGATACGGCATCTAAAAACGAGCAAGAACAAAACAAGAAAAAAGCATCAAGCAAGCAAACGAATGAATCATGTAAAGGTCAATCATTAGCCGGAAAGAAGACACGACCAAGCAGACAAGTTAAGAAGAAATTCGACTTTATATCAATGGCGATAGGGCTTCTTTCATTCATGAGCATTATGCCTACTTCTAGATCGGAGTATAATATTACAGAGATGAGCGCCAGCCAATCGTTGTATTTCGACCCCATAACAAAGATGCAACTTATTAGAGACAAATGGACCTTAGTTGTGTACCACGACATGGCCCCGTACTGGCAAGGTGAACAAGCATACAAAAAATTATCAAATCACTTGGACAAACTATGTACTAACATAGAGCATAATCAACAATGCCATATGATTTTACTACAAATGAATCACGACTACTCAGAGTTACAATACAACAATCAACTTTTATTAACACAGCATTTTACCGAGCACTCCAGACAGCGTCGCGGTCTTATCAACGGTGTAGGTTACCTTGCGAACACATTGTTTGGTGTGCTAGATCAGCATTTTGCAGATAAATACTCTGAGGACATTGAACTAATTAGAAATGATCAACAACACTTGGTAAATCTATGGCGTAACCAAACTTCTATAGTAGAGTCAGAATTTAACTTGCGAAAAAGAACAGAAGCATCGATGGAAAGGCAGTATAACATTATAAGTAGTAGGTTAAACTCTCTCGTTAAGGCAACAATTTGATACTATACAAACGGCACCGAACATCCTTACACCAGAGGTTACAGACATCAACCACATTATCAATATAACAATGCCTTACTTCAAAGAAGACGATACAGATATCGATAAACTGAACAGCTCTATAGATGGCTTAGAATCCCAAATAATAAGCATGAAGAGCAACATAGATGAAATGCCTGAGCTATCGAGTCACGACATACATCAATACTCCATCAGCTACAGCCTGGTCGGCGTTTGCGCGTGTGCAGCGCTCGTCGTCGCCTGGAGGAGGTGTCGGCGTCAGCGGCGTCTGGTGCTCTCACCGGGCGTGCAACGCAGTGATAACAGTGAAATAAAATCAGTGGTTCACAGTGAAAGTGAAAGTGTTAGTGCGCGAAAGGCATTATCGATAATCGAAGATAGTGTTATGTAGCATAAGCACGAATTTTTTTTTTCTTTATCAGTAATTTTTTTTTCTCTCATATGTATAATTTTTAGCATTTTGTATTTTTTTCTCTCCCGCCCGGGAGCATGTTCGGAAAGTAACCGAACACCTTGCAATTAATTAGCATAAGTACATATAGTTCGCCGCCTGCGCGCGACGCTTTTCTTTATACATCAGTGTGTCATCAACCATCACCGCGATCACTCATTACATTAGTTTTTAAGAGCAAAGCAATCTTTTATTTAATTATCATTAAAGTGTTCGGCAGCAGCCCGAACACTGATAATTTGGTACCTATGTATAGTTTTTAAATTGAAGTCAAATATCGTAAAAACTGCGGGGAGCATTTAGTACCAAAATAAAAAATAAAGCAGATACCACATGATACCTTAAATCTTTTTCAGCAGTCGGTGTTTGATCTAACGCCATTCTGTACAATTTTAATGCTTTTGGGTGTTCGCCCATCTTGAAGTAAATATTTCCCATATTCACCTGAAACAATTAATATTAGTTCATGTTTTATCAGAGTTATTTATTTCAAGGCAGGAAAATAAACAAAAAATACTTAGGGGTTATTTATAAAATATTAAGGGGTACGGGAAGTGTATATAAACCAAATTACAAGTATTCTGAAAAATTATACAATTCCAAAACTTAAAATAAAATAAACTAAAATTTATCTAATTTAAGTAAAAAAATATATTACTATATATGTATATCATTCTTTAAGCTGTATATCTATCGCTATCTACTACTTACGCCCTGACTTACCCCACCCATATCCACTTACCTTTAACCTATTCGCATGTGGAAATAACTTATTCCGTGTCAACAATTGATATGTATTCAATGCCTCTGTATACATTTCGTTAAGCGCATATTGGTCTGCTAAGTTGCACAGCACCTATAAGTGTCCATTGTTATATTATTATTATATACTTTATAATAAAAGTAGTTTAAGCCAGAATTAATATAATGTTTGTAGAAAAACAGTTCTAGAACGCTTCTTATATCGTCCCTCTTATAGACGTACCGAAAGGTCCTGCTGAATTCTAGATTCTTAATAACAACGTCATTGGCTGTGACGACTATCGGTTTTTACGACCAAATATGAGTAGTCTCTTCGATGTCGTTATAACAGATTTTGACAGTACCAATCATATAAAAAATTGACACTTTTACAATACTTACACAAAAAGTGAGGTCTAAATTGTGTGAATCTCCTAAATTGGCCTGCTCTTGAGTTCTTATCAGTTGTCTCTCAAGCGTTGAAGCCTCTTGAGCTTTTGCTAAGGCCTAGAATAAGATGTAGTATAACAACACGTATATTATTGACATAGGTAATATGGTTACGTTCAAGTATTACGAAAGCAGATTTAGTTAAATTTAAGCCCCCCCCCCTCATATAGTCAGCAAAACAAACAAAGCTCTTAAAAATAGTAGTACATAAATGTATTAATTTTTTGTAGGAATCCTCGAAAATGTATTGCGTTTTCAAGCATAGACACTGTGTGGTTAATATGTTTGCAAAAGTAAATAATTACTGTTGACGTAATCACCAAATAATAAAAACAAAGACCCCCCCCAGCCTCTATAGAGCTTTAGATTAGATTAATTGTTAAAGTGCATGGCGTAGGAGAAACTGTCATCCAAAATACACCTGTGTTAGTTCTTCTTCCCTTTTGTTGCTTTCTTCTTCCGTTTCCGTCCGAGCACTGAGCATACACGACTCTTCTACGAGCACCATTATTTTCGATTCCATCTGTTTTATTTTGTCTTCTATCCTGAAATATATAATAAACTATGTAAAATCTTAGATTATTGCTAATTTTCGTGTTTTTCGACTTTAATTTAGGAATAGGCAGTCAATTTATATTCGATCGTTCGATGGGATCGATTATGGGATTGCGATCTTGAGTGGTATTTGAAAAGCGATTTTTGTTAAATTTGTATTATAAACTATGCACCAACAACTCAGCTATTTAACGATCCACAAAATTCTTACACCATGGCTATCAAACTATTTAATCACTTACCCAGAAGTTATAGATCACTGCCGTGTAATATTCTCAAGAGAAAAGTGATGAGATTTTTAAAGACAAGGTGCCTTAATGTGGAAGAGTTTTTAGATCATTAGTTTTGTCAACAACTATAAATATTTTAGAAAGAGATCCACTATTTCTAATGACGCGTTAGTTTGCTGAAATCATTGTTATCTTCTCTTTATATCACTGAGCAATGCCAACTCACGTGTCTTCCTTTTTCTCTTCCTTGGCACTAGTATCACGTAGTGTGGAAGTGTAGCCAGCGGCTCTGTGTGCGGTAACTGGCCTCGTACTAGCTGTTCCTGCTCTGGACCCACCACGGATGCTTGTGGTACCAATGCGAAACATCTGTGAAGGAAGGTATGTATCTGTCGCTAGCTTAATTAGCCTTTCAATTAACACCCTAGCCTTTTAACTAAACGGCCCCTTCAACTAGCCGCCTGAAAGATGTTGATCAAACAGCTAGGCTAGACATGAATCGATGACGTTTCATTACTTGTTTAGCTGGTAACTGTTTAGTTAAATCAGGCTAGGCTGTTAATAGAACGGCTAATTAAGCTAGTTGGCTACGACGTATCGATTGAATCATATTATATAATATCAAGGGAACACTCATAATATATTGGAGACACAAAGTTTTGCCCGTTTGCCCCCTGTTCTATAAAAATAGTCGCTTCTTCGGCTGGGAATTTATTTTATTTTCGTTGAAGAAATTAATTATTTTACATACTAAATGATCATTATAGTCTTGACATACAAGCGTACTTCTCTTTCAGCGAGCACTTTCTAGTTTAGTTAGTTACCGAACTGGGTTGCCTGGGAGAAAATTCTCTAAGCCGTAAGACCGCCTAATTACATCCTTTAAATACTTTAACTTTTTGTGATGTAAATAAAGTTGTTTTTTTATCAAAAGCATATTTATAATATTTTGAGTAAATTAATGATGACGGAACGGTTTTAAACTCCAAATTAATTTATTATCATGAAAAAGTAGCAAAACAACGCCGTGATCCATGTTAGAGTTATATTGTAGAGTACATTACTCACCCCAGTACCCATTCTGCTGGGAGCTTGTCTTCCAATGCCAGCCGTTCTCAACGTTTGCTGTAGAGCGGTATCCTCACGAATACTCCTCGTATCAAGAGCTGGTGGTACATCATTGAAGCCTGCGTACAAGTCGTCATCGTCATCTATCACCACCGCCGTTCTTGGCTTCTCTAATCCCCTAGACACACTAAATCTTGAGCCCAACATTTTCAAATACAGATTGCTCGAAGTAAATGAGCAATAAAGTCAATGTGTTGTGACGCCGTAACCATGGATACGCGGAAACCAAAACAAGCCTGACAGTTGACAGGAGTTTTGTGTCAATAATATTGTTCATAGACCTAAAACTTTTGCAGACTGGTTTCTAAATCTATTTGTAAGTGAACATACAAAAATTATAAAACTTCTACCATGTATGATTGTAAACTCCTTCCAGAAGGTAAGAAGATTACATGGAACTTTGCAGGCTTTACCCCGTAAAGCCTGCAAAGACCTCTGTGCTCCGAGGATTGCCATGTACCAGATAGATAGATAGACCATGTATGATAATCAACTACATTTTATTCATTTTCTACGGTATTCAAATAGGAATTGAAACATTAAAAGAAAAACATGAGACATTTTCCATTTTTATTCCATAAATCAGTAATCCATTACAATCAAGTTCCTTCTCATTGTCGTCACACCAAAACATAAAAAAACTACTGAATCGACATATCACTTACGCTAAACACAAACATATAAACAGTGTTGGAAGACACTGACCACAGACTACATAATAAACGATTACACTTACTAAAATATACCTTTGTATCAAATAATATTCTTAACTAAACACTCTTCTGCCCACTCCTCAGTACCTTGCTGTTTACCATTCAAAATAGTGTATATAAAAATATGGGGTATAATTTTAGACCATACAATCAGGAAATCTTATTTACAATATCAGTTCAAACGCAATGTCAAATTTATTAAAGTGACCCTAAAGACTAGTAAATGATGGATAACATTTTTGTACAATTTTGACTTATCACTATGATAACATGATAAACTAATAGAATACTCTGAATTGATCTTTAACAGATGACTATGATTCATTAAATTGCAGGCTTTTGGAAATGTGCCAAGTGTCTAACTTGTCATCTTTTATCTGTCCATATAAAGAAAATAATTTTATATACAAAAAAACCAATTGTAATTTTTTTTTATTCAAATTTAAAAGAAAAAAATGACTTAGCACATTTTCAAAAAAGCCCTTTATAACAAAGTAACACTCAATAATCATTCACACATTGACTTACAAAATTAAACCACATTAAAATTTAATTTTCACCCAAAAATTACAACTAGATCAATTTATAATTTTTATAGTACAACATACAATGTCACAAGTATTTTTGTCACATTGAACATTGAAATGTATTTCTAAACGGCTAAGGTCGATTAATGTCTGCGTAATACACACATATACACGTTATTCAAGTGCCAAAATATTCTTATACAACTGTAGACCAGGGAGATACCATGACTATCACAACCAGACTGATAAAACATTACTGTTAGATATGAGATTGTTGCAAGGTCCATATTAAGACAATGCAATAGCTAAATTGGGCATTATTTATTTTCTTGTGCTTCGTCCTGCCTTGACCGCTCATGGTAAAACACTGGTGAATAAACCTTATTAAATATTTTACCACATTCTACCACTTATATAAACGGTTTTATATCATTATTGATTACACTATGTAGTTTAATTTTGTTTTATTCATTAACACTGTACTATGAAGTAAAAATGTTTTTGGTACTATTTTAATAGCCTCATGCTTATAAACTACATTTCAATTAGTGCATACACTTCAAAAAGTTGAGTATAAAATGCAAAGTAAAAAAAAGTTTTTAATGAGTTTTTGCTCGCAAAACTTGACAAGATATGAATTAAACTTTCTTCACGGCATAATAATGTGCAAACAATAGAACTATGCGGGACGTCAATTTGACAATTGACAAATCAGAGTTAGGGTCACAGATCACATCGAAGCACCAATGTATACAAGCACTCTGTTACACTATATTGACTTCATTTTCCTCAGGAGTAGGTCAAATGTGACACAAATATGATTCCGGTTTAAAGCGAGAAATTTTTGAGATCATTTTTGAAGTCTTATCACTTTGTACTATTTCCGGTTAAAGTTTGAGCGTGATTTGAGCTTCCGACACCGTGTCTGCTATTTGCAATTATGGGCTGCCCATTGTAGTAGTATTGTTATAAATCGTTCGTTATCGTTAAACGCCAATTTTTATGAACAAAGCTAAAAGGCAACGAATTTGCCAGCTTCTTCAACGAATTCAAGTTCAAATACTACATAATTAGATTTATATATTTTTGGACTAGACGTCTTTTGGCCAAAATGCTAAAAAAAAGAATATACAAAATAATTCTGGTTTGTGTGGTTTTATCAAAACGCCGCGAATGCAGGCATTTCATAGATTATAAACAGCAGACTCGAAGCAGTTTGGTTGACCGCGATCATATTCATGACACAGAGCTTAAATCGAGATAATTTCTAAAGGGAAGCTGTGGGAGGAAACCCACTAGATTTGAGTGGAAAATCGCGGTCTGGGCAACTCGAAAACGTCGCCGTGGACCGAACGAGCCAATGCCTTGATGCTGGCAGCTATGTCCTGTGGCTCCTCCTGGTTATCATTGTTTTTGTTAGAACAATATTATCATCTCTTATTTTAAAAAGTAGCTATCAAATCGTTTCATGCTCATGTTACATTGAAAATTTGACTTGATTTCTATTCTAACAAAATAGACGTTATACGGTTTTGAAAATAAATATTTTATTTAAAAGATTAAATAAAATATGGCGACGTGACTCACATAATCGTCGAGATCGAGTTGCGTGTTCCTCTCGGGGAAGTTGGGCACGTTGACGGGCAAAGAGCGCGCTACGTCCACACCTGCGCCTGCGCGGCCTCGAGAGATGTGGATGCCTTCGTCGTTGCTGTCCTCGGCTGGACATATCATTATTATCAAAAACAAATAAAATCGCTGCCAAATATAAGCTTCAAAGGTAATTAATAAAAATAATATAGGTTTAAAAATCAACTAAGTTAACATGTTACAATAAACATGAATAAAATAAACTGGAAATAAACAGCAACAATCTACTAAACTGGTGTCTAAGGTATAGCAAACGAAAAAGAGGAAGACGACTTAAAATATGGCTAGACCGAATTAAAGAAAGAGCAGGCAGAACACGGCAGAAAGTGGCACCGTGCAGATAGGAATGGCGGGATTTAGAAAGATACCTAAAACAAGATTAATATAGAAACATGTTCAAATGTAAAAGTATCTGAATTAAATAGCTATCATTTTTATAATAAATAATAATCATTAATATATACTTTAATATCACTTGCGTCTATTTTATTAAGGACCAGTTATCAATATCGATTTAAAAAAATTAATAAGAACAATCATCAAGTGCCGCTACAATGCAATGAAAGTCTACATACGTGTCTTGTATTTTTTTTTTCATAGACAAGTCTTCAGCCTTCTGTCTCACTGTCACTGTCATATTTAACGCTTATAATATAATTTCCGAAACTATTACACACTTTTAAATGTGTATAAGTATGTGTTCTTAAAATAATACTCACGATCAGAATCATAATCATCAAAGTCTGACACCATGTTGCGAGAGTCCATGCCTTCAAGGTCGAAGATGTCCTCAGCATCCAAAGAGTCTTCCTCTTGTGGAATTTGCTCTCTGGCCTGAAATTATTTTATTACCTACATATTTTTAATGATATTAAAATAATGTTGATAAAATAATTCAGAATTATATGTTTAAGAAGTTGATCAGTTTAAAGTTGTTCTTAAATAGATAAATGGTAATATTTAGCATATTAATACAAATCGTCAATACACAAGAATTGGATATTTTGTCCTTATCACTCTCGTGTTACTTTTCACTTAAATGAAAGTAACAAAGCGTATAGGATATTGAATTATTGTTTAAACAACGTTGTGAAACCTTACACTGATCTATACGCGATTACAAAGAAACATACCTTAATATTGTGCGAGAACTTCTTGCTGTCCTTAATAGACGAAAGCCTTCTTCTCTGAAGGGGAGGAGCAAGGGGGGAAGGTGGCCCATTGACCACGTTGCTGTTCCAGCCTTCACTTTCGTTCGATTGTGCTTTGCTTATTATACTGGAACGCATGGGAAAATGTTATTGCTTATATATACATAAGTACGGAAAAGATAAATAAGATAAATAACACTTGCAATGGCAAGTGTTATTTATTTTATTTATTGAAAGAAAGAAAGAAATAACTTTATTACACACAAAATACATTAATGTTTCTATAAAGTAGAGTGCACTGGCCCCCACACTAGGATTCCCTGTGTTGTGGGCAGCCAGTCTCTTCCTTTTACATCTAAACGTTACTTAATTAATTAATTTTACTTAACAAATTTATACCTATACTATTTTTGTACGATAAGAATGTTTTCTGTATCAGTATAGGACAGCTTAACAAGATATTTTTTGAGATTTTTAGTGAAAGTATGTAAAGTGATTTTTGAAATGTTAGTGATAATTTTATTTTGAATGAAGTGGTTAAAGATGAATGGGCCTCGGAATTAAATATTGTATACATAATCTTAAATAGAAAGAAGTTGGTGTGGTGGAAACACAAATTTGACAGCCATATCTGTCCACCATATTAAAATAATCGGACTTCGAACATATTTTCTTAGTAACATAATATACAATATACCATTTTTACCATTAAACGATCAAAACTGCACGAACAACGTAATAACGCGATAATGGAAACATTGTCGCTCCATTGATAGCCGATGCAAGAAGTTCTTGACGAGAATTCTCATTCGAATACAGGATGTCTTCCAATATTCGAATATGAATTAAATGACGATAATGTCTGATTTTTGTTATGCATAATTTAAAATTGTTTGATTTATGTAATATTATTTTAATTAAAATTTAATATTGTTTCTTGTTATATTAGTAAGAAGTGTAGCTGGTGGCGAGTATATTAATTTTGGAATAATAAAATCACACAAACAAATAAGCAGTGTGTTTAGTTTAGTTTTCAAAACTATTGACTGGTATTGTTGCTAGCTCAGTGCCTACCTAGTAACCTAATCTAACATTATTATTAGTGGTGAAAACTGAGCTTTTAAATGATACATGCAATCTGAGATTTGTCAGTCAGCATAATTTGTTTTTTGTCTCATAACCTACTTTTATAAACACAATATTAATTTTTAATGATATTAGGGTCCATTAATAAATATCTTATATCTATTTATGTAGCTAATATCTATCTTAAACTACATAGTTTAAAACAAACCCAGTATCCTACGATCTTTACACTAATCTATTTTCTACCGATTTCTTACATAAATAACATGTGATTGTTTTAACATTCCGAAGCATTGAGATAAGAATAGTTACTAATGCAAGATGGAACTGCGGAGCTTAACTTGAATACATGTAAATGTACCTGCTTAAAATTTTGTGTTCCTTTTGTGCTCGTTCTCTGTATGCTTCATATTCTGCATACTTCTGCTCTTTGTATTGCCTTACCATTTCTTCAATAGTTTCTAATTGATTTTGTAGAGACTTATTTAGCTGCTTTCGTAAACCAACCGCTGCCATTGAAGATAATGTTGTCTTATTACTCAGTATGTTGTTTGTGTCTACATTTTCTTTGAAGTCTATGCTAATATTTGATTCTGGGACCAATAAGTTAAATACAGGGGAATAGCTGCTTGATTTCTTCAAGTTATTTATGTTCTCTTGAGTAGTCTGTGAAGTGAATATTGTTGTCTTGTAATATTGTAATTAATATACTAAATAATAATATTGTAACCATACTAAAGCATGCAAAATGTAGGTAAAATTTTAATAATTCAACACATTTTAATCCATTAAAGTTAATCAACAAAGATATAATTATAATTATGCAGGAAGAGTTTATTTAAAAGTATTTTTACTATAAATGAACTTTAAAATTATTATAAATATAGTATTTGCCTTTGTTTATTATATAATCTAGATCCTCTTAATACATATATGAAAGATACCCACTTTATATATTCCATAAAATTAATGTTTATAAATACCTGTAAAGATGTGTTAATAAGGGCAAGATCTTTCTCTTGATGTTTAGCCACAAATGTCACACCACATGCCAAGCATGATTCTAGTGACCACTGCCCAGCAGGCCTGCTGCTAATAAGTGATGGTTGGATGATAGTACTCTTCAAAGTACTCAGTTGGCAAGAAATCAAGTTCTAGAAGGAACAACATTTTAAATTACTGTCTGTCTGATTATATTTTATAAGAAACAAAGATATATTCAATTAAATTTAATTATTAAAGTTAATATAAACCTCTTATTATAAAACTGTAAAGTATCCAAATAACAGCAAGTCTATTGATTAAGCAAGCAGATCTCGACACTGAAGTCATGTATTTAAACTCTAGCTAGGAACAAACCAGTAAACTTATTGCAATAAAGGAAACCATGACCAGAGTTAGTTAGTTTTTAAGATATTTGAATAAATTGAAGGTTCACAAATATTTAAACTGATTATTATTTTTTAAATTGTACAATAATACTATATTTTCATTAGTAATAACCTACTAATGTTGCATGTTCCAAAAAGAATTATTATTATCAACCTACTTAGGGTTCAAACTGCCAATCAATGTGCTTGATTAACATTATTTAAAATACCTGTTTATGATAACATGGACATACATATCTTTTGTCTTAAACCTAAAAAATATAGTGAATAGACCTGCACTGACTCAAACAACAGGGAAAAAGCATCTAAGGACCGCTCCAAGTTTGTGCATTTTTAAATAATAATATTAATTTTGTTAGCAGATTAGAAATGATGCAGAAACAAACATCGTTTTTTGCATCGGTAAGTAATCTTTATAAGTATTTAATCCAAATTAATTGTGTGTAGAAACTGGAAATAAGATACTCGACGGCTGTATAAATATTGATAAAAAATCTTTGAGAGATCATTATATAACGCCCACATTATCATAGAAAGCGAAACTACAAACAAGCTACCAAAATAACCATTGTTAAAAATAATGTATTCAAGTAGCTGTTGTTTACTAGCGTCTATTCATATTTCCGCTAATAATCACTATATATAAACATTCCGTACTTAATTACATTCTCTTTAAACTTTATTTGATTAAATAACATACATTTCATATTATTTTTCATATAATATTTTAAATCAATCGCTTCTATAAAGTCAAGGTTGAATTATGTTTACCAATTTATGTACCTCATTGAAAAAAATATCTCTTTGTTCGGTCGACGATAGGTCCCGTCTCTCAATTTCACTTATTTCTTCTACTTTAGCACAATTTATTGTTACATTAAGGCATTTACAAACACAGAGAGCCATTTTTATTTAGAAAATATTAAAATAAGTGGCTAAATAAAAGTTAATTATAAACGAATCGAGCAAATGAATAGAAGTAGTCAACTCGGTGATTTGGTAGATAAAAAACACGTTTGTGTATTATATTATTATTATGTATAATCTAACGCACACTATCTTATGTCCTATATATTTTTGTATATAAGAGCGCGAGCTTGACAGCAGTATGAACAATAACACAATGTCAGCTGACTGACATTGTGTTATTGTTCACATGTCATTTGACACACAGGATTTTTGATATTGGAGGTGTCATAGCTCAGAATGTCGATGATCATGACATTTCTAAATTCTAATTTTGGTGACATCCACAACTTGCTAGTGCTTACGATACAAGATTTCAATTTTAAAATTGAAATTTATATTTTAAATCTATCTACTTTAAAATAATGTCGAAAAGAAGTCAGCCAAGCTGGAAGCCGCCTGTGCGACAGGATAGAAACCCTGTTTTAAAGCTATACAATAGTCTTACTCGGCAAAAGGAAGAATTCATATGCTCAAATGGAAACCGCATCAATTGGTACAGCTGTGGTCCTACAGTTTATGATGCCTCTCATATGGGTCATGCGAGGTAATATAATATTTTATAAACTTATTCACATATAACCGACATCTAAGATTTTTCCATGTAATCTTACAAAGTATGGATAACCTCTAAAAACAGATATGTGTAAACATTATTTATATATATATATATATATATATATAAATATATATAGTATAAGTTATAATATGTAAACTAAACATATAATTAATTTCAGATCATATATATCATTTGATATTTTAAGACGGGTGCTATGTAACTATTTTGGGTACGATATCCTATTTGTAATGAACATTACAGATATAGATGATAAAATAATTAAAAGAGCTAGACAAAATTATTTATATGAGAAATACATTGAAGAGGATAAAAGTTTAGATAATTTGTTGAATGATTCTACAACAGTATTATCTTACTATGAAGAAGTTGTAAATAATACTGCTGATCAAGATAAAAGGAGTAGCTTACAAAAGCTTTTTGAAAAGTAAGTATACATATGACAAATGAACTATACTACATTTTGGAAAGAAAGAAATTTGTAAGCTGTGGATAAAGATAACTTTTTTTTAAATATAACAAGAAATTAAATTTTTTTAGTGTTGCTAAGGCAATAAATGAATTGAAACTTGCAGTTGAATCTAAAAATGAAGGAAAAATATCTATAGCTAAGAACGAAATGTTAAAATCAGCTAAAGATCCTTTCTCTGAATGGTTGGATAGTAAATATGGTGCTGAAGTTAAGGACAATGCAATATTTGCAAAATTGGCAAGATATTGGGAAAACGAGTTCAATAAAGATATGAAGGCACTTAATGTATGTATTTAGTTGAATAAATATATATATATGCTATATATGTATGAACGATATCACAAAATAGGTTGTGCTGTTGAGTTTTTGTAACATCAATAGTGATATTTAACTTATACAAAATATCTTAATGTAGATGATTAGCAAATAAAATGAATTATAGAGAGAACATTTAAACTTACTATGACTATTAGAGGGATAGGAAAAAATGTATTGGTAATTAGAATAAATATCCGTCTAACATAATATTAATATGTATCTGTAATTTTTTTAGGTATTGCCTCCAGATGTATTGACAAGAGTTAGTGAATATGTACCACAAATTGTTGTATTTATACAAAAAATAATTGAAAATGGTTTAGCATATGAATCTAATGGTTCAGTATATTTTAATGTCAGTGCCTTTGATAGCAATGACAAGCATCATTATGCACGGCTCGTCCCAGAGGCATATGGGGATACTAAAAGTTTACAGGAAGGAGAAGGTAATTATAATCAATATTTATCAATACAGTGGTACCTCAAAAGTGTTTTGGTATACAAGCAGCCGAGTAAGCTATATTCTGCTTTGAGATGAAAGCAAAATTTAAAATATGATGAATCACACTCTTCACACTACACTAACCGGTTCTCCCACCTCAGGCTTGTTTACAGGTTGTTCTGCAGTTTGAGGTTTATATTTTTTGTAATTTTTAAAAACATTATCATGTTTATGTGATGAGTCTGAATAAGGTGTCTATTGAATTAAAGAGTGAAACTATTTTATGCAAAAACAACTGAAGTGGTGGAATGGACTAATGGTATTTCAATTAATTTTAAAGGGGAAAATTGCTTTGAGATAGAAGACATTTGATGTGTTAGCAAGGTTACAGAACAAATTAAACTTGTTTGTTGAGGTATCATTGTATTTATTATCTTATTAAGTATATATTTTGATTTGATTATGCAAGCTGCATAATACATGACATTGACATTTTGAAGGACTTCCAGTTTAACCTCAGTCATAGCTACTGAAAACTGTTTCTTTTGATGGCAATGGAATTATAAAGTAGAAATATCTTTCAGGTGACTTAATGGATGAGAATGTTGAAAAAAAATCTGCAAATGACTTTGCTTTGTGGAAGCGCAGTAAGGCCGGTGAACCTTCATGGGATTCCCCTTGGGGAAAAGGTCGACCAGGTTGGCATATTGAATGCTCGGCCATGGCTGGTGATGTTTGTGGGTCCAATTTAGATATACACACTGGAGGTGTGGATTTGAAATTCCCACATCATGATAATGAGCTGGCCCAGAGCGAGGTAAGATTGATCTAATTCTTTCACTACAATATAAATTAACAAGACTGCTGTTGGTTTATATAAAAAATAGCACTCTGTTTACACAAATATCAGCTCACTCATTAATGAAATGAATTATTTGTCCCATGTTCAGCAAACCAAAACTACAAGCATTATCTTTATTGCTTTTTTGGCTATTTTTCACTTTTCATCATAGGCCTTGAATTCGTTTCTTGACGAGAGATTAGTTTTGTGTTACTAGGCTTATCTTCTAAGTTAATAAAGTAGACATTCCTCATACCTATTCAGTCTTAATAACTATAAATTCTGTTATTTACAGGCTCACTTTGATAAACCAGGTTGGGTTAACTATTTCCTACACACGGGTCATCTAACAATAGCTGGGTGTAAAATGTCGAAATCTTTTAAGAACTTTGTCACAATATCAGATGCGTTACAACGCCACACATCTAGACAATTGCGAATCGCGTTTCTGTTGCACGGATGGAAGGATACCCTGGATTACTCCGATAACACCATGGAAATGGCTATCCAAACGGAAAAGTTGTTTAATGTAAGGCTTTGTATTTATTTTTATATGTGTTTACTTGTTCTGTATAATTTTGTTTTTTTACTTACGTAAAATTAAGTTTTAATTAATTATGTTTGTTTAATTTTATGCGCGTACCACCAGACGTGCTGTAATATTTCTCATACAAATTATTATAATACTATTAATATAAACGATATCTATTAAGTAAACCGTATTAAATATATTGAAACTACGATTCAACCTTACATATCTTAGCTTCAAGATAAAAGAAAGCCAATAATTACGACAAACAGTATTTACTGAGACGCAGGGTTTGGTCTGATGCTAATAAGGATATTTTTGTTTTATTTTCAGGAATTTTTCTTAACTGTAAAAGACGCTTTGCGCAGTGGCTACGATGATGGCTGTGGAGGCTGCTGGGACGACTTTGAGCAACAGCTTTCGAACAAGCTCACATCTGTTAAAGCACAAGTCCATGCAGCTTTGTGTGGTATGCATAGATTTTTTAAGTTACATGTAAAATTATGTCTATTGTTTGCGTCTCAAAGATTACGTATGAGACAGGCATAGCCTGCTGATTCTCTTCTAAGATTCGAATCGTTTGAAGCGTATCAACCTTTTTAGCAACTTTTTTTAATCTTCGAAGAAAGGTATAGTTTGCCCTTACCGCTAATTCACAGAAAAATTTCAAGATCTCATCTCATTATTCGTGACTTACGTTCTGGTTGTTATTAAGTTGAGCCACGGATTTGCAACGCCCTTCATATAATTATATACATATAATATTCATACTATATAAAGCTTTTTAAAACACTAGTTTATTTTTTTACATATAATATACTTGCACTGTTCATTTTTTTCTTAGTACCCACATATTATAAACTCTGACCAATAGTGATTTTTACCTTTTTTGCATATGTATGTTTAGTGTTCTCTGAATGAGACTACTTTAATTACTATGTTTGCCACAGATAACATAGACACCCGCAGCGCAATAGACGCGTTACGGGAGCTAGTTGGGGCGTGTCACGTGTACTTGAGACAGACCAGTCCTAGGCCCTCGCCCCTTCTCGCCTCTGCCGCGAGATATGTCACGGACATATTGCATACGTTCGGGGCCATTGAAGGACCTAGAGGCCTCATTGGGTTCCCTGTGGGAGACGCCAATAATGCTGGCGTACGTATTACTTTAATATTTTTATTAAGTCTTAAATAATACTGGTTATCTCAGAAAGTATTGTCTAATAATCTCTATAAATCTAATATATAAAAACATAGAGAGTAGTGTTGGCCTCACGGCTTCATCGTGCGACTCTAATGTTCGTAGTTTCGATACCCGGCTGTGCACCAATAGACTTTCATGAAGAAAACCATCGTAAGGAAACCAATGCAAGCCGCATTAGACCTAAAAGGTTGACGACGTGAGTCAGTCACGGGAGGCTGATCCCCTACTTTCCTATTACATTGGCAAAGAAAAACAGATTCAGAAATCTGAGGTCCAGACCTAAAAAGGTTGTAGCACCACTGATTTACTTTATTTTATTTTTTTATAGAAAAAAAATGAGATTATTATTCATACTAATCTTTTCTATTAAAGCCCCTTGTTAGTCATAAACAAACTAGTATAATTGCACTGTTTTAAGTAAAGTATCATCTGTCTTTTTCGTTACACTTTAAAAGGCAATTTGACAGAACGGGACGCAAGATTACTACACATAAGAGTAAAATATAGATGGATTTATATTTATGAGCAGGAATTTACATTGATTAAGATTATCATTCTTGAATTTTAACTAAAGAAATTGTTTTATTTGTTATGGAACCAGTCTGTTTGTTTCGTTTACATATTAAGTGTGCTTAAAAGTTTGTAGGCTGACATAGAAAATCTTATTTATTACATAGAATTTGATTTAATTATTCAATAGTTCCCTTCGATAGCGTTACAACAATTATATCGGTCATACAATTTTTCTTTTGGCTCAACATAGGCTTCAGTTTCGGCGATTACCTACCGCTATATAAGAACTACTGTTTTTACTAATACATGTATCCAATAAACTTTTGTCGTACTTATCTGTGTTAGGTAAATCTTCGATCTATGTTAACATTGCACTATACCAATCATATACCTGTTAAGGTGGAGGAAGCAGTGATGTCCTACCTGGAAGCTCTGAGCACGTTCCGCGGTAACGTACGCGACGCAGCGCGTACGGCCGGCGCGACGGACGTGCTCGCACTCTGCGACGCACTCAGAGATGTTGTCTTACCAGAACTGGGTGTGCGGCTTGAAGATAAACCAGGTTAGACTAATAACTTTATATAACGCCGTATACTAACGAATCAGTATTTTATCGACGTTTTTCCAAATCAAAAAACATTGTAATTAAAATGACTTAATTACAAACTTGTGGGTGATTAAAAGTTTTATTTTCAAGTAGACTAAATTAAATGAATCCCACAATGCCGGAACACCTTGATTGTTGAAAGATTAAAAAAATAGCTTTTATATATATATTTTTATTGTCTTGTAAGAGTTTGTAGTTTTTAAGTTTCGTTCTGTTAAATCAAAAACAGAAAGGTGTATTGTATATTTCTTTTTTCAGATCGCACAATCGTCAAGCTGGTAAGCAAGGAAGAGATTGCGCGGGAACGAGAAGAGAAGAAGAGGATCGAAGCAGAGAAACAAAGAAAAAAGGAAGAGTTATTGAAGGCGCAGAAAGCGAAGGAAGAACAGAAGAAGATACCGCCGCAAGAGATGTTCCTGCGGGATACTGACAAGTACTCCCAGTTTGATGATAAGGTATAACGATTAGTATTTGCTACAGTTTCTTCGATTTAAAACTTTATTATCACAAAACTACTGATCTTATTAATAAGTTTATTCTATTACTATATAAAATTTGAACAATGTGAATTACGTATTTTATTACGATTACAATCAGATTTTTTAACAAATAATGATTTGTAGGGCCTTCCGACCCACGATCTAGAAGGCAAAGAAATCAGCAAAGGCGCTTTGAAGAAACTGCAGAAACTCCAGCAGGCACAGGAGAAGAAATATAATGAATATCTCGCCTCAATTAATAGTTAATGTTTTTTAGCTTAATTAAGTAATTCCATGTATTATTTTGTATTCACTTCTTAAAAAGGTATTAAGTTATATTTATTTATATTACCTAAAACTAAAATAAACATTAAACAAGGAGTCTAAAAGTCTTGTTAAAAACTTGTTTTTTTTACGAAGGAGCAAACGGGCATCCGATGTTAAGTGATATCGCCCATGGACACATTCCAACATTGCAAGTGCTTTGTCTTGAAACGATCGGTACGCTCTCTTCTTGAAGGCTAGGAAAGAACGCTTTGTCCAAAATACGGACTGTTGACTTTTCAATAAATTTTATACAAATTAATTATGAATCCTGACATTTTATTTCTTATTGGGAATTATTTAAAATAAGTCCATTTTCCAAGTTGGAAATATAAATTGCTGTAATAAACTTGTCATAAAACTGCATTTCTAAACTTACTTGAATAAGCTAATGTTGTATGATTAATTAAATGACAGTGTTGAATTGCTTAGCTGTGAAACCATTTAATAAAATAATTAATACAGAATTTGTTTGTTTTATTAAATTCATAATATTTTTTTTATAGAGCAAACGGGCTGGAGGCTCACCTGATGTTAAGTGTTACCGCCGCCCATGGACACTCTCAATGCCAAAGAGCTCGCGATTGCATTGCCGGCCTTTTAAGAATTGGTACGCTCTTTTCTTGAAGGACCCTAAGTCGAATTGGTATACTCGATAATACTCGTACTAACTAGAATAGGGTAATGTCATTATAAAGTTGATTCACTTAATAAGATAATAAACTAATTCAAAGATTTCATTAAATGAACTAGTCAATCAAATTTACCCACAGTACATATAATTCTTATACTAAACTAATAAACTCATTGCAAAGTAGCGCTAATGGAAACTTTCGTTCTACGATCAATTTCAGTTAATTAAATTTAGTTCTGACGTAATCTACGAATTGTATGCTTAAAATCGTTTTAATTAGTACGCGTGAAGTGAATTCTGGCAACTTTTTTTATAATTGTATTAGACAGACAATAAGAAGTGGTGGACAATAAAAAATAGACTAGATTTTAATTAAATATGCTCCTCTTGCCAAAATCACAGCTTGAAGACCTTCTGGGCATGCTACGTTGTATCAATAACGTTTTGAGGAATACCTTCCCACTCTTTTGCATTGACATTTTTAAGCTTTTTAGTTTTGTGGAGCATATTGCATTGATCTTACTCATATCTTTAGATCCAAGACATGCTCAATTGGATTGAGGTCAGGACTTCGAGCTGGCCAATCTAAATGAGGGATCACAACTTCTTGTTGCATGCAGGTACACTTCCACGTCGACAATATATTGCTTTGACTCATAATGTAAATAAAGAATACTATATGTATAATATAAACAATAAATTCAGTTTTGAGTTTTATAAAAAAGTAATATTGGGCCTGCAATATATTGAATGATGCATAGCATCAGGCCGAGTATAGAGAGATGAAAAAATTAAAAAAAAAAAGTTGTTCTACTCAATATATCTGTCGGAAGAAAAATAATGACTCCATAGTCATTCATGACCATTGAATAGTCGTTAGTTTATAGATTTTGCAACATATTACTACAAAATATCAACAAGTCTGTTAATCTGTAGATTAATTCATATTAGTAAATGAAATAAATAAACCATAATATAACAGTTTTTACTCATTTGACTTTGATGTTATTAAATTATAATGAAAATGGCAGCTGATACCAGCGCCATTACTCCGACATATGTGTATTTTTTCAAAGATACTGAATCCTGCCCTCCTTTTTCGTAGGTATCTGATCGACTATTTCTATTTGTTGACAATTGTAATATCTACAAGTATAATCGCGCCGATGTCTGTCTAACAAAGTTGCTCTGGCCGCTACTGTTAGATACAACTTAGCCCCTGGGGCCTTTGGGCTGGCTAGTCAGTGGCCAGACTGGTTGATCTTCCCTTTAGGTTGTAGAACGGTAATCCATCCTATACAGACCTTCCTCGACATATCTAATATCTATATTTAGATAAGTTCTTCTACATACTAAGCTTAATTTTGCCTAAAACTTCCTTAAAGTTGGTGAGTACCCTAAGCATTCTTCAAGAACTCGGTTTCTTTTTACCTATGGGATATGTGTGACGACGAAAGTCAAGGTTGTTAGTGATGCCGAGGGCCAGAACCAGTCTATTGCACAGTTCCTTGTTAACAAAGACGTTGCGGTTACTAAATGCTGTCTGACATTATGTATCTTATGTATTTTTGAATAAAATTTTTTATGCATTATCGTATTGGCAACTAAATTGTCTCTACTTTATAAGCAAAGGAGCATAAAAGAGACTTTTAACCAAAAAAGCTACTAATTAATCCATAAATCTATTACTTTGAGATGTTTAATTCCAAATAAACAAATCTTCACTACTAAATACCATTGACCGAATAAAGATAAATTAGTTGTCAATAAATTAAAACGCTATAAAGTCTAAATGGGGTCCGCGGATTATTATCTAAATATCAAAAATAAATTGGTGCGGCGTCGTCAAATCACAATAGGCGTACGCTCGAATGAATTGTATTCAGAAGCCGCGTGCGCGACTAAAATACCCTTAAAAAGGTGTACGGTAGTTTAAAAAAAGGTAAAAAGTGAAGTAAACAACCTGGGTTGAGTTTTTTCGACAATAGTTCTCGTAGGGTGGCACAAGTAGCGCACGAGTCATGCATCTGTACTGTTATTTATAGATGCTAGGACCACTTGCTTACAAATGTGGTGATTTTTCTAATCTAAAACTTAGGATATTATATATACATGAGTGATGGGTAAATGGTACGCATAGATGCTTAGAATTAATATAAAAAATGTGGTTAAGCATGTCATTTCAATTAATTATTATGTGTATGATTTGGCAACCATTTTAAGTCAATAATACCTTAATAACTTAATATTAAATTCCATATACATATATATATATCCACTGTTTCCAACACTCGTGAGTGCATAAGCGAGGAACCCACACAGGTTCATGTCTATGAATAAGTATGTGTATGAGTGAGTATAAGAAGCCAATATAGTTATATAAAGAAATCTGCGGGGCATTGAGAACACTTCTTAGTTCGCTAGGTTTGGTTCGAAAATATGGGTAAACCGCACAATTTACAAATTCGGAAGTATTAGGTACTAGGCGTTCTATTAATTTCTTTGTTACTGATAAGACGATTGCAGTGATATCTAGAATTATCTAGAAACCTTAGAATGCGACGATTCTTTATTTTAATTAAATTATTTTTCACCTAATGAAGTGGTAATAAGTGTTTTAATTAAATTAGAAACATAATTATTTAGTAAGAATTATTTACTATTTATAAGATTTATTTTTTGTATATACTTACTGAAATTTAAACATTTTGTTGTGACGAGACGTGCTTTTCACTCTATCGTAAAGATTTTATCTTAATATTGACAATTAAATAGGATCACTCTCCCAAGAAACTTACCATATATGCAGTAGCTGAATTGCAATTGGATTGACCAAAGTAACGGACTTTCTCAAGAAAAATTGTTACATTTAAATAGATTTCGGATTCGTCAGTTTGCCAACAATGGAGAGGCAGGGGTGATTTTGCCTTCATACGCGGTTGATCTCCCGGCGAGATGTCAATCATTTGAATATCCGATTCGATTTTACGATAATATATTATAATCAAGCAACGGACTGCAACGATTCCTTAAAACTTGGTTTTGCTTTGAATAGGTAAATTCGTATTTATTGGCGCAGAAACTGTAACGGACGGCTGGCGACGGTTATGTTAATTGTATGTGCTAGATGTTATCTTAGAAGTACCCTGAGATGTTTCCGTGCTTGATTTCCCATGTTTACTTAACTAAGTTCTTATTTCAAAACCTTGTTTTAATGTGCATGGACAACAAATGTGCTCTACCACCAATCAAAAGGGATAATCTTCCATCTTGAGGCATCAGTGGTTGATCGTGTACTAAAATTGTGTTTAAAAACATAATTTTAGTTATTGTTATCGATAACCTGTTTGTTTAAGTATTTTTTGTTAAGCTTAGTGAATTAAGGAGAACAGACGCATTTCTGCGTCCGTCGCAGCGACGATTTCTGTAATTAGTCTTGTTCTCCAACACCAGATAAAATTTAACTAGTGGCATTGGTACCTGCTCTATAAATAAGAGGAACTTGGTCTTCCAAGCCGATTGTCAAGGTAGTAGAAGAAGAAGTGGATGGGAAAAGTATGAGTTGTATAAACTAGTCCACGATGTGGTCTTGACTGTACAATAGATAAATAGTATAAAAATAAATTTTAAAAGTAGACTTAAGCACTCTTGCAGCATTTACCTTCTTTTAAAATAAATTTTAAAGCGCAAGTTAATTTTTTTCTATATAATTCATGTCAAGGTTTCGACGCTCCCTCAGAAGTTGTCCCCCGTGCCTTGGATGGGTTGCAATTATTCCCTTATTTCGCGACCCCACTCAGCAGCTGAAAAAAACCAATTTTGTGCGCTCATTAATTATTTAAATCTCATTAAACAGTGAAATTTACGAGTCTTATGAAAAAATATTCTGTTTACACGTTAATTACTTTTTAAATTTTGGTTTATAAATAACATTAGCTGGTTCCCGCGATTTCGATCGCATGAAATGTAAAACAAATCTTAATCTTTATCTTTGTAAAATATGTCAATAGTTTTCCCTGCTGAAAATTAAAACTGGTATTATACAGGATAATACAGGCAGCCTCTAGGACCTGCTTTACCTGACCGTGCACTGATTGATTTCATCAAGTGGATCAGGCTTATCTTTTATTTGATTGTAAAAATAAATAATGAATAAAAAGGCTGTCATATGCCTTAAATTCCAAATTCTATATGGCGGCAAGCGCAGCATGAGTATGTGCGTGCCTCATGCTGCTCCACCTACATAAAAGGAAAAACTTAATATAATAATGATTTGCTGATTTACCAATACATATACGCTTACAAATTAATTACCTGGAAATATTCTGTAGGAAGTGTTTAAACGATGGGACAGGAAATTGAATCTTTATTGTAGATAGGTAAAACACGAATGTAGGGCTGACGGCTGCTTCCGATTAGATGAAGGAGCCTCCTCTGTTTTGAGCAGATTCAAATATTTCCAAATTACGGAAATTAAGTGCCTCAAATAACGTTTCTTAAAAATCATAAACCTTTCTAATGGTAATTACAATTTATTTTTGTACAATTTTACGCATACATCAATATTATATCAGTACTATGTTATTGGTCTCATTAGCAAACCCAATTAGTGCATTTTCTGTTTCAAGTTGTCTTTATTCATGTCAAATAAAAAACTGTTGTTGTAGGTATTGTAACTTCGTCATACTAGAAATGGCCGAGTGTAGGCGTCGGGTGGAGGGTGGTGATCGTCCACGCTTTAATTGTTTTTCACTTAGCAACCGCTCATGAAAACTCTAGACAGAACGAAGAAATCATTAAATCAACATTTTCCGAGATCAGATTTGGAAGGCTCAAAGTATAAGGCTCTTGTTTTTCCAGCGCCTCATTTCCGGGAGGCGGTAAGGGTGGCGAGGGCCTAAGTAATTTCGCTTAAGAACTCTAAACGTAATTAGTGTAGGGCGTGCAAAGGGAAGGGCTTGAAAGTTAGAGAGGGTTGCGTCCCGCGCCCACCGCGTCCGCGTCGCCTCTCTGAATATTTGATCGCGCGTCTCGCGATAATATTTGCCGGAGCTTTCCGCGATACCATATTTTCCTGTCTACACTAATGAGATAGAGAGTTGATTTTTATCCTACGACTCAAACACTTGTCTATGATGTGATTTAGATGCTTTAGCAGTCGCTTAATTGCAAATGTCTTTGGAAAACTATAAAAGGCAATAATCTACATTGAGTTAATATAGAAAGTTTCGTGCGTCGTACAAAGTCCAATTTTAATATCACTTTTCGTTAAAATTGTCTAAAGGTAATTAATAAGATCAAATGCTGACAAAAGTTTTTAAATTTGTTTTAATTGCCTTACCCTTGGTAAGTTTATTTAATATTAGCATCAAAGAAAATTTAAAGTGCGAGCGAAGCCAGCAACAGATGCTAGTTATTGCTACAGATATTTTCCTCTTCGCATTTTAAAGCTGTCGTCCGCATTTAATTGGGAGACCGTGTTATGTAAGTAGACTTGTAAAGGAATTAAAAACTCGCGCAACACTGCTCCCGAATACTTTTGATGTTATTAAGTTTTTCTGAAAGGGAAAGCTGTTTTGGACTTTTTAAAGAATATTCATAAAAATACACGCGCCAATTAAAAGAGAAATAGGTATTAATCTTTTCAAATAAAAGTTGCCATAAATTGATTTTGAAATGAAAAATATATATTTAGTTTAAAAATATATATTTTTATAATTTATCATTTTATGGTTTACCATCTAAATGATAATAGTCACTTTTATCACAATTACTTCTATAATTAATACCGTCCTCTTTTGTCTATGTAATTATTTTTATTTTACAGCAAATCTTTAACTAATGCTATTTGGATCCAAAAAGTGGAGACAACTTTCGTTTCGGAACCATAAACACGACGAGAATGCAAAATGATTTGAATGAATCCTTAATTTTTTAGTAAAAAGTATCAGTAACAAATTAGAAATATAAAAAAAAACCTTTAATAAAAACGTACATTTTAAAATTTTACTGAAACTATGTCATAACTAAATACTACATTTTGTTAATCTGTGGTTAATTAATTATTTCGCGGGTTTAGTATTTCTTATTTAGTATAGTTATTATAGTAATAATAAGCACGTATTTAATTATTTTAGACAATAAAAAAGTAATTTAATATGTACCTACCTAAAGTTTAATTTATTATTAGCGAACTACACAATTAGCGGTAGAGATTTTCGTTTATGACTAGAGTTTTCAAAACACTAGTTTAATTTATAAGGAGTTCGCATGTGTGAGGTACAGGGAAGGATGCGTACTGAGAAGGAAAAGCCAAATAATCAGCCAAGTTTAATTTACATACAATATAAATGAATTTTAAAATTATAAATAGTTCTGCCTTACGTTATCTAAATATTCATTTGATAGGCGGGGTAATAATTTACAAATTCAAAAGGTCTGTAAAACAAGAGAGGAAATTAGAATTCATAATTAGTACGAAGCGGCTGCTTCTACAACATTTGATTAGCAATTATGGTAATTTGACTTAGAGCAGGGTAAGATTTCTCCTAATTTGTTAGTTAAATTATGAAACACGACGGAAAAAGTTCTATTAAATCTTTATTATAAAGTTATAAGAATTAATTATTGTCTTTTGTATAAAAAATTGCGCCATTGTTATATTTGTTCACCATTCATGTATTTGAGAAATAAAACGTGTTTCTAGACGTTTAGATACGATCCGAGTTATTATTTATTTATTTCAAACATACACACATTATTATATTATAATAATCTATGTGTACTCTGTGTAACCATACATTTATTCTATAAAATGTCGTGGGTAGGTTTTTATAGAGGTAATTTATTTAATATAATTTGATTTGATACAATGCAAATATATAAACAGCTGTAGTCCAATTTATCAATTTCTCAAGAGAAAGTAAAAATCATTCAGATTTTTGTCCTCTAGACTATTTGTTACAAGTCGGGGCAACGTGAATCGCGCAATTTAATTATGAAGCGTGCTCCCACGTTTTACCCTTTTGTATCTTAGCCCTCGGAAAAAAACTCACCCATAAAAAGGACCGAAAAAAAGGAGCGTATGCAAATTCAGAATAAAATATAGCCCGTAAATGCCACCGTTTCTAAAAGAATATTAGAGACGTTTTTTAGCGGGTGGATGGGGGCCGTCACTTTATACTTTGTCTCGCGCTAAGTACTGCAGCCTGGCTTGATTTGCAAATGTTTTTAAGTAATAAATCAAGATTCAAGGGATACCTTTGTCTTTGTCGATTATTTAGTTATAAATGGCAGACTTTTTTATGTATCAGATGATGTCAGAAATGTTAGCCTTGACTAAGTGAGCGATGCTTTAACGTGGGGTCATTCGGCTCTCAGGCACCAATAGTTTTTGTTACTTCTGGGAGATCGGCAATACAACTCATGCCAAAATTTAATGTGGAGCAAAAACCCATCGCCCTGCTGTACTGTCAAAAGAGTATTACTTCGGGGTGTACAATTTGAATTTTATTTTAAATTTGTAAGGTTCAAATTGGCGTCTTTAACATTGCTTACTACTAATTATAAGGCTGAAATATAAAAAGTATAGTTACAAGGTTTTTTCCGATATTAATTTTACCTATTTAACAATCGCGTAGCTTAATAACTGGCCGGTAAATGAATGAGTTAATTGGTACTTTAATTATAGTATAATGTACTGTGATGACTAATAATTAGTTGTAAAGAGGCCGCGGGCTGCGTTGACTTAGAGACAAGAAAAAGACGGCATTAATTATTTACAGAAAAGACCTCGCGTTCGTAATTAAAGCTCTCCTTTTTTCAGCGGCCTGATACAATATTCAGTATGAGAAGGAAGCTCCGGTGGCGGGGTGGCGCCTCCATTGTATTCGCTAAGGAAGATAAATTAAAAAATATAATTACAAGGCGGCCGCCATAATTCTCGACGGGTGGACTTCGGGGGGCGACGTGGTGCGGGGGGGATAGTGGAGGAGCGGGCGCTCCCGGAGGAGGCTTCTTAAATATTTGGGGATAGCGCGTACCTACGCATTACGTAAATTAATGACACGGATTCGAGGAAGGATGGCGCCCCCCGCACCTAGTCTGTTTGTTTTGTTTTAATGTCCGTTGTTAACGATGTTATTAGTCGCGAATTATAATACGAGAACCTCCCACCCGCTTCGGGATTGATTGCTCTAATGACTCCTCTACTCAGATAATTGCACAAATCTGACTTCCAACTTTTCTTCAATTTATCTTAAGTATTCTCTTTGTTATTCTTCAATGCTTATTTATGGCCAAAGTTTTTGATACTAATTAACACAATCGCTTCAGTTTTCTATAAATTTTGTAATTGCTTATGACTAGTCGCGAAGAAAATGTGAACTTAATTTGTACTAATATTACTTGACTCACGAGTTAAATGTTGCTGTTTATACTTATTATTTCCCAAATGTTAATTAATATCTCTCTTTATTATTAATACTCCTGTACAAAACATTAACAGAACCACAGTGTTCGAGTATAAATTGTAGCGTAGAGCGTTTGCGAAAGTTCATAAGTGTAAAAATTTGTGAATGTATTGTGCGCGCATGCTCACACATCGCGATCAACAAGTGTGCCCATGTGTTTCTGCATACCACGCCAAGTGCAAGTGTAACATTCACGAACTTTGTAACCTGCGGAATCCAAAATCAAATTTATTGTTATAACAATCACCTTATTTAATTTTAGTAAAAGATTTTTATCTATAAATTAAACTCCCGTCATCGCTTACTATGACAGGTTAAACAAATATTAAAATGTAAATTGACTTTGTTTAGCAGTAACAACCTAGTCTTTTCTTATATATATATTAAGAATTCATTGTCTTTCGTTTAATGTTACATTTCAGTTTTCTTTTTATATTTTAGTCTATTAATACACTAACTTGTGTTTTCTGTTATATTGTAAATATTGGTTATTCTATCTTTAATATATATTGTTTATCTCTGTATTCTGTTTTAGCTTTGCATATTGTCTGAGTATTTTGTTATATAATATGTATGTTAGCTGAAAGATTAATAAATAAATAAATAATTTTAAATTGTCTATAATTGAGTTGGTTGATGGTTGCATAAATAAAAGACAAAATTTTCTAATAAAATTATACAAGGGTTCTTAATTATTTCCATACAGACTTATTACTTGAATTATTTAAAAAATCTATAATAATTGTATCTTAGATAATAGTTTGTTGAATAGCTAAGCTTCATAAAATTAAATATTTCACGACTTATTTAAATGTTTTTGTTGGCATTATAAGATCAATATTTAGTCAGGAATTAACAGCGCAATATGCGTAAATATTCTTAGAGTTTTACCATTGTACCACAATGCATATGTCAAAGCTTTGTTGAACGTTTTAATCGTATAATAATCCGATATAGGTATTCTGGGTTTTCTGAAAAGGATAAACCCTAACACTATGGAATATTATATGATATTATTATATGAATATATGAATATGGAATAGTAAGCTTGCATGATGCTTTCCAAATAAATTTATCTATACCTTTCTGAGATTCAGATAAGAAAAGGTTAAGCTTAATAAAAGAAAAGGTTTCAGTGTATATCACAAATATTTAAATTAAAAAATTCAATATAATACATGACGAAATCAAAACGAGTACTTAACTTGGTAGGGTGTAATCACAATAATACCGTGTATTCCATCGCATTTCGGAGCACCCTCCAAGAAAACTTATTAATTTCACTCATTATGAATTCCGCGAGCGAAACTCGAACGTCTAATTTCAACCCTAACTTATCAAGACGCGAATAAAAAAGTTCCCCCCTCGCCACCCTCCAACCCCCCTTGTTTAAAACGCCGACGAAAAAAGAAGCACATAAAAATGCATGAGGCCTTCCTCGTTATAAGGAAAGGGTAGCACTCCCCCCCTCCCCCACCGGGGGGCTGTAAAAATTGTCTCTAATTTAAATTTGGGAAGTTTCGAAGCGCGGCAACGCTGATGTCTTGATAAATGTGAGCGAATTCCACTAATTTGGCGTCTTCAAGCTCTTCGAAGTTTTAATTGGATGCACATAAATCTCTCGGCTGTAATGTATAAGCATTAATATTTCGCGACAAAATGGCAGGTCGTAGACGATAAGGATCGCTCATTGTCTCCGGAGGCTCTGATTTGCCGACTGCTGATATTACTGACTTGAATACAGTCATTGTGTCTGCTATCTGGCTAAATAATGAGTTGATTTTTATTCTCATCTAGATAACCTTGTGTTTTTCATTCTGCTATCTATGATTCTAAAAAGAGAAAGAACTTGTATACATTCTTGAACACCCTCGATTGAATCCAAGTTTTTATTACCTTTATAATTATTATTATTTAAGTATGTAATTAAAAATTTGACCGATTACAGACATCATTAAGTTTTCGTGATTTGACGCTATAAAATCTCTGTATTTCATCATATACATATACAAAATTATAACACATAAATTAAAACACTTTTATGAACACGTCTAAAGTTTGTAAGATTATTTATAAAACTAAAAACTAAATACAATAAATTTTGTAGTCTGCAATACGATTTGTTCATTAAAATGGTGACCTTTATATGTTTCTTCTGTGTAATCGGACTTTCATTAAATCTAGACAAAGCGAGCAATGACAAAGTTGGATGTTTGTAATTCGCTTAAGAAAGTCAAAGGTAGTGTTTGTAGAGGAAAATATAAGTCGCCGGAGAGCGGACGGTGGCATTTTTTCCATTCGCCGCGTTCCATTAGCGTGCCTTTGTTTGGCGGGAGCGCGCAAATTAATTTAGCTGCCGCCATTTCCTCGCGCCTTCACCCGCGTTCTTTCCTCACCCTTGACGCGCCCTTTTGTCTATTCCTTGCTCTACGTATCGCTTTCTTCTTTATGGCTCATTAGGCATCTTCGCCACCATTGTTTTTTTAGTTATTCATTAATGCGAAATAACTTAGTTTTACGTTTATAGAAATTATTTAAAATTAAAAATTATTTTGATTATTAGACATTTATTAAGAAATATTTATCATTAAGGAAAATTACCACTGAGCTACTTAAAATAGGCAAATTAGTTGCTTAAGCGAATGAGCCATGTCCCATTTTACAATCGACTAAAAACGTTTTGCGTTTACTTACAAAAGTCAAAAACGTTACTTTAAGAATATACTACTGAAATAAAATTATACTAAATGGGTTTATAGAAGGTCTAATGTTTAAATACAATAAAAAAAATCATACTTATTTTAACTGCTTTTTTTCATTATCATATCTTTAAAAATCAATAAACTTAATGTCGTCTAATAAGGCTTAACACTGATTATGTTACTTAGTCTAAAAATCTCTTACCATTAAAGTTAATTTTATTTTAATCCGACTAAAACTGTTAAGTAACTTTCTATACAGTTAAATCCGCGAACCAATTCATAATTAAAGATCTTTAGAAAAATACTAGCATTTATTTGTACTTTGTCTTTACCCGTAATGTTTAGCCTACACAGCGCATGTAAGTTGGAAAGGGGCAAGATTAGAATTCTGCTAAATATTTTTGCCCCTAGAGAAGAGAGATTTATTGAGATTTTCTAGAGAAAAAATATTAATTAGACAAGCGTGGATTTAAGCAATTCGAAATATGTACTATAAAATAAAATAAATGAAGAGGAGACTTGGCAATCCCAGTCAAACTTTAAAAATCATATAAACATTTTTTTTAAATAACTTACAGGTGTATTAATAATTGAAAACTTACCTGTCACCTGCGCCGGCGCCTCTGGTCTACGAACGCTCACTCGCAGCAACAAAAAAGCGACAACTGAGAGCCATCACCCGTTAGTTGTGACCCACAGTTTTTTAACCCGCGCGTGCCCTCACCCGCGTTAAACCCTTACGTACAAACCGACGGGCATATTAAGGTAAACACGCACTGTTGATAAAAAGCGCTTCCTATTACCCCACTAAGACAATCCCTTATAGTGGATGACCGTGGCTAAAAGCGTGTAGCGTAAAGTTATAACAGATAATAACAAATAACAGTTCATATATTATTGTTACAATGGTAGATTTGGGGTGTCTGAAATGCGTTTAATACGCAAACTAAATTGAAAATAAAGATCTACGTACGCATCTAAAGATGTTCTTTTAATGCAATGTTTAATTTTCATGAAGCAACCAGTTGCGCTGTTATTAATAGGCAAGTAAGTGTTCCGCTTTCTTCATCTGATTTTCATGGGACAATCAATTAAACTAAATTCAATATGAGCAGTGATCTGCGATAACAGAAATAAACACTGCGCCAATTTACAGCAAACCAAACTCAAAAGTTTCATAAGTAAACGTCGCGAATAAATAACGTAGTGCGAATTAATGGGATTGTAGGGAACTCAAAGCCTGTGTTATTACCTATTATTTTAGATTCATCGTATAGTGTTTTATCTTTAACAGTTTTCTATAAGATTTTAACGTCTAATTAAATAACACTTATTAAGTGCCTCAATAATCAAACATATATTTTTCTCGTAATTTACAGTACTTTTGTTTGACACAAGGAAGTTCGTAATTCATTTAAAAGACATCACAAAAGTGCACTTTCCTTTGAAAACGAAGATTAACGTAAACAATTCGTTTACAGTATCTAATTAAATTCCTGACTCGACAGCTAAAAGCTTGAAATATAACGCAATCTGCAGATTTTATTAATTGCTCAGTAGACACATTTTAAATTCTTAATTAAGCAATTCGTACTTTCGTCCGCCTATAAATTAGATGGAGTCGTTTCCATAGAGACTACTCATCCTTTAAAGCGGCCCGGGAGGGGTAAAGGGGGGGCTTTACAAAAAATATAACTTAGGGTGAGTTAAAAAACCGTGGGGTGACTCAGCCGGCCGCTGCACCCCACGCCGAGAAATCAATATTAACTCTTTTTTTCAACGAGGAATCGTTGAATTTTAAATCATTTAAATTCACTCTTGTGTTACGCTGTGTCCGAACTCCGCTGCGCAAATATTGAATGAACACAATAAATCATATTGGGATTCGACATTCGGCATTGCGTTAGTCAAGGTCGGCCATATGTGGCTGACATATTAATGTAGGACATCTCAATTTTCAAAGGATTTATTAAAAATATGGTGCAATGTAACTATAAAATAATATTTTCTAGATTACGGAGCGTTAAAGGCGATTTTTAATAGTATATTTTTTTTATAATATATTTAATAGATTATACTATAATAATGAATAAGGTACGTATCTAATTCTGTCACAATTTAAATAAAAATCGGAATCGAATCGAAAACGGAGAAATATACAATTCAGAATTTAGTGTATTGGAATACCAATATAACTTAAATATTAAAGATCTATCTGTGTGTCTGTAAAACGTGCGGACATTCCAATACCAGCAGATTTTTTTTCCTGTGAGTGATTAGCACTCACTCGTAGTGGGTTTTTCGAGTCTATAGTCTTTGAACTAACAACAATATAGGTCATACCATGCCTGCAGTTTTGGTTATGTAACTTATTAAAGAAATATGTTATCTAATTAAAAAAGCTATAAGGCCCGGTGCTAAAGCATAGTAAAACGCATTTGTTATATTAAAAAAAACTATTTATGACAGGGACCATTATCGTCCAATAAATCAGCTGCTCACTCTTCTGTTTTCTATAATGATTCTATTATTATGGAAACGCGTTGTGTAACTGTAACATTTTTTACGGATAAAAAGTATGGAAAGGATCGTTTATATTTTATAATTTGTGACAGCCTTTGAAAAGTTCTGATAGATGAAGAGTATATTGGTTGAAATAGACTGATTTTAATTCTGGTTTTTTTCTTACGAAATATAAAGAAGACATTGCAACATTAGCAAAACGGAGATTTCTGTCTGTTTCTTGAATTTTGTTTCTAAGTGGATGACTGGTGAAGTTGGTGTTAAAAACCGGAATAACAATTAAATATTTGTAAATATCACCATTTCCAATGATTTGTTTATGATTGATTTTAACTATAAAACCTATTGGATATTTTACATTCGGACGATATATACAAAGTATATTTTTGAGATATTATGGGGTAAATAAATGGCGAGAAGCCTCTTCCATAGTACCGAGTTGCGTGTGGGTCGCAAGTCGACTCGCGGCGCCCACTGTACGGGTTACAAATTGTGGGGTGAACGGGGTAGTTTTTTCTAATCGACTTTCGTAATAAACGATATTTATCTTTCTTAATTATAGTTTCACTCCGTTATTTGCTAGTTATATTCATATTTCTATGCAACGGAGGTTATTATCGAATTATAGGCGTTTGTCGTCTCTACCTCTATTTTGTAGGAAAAAAGTAATTTGGGTTCTTAATAACGTTTTTTTAAAGGTTTTAATACTGTGTGTGTAGTTTGGCGTGACTCATATGCATAACTGGCTTAGAGGCATTTTAATGACAAGACTGGTATTGAATTTTAGTTAAAAACTTCATGGTTTAAAGCACAATCAGATATTATATAAGCAATAACGGCTAACAGATACACATAACGTATTTTTCAGAAAAGTAGGTAACTAATCAAACTCAGGAATATCACAGGAATTTTGTGGTTAAACAAACCTAAAAAATATTATTTAATTAATGAAACCTTGGTCCATGGGCAATGAAGTATTGAAAAGATCAAAATAATATAAATGGCTCGGATCGCCAGTGATCTGTGAATAACAACTGAGATAACAATAGGCTCTTGTCTACGAAATCTTCAGTTATCAAGTTTTACGACCTCAAATAATAAAAAGCGTAATGATCGAACTTCTGATTCACTTCAAGATCACTAACGTTCTTATATAAACTAAACAGAATAGACTTCCCAAGGTTTAAGTTCCAAATAATTACTAAAGTGTTATTCTAATATGTAGTATATAATATAAATATTTTACATAAGCTACTTGTACTAAGTTTAAAGATAAATATAGTATTTATAGGGGTTAATGTCATTGAAATAGAATGACATTTCGACACTATTACATGCCGGTTTTCTCACGATGTTTCCTTCACCTTTCGCGAATCTTACAAAGCACACTTAGGAGTCCATTGGAGTACAGACGGTGATCGAACTTACTACCTCAGGGATAAGAGTCTCCTAGATACTGTTCGGCTTATAACCAATAAATAACTTTAAAAATGTTACAATTAATAAACAATGTTAATATTTAGGAAAAAAGTTTTTTGCAATTTTTCGTGATATAGCACGAACAAAAGGTGCAAATAGAAGTTCTACCAAGTGATTATATGTTATATGTATTAATCTAAAGTTAAAAAAGCGGCTTAGTAAAAAAAAACTGCCAAACATTCCGTAATGAAAAGTATCGATCTTCATCTCGTACGCGTATGCAAATAAAAAATGGATCATTACAAAATTTAAAATGAGAGGGCACTGACACGAGACGCATGCGTACCGTCAACCCTTTTTACCCTTTCCCTGTTTTTTATAAGCCGTTTGAAAGGGTTGTGTGGGGTACCTGTATGCGGAAGGGTTACGTTTTTTCTATACGCATATTATACCCACGTTTTTTTCTATGCATAGTGCATTGAACTCTTTCATCAGCTGATGCCATAAAAGTGCACTTGTCCCATTGCACTATTGATTTTCGCTATTATTCAAGGTCGATTTTGTTTACATCCATGCAATAAAGAGAAAGTACAAATGTTGAGATGCTGTTTAAAATATGCTCAGTTTAACCTAGGAGTAATATTTTGATTAATTACGCATAACGCTTTTTCTCAAATAATAACGCGTTGAGTCGCTGAAATATCCCTTACAGTAGGAGGAGGAGAACAAAAAACCGAAATTATTGAGGAGATACTAATCCTTCTTCCTTGGTGTGTCTTCGTACAACGAATACCTACAATTCATTGTCCTTTTTAAAGTACTGTACTACTGATTTTATTACAGCCTTGTAGAATCGATTTTTCATTAAACGTGATTATTAAATCCACCATTTAAAATTACTTTGTATTTGACTTTTGATACCTAAAATGCAATATTAACTAAACGCTCAAGTACTTTTCTCCGCCACCAATTCTGTTCATCATTTCGCTGCTTAACGGTTTCCTCAGTCCTAACCAGAACTTGATATATTTGCGACTGTTTCAAAAGACATAAATTTATGTATAAAAAAACATTGTTAGTAGTTTAAGGTAATTTAGTGTATATATTTTATTATGTTAAGCACCAATAAATTAATAAATAAAACTATGTTCATGAGTCACAGAACTGAAATTCAATTAAATAAGCATCTTATACCACTTAAATGTGACTCGCGGCCTATGTCATTTAATAGTTACATAACACTTTTAACATACCCGTTAACAACAAACGGTGTTTACGTCACCGGATGGTGTCAGATTTCTGAACGGGTGTTCATTTTTTGGCAATCCGAGTAAAAAATGTGCCGAATTCTATTAACCCACATTGATCAAGGTGTTGGGTCGAGTTGCAGCCACCACGTATTCTTTATCCTTTGTCATTACCCGTTGCGTATGATTGACACCTTGCCACTGGTGCTGTTTTAGGAGACTAAATCTACTAAATTAAAACATCATAAATTGTTTAAGCAGGGAACGATGCTCTCATTGTTGTGTCGTCATTGTCACGTAGGTGCCCAGCATCTTGTGCCTGACACCCGGGGTCGTCTTTTTTGGGACTAAGGCATTCAAGCGAGTGTTGCGCACCGGGGATCAAACCCTAGACCTCAGGAATGAGAGTCGCACGCTAAAGCAACTCAACATTGCTCTATTTGCAAGGTTTAGTAATAAGTTTTCATTATTATTATTTAGTTAAATAGTTTGAGTACCTGCGCAAGAATAAGTTAACCTTATTCGTTTGGCAATTCGAATCTGCGGATCTGATTTCATAAAGATAGAGTTTCATTGTATTTCTACGAGTTCTTTTTAATTATAATCTGATTTCAACGAAGTCTCCGGTATTTTATTAAAAGTAGGTTAGACCTCCTGAAAGATCTAGAATATTTAAATGTGTTAATTTAAACTTAAAGCGTGCTAGTTTAAAGTTTAAACTTAAATGATTTATTTATTAGTAAGTTTGACTATTGTGATTATAGAATACAATTGTAGTACAATAATAGCTAAACTAGCTAATTTTTAGTATCTGACGTTATAAAAATACTATATTTCTAGTGTATTGTAGCACTTTAGGTATTTAGAGAGATTACATAAGACAAGATTAATTTGAAAAATTGGTATCATTGCTAATAAATACTCAACAATTATAGATCGACACTTTGTAATTAATAATATGGAAAAAACATAAGAAACAAATGTTTACTTTTAAACGAAATTAACAATCCGGCTCGAAGGAATAATGTACAATGTATTAAATGTCGGCAGTATCTGTATAGTAGGTATATGTAGTGTATGTATGAGTAAGCTGTACTAGATAACTAAATATAAGAGAGGGATAGACCTAAGAACCTAACAATGCTACAGATCTCTAAGTATTAAATAGTAAGGGATGACTGCAGGAAGAGATCTAAGGTAACAGATACAGCCTTTCGAATAGGTTCAATATTTCAAGATCGTGGGATTATCTCAAAGCTATCGGGCTACGATAATTAAGGGATTGAAGTAAATTTCGCTACTTTGAAAGGAAGCGAGAAATGAGACAGACAGAGCAATATTCAATTTATTGTTATAAAACAACATCTTAAATACTACCTACACATTATTCTAGTGAGCTGTTAAAATTTAGAACAACTAGCAGCAGCAGTTGTCAGCAGTTGGTCAATATTCAAACGTAATCTAAACGAAGCTTACTCCTAAACGTACACATTTTAGCAAATACAGCTAATAAACTAACTCTCATTTACTAACAGAATACTTGAAATTAAAACATGTGATTTAACAAAGCGACAAATATCACTTAAAATTTAGCTTTTAAATTTTTTTGAGATTGTTCTGCGAAAGAGTTTCACAGTAAAAGAGGCGGAAGAAATTTATAGTTTAATAATAATCATTGTTAACTTAAAGCTATCTGCTTACTACTGTGTCAAATATGTATTATTATTAACAATTGAAGCGTTGTGAAAAGAAAACAGAATAAACAGTTGAAGGCGGCCGATTCCTTTGTAGGTACTTGCGAAAACATAAAGGATGGTGTGGATTAAATGTAAACATTGCTACTGACCACTGTTACATCAAACACGTAATGTATAGAGATCGCACTCTTTGTCGGCAGTTTTCACAACAAACAAATACAAGCATGACAATTACCATTGTGGTAGTTACTGGGTACTGATATGGATTAAAGGATTACATAACCCGACAAACAACTTTTCTTTAGACGATTTTTTAAAATTTCAACACGATGAGCCTTTCCTCAATTAATGTATAATATACCAGTAGTTGCTGAGATTAGCACGTATAACAACACAAGCTCATTATGTTAGTAGTAGGCACAAATATTACTAAACATATACAACGATACCATTGTGTATGGTAAAGTTAGTTAAACATGAACATGTACATTAGGATAACCGGTATAATGAACAACTCTGAGTGCCACTGAAAGTAATTAACACGGATAGCAAATCTAAATTTTCAATTTTTTCTAATAAATTATAGTTGTATTTTGATGAATGCATAAAAGAGAGATAGCCTAGATTTCCGTAGTCTTCATAAGCTTGATGGAGCGAAATTCGAATTAAAGAAGAAGTGAAATGAGAATGACATTACATTCTTTATTGTATTGATCTTGAATCGCGACAAGTTCTGATTTATGATACTGTAGAGTTCATCCTTTTGTGAAGATATAATTGCGATGAATAGGAGCTTGATAAATGTAATATTTAGCGTAAAAATCAATAATCAAACGGCACGGTGACAATGGACGTCGGTTAACCGAATTCACTATCAAAATAGAGACTGCGTGACAAAGCGCGGGCGGATTTTTTATCGCCTCACTTCAAAGTGAAGAGCTGGCACGAATTCGCCGTATACAATAGTCTTATGGAAGAGGTATTATTATATACGGAAATGTCGTTATTGTTTTCATTCAAGAGCTTAATTGGCGCGTACACTTTTGTTGTAGTAACTTATACCTTTTGGTTATATATTGAATAAACGAAAGCGTAGCAATTCTTAAAAGGCCGGCAACTCACATGCAAGCCCTCAGCGGTATCACTTAACATCAGGTGAACCTCCTGCCTGTTTGCCCCCTGTTTTATAAAACATATATTTGTACGATAGTGCAATGTCGGAACTGTTTCAAATAATTGAAATACATTATCGTATATACAAATATTTATCTGAATTCTGTACAGACACAAAGCACTGACCCAACTTAACTAAAGTTTTCTATTTGTATTAATCCACCTACGCTTACATTTCGATTTTTATAGTATCGTTTTACTTCCAATTTTAGAAGCACGCTCCTGACATATAAAATGCGTGTTTCTCAAAAACTTAAAGATATAGAAGGCAACGTAAATATTCGTCCTATACCTATATTATTCTCCCAAAGCAAAAAATATATTAAATGACGCAAGGTTACCTTCAATCAGAACACGTGCATCGTGTGAATACATCAATATAACATACTTCACAATGCATCGCAGGCACAAAGCTTTCACTTATTCAATGTCTATTCACGCGAATAATTTGTCAAATCGTAAGAAATTGTAGACAATGGGTGGGTGACCTACAGATTTAAATAATGCGATCTAAGTGGTAAAAAATTCAACCAACATTAATATCAGAAAAAGAAAAATCAGAGCATTCGTAATGTCATGATCTGATTTAATTTGATTAAAGGTTTTAATTCATTTGAATTATAAAGAGCATCTATCTTCATAATTATTTAATAGACTAGAGGCTTTGTTATAATTTAGATTCCGTCCGTTGTCTTGCATGGGTTTTGATTGCGACGCTTTCAAAAATTATATTGAACAAATTGATTGATATACAATCAATTGTGAGTGAGAAATAATAATAATAATAACTATTGGTAAAAAATTCAATGATTTTTTAAATTATTATTCAATTATCATGTTTATCACGTTCACATACACAAAGTCATCATTATATAATATGATGAGTATTCGTGAATAACATAATGCTGTCGATAAGGGGTAAAAATGTTTATTTATAATAACAAATTATACTTTTTCAAAATGGCCTGTTTGTTGTAAGTTAGCGATGTCGTTGCATAAGATCCACCATAAAAATATGTATAAAAACGTCCTACCCGTTGCTGGCTACAAAACAAAAACTGCTTCCGGTACTCATTGCTTTTTGCTATCTTTACTGAGTTGAAACTCAATGTTATTCATATTTAATGTCAGATATTAAATTTTTATGCTATTTTTCTTACTGTAAAAAAGGAATTTCTTTCTATAATTTACAATAATAAATGATAAAGTTAACAAATAATTCCGTAAAATTTAGAATTCAAAACAAATTACATTATTAATTTTACAGCTTAATTGACGTAAGTTTCATGTAGTAAAATGCAATACCTGTGAGTTTGGGAAATACAAAGTATTTATGTTAAAACTGTTTTAGTTTTTATCAAAACTGATTTATGAAGTAATAAACACTGTAAATATGTATTAAAATTTATCAATAAAATTCACAAACGCAATTTTAATGATAATTCAGGGACCAGGTGTAGTTCTATTAAAACAGTTTTATATCGACATGAACCTAGTACATATCAAACGTTAACCACAGAGGCACCACGGACAAAGATGTAACTTATTTTCGACAGCATTGCATCATTAAGAATTGTGTAATAAAAGAAAGCTGAATTAAGCAGAAAACTCAATAAATATACACTTTCCAATATACATATGTTGCTGCGGAGTAAGACATCTGCAAACATATTAGGCAAATTAACTTTTGCATAATCGGTTAAAGGTATCATCAGCCACCTGTCGCATACGCCGTTTCCGCCACCACAAAAACAAATGAATAAAAAAGTAAAGACGAAAGTGTAGGCAGATTATACTTTATTAATTTATACGATAAAAAACGTAGCTCGCGTCCCACAAAAGGGAAAGGGTGTCTCGCGCCCGACTCGCGTGCTGCACTTCGTTTTTTAACGTATTCTGCGGTTTATTTTTTCGAGTGCATCTCTGTTTTTTAACATTTCCAACGGAATGTTTTTTAAAGCGCCATCTTGACGCGCGCGAGTTTTTTTTTTAAATCTCTCCGCCTCGGGTGAAACCCTTTTCGTCATGGATCCGCGGATGAAATTCAATGCAACATATGTGTTATTTATGACTTTGCATTAATTTATCTTACACCCAATCTTATACAAAGTATTTGTAAACAACTGCCTTCGTAGCTAAGTTTTTTTGACAGTCCCGAGTTCGATTTACAGCGAAAAACTAATTTACTTACCTAATAAATAAATGAAACAGACGCAATAACGTCTACCCCACGCAAATGGGGTTGGACACGTACAAAACTCGTTCAAGATAATTTCCTATCATTTGATGTAAATTTAAAAAAATATTCGTATATACCATCAAGATGTTTACTGTTTGTGACGACGATTAATATTCATGTAATTTTAACGATTAAGCAATGATTTTAAGATTGAGGAATCTGTAAGTGCGCTATAAAACACGAGCCATGAAAACGCTATTAAATATTAAAAGTGGAGAAACGGAGAGCTTAACAAGAAATAAAACATTATAAGAGCGAAGTCGCCCCCGGTCGGGCCAGCTATCGGCGCGCCTCAGTTAATGCCTACTTATACCTTATTATATAGCAGAGTTTGCGTTGAGGAACAAAATTAATTGGTTAAAACTCCTCTCAGTATCCAGGGCGGGCCCCCCTTCTCCCTCTTAATTCCACGCTCCCTCCGTCGCCCGAACCCCGTCAGCTCTTTGAACACAACCTACCTAAGAAAAAACAGAAAGTATGAAGTTGAAAGCCAATGTGTTGTAACTTAATTAAAAATAATCTAATTATTATTTATTTTCTTATAACAGAAAGTATAGATTTATTGTGTGCAAATAGCAAAGGCCAATTTGTGATAAGTGTAACTTTATTTTTCGTTGCCAAATTTTAAAGAATAGTTCCTAGAATGAATATTGATATGATTTTCCGTTGTTGTCGGTGGCGAATATTCGAGCATGTGTTTGTGCTTTAAACTTTGTTTAAATACTTCCACAAGGCACAATGCACACATTATATACTAGTATTAAATATAAATTTGCCAATGTGCATAATTATAAAAATTATGACGTTACTTTTTCCTCAAATCACACCAATTAAATAATACATATTAAACCACCTAATTATACATATTAAATAATCATTATATTAGAGTTTGGTCATAAGTTAATACTATTTAACATTATCAAATTAATACTTAATTAAATTGTGTTTTTCTATTTTATCTTTGTGTGATTAAAACGATTGGAAAGCAATGGATCAGCCATCCATTTATTTCAGTAGTAATTTTAATTACCAAAGCATATTGATCTCAAAATAAAATGTGTATTTGAAATATTTTCTTTCGCGAGTTGCAACCGTTGTCGAGTGCGTAGGTAACGAAGGGCGAAAGCAAAGGGTAGGTCGGGCGGCGAGGGCGGGCGGCGGGACGCGGGGCGGGGGCTCGTTGCCACTTCTCCAAATAAATTATAATTCGCCCGCTTTCTTACAACGCTTTACCTCTCCTACTGTTTAAAAGATATTCATTAAAATTGCGAGACAATGCTTTGACAAAATTGTTTTGTACAAAAAATCAAAACCTAAATTAAATCACTACTTTTATAATTTTTATTATAATTAACGCTTCAATGACCAAAATTATTTCAAGTATACATGTTATAACAGGGTTGTAGCATTAACAACTTGTAGAATACACTCTATGTTCTATGCTGTTAATGCATATAGTATTACAGCTTATATAGAGTGCGGTGTCAAACTTATTATAGCAGCTTGAAGCCTTATACTTCGTAGTTATTACGAAAAGCATTTTAGTGAGATGAGTTATCCATGATTAGTGACGAATATATGAAAACTAAGCTGATCTATATCCACTTCATATGTATCACTATAGCTAATTAATTAGCTGTATGGACTTTTACAAAGGTTAATATCACTACCTTTACTTTTATCTAGGTAAAACTTGTGTAAAAAATATTGAATTTATAACTATAGTCTCGTTTGTCACTACAATTATTTCACCTATAACCACATCTGGACCACTAGATGGCGCCCTCGTATTTTTCCAATTTTTCAAATTTTGTACATTATGATTTGTCTATCTTGTAGAGTTGGTATAATGAGTATATATAAGTATGGGTGTTGCCAGCTTGCCATTTAGTGGACTGTGAAATGTGTGTAAAATTTAAATGTCAAGATCTGTATAATATATGTAGTGCTGGTGGCACTAGATAGCTAAATATGAGAGGGTGATACCTAAAAACCCTACGGAACTATAAGCCATAGAAATTTGAATAATAGCTTCGTTGTATATACATAGTTATCACAAGGTCTAAATCTTCCAATAGATTCCAAAGAAACAACTTAGAATATGAAGTTTGCGTGTCCATAATAGGGAATACAAATGAAAAACTGTTTAAATAACAAACATCTGTTTATTTCTCAATATGTACTGGACATCAATAAGAAATACATAAATTCATACAATAACTATTAATTATTTTACATTCGTAACCTATTATTTGTACAAGAGATGATGACAGACGAGCGTCTAATTCGGATTATACATGAGGTAGATAGTGGCAGTTGAAATCTGTATCACAAAACAATCCTGCGATGGCACACATGGACCCTACTACTAAATAAAAACAATACTAAACAAATATATTTAATAGGAACTTAAATGATTGCAGAAAGCCTTCGTTCTAATGAGGTAATTGTAATATAAATCAGTCTCAGCATATAGCTTAGTGTGTAAATTATACATATGAGATCTCAATAGAGTTGAAGTATAGAAAATATTTAAGTTTTTGGCTATTTACCCTGCCTAAGTGTCTGAAATGAGGTAGACTGGTACGACTAACATTAAACTAACTACGACCATATAACATTACTTGTAATCACTAGTCGACATTTATTTGTACACATCAATGTTTGTACCAATAATTTCTTTGGGAATACTTAATACACTAGACCCTTAATCCTTACGAAAATAAAATAATAATAATCAACAATCAATACAATTACAATCGTAGTGTGCTCGAACAATAAAGTCCTTAAATAAAACGAAAAAAATCACATTATAACTAGTAGGAAACTAATACCCGTAAGAACAAATTGCAATAATTAATGCAGCTTTGACACGAAAACGCCATTTTAAGCCATATGCATCTCCAATAAGGTCTCATTTACAATGTACACATTCGAAATTGTAACGTCATGAGACATCTTATTCGAGATATAAATGGCTTTGGTGTTCAATTATAACGTAATAGCCATTAGACTACATAATCTTTATTCTAACAATAATATCAAACCACGAATGGTATATAGCGGTTATCCGCAATTTATTATCAATACACTTTGATTAAAATATTTACATATATTATTCTCTATTAACAGCGATCGTCACTGAGACGACTTATACGTGAATATTTATGTACTAACAGATAAATAATAAATAATTTATGACAGCAATATTTACAAAGAAGCACGCTGCGTCCGTCTCCTTCGATTGTGATTCGCTTACTCGGGGCTGCCTCGATTTTATCGATAAAATAATTACCTACTTACAAGTAAAAGCTCCATTGATCTCAAATAATTATCCCCTACGCGTGTTGTGAATCGCTGTTTCCTACATTCTTTAATGTTTAAAATTTAATAAAAAGAACTGAAACGATCACATTTCGCAATAGTTATAGAAATTTTTCCAGAATTGGCTATAATAAGGGTGATTAAAACCCGGTTGGGTTCTCGTGAGGCGCGATGGATGAGGGCTCACACAATAGCTTCGTCTTTGTCCACCCAACGGAACTACCGCCCGAATCAATACTTATTTAATCACCGACTGTTAACAAGCCTTTGTCGCTGAAATAATAAGGCAATGTCGCGACCTTCTTATCCGCGAGCCTATTCCGGTTAACGCCATTCGAAGAGCAACAGATTTTTAGTTTACGACGTAACGAACATTTTTTTATGTTAAGAACAAACAATAGTCAACTCATAAATCAAAAAATCTATTATGCAATTTGCTTTTGCATATTTTTTCGTCAGTTCAGAACAATACAACAAAAAGTGTCTCGTTTTTGCAGCCCTTGCGCTTATGCAAATGGAACGGCAATAAAATTTTAAAGTGTAACACGGTTGAACAAGACTATTGCGAATTCGTTATTATAAAAACAGAAAGGACGCCTACCTAAAGGGCATCAGTAGCCTTACCAAGAAATAAACAAAAGCAAAATAGCTCACCGTTACAATTTTTTAGAGCAATGGTTTCTATGGAAATTATTAAAAAAATAGAGCATTACTTTAATGAGGGTAAAAACGCCGAGTAAGCGAGGCAACATCGAAGTAAAAAATTGGCGAAAACGCTGCTCTACGCAAAAGGAACTCGTATACCGGCTCATGAGTGCGCGGCGAGAGGCCCGTTGTGCGCGCCCACTACGCGGAGTGCACGCGCAGATCGGTGGGGGAGTCCGGAGTTGCTGGCCTGCGAGGAAGGGACAGGTCCTCCGGCTCCGTCTGCTCGGGCCAATCGTCCCAGCGCCAGTCTGCGGCCGGCGGGCTGGGAGTGCCTGGTTCACATCCGCTGCTAGGACAGCGGTGCAGAGCAGCCGCTTGCCGACGTCTGAACCTGGCGCCGCAACGGCACGCGAAAGGAGCGTCTCCTTCGTGGACCAACGCGTGCGCTTTCAACTGATTGGAGTCTGAAAACCTGGCTGGACATCGGGCGCAGGCGTAGGGTCTTTCACCGGTGTGCACGCGCAGGTGCCGCCGCAGGTTAGCAACTTGAACGAAATGTCGAGGGCAATGGGGACAACTGTATGGCTTTTCTCCGGTGTGTAGACGCAAGTGGGTTTTTAGGTGATGATCCCTTGTGAAGCGTTTGTGACATTCACCGCATTCGAATGGCTTCTCGCCGGTGTGAGTGCGTTCGTGGTTTTGGAGAACATGTTTGTAGCCAAATGACCGGGAGCAGACCTTGCAAGTGAACAGTTTGTCGCGGGGAGGATCGGTGGCACCAGGAGAAGACCCCGATGATGGTGGCGAAAGAGGTGCAGTGGAGGTGTCGTCAAGTTTAGGGGTTCTTCGTCGTTTACGGGCACGATCTAGCTCAGGAGCAGGGGGTGGCAGCAGCGGTGGGGGTGGTGAAGGAGGCCAGGCAGCCAACAGAGCATTCGAGTACAGCTCAGCTGGTAATCCCGCCACCAGCGCCGCCGCTCGTGTAGCCAGCAGCCTCTCCGCTAGCATTGGCAAAGTATCTTCCCGCATACTTGATAGAGATCTTACCGATACACCTGTGGACAAAGAAAATCTTGATAATTTATTTATAAAAATAGACTTTCAATTTTAAAAATGCCGTTAATCTTAATGGGCTAAATAAACAGCTGAAACTGCATGTCGGAGAATGTGTCGTACTTCCGATATGGGTTAAAGCCAACCTAAGCAAACGCGCAGTCGAACCTATCGATAGCACACTTATCAGTGAGAGGAGGCAAAAAATACCGCAAAAAGTGTAAGCCAGACGTAGCGAAGGAAACATTTGGTCGCAATCACGCGACTGCAGGTCGCTTCCGCCCCGACCTGTTGCGCAAATTACCTCCTCCAGAACATACCATGGAAATGTTCCAATATTAATATAATAGCACTATTTATTTAATAACAGTGAATAATGAATGTCTCTTAATAATAAGATAAAGTATAACTTCTGATATTTTTTCTATGCCGTCAAAGCAGACATAAATTATACAAGCCCGGTAAAATGAGTAGGCGCGAATGCTCAGTCTTCCATAATGGAATTAATTATTCCAAAGGCGGCCTCCACCCGCGCTCTTCCCAAATTATATTCAAATATTAATTTCGACGAAGAAAAGCCTTTTGAGAGCACTTAATTAAAATTAGACAAAATCATAATTGAAAGTTCTCCTTGAGGCGTGAAGAGGATGAGCGGAGGGAAGCGTTTTTACATTATCTACTTAGACGTCGAATTAATTTCGGCCGCTTTAAATTGAATCTACGATTTCTATAGGTATATTTATATCGACTTATTACTTAGTATTTACGTTAAAATCGCAATTAAATTGAAATATTTCTTAATAATAGTAATATAACTTTTTAGAAATTGACGTAATTAGAATTCATTTTGATAATGTATTTTCGTTTGTAGGGATTACCAAGAAGTTTAAAGGTCGCGTCTGAAATAAAAATTCCGTAACTGTTTTAGGTGAATATAGTTTAATATAGTTTATGTTTATTTAAATATAAACTTTAATTAAAGTGGTTAATCAATCATTCAAATTGATGTATTTAATAGGCAAAATTTGCTCAAAATTAAATGTAAAAAACTCATGTCAATTCATTCAAATATGTGAAAAAGACCAAATTTTAATGTGGCCTTTTTGTTAAAAATGTACTTGTGTATATATTATGTTTTTTACAATAAACAGATAATGACGTATCACCAGTGATAAATCAAAAACCAAAAAGATTCATGATATAATACACTATTGAAGTATGTTTAATGGATAATAAAAATCAGTCAATATGGTATTTGCAATAGTGAACCCCGGCGGGTAGCGCGATAAATTTTGTAAGGTACCGCACCCTTCCGATCACCGCTTTTTATGTGTTAAAGAGTTGTAATTATCCGCTCTTTATACGCCATAAATATTTGTCAATAACCCATACTCAATACTTTTATGGACTCACCGGCGGTCTGCCACTCCATAACTCAATGCGCAAGGGTTCACTGATAACAGACCTTATGCTTTTCTTTTGTCATACTTTACTTCTTGAATAACATCAAGTTTATACTTTTATACTCTTACACACTCTTAGACCATTACACAACACAATCAATTTAGGCTTAATTAATTAATTAAATTTAATCACAGTTAGTTAATTGTATTAAATACTTTGTTTGTTTGTTCCCTTTTATAAATCTTATGTTATATAATGTATCATGTATTCCATCTGTGGCTATATTCTCAGTGTATTTGTTTGCTATTATATATAATTTATGTTAGCTGTAGGAGTACAATAAAATAAATAAATAATTACTTTTTCATATTTATAAAAAAAATGTCCTTCATACGCAATAAATTTAAAATTAATAATTATGGACAGTAACTTAAATTATTCAGATAATACTAATAACATATTTTTTAAGAACTGTTGATTGTTTTTGTTAATTTAACGTCCAAAACAGTGACATTTGAGTTAATAATAAGTTTTAGTTAATTATTAATTATCTTTAAATATATTGTAAATACCAATTTTAAGTTAAAAAGGCCAGAATATTTATCGCGGAATTATCAACAAAATCACTTGTTATCAAAATATAGTTTAACATTTTTAAGAGTATGTATGTATGATTCAAATAATTTAGTTCTTTATTAGTTTGTATTTTTGTAGTTTTCGTGCTTGATTTCGTTGGTCGTGGCCGCACGCGGAACGAAATGAAGCGAAATGTTATACATATTTTTGTATGTGGGTCAATTTTGTTGTATCCTGAGTTTGTCCTAATTTTGTGTCTAAATAACAAAAAAGTTAACAAAACAACGGCCTAATTTCTAACCAACTTAAATGCGATTAAAGAGTCAGGTAACGTACTTCTGGAGATTAGAGTTCGTACGGTTTCGGCTATTTAGGGTTAAGTACAATCTTTTTTGGCTTCGGCTAACCCTGACTCCATATATTCTGGCTCCACTTGAAGGTAGAGTGTATAAGGACAAAATTAAGCTATATTTTCATATGAAAAACATTAGAATATGTTTTATAACAACGCATCGTTTATTTTATAAATATAAAAATATTTGTTTTTTATGTTGCTCCTAAAGTATTTCCTGTAATAATTGTGTAAACTACGTGTAATATATGTTTATTAATTTCAACAACAAAGTAGTGATTAATATAGTATGATTTATCGTTAAAATTTCGTTATTAATTTTTATATTGAAATATAGAGTTCTTTAAACTTTAAACCAATAGATGATTGTTTTTACATTTGAGTAATGAATTTTATAATTACTAAAACTATCCTGATTTTAATACATACTATGTAATCATTACATTACATTTATATTTACCATTGACATTGTTAGTAAGAGGCTATTTTTTGCTTTAACGGTGTACCAGTATTGATATTCACATTTTCATTCATAATAAAGTTTTATAGAACTCGTAGTTTATTTCGTAGCGGCAGCGTAGAGTTGCTACGAGGCACTCACTCGCGGAAGGCTACGCTTGACTGAGTCAAAAATGCAAATAACCCATGTGTGCGGCCGTCACACCGCCCAATCATAGCGCATTAGACACGCATGCCAAATGATCACATACAAACTTAGAAATATGCACTTAGAAATAAATAATAAAAAAAAAACAAACCTCGAGAATTCTGCGACGATTGCAGCGATATGGCCATCTCACACCAATTTCACAACATTTACACCAGATAACTAATTGTTAAACGTCCAATACGACAAATGATTAAAACCTTGGCATATTCCGCGATTTATTTCGTTCTGTGATACGACCGTTCTCGTTGAGACCTACCACAACACTGGTTTGATCTGAGTTCGTGCCGGCCGCCCCTATGCGCGGTAAACACACCCCACGAGGGAGGGGTCTAAAGCCCCCTGCCCCCGCGTTGCACTCGTGCACGCAATGCATTTTTATGGCCACTACATTATGTTCCTTGTAGTTTTTTCGGGACGAACACATAAGCACTTTTTTATGTTTACGACTCCCGTATGGGTCGGTGCTTTCTCTTACTAATTCGAGAAATTTAATATCCCTGGCTTCTGTTTAGGGATACAATAAAGATGTAACTTTCTCTGGGTGTTAGATTTTTTTAAGTTTACTTTGTGTTTTGGAAATTAGGCTAAGCTACTCACAACGGTTACGGCTGCTGTTAATTAAGATTATAGTAATTAACTTGTTGAAAGTATAAATTTAAGGCATTGTAAATATTCCCGTTATAGTCTGGGTTTCATTTGTGTATACTTATTTAGAATGTAATAAAATAATAGGAAAAAGCTCCTCATGTGAGTTTCTATAATTTCATATTAAACGTATTTTTAGCACTGTTGGCTTTAGTGTGCGACTCTCATACCTGAGGTATCAGGTTCGAGTCCCGTATGTGCACATTCTGTCTATGTGTGCAATATTCGCTCGAATGGTCATGAACCAAGGAAACCGACTCGCCTTAGTCAGGCACAGGACGCTAATCACCTACTTGCTTATTAGATTTACAACTGATCATGAAGCAAATACAGAGTCCTATGTCCCAGACCTAAGGAAATAACCATAAAAATAGAAATAATATGGGATTGTAATAAAACAGAAAAAACGCTACTTAGACATTATATTAATAAGTAATCAAAGAAGGTAAATTACAATATAAATTTAACTCGATAAAACGATCAATTAACGCATTGTTATGCAATTAATTTCCAGAATCATAATTAACATTAGGTCAAATTAAAGTATCCTTTGATTTATTATGAAATAAGTAATTACTATACATCGATTTGCAGTTAACTATAAGTTATTAGTAGCAGAAGATCTAGTTGCTGATTCATAGTTTAACATAACGATGTGGCTCAACCATTTATTAAATCGTCATCTTAAATTTAATGTACTTTGAAATTAGACTGTACCTGTATTATTTTTCTACATACGGCTTAAGACCGTCAAAGTTTCTAAATAACGTAGAAAGGCCATAATCCCATATTCTATGTCCTTAAAATAAACTAAGACAGTCTTCACACATATTATCAATTACAAGCCCTGCGTTTTAACATGTGTTGTTGCAGAGCCTTCCGCGATAAATGGACTTTACAACAAATTGAACCAGTAGTTTTGAAATTAACGCTGAAACTGAAATTAACAAACAGTTCACGTATAAAACCACTTAGTCGGGTCCAATTTTGTTAGGTTAGTATTAGGACAAAGGAAAGATCTCAATCAAATTTTAAATATTTCTCAATAGTTTGACTTAATATTGTTACACCTGCTGACACTATTAATATTTAAAAGAAATCTCATATATCTTTGTACGATAATGATATTCTTATAACGCATATACTTTAAATAATAAGATATACAATATGTACAAGAAAATTGCAGTTATGTAATAGTTTCTAAACACATTACTAGCACTGTATCTACGTTAGTTAAAGCTTAAAACAATAAAAGATCGTTTCAAGGTAATATTTATCACATAATGTAGCTAGTTTTAGTTCGTATATAACCAACCTCAAAGTACTTCAATAGGCCCTCATATTGACTCAAAGACAACACATAAAAAGCATAAGTGTCGTACCAAGCAGCGTGTCACGTAAATTAAGCGTTTTTATCGCTCGCTTTGGCTATTTTTAGCGTTTTCACTATTTATTCCTGTTTTAGTAGCACGCGCCCCAACTTTTTATCCCGAAGTAGATGAGGAAGCAGAGTATCGTCTAATAACTCTATTATTAGGATAAGTTCCTGGCTTATGGTAGATAAAAGCATATTTACACATTCTTCAGTTGTTATTAATTATTTACATCCAAAAAAATGTTACAGATTTTTATAATTAAATCAGAAATGGTAATTTATTTTTATTTGTAAAAAAGTTAATAAATCAGTGGCACTATTTATAAGTCTGGACCCCAGATTTCTGTATCTGTTTCATGATTATTCGTCAATTTAAGGTATGTAGGTGATCAGCCTCATGTGCCTGACTCATGCCGTCAACTTTTTGGGTCTAACGAAACTTGGTTTCCTCACGATCTTTTCTTTCACGGTTCGACCGAATGTTGAAGGCTCACTTAGAAAGAAAGTCCATTGTTGCACAGTCGGCGATTGAACCTACGATCGCAGTTGATGTTATACGCCAACACTGCTTTGTGTATAAAATTTGTATTTGTATATATTTTTATATGCAGTGGAAGTTAATTATTTAAATCAATAAATTATGTTTTGGACTCAAGAAATTATCTAAATAAGGTTTAATCATGTTCTTAAATATGTTCCATAAATACAATCATTATTAGAGAAAGCTTTGTGTACGTTTTATATTTATAAACCGACCCCTTATTTAGCCACTGATAATTATGAAAGAAAACACTTCTTTCACTCACAATGCACGGTGAAGATTGTTAGTTTTTTAAGCGTGCCCACCTGCTGTCGTCGCGTGCCCACATTTCCTAAGCGAATTTAAACTGTATATATATGGTATTACGTCTCATTTTAGACTGAAGATTGTTAACACGGTGCACTTTTTTAAGATAAAAAATCACTCATTTCTTTTATATGTTTTGTCCTTATCTCTCAGGATGTTTAGGCTTGTTATCTGGCACACGCTGTCGCACCTTGCTTTCGGAGGCAGAAATGTACCAGATCTTTAAATTAGATCTTTGTTATTTGCAAGTTTCGCAAGGCAGGTGCATCTTATCCTATATCAATAAAATAATCATTAATTAGATCGGCGGTTAAAACATAGTTTTACTATAATTAACATCGACATAATTTATGGGGACGTTAAAAATAAAGTAAACAAAGGGATTTTTTAAAGTTTTATTTGTATTTTAACCAAAGATGTAACATACACGTAAGTAGTGTATCTTTGGTTAAAATACAAATAAAACTTTAAAAACGTCTTTTTACGTTGATTTTAAATACAATATAAATCTACACTTTTATAATAGAAACATTTTGAACTGATATTATTGTTTATATACCAATTCAATTAATATTCATTTACATTTTAAGTTTATTTCATTTAAAATATTTAATGAAACAAACTTAAAATATTTAATTATAAATAATGACATTGCAAATTTAATTAATCATCAATCATACCTACACATAAGTATACGATCTTGGTACGAATATGTTAGAAATAGGTACTTACAAAAGCGCTTAAATACTCATTTATATACATACATACAATTCACCGTATATTTATTTTTGTAATAAAATTTTACATTTCAATGTTTCAATCATCTCCAGATTCGAGCGACATCAAGTCGGTATTGTAAGAGTAATGCTTATTCAAAAACCTTATCGTTTGAAGGCTTGACCTAAGTACAGACCCAGGTTCATTAAAAGCGAAAGTTGGGTGAAAGCTATTGTTTTCGAGGGTGGGACCACCCTCGCTTTCATCTCAACTCTTTGAAGCGACAATTAAGCCTTCCCAAGGAGAATTCAAGGACGTATGAACCCAAAAGTTGCTTTTAAAACCAGTTTCTTTTCGCAAGGGTTATTCGCACTTTGTCGGACCATAGACAATGGAACCCTTTCACTTTTACGATAGCAATTGCCCATCTGCATAATGGTAGGTAAACATAAAAGTTTTTTTATTCAGTAATGAAAGAACAATATCAACTTCAATAGATTACATTGCTAAGGTGTAATGTTACTTAGGTAATACACCCAAGGTCATCAACCTTAAAAACTATATAGGTACTATAATAATTATTGTTAAATATCATTAAAATATCTTCATCAAAAGCAACATTTTGAAAATGTATGTTATTTCGATATTATAATTTTACTTCTCATATCATTAGCACACCGCAAGTTTGTGAGTATAGGATTCGAACCATTCCTTTTTGTTTTTATATGTTATAACAATTAAAATAAATCATAAATTAATTTAGGCACCACAATGTACACTTATGAACGCCCATAAAGAAATACATATTAAATACTAAATGCTTCTAAATTTACATTTACAAGGAGGTAAATGTGCAGGAAGCCCATCTAATTTTAAGTGATACCGCCGCCCATGGACACTGACATTGCCAGAGGGCTCGCAAGTCACCCGGCGTCTTTAGAACACGGTACGCCCTTTTCTTGAAGGAATCTAAGTCAAATTGGTATAACTACTACCAGGTATTGTCTTTCGTCTATGCGTATGTGTGAATATGAATACATTCGCTTGTTTTCGGTTATTTATTTAACAAGGACTTTTTACTTAAAGCTAAATCAAACGTGCCAAAGTTATGAAACCAAGCGAGATTATTCCTAGAAACGCAAACAAAGGGTTCCGAAATGCGCAAGCAATTTGTCCTATTGCGTTCTCTAATGAAACAATAGTATTTTTGACTATTTTGGCAAATTGGAGCAATATACTTTTATGGCCCTGCCGGTGTATTGTTAAATATTCTTGCAAAAATCACAATGCCCAGCCGCTGCCGGGATCCTTTGACAAAGAGCTTTTACATAACATAACGAATCTTTTGTTTTTGTTGTAAATACAATATTGATACACATTATTCTAAAATATTGTCTAAAATCAGAATAATTGGGATGATAAAAATACAAGTTGACTACAAGCAACTTATTTAACTAGTTTGAGTAAGTATTATTTACTAGTAAATAAATTACTTCAAATATAGCATGTGCAGTGTAAGCGTATATGAACCCTGAGGTAACACAATTAATTGATTTCTCAATTCCCAATTGTGACTTGTTGCTGTTCACCTACTTGTCTAAAAGATCAGTGTAACAGACACAGAAATGTGTTCGTCTCAAGCCCCATTTTCAGTCGTAGTTTCCATTTCGGTTAGAAACGACGCGTATTTATTATTGTAATCGAAAAAGTGCAACGCGCTGACGCAGCGCTGCGGTCGCGCTACGATGAATCGTTGACCTAATTGTTACTGTGTAATGAATTAAGGCAAGGTTTTGATTTTATAATTTTAATTATTTTAAATTTATCATGGCATCTCCAATTGTCAGTGAAATTAAAACCCACTTATTAATAGCTGAATTGAAAAAGGAAAGAGCCCGATGCTCAGACCTGGAAACTATTGTCCATGAACTAAAGGAACGGATAGCTCAGCTCGAGCAAAATCAACCCTTAACACAAAGGGATGCGGCAGCCGCTGAACCTATCCAGTATGAGACGGACGAAGAAGAACTGGCTAAAGAAACGGAATGGGTGCGACAAAAAAGCAGAAAGAAAAGGAAACTAAACACCTCCCCTTCCCCCATGAAAGAAGTTACTTGTTGTGAAGTAGCCAAACAAAAGTCCAAAAAGGAACCCCTTCCACCCCCGATTATCGTCGAAAATGTGATTGAATACCAATCATTTTACGACACTTTAATGAAAAAAGAATTAAATAAAGACTCCTTTACAGTAAAAATGCTCAGAAATGGATCGGTGAAGATCAATACCAATAGCGAAGCTACCTATAGATGTATCACAAAACATCTAAAAGAAGAAGAAGCCTCGTGGTTCTCTTACGAAAACAAGCAGAACAGACCAATAAGAGTTATGGCAAAAAATCTGCATGCTTCTTGCAAGCCTGATAGGATAGTTGAAGACCTCATCCTCCAAGGATTTAAAATTTTAGACGCAGCCGTTAAATATAGCTGGAAAAACAAGGAACCGCTGAACATGTTCATTCTCTCTTTCCATCATGAGGAAAACATAAAGAACATTTATCAAATCAAATCGATACTTGGCTGCAAAATTGATGTACAGCCACTGAAATCACCAAAATTGATTCCTCAATGCAAGAGGTGTCAGGCATATGGGCACACACAGAAATACTGCTCCAAGGAGCCGAGGTGTGTAAAATGTACTGCAAAGCACCTCACAGTAGACTGTAACAAGCCTCGAGACGCGAAACCGAAGTGCGTTCACTGTGGTGAGTCACATCCAGCTAACTATAGAGGCTGTGTAGTTGCAAAAGAACTGCAAAAAATGAGAAACGTCTTAAAATCAAAATCAAATACAGAACCGGTCAAATCTGTAAAACCAGAAAAACTAGTTTCCAAGACTGTTTCTTTTGCTCAGGTCACTAAAGGACCAAAGGCTAAATCCTCAACACAACAACATGAGAAAGCTAACACAGGCATAGATGAAAAGATTAACACCATACTTTCATTATTGACATCTTTTGATGAAAGACTTAAAAAACTAGAAAGCGGCACCATAATAGCAGCTTCTAAACGTCTGAAGCAATGATGTCTTTAAAAATAATGGCATGGAATGCTAATGGGTTATTAAAACACCAAAGAGAACTTCATATTATTCTTAAACATGAAAACATTGACATCTGCTTGGTATCGGAAACACATTTTACCAGGGAGTCATACATTCAACTTAAAGGATATCAAGCCTACCATGCCCTTCATCCCAGTAATAAATCCAGTGGGGGAAGTACAGTTATAATAAAGGACAGTTTAAAACACCATGAGACATTTAAATATGAAAAAGAGCATATTCAAGCTGTGGCTGTAAGCGTAGCAATGAAACAGTGTCCATTAACAATTTCATCTATCTACTGCCCACCTAGACATGCACTTAAGTATGATCAGTACAAAAGCCTACTAGAAAGTCTTGGAAATAGATTTGTGTTGGGAGGCGATTTCAATGCAAAACATACCTACTGGGGATCAAGATTAATATCGACTAAAGGAAAAGAACTGTTCAATGCTATGAAAGATTTGAGATGTGATACTATTTCGACAGGAAAGCCTACCTACTGGCCAACAGACAAGAATAAAATACCAGATCTTATAGATTTCTTCATATTTAGAGAAGTATCACCAAATGTTCTCCAAATAGAGGAAGCCAATGATATGAACTCAGATCACTCACCAATCTTACTCACAATTGGCGAAGACCCTATAAAGCGAAAACAGAATCCATCTCTCGTAAACCCGCATACGGACTGGGACAGCTTCAAAATTTATCTTGAGAATATGATAGACCTAAGAGTACCTTTAAAGACTGAGGAACAATTAGAATTTGAAGTAAATAAATTTACAAAGAACATCCAACAAGCTGCTTGGAGCAATACTCCTAAATTTAAGAAAAAGGTACAAAACAACTACTTTCCAAAAGAGATTATAAATCTCATACAGACAAAACGAGCTCAAAGAAAAAGGTGGCATTCCACAAGATGTCCTGAAGACAAAAAACATCTGAATAATCTTACTAAACAACTAAGGAGAGAGATAAAAATATATAAAGATACCTCAATAAATAAATACCTAAGCCAATTAACATCTGATGGTTCCACCAACTACTCCATCTGGAAAGCGATAAGAAATATCAAAAAACCTACAACACATATTCCTCCCTTACGAGAGTCTAATGGGAATTGGGCTGCAAGTAACATACAAAAAGTTAGGAGGTTTGCTGATCACCTAGAAAATATATTTCAAATCGATGAAGAAGATTCACTTGACTTCGAAGAAACATCGTTAGAAGAGTTAAACATCCGTCTAGTCACACCGAAAGAAGTTATAAGAGAAATTAAATGTTTAACTAAGAAAAAGGCGCCAGGTTTTGATTTAATTACGGGTGAGATACTACAGCATCTCCCCCGTAAAGCCGTAGTTAAAATGACAACCTTAATTAATGCCACATTTCGACTTCAATATGTTCCCAGTATGTGGAAAGTTGCGGAAGTTATAATGATTCCCAAGCCAGGAAAACCACCACACGAAGTAACATCTTACCGGCCAATCTCACTGTTACCTGTTATAGCAAAACTATTTGAGAAACTCTTTCTCAAACGTCTTAACCCCATTATTGCCAAAAAGCAGCTCATACCGGATTACCAATTCGGTTTCAGAGATAAACATTCTACCATAGAGCAGGTCCATAGAATTACAAATAATATTGAAATAGCACTAGAAGAACAAAAAGTCTGCTCCACGGTCTTTCTGGATGTAGCTCAGGCTTTTGACAAAGTGTGGCACCGAGGACTTGTTTACAAATTGAAGAAACTACTGCCTCGTCAATTTTCAAATATCCTCGAGTCATACTTAACACAAAGAACGTTTAGGGTACGACAAGAAGATGATTATTCAGAACTGAAACAAATAAAAGCTGGGGTGCCGCAAGGGAGTGTATTAGGTCCGGTCCTGTACCTCTTATACACGTGCGATATCCCTGAACTAGAAGATAACATAATCGCGACCTTTGCCGATGATACTGCTATCATGTCTACGGCAGCTACTGAAAAGGAAGCGGTAGTAAAACTACAAAGAGCTATAAATATTGTTGGCTTGTGGACCAAGAAGTGGCGGATAAGACTAAATCAGTCGAAATCAGTTCACATTAACTTTTCCAACAAGACATCAAATTACCTGCCAGTATACATTGATAACGACAAAGTGCCGTTCGAAAATTCAGCTAAGTACCTAGGTATGACGCTGGACACTAAACTACGATGGAAGGTCCATGTTAAAAAGAAGCGCGAAGAGTTGGATCTCCGTTACACTAAATTGTACTGGTTGCTCGGAAGGCATTCCACCTTATCAGTACAAAATAAATTATTGATATACAAACAAGTCCTGACACCTGTATGGACTTATGGTTGCCAGCTGTGGGGCTGCACCAGTAATAGTAACATCCAAGTGATCCAACGTTTCCAAAACAAAGTGCTCAGGGGAATAGTCAATGCTCCCTGGTACATTCGCAATTACGACCTCCACCGGGACCTTAATGTTGAGGACGTCGCTACAGTAATAAAAAAGACTGCTGGAGCACACGAACATAGGCTCCACCATCACGTGAATGTCGAGGCTATCCAACTCCTTGACACCACGGACTTAGTGAGAAGACTGAAAAGGACAAAACCATTTGAACTAGTGATTTAGTGATAATGTACGTAAATATCAAGTGCTAAAGAGTGTCTGCAACATAGAACACAAGAACAGAGTGTCTTCTTCCCTTTAATAGAGACTGTAAGTAGTGTTATTGGACACTCACTTATATAATAATCCTTTTTAGTAAATTAGGTTAGACTTAAATTACTTATTAGTCTTAAGTTAGGCTAGATCGTAATGTTCCATGATGTCTCAGTGAAGACACATGTATATAGAAAAAAAAAAAAAAAAAAAAAAAAAAAGCCCCATTTGACACGACTTGTGATACACGTTATGCTAAACATTGTTCTTATGTAACATAATTGCGTATTATTACAATTCGATCCCTTCCGTGTGAGCGACAGATGTGCTGAGGAAATTATAAAAATTGTGAATATTTCACTCGCTTTATTGCGTATTCGGCCGTTACGAATCAATTGAACACAATGGACTTGAGTTTAGCCAGTTTTTTTTGTATTTGCTGTGGATTTTAATGTAAATTTTAGGAAATATAACTGGGAAGGGATCAAGAATCAATTGATACAATATAAATTCAATCTTGTGATTGATTAGAAACTTGTTTGCAGAGATTGACGGTTGTAACAAATGTTTAATTGTCGCGTTTTTATAATATTAATCAATGGTAGTAATTATAAATTGGAATCAGTTATTGTGATTTCAAATGGCATTTTTCGTTATACTTGTTTTACAAACCGCTATACAGCTGTTATTTCACCCTATAAATAAAATTCACACACATAAATATATACAAAAAAAATGCCAGATTATGTAAATGTGTATTTTGTGGAATACACACTCGGTGGGGGTTTTCCCTGGGAGAACATTCAATTGTTTACAGGAAGAGTATACTTCTCCCTCAAAGGCCGGTAACACACCCACTAAAATTGATGTCGATGGGCTGCGATGACTGCCCTCTTTGGTCGTCTCGTAGACTCGTTTGCCCCCTTATATTTTAAAGAGTGTTTTAGTTTTAAATGCTGCATATAGGAAGTGTTATAAATTTTTTATCTACTATATCGTTCCGGTCCATCTCGCAGGTGAGAGCTGCGACAATCACCCCGGCCGATAGTATGATCGCAAAGGATTCACATTGAATATTTATCCCTGAATAGGATCGCCCTTTGTTCTCCTCGGACGTTTAAACTTTTGATTCTGCAAAGGCAACATTGAACTGGACCCTCGCTATTCAATATTAATGTATTTTGTACTTTAAGTTAAGGAGTTAAAGTCGATTTTAATGTTTTCACTTAGGACGTTGTAGACAGGTGGCTAGTTCTGTCCTTGCGTCACGGACTCTCCCCTTCCGGGTGTGATGAATAATTCCCTTTTTCTCTTAGAAATGTCATTGCAAACTATCGATACGCATCATAGGGTTTAGAAATCAAAAGAATATAATAAAATTTACAACATTAATACATTTTGAATGGATTTATGTACTTTTGATCTGAGAAGTAATTTCAATGGTCAAAAAAATAACTTAGGTAGAATTTATAAATAAATGAGAAACAATCAGACATAATTGTTACTGGAAGTTCCAAAACCCAATCGGCAAGTGAATGGTTCAGCGATGTAACCTGGTTATAATACACATTAACTATAAACCACAGGAGTATATATAAATTTAAAATATCAATACTATAACAGTATACAAGCAGAACAAAACTAAGATAAACATAACAAAACATAATCTAGATTTTAGACTAATGATTCAAATTCTCTATTTATACGCATATTTTTCATTTACAATCCGCTACAAAATGATAAACTTTAATATACATCCAGTAAATTAAAGTTTGCGTGCGTTCCATCATGTACTTTCACAATACATTAAACATATTTGTAAAAGAACAGAGTGTCCATCGCCATCACTTATCATCAGTTGAAAATCCTGCCCCTTGTTCTATAAAAAAATCCGATTGGCCGTAAAATGCTTTAAATTCCAATTAAGTGTAAATCAGCCCAAAACTCTCCTTCTAATTACAAAACAAAACAGCTAATAATAAAGTCAAAGATGTTGAAGACCAATCATTGAACGTGAGCAACTTCCACTCTTCCTAGTCGGTCTCATGCGTCCTAGAAAGCCTAGACCGACCCTCACAGTCCTTTACAAAGTCTACAGCGGAGCCAAAACATATTTTTTGTACACGAGTACGGTCCAACAGAGCTCAATAAAATGGACAGCTCGATCACTCCTTTCAAGGCCCATTCATAACGTCTTTCAAACGTCTCGGGTTGTTTGTGACGCTGTCACCTTTTCACGGAACATCTCCGCTGTCAAATCTTGCACAAATTCAAAAATAACATTTTTTCAAACGTTCCTGTACAAACGTCCGATACGTTTAGCGCTTGCTCTTTGTTTGATGCAAACATGGGACGTGGTCTTATCTCCCATTGATCACCCTAAAGGATAACGTATTTTAAATAAGTTTTTAGATACAAACATCAATTTTGTTAGACCAAGAATATATTTGTAGTACTTATATGCAATATATATATATAGTTTTAGTGCGAGTGTTTACAGAATTTGTGTATAGCAATCGAAGATCCTAAAAACATTTATAGATCTCCCCATAGAGTTTTTAAAATTACTTAATGTATACATTAAGTAATTTAAGTAATTTTGAAAAAACAAAATTATCCTATTAATGATTATTTGAGTGAATCTGTATAATATTAATTAATTATCAATCTCAAATAATCATTGGTATATTAATTTAATATTTTCATAATATGTTTTAATAATGCGGTATATGCAGTATAATAATGTAAGCATATGAAATGATTGATAGTGTAACATGTAACTTCTATGTAAAATTCTACATTTTAAATATGTAAGAAAAACAATGCGTGGCAGAATATGCAATGTTTAGATTGTATCACCATCTTTATTTTAGTACCTTATTCCTGCAAATAAATTATTATTATTATACTTAACGGATATAAAAGTAATTTTAACATTATAACGTTATTCGTTAGAAGTCATGACATAGAGACTGTGACTACGGCGTCGTACGTCCTGTAACACCCACAATGTTCAGAATAAAGAATATAATAAAATCCCTATATACTATATGAACATAGAAATTTCCTTTTTAACCTAATTTGTGTATAATTGTGTATAAATAATATTTTTATCAAATTTAAACACAATTGTTAGGATATTATCTAGATGTCAATTTGTTTCAAATTCCGAGGGTGAAATAGACAAAGTCAAACCAAAGACACCGCACAATGATCTCTTAGCTTGACATGAATTTCGCGATTTTTTAAAACACGTCCTCGTGCCACACTCTATTGTGATGCAACGAAATGCATAATTCGAGCACATGTCGATTTTTTACCGTAGTGACCTCCATCCAGGAATGCAAAAAGACTATTGAATATTTTTTGACCCGTGGATATTACAAAAAGTGTCCAGGTGGTACCTAAAGGACGTTACTTTTTTTATTCTACAAAGCACGCTTTTGAGGGAGCTTTTATGCAATTTTTAACTTATTTATGACATTCGATTTGAGACCCGCTGTGCTAAGGTTAAGTTCAATTTGCACATGAAGATTCCTTTTTTGCATAATACCGACGACAGATTAGGAAGATGGGACGATATGAGGAGACATTAAACCAAATGTATTATTCGGCAATTTAGCTCTGACATTTTCGATTTGAATGTCCTTGCCATAAAGAATCGCTTGTAACTAAATATTTAAGATAATAAATTTTAAATTACACTGAAACTGAAACTCGAAATAATTTTCTTCGTATAGGTAACCAAGTACACTTATGAACGCCAACAGAGTAGAAGTTATATTGATTCTAAATTTACATTAAGTACCAGTTCGCAAGTCATGGGCGTAGCGCGGGCAAGTAGAACTGGCAAGAAACTTTCAAGTATTCAGTCATACAATTTGTTTATATGGCAGAGCAGCCAATAAATATTTGAGCTGCAAGTCAATCCCAAGGACCACTGCAACAGACCAAAATTAAAAAATATATATTCATTTTAAATATTTTATTATTACTATTTTAGTTAAGAATGTTTTAAATACTGTATTGTATAATTGTTTGTTATGTTTAGATTTGAATAACAATACGATATCGCTATTCTACTGAACCTTATAAATAAACAAATTGTCGAACGTATGACTTAGTTTTAATGCCCTATAACGCAGCTTTAGTTTCGGACATTCGAATCCTTTCCAAAAAAATACTACGGTCGACCTTTGTAGTAGAACTTCTGGCTTTGACAACTTCAAATTACTCAACACCCTCTCCTAATATCAGCAACTCCCTAAACCATTGCTTTCATGTCCAATGTCAGGAACAAATCACTACTCATAAGTGTACGTTTACTAAAGAGTTGAGTCTTATAACTATAATAGTTTTGACGTCTAAACAGCATTGGTACATTGTACAATATTACCTATATTGCTCGTAATTAGCCTTCTTATCCTAAGGAATATTGATATTAATTGCTATCGACTTAGGGTCCTTCGAGAAGAGAGCGTACCAATTCTTAAAATGCCAGCAACGCACTCGCGAGCACTCTGGCATTGAGAGTGTCCATGGGCGGCGGTTTCACTTAACATCAGGTAAGCCTCCTGCCTGCTTGCCCCCTGTTCTATAAAAAAAAACTAATTCGTAATATTCTTACGTTGGGATCGAACAAGGTTTTCTGGATTACATATTATTGGTAAACTTATAACATATAACACGAAGTGCGTACAATAAATTAAATATTACTCACACACTAACGCTGTATTAATATACGTGAACAAACAGAGCTAAAAGGCATAATTAATTACAATTTTTGTCTGCGGCAACTTTCCGATCATATGCCAAAATGGAGTAGATACATCTTATTTCAATCATTAGAAATAATTAAATACAATTATCATTTTGAGATATAAACAGTTTAATGTGTATTTAAAAGTAGTTTAATAGATTAAACTCAGATTAATGCGATTGTCATTTTTGTAAAAAGTACATCAAATAAAAAAATAATGATCGGATTACGTTCAGGCCAGCTGCGGGCAGTGAATTTTTTTTAATTCTCGAATTGCATTTAGGATACTTCCGATCTGCGTCGTATCTAATTCAAAATTCATTAATCTTATTCGATCTGAGAACAAAATCCACTTGTGCATGGTCAGTAGACAGGAAATTGTTTTATAACTATGCATGGAGATAAAAAAGTGTGAAGTTTTACGTTTTGTATTTGAACAAAAAGAGCAGTGCAGAGCAGTGTTCGCCTAGTGGCTTCAACGTGCCACTCTCATACCTGAGGTCGTAGATTCGATCCCGGGCTGTACACAAATGAACTTTCTTTCTATGTGCGCATTTAACATTTGCTCGAACGATGAAGGAAACTTCGTGAGGAAACCAACCCTTCCTAGACCCAAAAAGTCGACGACGTGTGTCAGGCTGATCACCTACTTGCCTCTTAGATTTAAAAATGATCATGAAACAGGTTCAGGAATCTGAGGCCAGGACCTAAAGAGGTTGTAGCGCCACTGATTTATTTTATTTTTATTTGAACAAAAGGGTAGAGAACGTTATAATTACTAATTTACCCTATCGCTACAATGAGGTTGATTGTAGCGATAGGTTCACATCTTCATTTTAGCTCGGAAGTCCTGAATTCTAGAAGATTTAAATAACTCCGACAAAGGGCGTAAAAACGATTAAAATCGTGGGCATGTTCTTTGAATGGATCAAGTTCTTAAACACCACAATTTGAAGCTTTGCCATTTGAGGGATTTGACACTAATGCTGAAACGGCAGAAAATATTAATCGCGAAAAGAGCATTTAATGTTGATTTTTATTGTGTGGGTGCACCTTCGTCACTCAAAATTTTTGTATTCCGATCAAAATTCTTTCATTGTGCAGTGTTATGATTGACAACGGAAACCGTGCAAAATTAGGAATATAAATATATAATAAAAGATACTCTATCGTTGTTTGAAACCCAAACAAAACAAAATTCACAATTTTCATAACCTACTGATAAAAATATTTAATTGTTTCTTGATTTTTTTTTGCTGCAGTTCCTGCTTAATTTTAATATAAATATTGTTTAATACATACACGCTTGCATTTCTTTAAAATAGTATAAAAACATTATACATATTTAAAATGTTCATTTGTAGAAAATATTTAAATAATAAAACTTTCTTAAGCGAAGAAAAGTATGCCTCATGTTGCAGTGTATCTTTAACTCTGGCAGCATATCATTGCGATACATATTCATGGAGTGAGGAAAGCACCAACTATGGGGTCACCGGTTCTATCTACCAGGCCCCAACTTAAGTCTTTAAGCAGTACTTGTGCTCTTGAACCCCACGGCCCAAGAGTCATTAATCCAAAGGGAACATCATGGAAGTTGGAGGAAAGAATCTTATAATAAGTGTATAAAATGCTGTTAAATAAATCTTCTAGTCCACAAATTCCTATGTACCGATGTCTATGATGCTGGAGTGGTTTATTGACAGTTTTCTTTACTTTAATAAATGATATTTTGATTTAATTGATCTGTACTTTATTTTTTAGTTATTATTATAATTGATAATTGTTAGAACATTTTAAATATACTATTGGTACGCTCTTTTCATGAAGGACCCTAAGTCGGATTGATTCGGAAATACTTCAGCATATACTCGAGTACATACATCTTCATCGGCATAGGTTCAGGCAGCATAATAAGCAAAGAGCGGTAGTCTCTTAGAGAAAATATTGTTATCATAATTGTAGTTATAAAAAAACTATCAAGGAGTATACATAAAAATATACTTTATCATTTAAAAGGCATTCCAAATCTCTAAATGTATTTGAAATGTTTCTTTACTCTTTTATGCAATTCGTATCCTGTTTAACCACAATTTTCTTACATAACAAATACTTAGTATTGTTCAATTACTTCGCGATCGTAACTTTTTGCCTTGGGTCAACATAATGCCGGAGAATATTATATTTCTCGATAGAAAATATCCCATTTCCGCATCTTCCCATAACAATGAGTTCGCCATCCAACTATTCAAATACAGCACGGTGTGGGTAAACCGATTTTTTGCACAACGAGCGAATTAATGGATAACTAGAGCCGATGCAAAATAAAAAACATGCTTATTAAATGTTGGTTTCACGTAATAACACGTTGATGTTCGCTTTATTGTTTCCAGGCCGCGCCAACATATCCGGTTACCGCAGCTCAATATTTTGCCTCCCGATGAAAGGGAAACTTCGTAGTTTTTTCTTAAAGAATTCGTTTTTGCTCCTTGAACGCGGAAGTCGTACTTATGCAAAAGCTGAGCCAAGGGAATCGATTTCGCTTACGCAATCTGTAACCGCCAGTTGCCATACAATTATAACATTTTATTCATCGAAATGAACGTTAGTAATTATCGTGCTTTTGTTAATACTTCACGGTAGCTTTTTATTACTTTCGCGGCCATATCCGTTATTTTAGCATTAATTGAAGTGTCTGCGATTTGCCGAATTCAAAGAATTTCTCCCGAGAACATTTATCAAATTAACAAAGAGAGTGAAACCTCTCTCAAAAGAAGCCTGCGCCGGACAGATTTAATTTGTTGCGAAGGCCTTTATAATTGGAACATAAAGATTGTGAGTAATTAATTTTCGCAGCGAGTCAGAAGCAAAGAGGCTGTGCATTGAGCCGGGCGGCGGGAGCACCGCGCCTAATTAATATTAATGACCCCGGGAGGCGCCGCGGCCGCTGCCCCATCGGTGAGACGCCGCTGGCCACCACCTCGCACTTCCTTTTTAATGTGATCGCTATTTTTTATACATTTCTATAATATGTAGTATGGAATCGGACTGTTCACATGAACTGCGCGTTGGAAGGTTTGGTGTGAGAGTTATCACATGTGAAACAAATGAGTATTCGAAATATTTAACAAATTATTTATTGCCTCCTTTTGAGAAAGTTGCCACTAGTATTTCAATTAAGACATGATTTTCATAATGTATATTTAGTAGGTATAGCTTTTAATTTTATTGATAATTGAAATATAATAAACGGCTAAGATGTCGACTACTGGAACGCAGTATCTGTTCAACGTGCTTTATTTTGTTGGATGGACCATAAAAACTCATGTCTGATTAGTGTCTTAGATAATCCTTGAATTCTCGTCACTGTCCTATATAATTAGTGTCTAGAACTAAAGATTCAAGGCAACATTAATCATATTTTTTCCATACCCAATTATTAAAAGTTTATCTAATAGTAGGAGTATATATTTATACATGTTAATCATTTTATTTATATAAAATTTTGTTTATTGACAATACCATTTACTAATTCTAAGATCTATACATATACAACGTGATGTCGATTATGTGTTAATACGACATAATAGAAACATATAATGTGATTTGCCGTGCAATGTACATAAGGAGGTGTGGTGAGTGGTGAGTGGTGAGCGATGGGACGGCGCTAAAAGCCGGACGGAAGCCGCGGACCGCCGGCTCGGGTTACAGGCCACATCGTGGGATCCGAAGCAAACGTGCTTAGGGCTGTCCATATCTTAATTAAAGCTTTAGTAAAACTTGTAAGCATCAGGAATGATTTCTCACAGGTATCAAGAGAATATGACTTGTTCATTACGAAACGAAAAGTGTTTAATTATAGTTTAATAAATTTTGATGAGAGTAAAATATTATATTTCCTCGGCTGATCGTCACACATTTTTATTTTGATGTTATTCCCTATTTTTAATACATAGTTACGTCCACAATTTATCATTTGTTTTTTATTGTTTGCCTACAGTACTCACTATGAGTCTTTGCGCGTTTTATGAACTATAGGCAAGGTATCAGTATTAGTCTAACCTCTTTCATTGTTCATACACTAATAAAATTTCCCCAAATCTTAGTACATATATCATAACGAGGTATGAATTCAGGACTTACTATTCTTGTAAGATATTGCGTATGCGACGTCCACCGAACCGTTCTGTGTGGTAAATCAAGTATGGAACAAAAACATCCTTTATTGGTTTTACTCGTGATTTTTAAGTGACTTCGGTAACCAAAACAGGGCTTTTTTGTATGTGTTTGCACTTATTTTGCGTTGAGGTGAACATTATGACATTTTAAAGAGATTTTAGAATGTTATCTAAGATTTGCAGCGTTTGAGGCAAAATTATATTCAAACTCCAACTCAACTATCGGCTACTTGTTTTTTTTAAGGTTTACATAACATAATTATTATATATGTAAAGATTTTATGTTTTATCAAATATAACAATTACTTCATAGTAAAAAGTATTATTTTGCTGGTGGCAACCCTGATATTATTGCACAAACATGAGAATATGGGTATATTCCGCGAGTCTTCCTGTCCATATGCGACTCATTTGGTCTGTATACTTAAGATCACAAACAAAAACCTAACACCCCACTTGATTTTTTGTCCATTCCAGTGGATTTTAAGATTCCAGACTGCCTGACTTTCATATCCACAACCCATCTATTAATGAATTCTACTAACTTTGCCATTTATGAATTAACACTTCATTAATTGATATATAAAAGATTATGCTTTAAAAAATAATTTCGCCATGTTGTTGTTTGTTTTTCTTATTATTACATTATTTTTTTCTTTTCACAAGTATATGGGCGTATGTGGTTACAAAATCGGAACAATTTCCAAGGAAATTGAAGCAGTCAATTATTTTTGCACTGAAAACTTCAGAGGAAAAATTTACACAGTTACTCTGGATAACATATACAAACTCGAAAACAGATACAGTCGATACTCATTCATAACTAGTTCAAACATGCCCATATAAACTATATAATAGAAATCGAAATACAGCGTAAATATGAATAAAACTCAAAAAATACCGATGGCTTATCTGTAAGTACAAAAAACATTATTTGCAACATGTTCTGGCGGTGTTCACTTGCACAAAGGGCATGGCAAATGTAGGTAAGAAGGTTATAATCGAGTCTAAAGTGGGTTAAGCAAAAAGCGGCATATGTTTTGTAAAAAATTTCAAAGAACTCGAAAAATCCTTTTAATCTGCACGTGTGCGAGTTCAGGCGAGCGAAAGTCTTCGCGTGCGATATCTTGACTTTATTCACTGGGATAGCCTTTGTTTGCCGACTATAGATTCGATAGATCATGTGCTCTTGTGTTCTTTAACTTTCACTAATAGTATGATTAAAACCTGTATCACAACCACTTAGATATTTGTATCTGTATCGTGATCATTTCGTCAAAAAGGCAAGTAGGTGATCAGGTTTTGCATCTAAGAATTGGTTTCCTCGCAATGTTTAATGTCACATTTTTAACTAAAGTACTTATTTGTCTCTTACAGTTGAATTGTGTTTCCGACGAGTTGAAAAGAGCCAGATTACTTTAGTTAAAATTAACAGATTTTTTTATATTTTTAATACATATCTAAAAATTATTCTTCATAATATCTCAATTTCTTGCTACATTCACAATTTGTACTGATAAACAGAACCAGATTTTGTTTAATTATGTATCAACCTAACAATTATTAGTAAACAATTTCCCTTGCCAAAACTGACAGAAACTAACAAATTCCTCTTTCACATGTTTAAAACTAAACAAGGGCTTATTTTTCGAGGCTAAACAATTAAATTGCAATAACATCCAATGTTACCGCACTTTATAAAGATAAGTTATTGTAAGTTTAAATACCTCCCAGCAATTTGCTGTGGTCCGGCGAAGCAACCAAGCAAAATACAAGATACATTTAACCACTAGACTGTGAAATCACGCGTTCAACATTCTTTGACGTAAAATACCGACAATCGCTCTTTTAAATTCATACGAACAGATATTGATGCAAAATGTACTATTTAAATATATATTTAATATAAGTAGCGGACTCTCGCTAAGAACCACTCAAAAGCACTCGAAACGTCGAATTAGGCAAATTATGAGTAATAAATTCGTGTTTATACTCGTCGTAGAACATTTATTTAAATACGCATTTAAGTAAACCAAAGCTATTAAGATTGTAATTAGTTTAGTGTTAGTTTTATAAGAGAGAGAGTTAGTTTTCATTTCTGTTTTATCGAGTATGGGACTTTTAGCAATATCTAGCATTTTTTTCGTATACAAGATTTTATATTTTTGGCGTTGCTCTCGCCAACTTTGGAATGGTACAGTACAAAAACAATTAATAAATAAAAAGAAGAAGAAAAAATAAATATTTATTCTGCCATTTTATTGCTAAATGTTGGCTGTTAACAACTTGAATTTTCGGGTATCTAGCGTAAGATACTGAAAAGCTTCTTCACTCACGTACCTTCCGCAACCACGACTTCTTCCGTCTACCAGCCCGTCTCTTGCCTTGAGTTTTACCCATCGTTATAAGCTGTAACAACGCAAAATGTATCTGAAATATACAACTTTCCGTACTGTCTGCATAAACTTAGTGTCATCTCGATTTATTGAAGGACTCTTTCATTTCAAATAATAATTTTGAGCAATTTGTAATAGAAGATACCAAATTAACGAATACTATGAGAACGACTTTCGCCAACGAATAATAATAACCAATATCCAAACTTAATTCTGCTTTTAGAACTGTAAGTATGTATGTCAGGAGTATGTATAGGGCCTATAAAATATATAACATAACACAATTTAAACTTATTCATCCATTTTTAAATCTACCTGATATCAAAAACAAAGATATCTAAACGTATATAAAATTGTGTAAAAAAATTAAAAGTGCAAGTGTTCAATACTTCATTTTCTCCGCATCACATTCCATATTTTTTGCGCATCCTTTGTGATGTCGAATGTGAGTTATAAATGATCGTACCGATATCGACACAATAACTAAACCCATAGCTTTGATTACTGGAAAAGAGCCAGTATTGCACAAAATATACTATTAAAATAGTATATACACAAAAATACGGGTAGTATATTATATATTACCGATATCTTATCTTTACAAATTAAGATTTTATTTGTACCTATCTATTTTTAATTTAAATGCTTTTTAGAACAATTCAAGTAATCATATTTATTATCGTTTCTCTAAAGCAATAGATAACTATATAGATACTAAATATCTATTACATAAAGATTAATAACTATCCACGCTCAAAGACATTAATATGTACTTTCAATTCGAAACAACGCAAGTGACTTGCGTTTAAATGACGTAAAACAAGATTGATCCTTTCAGAGAAAACATCCCGAGAGTAATTAACCCGTTTTTTGTCCTGCATTTGATTTATTTTAGGATCCATTTGGTATTTGCGAAACTCCAGCCTTTTCGGCAAGCCTGTGCGTCTCAAACTATCGTCTCGTATAGATATATACATGTAAACATGATACATATTTCCTGATAAATCCGACATTTCAAAATATTCCAAAGCCTTTGACCATAACACAACAATTATTGATCTTTCATTCTACAAATATATACTCTTATCAAAGAGCAATAAAATACTATTGATACACGAGTTATCGCAACTTTGACAAGCGTCGTGTTTAATAAGTCCCTTCTCCGAAATCGATTCCGGGAATAGTAAAAAGCGCAGGTACGTATCGAGAGTGAAAGGGTCGTTGCAATTCGAGAACTAGCCCAGTTTCACTGAAGACTGACCTACGTTTTTGTTGCACATCCAGGGCCGGAATGATATGGGAACTCAACGGGCACTGCGGGTTCTTCGACATCCCTAGTGAATTTTTGTCTGCAATTTCATTGTAGTTCAAGCAAGCTTGTAGATGCAGATGTCTCCTTATTTGTTTATTCGAAGTACATAGCAATCCCTATTGGATTCAAGTTTTAAGATTACATCACATCTCTGATGAAAAACATCTTCCATCCATCATTATCAAGAGCCACATCATCACACATTTATGTATATAAATACCTATGTCATAGACTTACATACAGTTGCTTGCCCTAATAATCGATAGTTCAGGGCCCAAACAGTGTTATGGGGCCCTAAGACAATGTTACGCTGCTGTATAGATCAGATGGGCCATTGATTACGCGCATCCAAAGTAGAAACACGTGGGAATCTGTCCTTTCAACTGATTTGCCGATTTGCTATTATTTCCATTTTAAGTGTCGTTTTACATATTTCGTGGTATCCAAATCAAGAAAGGAAACTAGGCACAAAGAGCCTAGATTCTTCATTATTTATGTGAATTACTTATGTCACCGATGCCGTTTTAATTATAGAAATACTTCTAATTGTCCTCTTTTATTGTATTGCTTTTTTAATGATTCGATTTACGCTGAACTTAAAAAAGGTCAAACTAGTGGTTAAAAATTAGACTAAGTTACTTGTGAGCAATGAGAGAAGTGTTGGCATTGTGGAATTCAGCGTGAGACTCTCATCTCTGAGGTCGTAGGTGCGATACCCGGCTATGCGATACCAGGCCCTGACCTAATAATAAATGAAAAATAAAATGAGGATTTTTTTGAGGAATAACTCCAATGAAGTAAAACTTCACACAATAAAAACACTAGATGCAATGTAAACAAAATTTAATCCGTACTCAACCTGCGTCCCAAAAGATTTAGGTAATTTTATTTTTGGAGAAAGCTGTCATGTCTCGATGCGAGCCAACATTTCCCACGCATTGTGTACACGACTTGCATTAGATCGACCCTTTCATATATTTGAATGTTTTGCGCAAATTAATACAATACTTTCTACGTCGTGGGAATGCAGGTGAGAAGGGGGTTCTAACTTCTACCTACGCTTTTTGCACAGTCCGATGCGGTTGCACAAAACTTATTATTAGCCCTTTACAAACGTCAAGCAATGTTCGGCTAATAGATTATTTATGGAGACAGCATCTCCGTTTGAAATATAGGGGTTTCTTTGGATTGGAGATAACGGCGGTGTTTGTTATTTGTAATAAATTGGCAAAATTATACAAGGATGGCTACCTAGAACACATAAAATGTTAAGTTAAACGACAAAAATTTAAAATTATCACGTTGTGATATCAGATAAGTTGCGTCAAGGGCAAGTTAATAAATAAAAAACGTTGAACTAGCTCTTGTACTAAACATGAATTTAAAAAATATACAGTGGCATTACAACCATTTGAAGTCTGGGCCTCAGATTTCTATAATAGGCAATTCAGGGATCAGTCTCCTGTGTCTGGCGTCGACTTTTTGGGTCTAAGACAAGCCGGTTACCTCACGATATTCTCTTCACTCTTCGAGCGAATGTTAAATACGCACATAGACAAAAAGTTCATTGGTGCACAGCCGGGGTTCAAACCTACTTCCTCAGATACGAGAGTCGCACGCTTAAGCAACCAGGCCAGCACTGTTGCACACTAATTTAAGTACTGTTTTACGAAAGAGTGTAATAACCCACCAGTAAAATCTAATCTAAATGTAACATAAACTAATACACGCTCAGCTGTGAGCTGTGAAATGTATAACAATAAACGGTTTAAATTCTTTATGTGTATCTAAAATTATACACAAATTGAGACATAAAGATTAAAACGTAATAACCGTGTTGACAAGATTTAAAACCGTAAATGAAAGGGGCCAAGGTGTTAGAAATAATCCTTGTGTAGTTGCGAAAGTCACGTTAACTAACCAGCTTTAACTGAACGATAATGTGACAAAAGTTAATTTTAAAAGTCATCAGATTAACCCTCTAATCGCTTATGCAATGGTGTAATCATAGCTCGACGCGGGATAAACACGTTCGTGAATTATTTTTGCAATTACAATTGACTCATTAATTAAAGCGTATCAATTCGTAAGACGCCGGCAACGCGCTCGCGAGCCCTCTGGCATTGAGTGTCTATGAGTGACAACTCTATATAAAAACAAAAATCTAAATTAAAGGGTTTTGAGTGGTCTGTGAACCGCTGTTAGATCTTTGTAATATTATTATAGGGCTTATATAATCGAATAACATTGATACATACTTACGATTCTATCGTCAGCCGTGTTTTATGCAAATTGAGTTTAGGTACTTAAACCGTCGGGTTCTTAAACATACGCTAACTATAACACTGCCTAAAACCTATTTATTTTAATATTTTATTGCCAAATAAGAACCAAATAATTGAAATTCTGGTCATTGAAATTCGCTGTGCTTCATCTAAAAAATCAGTAATAATCTAGATGTTCGTCAAGATACCATACGCAAACGATTTATAGAAAAAAGTATATAAGTAATAACATTGACAATATCATGTACGCACTCAATTAGGCATACTTTGTCCCCTTATAAATAACAGCAACCCTTTCACTTACCTATGTACAATAACCCTTTCTCTTCATCCAATCAAACGCAGCGCGAGAGAGAAATATAAGCGGAGATAAAAAACATAAAAAGACGATCAAGGCGGCGCGCACGCCGATGCCGAGGGGCCTAATAATAACCCTTTCGTTATGGAAGGGTTAAACAGCCAATCCGATGCAAGGCGTGGCACTGCTTTAATTAAAGTGATCCTTGCTCCCTCCATATTGAAGTTTGAGGATTCATTAGGTTGATTTTGTTCGCTATCAGATTATTAAATAATTATAATAAAGATTAGGCGGCTATATTATAAAAGGTGATCGTGTTTGTTAACATTAGGATGTTATTTGGGTTAAAATAAGATGTCAAACAACAGTCAGCCATTGCCGCATTCTGCCATTTTTCTTTGAATAGCAATACACACAAATTTGGTTTGATAATCTAAAAATTGAAGCGGATTACAATACATGAAAAGCCCCCGCTTCCAGTTAAAACTAGTTTGAAAGAATATTTAACATGGCTACTGTGATAAAAATACTCCCGCATGCACACAAACGAATTAAGTGCGGTCACCCTCTGAACATAATTGAAAACAACCAACGATAATCCATGTACAATCACATACAACATTTTATTCAGTCATTTTCAAAGGTTCACAAACTGACGTTTGTCTTATGAGTTAATTACACGTTAAAAAGTCTCCGGAATGATTCATACTAAACACACAATTAAACATAAATATATTTACACAATTTTTGTTAAGTAAGATATTTTTTTAGACTTAGGACTGAAGATGTTGGCGTAATTAACATATCAAACCTCAAATTTTCAAGAAAAAAAGGGTGTATATAGAATTATTCATCGTATTCTTTACTCATCGGTGTAGCTGTAATGTAGTTATTTAATCATGGTTGACGTGGTCATTCATAAAATTCAATGAATAGATCATATGATTTCATATGATGAACTTGGAATAGATAAACTTTTCTTCGTAACTATACTGGTAATTTGATTAACTTTATGTACAAATTATAACTACATATTGACCACATATTTTTATTGACACGTTATAGATAGTTCAATTACAATATTAATGATGCGAAGTTTATCATCTTTACAAATGTAGGCCCAGAATACATTTACCAAAAAAATACAAACTAACTGCGTATTTATGATACATGATAAAAATGCGTATGATTTCTAATATTTTTGGCCTAGTGGCTTGAGCATGCTTTTATTTCTGAGATCGCAGGTATGTCGCAGCCAGGATTCAAGAGCCGTGCCAGTATTTACGTCCATACACCCATTTATTAGGTCGTACGGTACAGGAAAAGTCGTGAAAAATACCGGCAAGCCATGGACTTAAAAACCGGACAGCGTGTGTAAGGCACAGATACTGAAATCTGATGTTTGTAGGCTCACCGATTTTTTGATTACAAGGAATCAGTCCTTGGCAACTAATTAATTACACTTTTTAATTTGGGCATTACTCCGCTCATCAGATATCTACTGTGAAATTATCACATGAAAAATTGAATGCTAGCTTGAAACGTGAAATCTAGAGGTTGCATTTTTTAGTAAGTCCGTTTTTCATACCTTTTATTAAATATGTACTATTATTAAATTATAATAAACGCTGAATTTACGTTATAAAAATAAAAGAAGACAAAACTTTTATTTTAGCTTCGTCTACTTTTATTCACTTTATTACAGCCATTAATGCTAAGAAGAGTTATTTCCAGATAACCCAAACAAGAAAATACGACAAGGAAACTGATAAAATACCCATTATTTAACCAAACCTGCATGTCTATTAACATGTTAAACCACAGTTGATTAGTCCCCAGTCAGCAAATGTATTGCTAAGTTACGGCCTAACCGCACGTCATGGAGTCTCTAAACAGCAATAATAGGGAAACGTAGAATGTCCCGTATGAATCATACTTTTTGAACATCTAATAAAATGAATTTTTGGTAAAGTGCTATACAAAAAGCATGAATGTTGTGTAAAGATAGGGGCGTATTCACAGTATATGAGGGTGATTGTTTAAGATAATTGGTTAAGCACCTAATTGCCACTGGACACGACACTTTGCTTTTTGGTTTCACTCTAAGAAGATTTCATCTTATTTCATTTATTATATAGAACTGAGATCAAGCGGAAAAAGGAAATATTATTTTGAATTGTTTCGGAAATACTTCGATGGGCAGCCGGTTCCACACTGTTGTTCAACGACGGACATTGAGGTTATACGGGAAAACGTCAAAGTAAGTCCATGAGTATATTTTCAAAACTATATCAATCACAAAGGCACAATTACAGAAGTCATATAAATAAATAATTATTTATTTAGGTCTTTAATTATAATTAAAGACCTGATAATAACAACTATATATGATAATCTCTGTTTAATTGTGTTTAGATAAAACAGAAATACAAAAGAATATAGACAAATAACTAACTAACATTTGTTACATTATATACAATTTGTTTGAAAACCTTAACCTTGTGTGGCATTCGTACAAACATCAATTTACATCAATAAAAATAATATAAAAACGTTTCTGCTTACACTGCAATAATAAGATCAGTAAGTATGGCTATTTCTATAAGGTTTTGACATTGGTACATTGTACTCCCAGTACAGTGTTCAAAAGAACATGTAACGAGTAATCGATTGTCTTGTACGAGAGGGCTTCACGTTGTCCAACATGTTATTTAATTACTACGTAATCCGGTCAACAAAGCGCATTAGTCAAATTAACACGACATAAACTTTGGCGTGCCCTCTGATTAGTGGACACCCGCGGGCGCGACTCCTGCCTAATTGACCTAAAAGTGTTCATCACGAATCGGTCGAAAACATAGCTTTTAGGGTTGTTAGCGCTAACTTCGTTCTACTGAGCTATTTAATATTTATCAGTATTCCTTCAGTTACTTATTATACAATATCTAAACAATTATAGACAAAAGGCAAAAACGGAATGCACTTTCAAATATAAATATAACTTTACAAATTATAAATACCAGTATAATATATTGTAAGATGCATTGATGATTATATATAGAATATAATATGTATTTTTCTTAAATGTTTGCGTGGATGCTTGCGCAGTTATATTTATGTTTAGTTTTAACTAAATGATCTTTCGAATGGTAATCGTACTTAGGTAGTTTCGACTTTACTTGTTGAAATTATCGAACAGTTTGTAGTGAAACTATATTCTGTACGATGTGATTATAGTGCTGCTATATATATGTGGCATCGTACCGAGACATGTAATTGGGTTTCTCATAAACATATCACTTTTTTGATCAACATTTTTTATGGTACAACAGGCAAACAAGGCAGGACACTTATTACTTGCCGCCGCCCATAGACACCTGTAACACTAAAAAGCATGCAAATGCGATGTTAAAAGATGATACTTACTCTCTTTTAATTGACATTAGTTTGCTTTGCTTAATTTATAATTGAATATTGTTTGAGCAGTTGAATGGCAGTCCTTCAACGCAATAATTCGTAGTCAAAAGAATTTATTTAAATTAAAGGTTTCTGTCAACACAGCTGCAGTGGTCTTAGTAAATGTAAAATGATATAATTATATAAAAGTACTATATATTATACTATATATTTTTTTTTTCGATGTTTCTTTTATTGATAAGATAAGTTAATTGTTACGTAAAATACTCTAAAAGCTACAAGCTATAAATTTTGAATTTATAGCTTGTAATTTATGAAGCAACAAATTTGCTATTAAATGAAATTAAAAACCTTGTAGCAATTTTTCCAGCTGTCAGTTACTTGGCAATGGTGATACCTCTTTTATTGGGCAAACGGATATAGCTTATAAATCTTTTTCATACTCTAAATGTGTGAACATGACAAAATAAATTAACCAACTATTACGCAATATTTATGTTTATAAACGACTTATTAATCCAAATAGTATTTTTTTTTTATTATTTCTTCATCTCTTGTTTTTTTATTATGAATTGTTGTGTTCAACACAACCCACAGATATTGTGTTCGATTCTCGGCTGTATTGAATGAATCTCATATATATGTGCGCAATGACTACATCTCCTCCGTTGACGTGGGTGACGTATAAAGCTCATCTTGCCCAAATAATAATTATTGATATGCTCATCTGATGGGGAACTCCATGCATTCTATGAATGTATGTATGTTAATATTACATACTTATAAAGAATATTGTATAAGTACAATAACATAACTTACATGGCCATAAACTCCAAGTTTAGTTTGACTTGGCCAAACGACGATCATAGAGAGGTAATATAAATAAATAGTGACGGAACCTCTTTCTGCTTCTTCAGCCAGCCCTAGCACTGAACATGGTAATGAGTGAGATTGATAGACCCACGCCCACTAACCCTAATCAAATTAATGGCGACTAAACACTGATTAACCTCGACGACTATAAATTTCCATAGAAGTAACATCGCAACATGGGTGCGCCTGATTTATATCTGGGCTCTTCGATTCGTTGTAAACTAAGCATTTTATGACTATTCAAATTACCCGATTCAGCCCGCGAAGCCTCTTTCATTAACTGTTTAAGTTAATTAAACTAACCACAAATGTAAAACACTTGGCGATTAAAAAGAGTGGCGAACGCTACTACGCCCTTGATTTGAGAACTGGCAGTAAATTTTAAAATTAGAAGCATTTCCTATATATTTATTTTTTGACGTTCATAAGTCTACATTAGTTAACACCTATATGCATAAATGAATTTGAATTTGATTTTGTAACAAAAAGTGACTGACGATAAATTAAAATATATTAATTATTGTTGCTACAACTAATTTAGAACTGGTCCTCAGAATTTTGTATTTGTTTCATGATCATTTGTCAATCTAACAGTTGACTTTTTGGGTATGAGGCCCGCCGGCTTACTCACGATGTTTTTCTGAATAAGATACGACGTATAAGTTAATTATTATGGCCTAGATTATTTAGTCAATGTTTAGTCTTACCATTGTTTTATTTCTTAAAAATCTTCGGAAATTCGAAAATAGATTTATTACATTTCTGATAGAGTATTGCAGCAGGCCTCTAATAAAAGAACTGGTAGATATAACAGACATTTGCCAAGGGAATCATTGAATATGTGAATAATATTTGTAATTTCCTCACGATGTTTAACTACTTGAGTAAGTATTAACTAGAAATAAAAATGTATTGGTATTTATTATATTTATTCCTTTATTACAGATTTTTACAGGATTAATACAATAGAAAAGTTATTAATAAGGCCTAAAAGTTTAAGCTAATTATAAATAATGCATTTTTTAGTGATTGCAGGCAGTAAGCAATTAAAAATAATATTCAGGGTGCGTAAGACATGCGTAAATGGCGCTTATCAGAATTTTGGATCAAAGCCTGACTTACGATTTATTCCTTCACGGAGCGAATGCTCATACTCATATAAAAATCCATTGCCCAACCGTGATTCAAACTCACGACCACCAACTAACCTCACTGCATATTTTGGATCGCTGTGATCGTAAGCCTTTAAAAACCTTTTCAACCTAACTATTACTAAGTGCAGTATAAGGAACTATTAATTATGTCCTGATTGATCGAAAAATGCCATTCAGGTTGGCATTGGGCAAACTTTCGGACAACTTTGACGTAATTAAAATCTCCCTTGAACGGACGTGTAATTTTCCTTCAAAGAGAACTTCCGTTTTAGCTCCTCCCTTGCCAGATGAAAGATTACTTTCAGCCTAAAAAGGCTTTTAAGCAACGCCAACGAAATGACCGAAGTTTTATACTTTAATGACTTAGTGCAAAATTCGCCGATTTCCGAGAAATTTTTAAACTTAGATTAAGAATTCCATGTTTGAAAGATTCACCAACATCCAACTCGGTACGAATTTTAAGTGAACAAGTAATTACTTTTTAATTACTTTGACACCGCGATTTGGTACTAAATTGTTTAGTTTCGATGTACATCGTCACCTCTTTGAATTGAGTTTCAATTAAAATTTATTTTTATTTTTTAAATGTATTATATAATATTAAATCGAGCAGTGTTGGCCTAGTGGCAATAGCGTGTGACTCTCTCATCCCTGAGGTCGTAGCTTCGATCCTTGGCTATGCACTAATGGAGTTTCATTCTATGTGCGTATTTAACATTCGCTGGAACGGCGAAGGAAAACCTTGCTTGCACCCAAAAACTCAACGGCGTGTGTCAGGCACTGGAAGCTGAAATTACCATACCATGAAATTATAATACAAGGAGAACAGACCAAAAAAGGTTGTAGCGACATTTTTAATATTATATTACAAAGTATGTTGTTAGTGTTTTTGAGCAAATTCCTGCTGTTATTTTTTTATTAATAAAAATAATTGATTAAATTTAAAACATTGCTCTTCCTTAAGTTTGTCTGTCCGCTATCCTTCACAGCCGCCGCTCTATCGTTATTGTTTCTCAAGGTTTTGATTGTTGTTGAAACATGATTGCAATACGGTACGGTTTTCCTCTTTCCTATACAGTAGTAAAATAAACACGAAAGAGTGTTAGTGAGAGGACAATCAAACATCGCGACACGGTGGACACGCACTTATTAATTGCTCGCTCCCTTTCGGAGGGCAAAAACGTCCTCCCGACTCCTGTCAGCGAGGGAAAAAATCAGTGAGCGATCGTCCCCTCGACGAGTCCATCATATTGATTGAGGGTGGGGCCATTGGTCAGCGTCCCCCGCGCCGATTCATTTATTATAGACACTGATGCTGCCTCGCGTTACCAAAACATGCACCCAATGTTGTTGCAAGATTTACAACTTGCGTTCTCAACCGTTTTGGGACAATATACATATACCATTTATTATTCACAAAACACACAGAGACATACAAAATAACAATAACAAAAAAAAAATTGTTTTTCTTTTCAAGAACAAGTTAAATTTTAAGTGTGTAATGCTGTGTTGTAAGTAGCACTGTCTACGTAAGTAAGTAGACTGTCCCAGTGCATTCTGCCAGAGACCATAGCAGCTAGTTTGTGCCTCGGTCGCAAAATATCGCATGAGAATGTAATAATATTGATACTTAGTTGAAACAAAAATAATAATAGCTGTAGAAGTTAGCAGTGTCAGTAGTGAAGCCTTGTGTAAAAGTATTAAGTAAGTAAATAAAATTAAATTTAAAAATAAGAATGTTAAGAAACAGATAAATAAATATTTTTAGAATCGATTTCGCAACGAATATACTTTGAAAAATTTACCGACTTTTTAATTATTGTTTATTTTAGTGATATTTCCTACAGCAATAATTTATATATATTATTTTTAAATCTATTCAAATTGTATTAATTTACGGCAAATATGTTACACTTTCAAATATGTATACAAATATGTATATGTAATAAAGACATCTTAATATAAGAAAACTATACCTGCCTATTACGTTACGTAAATCAGACTTGACACCTGTAGTCTGAGTTAACGCCGAATATATTTTAAATGTCTCAGAAGATTTGAACTTTCTAAATCGAGAACAATTTACACACGAGTCGCCATAAGACAGGTGAAAATTCCAATCACTTTTCATTAATTTATAAAACGAAAAGCCTTGTTTTCATTGATTTACTACTTCTAACTGGTTATATGTTGGCGAGACACCGAGAGCGTATGATAAATATTTACATTCAACGCGTTGTTATAAAAAAACGTCTTGTACAATAGTAGAGTAGTCACTCTAGATCGTCCCAAATGCTTAAGTTGGCACCCAATAGTCAATACCTACTCACTAGTCTAGCTAGCCTAGGAAAGACTGATTACATACTTTTTGTATTCTATACGGATTACAGGGCTTCACACACACATAGGCTTCTCGGGGATATCAGATATGTCTTTGTATGTGTAGTAACACTGAAATTGTATTATCTTTACTAATATTGATTATTTTTATGCAATTCGAATGCAATGAACATTTAATTTTACTAAATAAATACAGAATTTTAGAGTTTAATAAATAAAAATACGCATTTCTTTTAAATAAAAAGAGGCGATAATTTTAGCTATGATATGTTTTATCATAGCTAAAATTAAAGTTCTTAGTGTATCATCAGCGGTATTATAAGGAAAAATAAAAGTGAGGAAAAGAGAAAGTTTTCTCCTTAAAATATGTAGAGAAAGTGAAAAGTAAGAGGGTGGCGGGGCATCGCGCGGTCAGCGAAGGGATGATGGATCGCCTGGACGGATCTTATTCTTTTTGCAGTTATATCTAAGCAGTCCATTACATATATACAGTGATTGTTACTAAATAGACTGTGATGTATAAAGTAAATTTAATATAATTTATTGAAATTAAATTAAGTTCTTTCAGTAATTATTGTTTTAAGTACCAGAATCATTTTTCTGCTTTTATATCCTAGGAGTAGGTTCCTATTTTCCAGGATTCGTGAATATTACGGGTGGGGTATAGGTTCCGGGCATAAATCATATCTACTTTGCAATAATTTTTATAGTAAATATCAAATAATGAAGTTTATTTCGTTTTGTTTGTGATAGTTTTTTTGTTATAAGAACATAATTTTACAACAATATTTATCAATTCATTGAATGAGGTTTAAGATTGTATAATAAATTGAAATATTATTATTGTCGGGTATAATTATGTATATGCGTTTAATTATATCTAAAATCATCTTCAAAATCTGCCTGCTCTGTTCAATTTTAATTAGGATTTTATGTATAAATTTTAAAGAATCATTTTAATAATTATTTTTTTGGCCAGGTATTTTGGTGCATAGGTCGCGCACATCAGTGAAGAAATTTGTGGTAGACGACATTTTTTGTTTTATTTTCAGGCGGAAGAACAAATAACGCAGATGGTCTTACCACCCGTCAAATAAACACATCGACCGATCAACTTTAAAACTTCTATTTTTCAAATTTTCAATCATACTTAACCATATATATTTTGCTGTATTGACTGATAAATTTTTAGTTTTTCTGTTTGTTGCGTTTTGTTATACCACGTTTTTGTCCGTCTCCTGGTTCTAAGCTACCTCACCATCAATTTTTTAGCCAAATCGGTTTCGCCGTTCTTGAGTTATAAATAGAGTTACTAATCACGAGTTTGTTTTAAAAATATATAATATATAGTTATTCGTGAAACGGCTTAAATTTTTTAGAAGTTTATTAGAATTATTAATTATTTTGTTTTTATTATTGGTTTTAGTAGTAAAATTAAAGTCTTTATGATTAAATAACCTAACATTGTCAGCAACACGTTTCTTTTTTAACTCGAAGGTTCGATACCAGGACAAAAAAATATCCATATCTGGTTACTCGATTTCAATTGCGTTCTATTGTTGCAAAACTAGTACAAGCCCCACTTCTGTGAAATTTGCATAGTGAACTCTTTAAAGACATTAAAAATCAAAAGAACAATATTTTAAGGTATATTTCAAATTTGCAATTTTCTAAAGAAAAGACACGCTTTTGCCAATAAAACATGAACCCAATTTTTTGTAGGTCATTGTTAATGTAATTGTTCATAATTATTAAGTAGCATCGGTTCTTTGAAAGCCAACCATTTTTTGTGGACCCAATTTAAATTTTAAACTATGTAAGGGAAATTCTGGCCGTTTTAACGTCACAATATCTATAGAACTTGTCCTTTAAATGTTATACATTATGTATACACCATATTTAACGAGTAATAATAATTCCACAAAATTAAAATTTTAAATATAAGGTAAATATTTTTTTAATACAGTTGCTCAAAAAGTGGCATATTGCAGGGAGGAATAGCGTTCGGAAAGTGGGCTATTACACACTCGTGCTTTTTCTTTGCCATTCCCGCACTCGTGCGTTTTCTTTGCCAACTGTCAAAACAATGTGTATTAAAAAGAAAAAACCAACCACGAAGGTTTTATTCAAAAGATTCATAGAAGTTTTTATGATATATGATTTCTAAATATTATTAATTGGATTCAATAAGGTCGATTAGGTTTCTTTTCATTTCATATCAATTAAGAAAATATTAAAAAGAATTTTATAATATATGCAAATACGTATTTTTAAAAAGTTTACTAATAATTGGATTCAATAAGTTAGGTTAGGTTTATTATATTTCATATCAATAAAAAAAATATTAAAAAGAAAAAACTAACCATGAAGTTTTTACTAAAAAAAATCACAGAAGTTTTTATGATTCATGCAAATATTTTAAAAAGAAGCTACTATTTGTTTAAATATCAGATTTAATGATTGGACTCAATGAGTTAGATTTGGTTTTCTTTCAATAAAAATAGTCTACTGAAGAATTGGCTGTATGGGCCAAGTTCCCTTTGCCTACCCAGAATGGGTGAAGAAAAGAAAAAACAAGCTTTGCTCATATTCTTGCGGTTGGCGCCATTTTCCAAAAATGTTCTTTCGAGTTGAGTTATTTGTTGCACAAAATGAGTAATTTCGACGAAATTTTTTTTTTGAATGAATACCACCCGAACGCAGTATAATTGCATAAAATGCTTCGGAGAACAATTTACCGGAAACATATAAGTCGCTACATATCTACGTGCAACGAATTTATTCCGTAGAGTGAATAGAAAAAAGCAAATAGTTTAATTAAATTGCTTAATTTTTTCGCAACTGTATTAAAAATAGTCGTTCAGTACACGTGCGGAACCGTCATTGCAACTTGTCCCGACTGTCAACCCTCACCTTCGGCTGCGCCTCGGCTCGGGTAGACATTCGTCGGAACTCGTTGCAATGACAGGCTTTCCGCACTTGTAATGAAATATACTATTTTTTATTCGAAAGGTTCAAAGTCAAAGATACTTTGCTATATAGAACATAAACAATATGAATTTATATATAAATAACAATTAAATAAAAACCCTCGCGCTAGACTCCATACTTTATACTAGTTTATAGAACACAAAATATTTCGACTTATTTTTATATGAGTTTATCTCAGTAAGTGTGCCCGTAGGCATTTGGTAGATAGGCTGATCAATCATGGAGCCTACCCCTTCTAACCCGCCCCGAATGGCAAAACAAACCGTTGCTAAGCAACGCGGAGGAGGGGCGCCCACATGAGAACTACCGCATCCGAAACTCACATATGACCCACGTCTCTAATATTGTCTAAGTGAGTTTTATACACTGTTAATTAAACACTCAAAACTGAACTTATCAATTTGTAAATCCCATCTATAAGCAGAATCCCGTAGTGACTAAGATTATAAAAGGCCGTTTTATTTGACTAGTTAATCTTCACTTATAAACGCACTTTACCTCAAGTGTTGCTTAAACACCGACTGTACCAATGATTTATATCCTTAAAAATCTCTGTACATTAGGCAAAGAAAGCTATTGTCTTTCTTACCTATTTTGTTAATGAAACAGTACCAATTAATGACACGAACTACATTTAAAATTTTCATTTATAATTGCTCTAGTTAATAAGCAACGTTAATGTCCAAAAAGGAATATAAAAGTAACAAGCTGTAATCAGCCTAATTGCACCAATTGACATCCTTTCCAAAAGTATTTCTTTAATAGAATTTAATAATAGGGTTACAATCAGTAAGTGTCTCTAGAGCGATGGAAAATTACGTAAAAATTGATGCTCTTCACTATCATGGTTTGGACGTGGTCAAATTAAAGACAATATTTTAGGGACTTGACTTAAGGTCCTATGATGTCGATACAGCTAAACTTGTTTATTTTAGTTACTTTCACAGCTTAATGACTTATGGCTTATTGTTATGGGGTCACGCTGCTGATGTCGAATCTGTTTTCATTCTGCAGAAGAGGGCTATTCGTGCAATCTATAATTTAAAATGTAGGGAATCTCTCAGAGATAAATTCAAGGAAATTAATATACTTACCTTTCCCTCGCAATATATTTATGAAAATATTATGTTTGTATACAAAAATAGTGATAAATATACTAGATTAGAACATACGCACAATGTCAATACTCGGAACAAACGCAGGCTGCAATTTCCCCGTACTAGACTATGTAAAGTTAGTAATTCTTTTTTGGGAAAAGGGATACTCTTCTTTAATAAAATCCCAGAGGCTCTTTTATCTCTGCCTTTTAATAAATTTAAGAAATGTATTAAAGAAAAGCTGTGTAAAAAGGCTTACTATAAAGTTATTGATTATCTAGTTGATAAAAGGGCCTGGGACTAGTGCTGGGCAGGCTGCCTCTAATTAATTTGATATATTTGTTTTAAATATTGTTTGATGATTTGCTTTTTTAAAAGAGTACCGAGAGTTTTTTACCCCGGCTTTTTCTCTCGGCCTACACCCTCTGTCTTTGCCGATGAGTAGGGATGCCTACAAGTTTGAATTGATTGACGTGGAATAAGTGATACCTAGAAGATCTTATGTTCCAAAATAAACGTATTTTATTTTATTTTATTTTATTCTATGTCACCCAGGTGGAAAAAGTGCATCCAGCTTTCTTATCATTTCTCTTCTAATTCTACTCCACGTCACCCCTGCTTCCTTCGTCCTAATAATGATGCTTCGTAGCTAGGTCTATTTTGTGGGGCCACTTTTTATTTTGCCTTAAGGATTCCAGTCTAGGTCTTGCTTGACTTGTGACTTGGGCACTTAGCGTATGGACCATCCATTTAAAATTTCGGTGTTTTATAGTCCTTAATTGGCCCTCATTGCAGAGCTTCCATAGCTCATGATAAGAAATTCTCACAGGCCAGGATTGCGTGCAGTGGTTCACGAAAATCTAAAAGTGCTGTTGTGCTCTTTGTAACTTTCCGTGCAGCCATACAGCAACATAATCTTTATGATGGATTAGAAGTTTTGAGCTTGTCGTTAACTTCCGTGATTGCCAATCGACGTTGGACATACAAACGTTGTTCTGGCCTGTGTGATTCTCGATGTGATGAATTCTGGTTTCGACGTGGGTTAGTGTTAACGATTTCCTATGCTTAGGTAAACAGCAAATCATAATGTTAATATAATGCGGTTATTGCTAAGATTTTGATATCTTTTCGTGTGACAATCTTAGCGGAACTTAGATTGTTCCACCTCAGTGTGCTTCCAGTAAAACTCAAATCTTTCCATTCATAATATAATTATAATTTATAAAATATAGCAGCCTATTCCCGTTATAGTTAAATCTTTTAGTTATAAAAGGACAAATTAATTCAATTAAGGCGATATTAATAGGCTAAAATGAACCAACTTGAAAGAATGTAATAAGGCATATTTCCATGCATATCTGATGATGGAATTCCTGACATCGGACTGGCGTACCGTCCCAAATTACTTCTATTATTTTATAATCCCTCCTAGTAACGTTTTGAATATTAATCACATTCCACAGTTTTCCCTCGTACGAGCTATTTTATGAGAGAAATTACCGCCACTGTCACAAATTCCGTTATAATTGAAAGGCAAGGTTTTTCAAAGATATTTTTTAATACAAAATCACGTGACTGAGTAATACATTTTGTTATATAAGGTAAGACGTGGCAGAAACTATAATTATTTCGCTCGGAATCCAATTAAGGAAATGTTTTTCTTCTTTGTTTTGTTTATTAACCAATACTAACAATAGGAACTAAAACTGTATTGTTACTAACTCTAACTTTAACTATATTTGGATATTATCTGAATTAAATGAGTTATTATTATGATTAAATAAGAAACAGTCTGAAAACTTCGCAATTTATTTACGTTAGTTAATTATCCAATATTAAATATAGCTACAGTCAAGACGTTATTCGAAACCACATCGTGTTTCAAAGAACAATTTAATTAAGTTAAAAAAGTGACCCCAGCAGTTAGTTTTTTAAGGATAAAAAATCGACACACGCGCCTTCGAAATCCGATTAAAAAAGGGTTCAAGACGCGTGCTGTAAAAAAAATTATAACCCCATTCTTGATAGAGCTATTCGATTGTTACGATATCAGCTAATTGGATCGAACGGTAATCGATAACTTTTGTAACCTGCAATGTGTTTTCACATCTGCCCATTTTAATATTTTATTAACCAAAATGCTTAATTAGCATAAGTGGAAAAATCAAATGAGGACATTGTTGCGTATTGACGGCTGTTTTTATTTTTGACTAATTCTTAAAACGTGTGACCATGGGTGGGTGGTATCGCTCGACATCAGGTGAGCCTCCTGCCCGTTTGCTCACGGTGTTCAAACTCATTTGACCATTTAGTGTCAAAATACACTCACATTGGCGGTCAACTCACTATGAAATACTTAGTTACACAACAGCACCCAATGTCAACAAATATTTTACATAACATTAAATCAAGCTGCGTTCAATAGAAGTTAATTTATGAGATACATGTTTAAATTACATCACGAATTTTATAAATTTCTATGTTTATTGTATTGATTATGGTATGGTAATGGTTTATTTGTAAAAACAAAGGCCTCAAAAGTTAAATTAAATTACATCAGTAGAACCAATGACCCTAAAATGGAATATAATCGCTAATTATAACGAACTAAGTGTCTTCTGTCAATTTTATAAAACACAGCTTAGTTACTTAATATAATCATAGTTTAACTAAATCTATATGATATGTATCTTTTATATCACAGATCAGTGCGAATTGAATAATGTAGTTGTGTACTACGATATCTTTTAATCTCCTTCTTTTTCAGATGACATTTTACCACTAAAGGTCGGCTGTTAGAAACTTTAATCTTTCGCTAGCTGTAACAGTTCTTTCTTGGATGTGATGCTGCTCCACTCCCGTGGATTTCGCAACCACGACTTCTTCCTTCTACCAACCCGTCTCTTGCCTTAAACTTTTCGTATCATTATATTCTGTATTCTTATCAGCTGCTTCAATTCGTATCGATGATGGCGCAAAACATGTCTGAGCGATATGCCACTTTTCGAATTCAGAAGTCTGTTTGTATTGATCAGCGCCTAGCTGAAACTAGAAACAATTGTTGAATATCTTTTCTTATAAAAATATCACCTTTTTTTACTTGGGGTGCCATTTATTGTCTAAAGCTTATCTGCTAGTTAAAACAGGTGTCGGTTGAAAAAGTGTGTCCACAAAGGCTGTTCGTAACCGTCACGGCTATCAGATGTTTAAAAAAATAACAATCAATCGCGAACAAAAAATTAAATAAAGAAAAAGTGAAAGGGTTGTGTTTACCTGACTCAGTCACACAAAAATCCTATTTGACTTTGTAATAAAGTTTAAAATCGCTTACACTTTTGGCTGGTTAATGTGAATAAACGACGCGTCCGATGCACAAGTGCCTAATGGAAGGGTTACGCGGTAGTTACAATACAAAGATATCCGTGTAAACATCGTGTAATTATATAAAGGGAAGTGTCGTTTAACCAATCATTACGTACTGTTAGCAAATGGGTATTTTAATGGGGAAAAAGAAATTACGTAATAGATGTGAAATAGTATTGAGCTTTCACATAAAGGGATACTTAATCTTATTGGGATGGCGGCTAGCGAGCCTCATTTGTTTATAATATGTATAAACGAGATATGTTTGAATTGTATAATATTTGTGTATCTATTTAAGCGTCTAAGTACGTGTGTTGTTTCGTAAGTGTATTTATATTTGTCCACCTCGGAAACAAAAGTCATATCAATTATGCTTTCACAGTAAACAGAAACAGATGAAGTTTCACCCAACGGTTCTGTAGTTTTTGAGTTATTCATTTCAGAAAGGGACACATAGTTTCAAATACAAAATACTTAAATAATCTGTTTTCATATTAATAGTTTATTGGTAGTAGGCGTAACCGTAATGAAAACAGAATTAATTTTGTCGAAGTTTTAATCAATTAACAATATGTGTGAGTAGTATATTGTAACACTCTCGATGAAGAGTATGCAATAAATTCTCGGCGTCAAATAAAAAACGATATAAAAACATCACTAACAATCGATCCATACCCTTTTATTGCGGCCGATTGTAAATTTGATAAAAGGATGAATGTCGTTACTGTCCGCGGAACTAATTTATAAATAATTGAGATTTCATTTTTTCTACATTTAGGGGAAGTATTGGTATCATCAGTTGTGCACTGATTTATCTAAAATGGTATTGAATAGCTGCCGTGCATTAGCTAGCTTAAGACAAAAGTGTGGAGATGACCCTTACTTTGTTTACGTGTTAAAACACGTAAAAGCACAAAATTAGTTTAAAATATACTTAGTTAATTAAGTGAATTAAATAGTGAATGAGTATATCTATAAAGTTAACAAGATTAGTACAAACGAGACTCAGTTTCAGCAAATGCTCCAAAAAGAGTGTCCAAAGTAGGGGCTAGAGCTTGTCCAAGGGCCATAGACTATGGATAAAACAATAAAAAATCGACCACTTTGGTAGTTTCCTAACCGTCTTCTAATTAAATCCAGTCGAATTAACCCAATCTTTCATTTATCACAAAACGTAGTCTAACAAAAGATAATTTTTACCCTAATTTTAGGATTTCAATTTCAAAGCTCCTTTTTTGTATAATAACAGGAATCGTTCCTCGCAAAGTAGTGATTACTAGTTTCAAAAGCACCCCTTTCTGACCCACTTTTTACCCGTTTTTAACAAATTTTCCCTCTTAAAAAGTTCCCATTGAAAGCCGGGCGTGAACGAGTTGATGATATTACATTTTTTGCGAAAAAATTTACGAACAATCAACTATATTAACAAAACAGCGATGTTGAGCGCATTGTGTTACTTTTTTGCCGGATCGCGTGCGCTTGCGCGTCGGCGGGCGTCCTTGCAAACCCTTCCTGGAGCGGATTGAACTTGGAACCCTTCTCGCCTATGTGCGAGGGTCACCCCAGAAGACATGTGCTCCATTCTAAAACGACCCAATCGCCCCAAATACGCCGTGCGCTTATGCCGTTTCGTGACGGATGCTTCTCGCTACAATTCGCATATGTGTGCCTCCCGACAGCTGCATCTAGTTTTTGTACATACTCATATTTTTTCATAATGGCGAACTGTGCAGAGCGCACCCTTGAAACAGTTTGCGTAATCGATGACAAAACTAAACATTCCGCCCGATGATTTCCGTATTTTTGGATAAAAACTTTGAAAAGAACTGCAACAAAAGTTTTTAATGGACATAACAATTATAACTTAAATTTTATTCATTACAAATTACTGCTCATCGAAAATTATTTGAAAATTCGAAAATTTCACATATACATAATAGAACATGGCTAATTCTAATTGAATTAATTAAGAAATACACGGCAAAACTTTTTATGAGATAGGCTCACAGATAACAACATTATTTATAACACCTCATAAAACTTTATTTTCACACATCAACAAATTAATTTATGAGCACAATGATATGTTGCTTTCAAAATATTTACCATTGTCTACAAAACATACTCATTTATAATCGACAAAGATCAGCCAAATATTTAAATGTGTCACAATAACTCCAGTTGTATCGCTTCATCCCATCAGACTTCTTCAGATCACATTTGCCATATTCTTTGAATACATTAAACGGTAAACAGCATAAATTTTCTGCTATTTCTTGGGTAAAAAACAAAACCTCATGTTCTTAGCTTCATTATTATTTAAATCCCTAATCTTTAAGGGGTCAACTTCTTAGTTGATTTCATTTTAGACTTAAGTCAGCGAGGGACTGTTATAATTTATGCTTATGTCTGTTAAAAAGGTATATTTAAATGTCACGTCACCTAAATACAATATGGAGCTTATTTAAAGTGACCAGACGTCTCGTTTCGAACGGGAGTGTCCCTTTTCCAATTACGAGTCCCGGTGTCACCGAAATGAACTGTGGGACGCAAGATTGTCCCGTTTTGAGAAACCACGCGAAAGTTTGAGTTGAATTTTAATACAAATGTTCCAGGAGTTTCGATCTTATTTAAAATTTTAAGCTTGATAAGCTATGTTAAAACAAATTTTTCTTCTGATTTTTTTATTCGTAACTTTTAAGTTAACTACGAAACTTTTTTCTAAATAATCTTTTAAAGCGCGTTTTTTTCATTGACTATTTATTATTTGACCTAATATAAACCAATGTCCCGTTTTGAGTCAACGAATAAATACTGCAACGAATGCCTGCAAGCAACTTTTGACAAGCAAGTTAACTGTCATCAGTAACAAATCTTAACTTAAGCCTGCGACTCTCATTCCTGAGGTCGTAGGTTCGATCCCCGACTCTGCACTAATGGACTTTCTTTCAATGTGCGCATTTAACAATCGCTCGAACGGTAAAGAATCATCCTTTCGTCGTGAGGAAACCCATTTAGTTGATGGCATGAATTATGCACAAAAGGCCGGTCAGCTACTTACGTATTAGATAGAGAAATGGTCATGATGCAGAAATCTGATGCTCAGACCTGAAAAAAATATTTTAGATTTTGGTTTGAGTTGATACAATGCACTCTTTTGTCCATTTCTTTTACTTATGTACTTATGTAGTTAGTCCCCGTTTATTTCACCTCAATATAACTGGTCCAAAATATATGCAAAGCAATGATCGTATATGCAATTGTCCACTTTTTGAAAGGGACATTGCGAAGGGTCGCACTCATCTGTAATTCTATTGCAGGAACTATACGGGTATAAAAGAAAATGTTATCGAAACGCTGGCTAAGTTAATATAAGGTCTGCCTTTACTTTGTGTAGTGTAAAAATGTTTATATTTGTTTGATTTTAGTATGTGTCAATCTTTTATCATTGTTTTTTGCATATAAGACAAGAAACAGAACGTAAGAGGCCACTGCTTCGAATGGACACCTGCGAGCTTTCGGTTGCGTAGCCGACCTCTTATGAAATAGTGTGCTCTCTTTTAATGATCCTTCGCCACATTGGTTTAAAAAAAAACAGATCAACTGGTTCCAGCCTATCCAGAAACTACGTAATACGTAAATTATGCAAATTTTAACAAGTTTACCATAAATCCAATTGACAAGTATAAAGATAAATTCCATTTAATAATAATTAGCCTTATTCAATAAATATATATGTAAAGAATGTGCAATATAATAAAAGTATATTTGTAATGAGTTTTAAAGTTTTATTCTACCGAAATAGTGTTAAGTAATGATACAAACTGAGGTAAATAGATCAATACAAACATATTATGAATCAGACGACTATTAATAGTGTATTAAAAAAAATTAATGAGTGAATTTGACAATATCTGTACAAGAAAACAGACAAGATAAAACAAAACAAATATGACGAGTTCACCGGATAGGCCACGTAAGATTTCGCAGTATTGATTGTAAAGACACAATTAAAGTTAGAGTTAGGTAACTGCGCGCGTTTGAGTCACACATGTGTAGTTTAACCCCACGAAAGTTTCATCTCCAGAGACCCTCCAAGGGGACCCTCCCTACGAAGGGAGTAAAACTTAGTTCACCTCTTTCGCTGACACCCTCCGATATTCGCGTGTTTTATTTACTCTGCTATGTAACTCAAAGTCTTGACATCCACGCTAGTAACAAAAACTAATTGAGAAATCATTTTGATTTCTTAAAAATAAGAATCGTAGTTTTAACATTTCACATTAAATCTAATATTGTTATTGGTTTTGCGTGAGTTTTTACATAAACATTAAGTTATTTTAATTAGGTATGTGACATATATTCGTTACAGATTTTATTCATAAAATAACATAGTGAGACTGAGGATAATAGCAATTATTCACATTGTCATAAAGTATATTTCGATGCCTGAGACTACATTCAAAAAGGGTTTCCATTTTATATACAACCGAAGATTCATGTCTTGGTGACATGTGCGCGTTTGCGGCGTGCACGGCACACACCAAACAATAAAAAATCCCTTCCCGACATAAATTTGAACGCGTGCTCATCCGACACGCAACAATTGTACAGGGACATTTTTAACTTAAAAAGTGAATTTATTTTTAAAAATCTTTCCCCCGTTAAACAGTTTAAAAAAGCAATAATGCGTCCCGTAACGATAGCGCGAGCCGGCTGAAGATTTGACGCGCTCGCGCATGTGCTTATCGTCCCCTCGGAATTTACAATTTTTATCAAAAAAATTGCGGCTCAGTACGCCGCTTGATGGCGATCGATATTAGCAAAAAATCCCAGCGAATTGTTACACCGGACAGCGTATAAAAAAGAATGCGTACTTTTTCAACGACAAGGGTCGTAGCTGGACGTTATGGGCACGGGATAAGTAGGCCCAACGGTTTTTGTCTGACCCCCAATTTACACAAGGGATACCTTTGGCATCTTAGCGTGTATAGAATCTAATGTAAATGTGGTACAAAAATGGGATTTTAAATGTGCAGGCTTACGATCGGCCCTTCGTATAAAATTGCCGTTAATACTGGTTTTTAAATAATGGCATCTCAAATCAGAGGTGAACAAAAAGCGCACGAAATTTTGATACGATAATATACTTTATTTCCTAATGTTAACCGACGAGGATACATAATATGTACATAGGCTGTCTACCATTTTTAGATTGTTTTTTTTTTAATGTAATATGAAGCGAACGGGCAAGAGGCACGTCATGTTAAATGGTACCGCCACCCATGGACAATTACATTGCCACAAAGCTCACAAGTTACCGGCCTTTGAAGAATTGGTATGCTCCCACACAGTGGTGGTGCGCGGTAAAAACTGCCTTGAGAAACACTCAGTTGTGAAACGGACGTCGAGGTGATACGGATGATATTTTTTTAAATAATTATATAAAGTAAAATCTAATAATTTAAAGAGCCACGTTATGGGATCATATAAGTTCAAACTCTAGCAATGAAATTAAATTCCAAGAATGAATAATATAGTTTTACGTTTAATAATGTTAGATTGCATTTCTATATAAAAAATCTATCTATAAAACAAATCCCCTATACAGGAAATTAACATGATCCAAGTTTTCCTCTGGGAATGGACTGAGATATCAGCAATAAATAAAATTGCCAAAAAGCAGTGGCGACCAGTGGGCGGAAACGAGTAAAAAAACCGCCAAGAATAGTGACTAGTGACCCCTCAGTAGATACTGTTTTCCTCGATATCTATAATTTATTACACACATACTTAGAACTCTAAAGAACATGATACAGCCAAAAATTTAAGAGGAACTATTGCTAAGTAAGTAGTAAAAAATAATAACAACATTATGACTATATACTATCATAATACGAACACATATTTAGAATATCGCAATACATGTTGTCAGCTTTGAAGGTAGGTGTCAGTGACCAAATTTTTTAAGTTAGTTATTATAACTGATAGAATATTAAATAGAAATAAGAATATTGTTAATACTGTATACCTGCGTGTTGGAAACAAATCACTTCATATTTACGAAGTAAAATAATTAATAAATCAGAAATTATTTTAGTTCATTAAAAAAATAATCATTGCCTCCTATTTATAACTAACTTGAACTATTAAAATACAGTTCGTAGAGTTCGTAGTGTAAGCCGTAAAAGTTTATTCTATTGATACCTACAGAGATACATCATATTATGATCCGACCCCTGTCCGATCTTAACGAGATATATGTTCAGTTTTAGGGCGCGGGTTAGGGGCAGCGAGACTCTGTGGAGACGTCGAGTCGCAGCCGAAACTTAACCGAATGACCAGTTGGCAATAGCACACAGATGAAACAGTAGGAATTTTAAAAACGCTTACAAAACGATACTTTCACTTCTCAAGTTCTTTTTGTGTAAATAATCAAATTTAATTTATAAATATGTATATCAAATTCAAGATTATGGCCATAAAATCTCGTAAATAAAATTCTTTAGACGATATTAAATATAGTGGCCGGTAACTTCTTTGATCCAACTTCAATAGAAATACAACTCCAAATTGATTGTAATTCATTATGAAACTCTAACCATTTCTTAATAGAACAAACTGACAGGAACTCTTTAAAACACTCGGCAAATTTGATTGTCCACACTTACGTATACTTGTCTAATAATATTTAAATCAAATTAGTAAATTAATAGTAATAGTACATGTCCTATTGTTTCTATGAAAGTATCTTTTTTTCGGCCTTACTGCTCAATACAAACTGGATTAGTAGGGGGTTGTGAGTTGCACGACCTCACCTACACGAAACCCATTTACATGAAAGTCTCGTTACCAGCCTCTGGAAACTCGTCGAGTCATCCTCAGTCACACTGATCCATCGAATATCAATGTGTATTTATCAACCACTGAAAGAAAGCACGTAGAGTAAGAAATTTAAATGCGAAAAACTAAATAAGATGCTCTTGTTATATTGACTAGCTGGTGCTATGATACTATATGCGACGTGTATCTCGCTCGTATATAATATACACATATTAATATTAAGTTTCTCATGTAAATAAAATATTTCTGTTTTGTAATGAGAAATAAAGTTCTTTAAACATTATATGGGTTTTTTCTGTTTTCTTTAATTATTATTATTGACAAGTAGATATTCAGCCGCCTGTGCCTGACAAACGTCGCCAGTTCAACACTTCTCTACGGTGGCATATATCATAAAAGTAATGGTTTGTCGAAAAGCGGTACATAAAAATAATAATAAATCGAATAACAAAAGATTTTATTTATTTATTTCTTAATCCCACAGCTAACAAAAAAATATGTATAAAAACAAACAGTATCAATAAATATTGCTAAAGATGAAATACATAATATTTAGAAAACATTCAGCAGGTTCAAACATTTACAAAAGGGAAAAAACAATAAAAACTGTTCAATAGATTTAATACCTAATTTCGCTGTGATGTTTGATGGTGTAAAAGTGAGGGTATTTACGTGAAGGTGTGTTAATGGGGTATGCTCATGATGAAGGTGATTTTTCAGTTAATTAACACTTTAATAGTATTTTGAGACGTACACTATTAATTACTCCGTCAGTGAACTTTCATAGCACTGGAGCATGGGGCATGTTCTAGAATCTAGCCTAATACAATTATTAATTGAAACAACCAAACCGAACCTATAATTATTCAATACATTTTGAACTTATTTTTGGGCAATAATTTTAAGTATGATTCTATGCAATTTTATGAGACAGATTATAAAAGATCCTCTAAATTAGAGGCTTTGAGACTTTCTTAGAACCATTATAATTTTATGTCCTTATTTAGCCAGTTGAAAATTCGCAACATCTGTATGGATCGTAAAAACCTGTAACAATTTTGAAACAATAGCAAGACATCGGAATAAGAATATAGGATTATAAGGAAGTAGTTTTATCGCAGTTATCTATGAATTATAGCTATGTACATAGTGGAGAATCGAGAGCAAGGAGAGGGCTATATAACCCTTTGGGTGGTGTGGGGCGGGCGGGCCGCGGAAGGGTTACACCCGGGAGGCGGCAACCCCGCTCCCGCACTTTTACGATCTTTTTTATCGTGCGTGTCGTTTTTCCTTTTCTATTTTTTACGTTTATTTCCCCGAGATCATAAATAATCTTTGAAGGGAAGTCTCGGACGACAGGAACCGGGGTTAGCCCGAGTCAGTGCTGTTTTGTTTTTTATGGTCTCTTATGTGTGGGGCTGTAGCGTTGCCATAGCGACCGCATCACATTAGGCCTGGGAGGGTTGATATGGCCGGTAGCCGATTGTCAAATAAACAAGAATATTTGTTGAAACGCGATCTGCACTGGCAAACACGCTTGTCTATATTCATTGTCGGTGTGTTTGCGGACAAACTGTCGGGATGGACCGTCCACCACACGTGTTTGTTCTCGCTGCGCTGCCAAGCGTGTAATATTATCCGACGTTTCGCTCTCCTATACTCTGCTTAGTTACTAAACAGCTAGTAATTATGTTGGGGTTTATATAATTGATAAAAATACCTTGAAGAATTACGTAGGAAACAACGAAATTTACACTATTGTGTCTTGAAAATTCACTTTAGATAAAGTAACATACCTTTAAGTTATAATAATGTAACTAACTATAAGTTTTATTCAGATAGGTTATTTGAAAGGGGTTATCCCTTTCAGATAACAGAATAGATACAACATGATTTTGTTAGTAGGTACTTAATTTATTGAATAAGAAAGCTAAATAACACAAATTGTTTTCTTTTTCACATGTTTTGCTTTACATCCGCATAATTCAACTGGACATAGAAAATATTTAACCATAATAACCACAGCCGACCACATTGTATTAATAGCTCACCCCTTCGAAAAAATGCACCATATTGCGTCCAGAGCCTAACCACCCGCGAAAGAGAAATTTACGAATAAAAGCCGAAATAGTTACACGGTGCATTTAAAATTAAGAACCCTTTAGGGCGCCACGCCGACAGACAATGGGCGAATGGCAAAATTGTCGGCAGGTAGCGAATATGGAACACTGCGCCCGATAATTACTATGGGCCATAATAAATGGCTTTTTCTGAATTAGGCCCACGCCATACGGACATACCTGCCAAACCCTTCGCTTTTAATGAGTTAAAACTATTATCGACAATCGAAATGTTTAATTTGATTGATGTTGGGTAGCGGAGGTTGGAACTGAGTTGCCATTTAGAAATATTCGCCTTTCATTTAATTTTAAGTTATTTACTTGAGGATTTTCTTTCTATTACAAGTTTTAATAAAACGTTTTTCCAAGCATAAACATGAAAGCGACTTATGAAAATAAAGTAATAAGTAATGTAAGTTCGTATTTAAGTACTTTTAATAACAGTTGAATAGAGCAGACAGTATGACAAAATATATAAAGAATTACACTTTCCAACAATTTTACTGATTATGAACAATACGATGTTTCTTCTGTATAAAGCTTGTATGAACGGTCTATAAACGAAAGCAAAACTAACTTTACAAATTTAGTATAGGTATACACTACAGTTTAGAGGTTTCCGTTAAAGAGGTGTGTGAACTATTGCTTCATCATCAATCATCAATAAAAGGCGATGATGAAGCGCCGGTTTACAGCGCCCAATAAAACGTGATTCTATATGAATTAACAAGTTTTAACATGATAATTGTAGTAATCTAATATACAAAACTGGGTTATTTACAGGTAGAATAGTGGTGCTAAGTGCTAACTCTAATAAAGCGACACTCCGTGTATTTCTGCATCGCTAGAAGTACTTAATAGGTTAATATCGGTTTTAAAGAAAGCATTGTTAAGTTCCTATACGCTGTTTTGCTGGTATTATTATTTAATCTTGTACATATATATTTTTTTAATGTTTAACAAAATTGTCATACATTTTAGATAAAAGAGGTATACCGTAAGTTAGGAACTATTTATGATATGGTAAACATTAATAAATAAATATCGTGAAGAAACCGGTTCACACCGAAAATGTTTAATTTATAAGGCACTTTCTTACACCGCCACACCGGCAACTAAATCGATCATAATTATAACAAAAGCATTGCTTAATCTTTTTATGTACCTAATAGATTGATAGCTAATCGAAAGACGTGTTGGGATCATCAGTCTCTTCTGGTTGAATAACATTATAAGTCCTTATGGTTCATGTTGTGTTAGGCAAAGTATTGTTTTAAATATTAAAATAGGAGCTATAAGTAGCTAGCGGTAAGCTGGCTATATATGGCAGGTATATTCTATCATAAAAAAATAAAATTAATTTTCATAACACTCAAGCACATAAAAAAACACACACGCAACAAATCCATATACCCAGTAATATTTTTACCGTGTACTGTTTATTTAGTCTTTGTTACAATGAGATGCATTTTATGGAGAGAGTTAGCAAAATAATTTACTTAGTAGCTATTAGCTAACTTTGCTAGCTTCCATTCTGATTTTTTAAAGTCCCGAGGGCAATGTTATTAGAAATACTTAATGCAAAAAATCATTGAATAGCTGTTTGAAATTTACTAAAAAGTATCAATAAAATGAAAGGGTAAGAATGACAACAAACACCCTTTTGCCCCAAGGCATTGATCTGGATCGTGATGACTTGTAATTCACTGTTTTCGCTATTAAAATCGCATTTCCTGTATATGACATTTAGCAAAGTCACTGAAGCACACACGAGTGCCTGATGCCAACACAAAACGTATCAAACAATAGCCTCAAACTATTTAAAACGGATCCCTTGGCGACTCCTACGCATCTGTATGGTGCAGTTTGTAAGTGGAAGCGGCATATCACATTGGAGGTGTTTAGATTTATTTAATTTTTAGTACTCTTACAGCAACATATTTCCATATTATAAAAACAGTTTAATTGATAAACAAAATATATAAAACAGAAAAATGAAATAAAACATTAAAAAAACGACAACTTAACATTTTAAAGGCATTTTATACAATTTTACATTGTATGTTTCTAGTGGTTTAGATTCTTAAATAGTCCTGCAAAAGCAAAGTCAGAGAAACGGTTTATACTTATAAACTTAGGTTTACACCTAACTGTTTTCTGAATGAAGGGTACTTTTATATGCTTTTTTTTATGTATTAATCGAGTCCTATAGCATTTTTTAAATTATTCCATAGACAACTTATTTAAAGTATATATAAACGACAGTTGTATTAACCCGCTCTCCGCTTCCCCATTGAACCATGCGGGAGCAAACAGTAGTTTTACGATTGCCTTCAAGAACTAAAGTGACATACTCAACCGTAAAAATACCGGTAATCCTTTACCGAGGCAAGCCTTTCATGGGCGAGAGTCTAGAAATATTTGTTAAATATTTTGGCGGATGATACAATGTTTCTTTTGTGTGCATAGGAAGTAACAGGAAGATGTAAAAAACCTATTTTTGTGTGAATATGATAAAAAGTGTATCGTGGGACTTGAAAAAAGTAACAATATTGTTTTTATTTATTACGTGTTTATACCAACCTAAAAATAATTTGCCACAGATGTACAAGTATTGAACGTAGATTTTAACTACCGTAAAGTGGCAGACACATTCCTGTGTCTGTTAAGATTGTATTTTCCAACAGTACCATCGTTGTCAGAAACATTTATTTATTTCCACACAATAATTATTATATCCATCTGGTTAAAATGTTTTAAAGTGGCCAATTAGAAATATTGCTAATGAAAACTTTTTTGAATGTTTGGTAAACTAATGTATAATATATATATATATATTATAGTATTTCATTCATTTGTCATTCGTATTTGGGAATCGGCGGCAAATCTAAAACTCTTGTTACACGTGAAAATAAACCTAACGCGAGGAAATTTTCGGTCAATGATTTACTATGACTTCGTTGTGGGATTACTCAACAACAAAGCTATGATAGGCTGCGATTAGCATTTCTTATTGAAGCCCCATCTCATACCACTATTTACAATTAGTTTAATGAGTTTAAAGATGATTCCCGCGTGTGGGACGTCTTTTAACAGCGACGACAGGATCCTCCTTCACCACAACAATGCTTCAGCGCACTCCGCAAAACGGTCTGTTAAATATTTGACTATAGCCGGTCTAGACATAATGAGTCATCCGCCATACAGTCCTGACCTGGCACTAATATATAGATAAAATATGAGGTATTCGCTTTACGAGTTCTTAAAATACGGTGGAAGCGTACGAAAATGGGCCCACTGCCTTTCTCAGTGGTTCCATCGAATGCCACGATTTGTAGGGGAACGAAAATAACTTTCTACATTAAACCGTTTTTCATTTACTTAACATTTTCAGTGCTGCCTACGTACACTGAACGTCTGGATCGTATATTAGGTATTGTAAATAACCACGAAGTATTCTTATAGACGAGTGACTTCTTTCTGAGAAGAAATATCAGGCCATACCACAAATTAGACTGTTCACTATATGGTCTAGGTCTTTTCTAATGATTCCTTATGGAAAGTTTTTAATTTACACACAAACCACCAATAGTTTTGAATGAAAACGACATTTTTTTATATAGGTACTTTTAACGGCTTTAGGTTGCCCTACATGAACACGATTTGTCAGACTATGAAAAGTGTTTTTCTCACGTAATACCATCTTACTTGATATGTCCTAGTTCATTCGGGGCTCTTGAATAAATTGGTGACCAAACACAAGGGATCTGGACACAAATGCTGATCATTAATACACGTCGCGTCGACTACCAGAGACATTTGAACTAAGATCACATCATTAATATTGAGCACTACTTGTAGGTGGAAAGGATAAATTCACCCTTTTGTGAAATTTTATTGTCATGAGAAGTCTTGCTTCGAAAAGCAAACATGAATAGGTAATATAATCGATTTACTGTGTACTGAATTTCACGCTTTTTAAGCGAAATTGGGTTATTGGCAACGATATATTGGGCCTGCCAGAAATGTTATTAATTGCTCACAATTATAACATTCCTGTAACTACAAATCATAGGTAAACTGTCGGTATATTTCTTCCATATTTATTCAGGGAGCTCGGTGTAGATGTTTGCACATGGCGTATAGGTAAGAGGTCCTAGGATTGCTTATTGGTATAAAAAAAAGTTTATATAATAGCTGATCACGAAACATATCTTCAGATTTGCATCAGAGTTCTGGTAATTATTTCTTAATAGGCGGATAGGTGATCAGCTTTCTGTGTCTGTGTTTATGTGATTTTTCTATCTATGTGTGCAACATAGATAGAAAAATCAATGTACTATATTTTGTGCCCTAGCAAAGTCAAGAAAAGAGCTGTTTAATCTTGGATAGGCGTGGCGATCTTAACCTAAGGACAACTAACCTAACGATCCCATATAAGATCTACCTATAATTCGACACGTATGGCACAGGCTGACAAACTTGCCATTAAAGACAACGATAAATGAAACAGACGCAAAAATGTATCTGCCTCATGCTCATAGGTGTCTTCAAAGTGAAATAAGCGCATAAAAATGCTTGCTGTCACACTTTGTCATTATTTATTTGCTTTCCGATGTATTATCCTTTCACGTATCCAGGGATTTTTTTGGCCTGGACAATGCCAGTAGCTGCCGGCCAACCCATTAGCTCGGACGCGACGGAAGCTCATGATCACTTTGCTTTTTAATTTATGTGCTTTGTTGCTTTGTCCGGCTAACAATGTGCTTTTATAGTTTAGCTGCCGGACACCCAGATTAATATCGACGTATGGTTTTCTCTCTTTTTGTGCAACACAATGTAACACCTGGTATTGGATTTAAGGACACTAATATCTCCCCGACACTATTGTGCAAAAGGGTTGATTTAATGACTGACCGTTTGGCGTGTAAAAGATCTAGGATCTAAGGAAAAAGTTATGATGTCGTATATAAAATACAATACACGTATAATTTAAAATCTAAAAATATTAATGAAAGCACAATTCTCCGAGCTACACGCCCATGGTGCAGAGAAAGACATGTATATTTTAATTATATCTCGTATATATTATATTTTTTTATAACATTAATGTAAAGTAACCTAAATTGTCGTCCATTTTGGATAAAAGGATGTCTAAATTTAGAACTATGATGAAAACTTCAGATAAAAAGAATATCCTAAACAGTCCTACTTCATTAAATTAAACACTCACTCCCTGCTGAAACATTACATACACTGATATACGAGTGATAAACACGTAATAAATAAATAAAAGACAATATCAATTTTAGTGTTTATTATAAATACCTACTGTTAAATTAGTTACAGTGGCAAATAACTGCTTACTTTCGTACCTAATTTATTAGAAAATAAAGTAACTCGAGAGCTTCTATGTTATTCTTGTTCCACAAGATTATCACCATCATCTCTGATTGAATTTAGGGGTTTTCTGACGAGTTCGCCATGTACTCGCACCCGATACACGCACGTATAAACTGTGTGGCCCCAGTTGGAAAATATCCTTATGCGAACTAAGTTATAGCCCTTCGTCGACGGATGTCGAACTTCGAAATACTGTATAGGTTTTGCCTCTTTGTCGTATTCAAAAGAGCCAAAGTCGTGTGGGTATGGGTCGTTACGAAACTCCAATCCCTCCAGTTGAAATAATCGGGGCGCTGAAGATATCTCCCTAGAAGAACATAGATTATAGAGAATGGTGGTTGTGTGTAAATTATTTTACGTAGAGGAGGGCTTTATCTATGGAGGCTTACTGAAATTGTAACCTGCATTTGTATATGTTTGGGTCTGGTGTGAAGTACGGAACTAAAACAAATAAATTGTAACAACAAAACCAAAGAAATTATACAGACTTTATTAAATATGTGTATTACATCTTGGTAATTTATTCAAATAATAATGCATAATTTTGATGTAATTATCAAAATATTATTTACTTTAATAAAATTAACAAAACCAAGAACTAAATTAATTTGGTTTGCCTTGATACGTACTTGGTTGGTGAAATATGAGATGGTATATGCTCCAGACTGATACCAGTCACATAAATGGTGCTCAAAAGGCGTATAGTTGCTTCTCCCTTGGTGCCTCTGAAGGCCCAGCATTCCCCTGGCAATGTACCTGGCCGGATGATAGAAGAAGCGCCCAAACACTCGCGACAGAAAGACGCGACTAATATATGGAGAGCCCAACTGACAGGCGACTCGTGTATCATGTATTCTACGGTATTTCCAGTGTCAACCACTTTAGCACCTGCAGTTTCTAATGCATAGTCCACTATCTGGAAGCAAATGGAAGTATGACTTTTGTACGCACATTGACTTTTCTAATCGCAATTTTTTAATTATTTTTTGGCATCACATTGAAATAAATTGAAAATAACTCAATGTATACTTCGGCGTAAACGTTGTGTAATAGCTTAGCAATACTTTGGTAGTTTGGTACACTTAAAAATTATTATTTACCTACAATTTTATTCGCAGCTTAGTCAAGTAATTAGTAAAATCCAGGGCTGTGAACGCTGGATTTATCTTAAGAACAAAAAAACCTAGTTATAAAGTTACATAAGGATTTAGTGGTTTCGAGACTACCTGTCTGTCATAATCGTGGACATTTAGACTGTGTCTACTCATCCTTGAGGGTTCAAGCGCGTCCCTCGCTCTTCCAGCAGCCGCTGCCACAGCGGGCAAGGTTTCCGAAATACGCTCTATTTCGCCTTGCAACTTTTCATGTTTTCGATTTATCTATAAAAGTAATGTATGGATTTATGTCATCACCATACAGACTATTTGTGTAATTTATTATTATTACATATTTTTCGAAAATAAAACAAAAAAACTATGAGAAAACTAAGTGGCTAAGATATCTTATGTATCAACATAACTTCATAGACAGAATTAAATTATCCCTCCTGGGTTCCTATACTAACACCCCGGTTTTATGAACGTCTGAACATTGTAGAAATATATTGTTAAAGAAGAATATTAACCTCAGTGAGACCGTATGACAATTGGGTTATTACATCCTTGATGTCAGTGAAGTCCCTCTCGATACCGTCTGGTGGGACCCAAAAATGTGATTGCAGATGAAGTCCAAGTAACATGGAAAGCACCACGCAGACAAACGATCTGAACGCATATCGGCGGAAACAACTGGGTTGTTCGTAGGGTGCGTAATGCATAAGTGTAGAAAACCTTTTTTTGATTTTTATTGATAACAGCAAACCACTCTTTGACAATATGTATAAAGAAGATAAACCAAAGATAATGTTCAACTTTTAAAAAGATATATAGAATAGTCTATTGTTTATGAGTAACGGGAATTACTTAGAACATAAGTAATCTTAAAAACTAGAGCTAAAACGCAGCGTGAATAATAAAGAAGAATATGACGAAACTGCGACAAAGAAAAGGGACAAGATACATCCTTTGCTAACTTTTGTTAGTTTAAAAATTCTTCATACGTAGTAGACTAGGTCGAAAAGGTGGAAGGAGAGGCTTAATGGGTAAGCGTGGATACCTTTTTGGGATATTAAAATTTGTTTCATGTAGTAATTGTAGACAATCATTAATTGTTTTTGAAAGTTTTAATATATAACACTATCAATCAAGACGGTTATGAAGAACGTAAACCTGTATGTTTTTGATTTATGATATATGAACTTGAGTAAACAAGGGAAAAAATCGTTTGTCTTGATTTGCTAACAGATTTATGAAATACACAGTATCTGATATAGATATGATTATCGCTTTCAAAGCTAGAAATTCAAGTCGGTAACACTTCTTTGTCATCTTGTCGTTGAACACCACGCAATTAGTTAGTCATAGTCATAATATCTTTATTCATTTAGCTAAACATGTACACTTATGAACGTCAAGAAAAACAAATTAAATTAATCGTAAATTTACATTTACCACCAGTTCGCAAGTCAAGGGCGTAGAGCGGGTAAGAAGAACTGGCAAGAAACTTTCTATCTTATTTCTTATTTGCCTTACCGACATAACTACATTGAATGTTTTTTCATAAATTCTCAATCAATTACATTCATTTCCATTTTACTTACTATTAGGTAATGTATAAGGTCAATTATTAACGCCATCGTCATCATCAATAAAAGAGTATAGGCTCCTTATATATTTTATTTCCTTGAAAACTTCTCCATACAAAATTGTGACAATCTATTACAAATAACAAGTGGAACTTATTTTTATCATCGCGGTCAATGTGACAAGAACATGAACATTGTTTTTAAATTATTAAATCTATTTTAAGTATTGCAATGGCAATATTGAAAAGTAAGACAGGTTGAAAATCCAAAATATTCAAACGGAATATATGGTTACGACATTACACTATCTCTAATGAACATAGATTCAAAATATGTTTATATGTAGATCGGAAAACACCTTCCTTATGACTACTATAAATTATTAATAACATTGGGTTAATAATGTAAATTCACTTGTTTTTTAACTTTATGCCTGTTTCAAGTAAAAGGTAGGGAAATTACTAAATTCACTTATATCGATTTTTTCTGAAAAATTGCATCCAGCGCCACCTAGCGACAGCTGAGTGACTTGAATCCACTAGAGATAGTTTAACGTGTAACACATTTATAATTTAAGCTTTCTGCTGCTGTGCTGCGTATTCCACCTGCGCAGTGGTCACAGATTTCATAGATTCGTGAGCTTGGTTAACGTTTGCACGCCATGCGACCAAAACGTCCCGCAGATGTTGCCACTGGGCGGGGCCGAAGGTACGGTGCATCGTGCTGGACACGCGAACCATACGTTGAGCTTGATTCACGCGTGCGCGTACTAGGCGAGTTTTCAGAACTGCAAATGATTAGGCGTATAAATAAAACCTTTAGAGGCGTATAAGTAGACTGTATTGTGACGAAATTGTAAACAGATGCACACACATCACTTCAATAATCTTCTGTACAAATATAAAAGCTATATTTTTCTTTATTTTATACTAGCAGACTCGGCCAAGCGTTGCTGTGGCTAAGGTTTTTGTTATATTACATAGTAGTAAATTAATCAAGGGAAACCGTAGGAGAACTTATGTGAAACGTTGGTACCACGACACGGACCTAAACTAAACTACCTTTAACTCAGCGCCATCTGTTAGAATTGTATCAAATAATAAACAAATGTTAATGTTATCGTAATTTTAGTAAGAATGCCTATTTTTTTGAAAATGAAATATAGCCTATGTCACTCAGGAATGATGTAGCTTTCCAACAGTGAAAGAATTTTTTAAATCTGCCAAGTAGTTTCGGAGCCTATTCAATTCATACAAACAAACAAAAAATCAAACCTTTCCTCTTTATAATATTAGTATAGATTAAAACTAGGCAATTTATAAACAATCATAACACTCCTGGAGAATATAGTGAGCGACAACAAAGCAAATATGGTGGGGTGAATATAGTCTTCATACAATAGTTAAAAACGCAGAAAACAGTCAAGAGTACACTTCAAAATTTGCAACAAGTATTGTATTATATGTACTTAAATATAAATAGTATAAAGCTTATGCTTTGTCTTTATCTTAAGGAGATCTCCAGTCATGTTGATAATTATTAATTTAAACAAAATATTTTATGAATGTATGCATATTAATTGACATGCACACAAAGTAAAATACATTATTACAAAGGATTTAAATAAATAACTATGAATGACTGAATAAGGTAACAGATTTACTTGGAATCAACAATGCAATTAATACACATTTAAAACCCATTCTACTGAGATCGGCAACTGGTCATAACATCTTTAAATGAGTTATAAATATTTAATGTAGAGTATATGTGGAACTTACCTTCAATAATAAAGGCTTCTACATCTTTCTCATCAATTTGCAGTTCTGAAGTAATTTCATCAAATGAGAGTTCAGGGTTCGACTCTGCGATCTGCATGAATGATAATATTCTCATCTTTTTGATGTTCTGCTCATGATTTAAACCTGTAAACCAAAATTATAAAGTGTATGGCAATTCCCATAAGTTTGGTATAATATAAGTCATTTAGACATTAATGCATTCAAATGCTGATTGTTTTGATTTACACAAGTGCAATCCAGTGCTTCAAGCACATTAAAAGTGTATATTGGGAATTAATTGATATGTAATAGCTATAGTGATAATACAGTGCTATAGTTGGAATACAGTCATAGAAAAAGCTAAATAAAATAATGACAGAACATAAAATGGTCTGGCTTGTCTAGAAATTTAGCCTCTTATGGCAGGAAATAATGATAAATTTATAAATTACCTTGGGAATGTACAAATTCCTTGTGATTTTCGTAAAACTTTTGGTAGCTTGACAGTTTTTCTGAGACGAAAATGGACAGTAAATCATGAATAACTTCTCCTTCCAAAAAACGTACTGGTTTGAGCTCTAGTAAGGGATCCAAAAGGAATGTGTTGGGGTCTGCCAAAGCAGTTACTATACATTTTATGGCATCTTCTCTTGCATATGAAGCATTCTCATCTGTGTAAGTGCCTAACAACTCAATCATAACTTTTGAAGCCAGTTCACTAAAATAAAATACAAATCATAAGAATTCAATCTTTTAACTTTAAACCTATGTGTTGCATTTACTAATGTGATAGTTGCTTAAATAAAAAATACTACAAAAATCAAAAGTAAATATTATGACAAAACATTCTGTATCTACACTGAATATTTTAAAGGTGAAGTTTGGATTTGTATGGCTAAATATATTTATTTTTGAAACGGTTTGTGTTGATATGGTCCATTTATCAATAAAAGTTATAGCTATAGTACTATTAAATTAAGATGAATACTCAACTACTATTAAAGTGACGTTAATTATATACCTGTTATTATCTTTCAAGACTTGATGCAATAATCTATACAGTTTTTGCATTTGCTCACTCGTTGGTGGGCAAGAGGAAAACTCCTTTTTGAGTTGTTCAACTCCTTTGAAGACATCTCCAACAGCTCCAATGCGTGCTGCAAGTTCTATTACATGGTAATAAACATGGTACCGGAGAGGAGAGTTGGGCTCTAAATTATTATATAAGCGCCACAGACTGAAAAAAAGCTTAGTATTAACATTGTTATGGTAACTGCCTATATCCAAAAATTTTGCAAAGTATCTTAAACTAAACTATATAAAATGCATCCCAAAAATATATACAATTTTTTTATTTTTCAAAACTGTAACTACTGCTCAGTGTGACATCTGCAATTTGTGACATATGGACCAAGTGTTGTATCTAAATCATTCTATTAACTTTTCCATGCACTTGAGATCCAATTCTTTAAAATTATCTATAAAGTTATGGAATATGCTCTGTTCTCACTGATTTCATATGAATGGCTACCTCTTGAAGATCTTTTAAAAATCTACAGACACCTCACAACAACATCATAACATATCATATTCAAGCATAGCCACTTTTGTAATTCATGTATTTTGTGTTTCTTTCTTTTTTAATGTATTTTGGAACTTAGGATAAATTATCATTAATAAAACTTATGATTAGCTTATAAGTTATTTTTTATTTACCATTTTTGTTTAGAAATTATATAATTTATAAATTTCTTGTTTTTCAATAATGTTCTTAGTAACTAAGAGATTAAATATAACAACTTACGCTTGTAATGAAATCAATCCAAGTTTTGGTTCAGGAGCTTTACCTAATCTCTGACTAAATGCCACAATAAGATTCTCACCACGTTCTAATGGTATCTGTGAAATAAAGATTAAGAAGTTTGATTGTATTAAATTTATGTGTATTAAAAGTAGACTAATCAAACTTAAAAACAATGTATAAATTTTTAATAAAGAAATTAAATGTTTCTATATTTACATATATGACTATTTCTAAAATCAAGTGTTAAGAAAAACTGGTAAAAAATCTCTATACCATTCTTTATTACCACCAGTTTATGTACTAAAAGATGGTCGATGGGACTACCTCCATATACATTATTAAAGCATCAAATAATAAAATTTTCAGCCTCTAGTCTATCCCATCAGTTAGGCATGACAAAACAGGAGAATGCACCTACATTATAGTGACAACAATAGGCATAAAATGCAAATAATACTTACAGATACCATTATAGACACAATACTGTTAAGAACTGCTTCAATATCTGCCTCGTTGTTCTCTTTAAAACATATATCACAAACACCAGTGATTTTGTGAAGATCATCCTCTATGCCTTTAGGAGACTTTTCTTCGGAAATTTCTGCACCAAGGTTCTTCATATACTTCCGTAACTCTAGAGCCTGAAGTGAAAATATATAGATAAGTTATCGCTTCAGATGAATACCGAAACCTGATCATATGCAATGTTATTACAATCAAATTCTAATGTAAGTGTTCCCGTCAAGGAGGATGAATTAAATGTTTGAACACTACAGTAGTATTGCCGAAAAACTATCGAGGTTATGTTACTTCATGTTAACTTACTTGATCCTCAAGGGATATATCCATAAACACTGCTGGTCCTTGCATTTTGGTATATTCCGTTTCACTTTGATAAAAATGCTTTAAATATATGTATTAACGATTTAATCACTCCAAAATACATGAAGACGTGGGATACACGATCGTAAAAGCAAAAGCCAAAAGGGCTAATTGTTAATGTCAATTGCCATACATTGTGTAGACTAATGCGTCAAGCTCACGACAATTGCTGTCAAAGTTAATGATCAATGTAGATAATATCTATTATATTATATTATAATCCATATGACGAATATTTTCAATAAATTTTAAATTGTAACAGGTTCATGACTAAACACAAAACTATATTTTTTAATATATAGCAAATCCATATAGTGCAGACAGAAGTAATCAATCTGTTCAGCATTGACTTCAAGTAGCTTCAAGATCGCTATATTTAAATTTTGTATCTGTCACACTGTACTAGGTAGGTCAGGTTTTGTATTTTTTTATTGTCATTTTGACGTTCGTAAAAATAGTAAACAAACATTTTTATTAACCCATTGTGCACGTTTTAAAAAATGTCTGGGTTCCATAAAATTACAGAATCATGCTTAAGTGTTACAGGAACTAAATTGAAGAACAATTTACTAGTGTTATCTTCTGGAATTCCTTCTCTCGATTATGTTATTGGTGTGTTAGTGGTGGTATATTGGTTAACCTTAAACCTCTTTCGCAGCCTTGTTGACCTGTTTCATTTTCTTTTAGGTGGTGGATTGCCAACTGGAGGAATATTCGCCGTAGGTATGTTTTTTTTAACATTAAATATTCAATTTTTTACGAGATATAAACAAGTATAAGTAGAAGCACAACAACAAAACTAACAAGATTGGATTAGAATGCATTTATACTAAATAAAAAATCTTGTTGCTTAAAATAAATATATAATCCTTAATAAATAAATAAATAAATGTATTTTTGTCCTAGTTTTACATTTACATTCTTAACTTAAATTCATGACTGTGCCCATATTCCATATACTATATATCTACACACCGTTGTTTCAATAATATCTATCTTTCTGCTTCATCTAGAGCAGAAATAAAATATATAATATATCTTTTACAGAATCAGATGTGTTGGGCAGCTATAGTAGGGTGCTCACAAAATATTTTATAGCTGAAGGTGTTGTTTGTAAGCATGATTTATTGCTTTTTTCTGCTGATGAGAACCCAGAAGAAATTGTAAGATATAAATTATAAATTAACTATTTTAAAATTCTTAATGGAATCTTAGTTAGAATTAATGCCTATAAGAATATGATTGCTTCTAAACTTGTATCTTATTAGATCAAACTCATATGGGACTATAAATAGAAATAGGATAGAAAATACAAGATGACAATATGTTACTAAAGATTATTGTCTTATTAGATTGGTTATAACTAGTTCCTCTTTAGTTGACACTTTGTTATAACTCTGATAAATAATTTACAGGTCAAAGAGTTACCTCAGCCGTGTGTGGTACAAAAAGATGATAAAATAAACAAAGTTCCCCAAGATGAGATGAAAATAGCATGGAGATATGAAGGTTTATCTCAGGTTGAGTCCTCCTTTGACAATGAAACCAATTTTGGTCATCATTTTGATTTAAGCAGATATATTGATACAGATACTATTAAGAAAAGTAATATTACATATTGTTTTTTAAATCCAATTGATAATGGTGAAAAGGGTGGTAAGTAAAGCTTATATCTATGTATATATATATATATATAAATGTGAGTATTATTCAATATAAACTAAGTACTTATATTAAAGACAAAAAATTTTAAGCTAATATTAATTAACCATTTAATCTAAAGTCTAATCTCTTAACTAAACAGTATTCAAACATTTGACCAACCTAGACAAACTTGGATTGATGACATGGCTACATGATTGGGATATCATATGAATGGCCTAAGCATTAGCCAGCCATTTTTTTTAATTGTTGTACCGAATGCTACGTTTGCTAATATTCAATTTTCAATTTCAAAAATTCTTTATTTAATGTTCAATAAAAATTAAAAGTGCTACATGTCCAGTGTACATTAATTCCTGGAATGTAGCAAAATTATAACTAACACGTTTTATTAAAAGCCGTATTGCTTTTTTTAAAAAAACTTATGAGAAGGAACAGATAAAAACTAAAGTTATAATAATTCGAGATTTAGCATTGATAATAAGGTAAACTATGCAATCTTTAGCTGAGATTTGCGATTTTTGACATATCTAGATTTAACTAAATAATGAATTATAACTAACAATAAAAATAGGGTATAATTATAAAAATAAAATTAAAAATAGGGTATTATAGCACCGAGAACAAAGGAGCGGACGGCAAGCAATCATAATAGGAACAGTCACCCGCTAAGGGCGCGAGCATCGATAACGCGACGCACGCGCATTCCGGCTCTATATCATTGATAATAAGATCGGAGGTCGCGCGCGACGCGATGACCAATACTCGCGCACCTGCGCAGGCCTGTCATTCATCGCACTCAAGAAACAAGTGATGGGGTAATTTGTATCGGTTGTATTTATCGATGTAAGGTAAATTTTTCTTCCGCGTTTTGCAAAGGTTATTAATATATTTATTTATACTATGTCGGTTGTTATGTAAATAGAATTTCTTAGATTGTTTGTATATGAACTCGTAAATAGTGGGAAACTTAATATTAATATGAAGATTTAGGAGGTTTGTTCGAAACGGAGTATTAAATGCGTATTTTAATGCTTTATTTTGGACAACTTGTAGGCTGTTTAAGTTAGTAGGGCATGTACTGCTCCATACTGGGCAGGCATATGTTATGCATGGTCGCACTAAAGTGCGATATACACTTAGCTTAGTTTTGCTACTGAGGCACGATCTTCTATTAAGGATGGGGCTCAGTGCATTCAAAGCCTTCATGCTCTTGAGCCTAATGTGTTGCGTGTTGAGGGTCCAGTTGAGTTTATTGTCCAATATGACACCCAAGTACTTAACAGAGCGACTCCATGGAATCGCATAACCTTCAATGTTGAGGGTACGAGATGGTAGCGACCTAGTCCCGGAGAACATAATTGCCTCTGTTTTAGAGGCGTTAATTTTTAATTTCCACGTCTTAAAAAAATTAGTCAATAAATCGAGTGAAAGTTGGAGGCGACTTATTATCAAATCCAGGTCTTTGGAAGAGGTAAAGGATGCCGTATCATCGGCAAAACAGGCGAGATTGGTGCGGGTTTGTATAGGTATATCGTTAAGGTATAGTAAAAAGAGCTGGGGACCAAGAATTGATCCTTGGGGGACTCCGGCTAGGACCGATTTGGGGGAAGAGAGTGTGCTATTTATGTGCACCTTAAAAGATCTATAGGTTAAGTACGATTTCATTATTTTAATTATTGCTATAGGTACGCCAATTTTTAGTAGTTTGTGGATAAGGGCTTGGTGCCAGACTGTGTCAAAGGCTTTCTCAATATCAAGGAGGAACATGCCTGTCGACTCACGCAAATTGAGTCCATGAGACACAGTCTCGGCTACTCTAGCGAGCTGTTGGGTAGATGAATGACCTTCACGGAAGCCAAACTGCTCATCAATTATTATAAGCTCTGTCACTCGGCGAAGTCGGATGCATAAGATTTTTTCAAAAAGTTTTCCTAGGCATGGTAGGAGGCTAATTGGACGATAACCTGCAGGATCAGATGGATCTTTGCCCGGCTTGCGTATTGCGATAACTTTGGCTACTTTCCAGTCATTAGGGAAATATGCAGTCAGTAAGCAGGCATTAAATATTTTTGTAAGCAGCACAATACATTTTTGGGGTAAGTGTTTGATTAAGTGATTCGAGATTTCGTCCGGTCCAGCTGCTTTACGAGTTTTGAGAGAGGATATAAATTTAGCTACTTCAGCTGGTTTAACCAGTTGAATTTGATAACCATCTTGTTGGAGGCAGTCTAGAGAGTGCCAGGAGGCATCGACAACAGACTGCTCGTCGCTGGGCCAGTTATGGGTGAGCATCATATTGTTAGAAAAAGCATTAGCTAAAACTTCACACTGTTCCTTGATATTTGAGGTAGTGGAACCATCTTTAGTTTTAAGTGGGGCTAAAAGTGGGGTAGAAGTTGATTTCAGCCCTTTGGCAATGCGCCATAAATCGGCACAAGGATTGTCAACTTTTCTAAGTTTACGAACCCACAGGTTGTCATGGTGATTTATTATTGCAGCATTGATATCTTGTTGGAGGTATTTCACTTTACGGTTTATAAGTTTACGAGTTAGAATATTCGTTTCTCTAGCGGAATAACGTCTGAGACGATTTTTATTTCTTATTTTTCTTTTAATACTTCTTGGCAGTGAGGTCTCCCAAGGTTTAAGGGTTGTTACCGGAATATTGAAGTTTTTTGCAGAAATTATAGAGCTTTGAAGGTTTGAGATGGCGGAGTCAATATTATCGGGAGATTTAAAGGTGTGTGTAAAGATATATTTTTGTTTAAGTATGAGCGGTAACCGTTCCAGTCAGCCCTTGCATAATTTAGCTTAACAATGGGCTTACGACGCGCTTTAATAGCGAGACGTACGAATACTGGAAGGTGGTTAGAGGAGAGTGCATATATGGTCTCAACAGAGTCAACAGTATAAATATTTTTAGTAAGTAACAAATCAGGGTTGGTAGGTAGCCTATTTTCATTGTAATGCACTAGAGTAGGCTCACTAGGGGCATGGACAATGACTTCGTCGTCGAGCATGAGTTTGTAGATTATATTACCGTGGGCGTTAGTTGGACCAGGTGACCAATAAGGGTGCCTAGCATTGAGATCACCCATAATTAGTATTTTATTTTCTGACGAAAATAGGGCGTTTAAATCACTAGTGAGCAAGGGCATATTGGGTGACTGGTAAACGGAATATATGGTAATTTTGCCGTGGTTAAAATAAAGGGATATTCCTATGGCCTCTAGGTTAAGGGTTGGCGGAATTGAAAGAAGTTCGTGATCTAAATCGGCCCTAACCAAGATAGCAATACCCTGACCAGAGCCGTCGACCCGGCCATCGAGTCGATAGCAGAAAAAGCCTGGAATTTGGAGAGTAAGCCGATTTGTTAATCTAGTTTCGTTGAGTGCGATGATGTCAACGTTAAGATCTCTTACCGCCAGCTCCGCAAGTTCCTGCTGCTTTTTGTGAATACCATCGGCATTCCAATATAATACACGTAGTTCATTAAAGTTAAACATAATGACCAAGGTGAGACAGAATTAATATTACTTTGTCCATGAAAGTATCACACTTTATGAAGTCCTTCTTGAGGGTTTTGATAGATGAGAGAATTTGAAGTAGAAGAAGTTTGCTAATATTAAGTTAATTCATATTGAGGACTTTATGTGAACTTTTCAGCTTTTAGGAATGGGCTCTTTACTCAAACTCTCAACAAAATCAAGGATGTTCTAGCCAATGACTTATACAGAAGAAGTAGTAAAAATAAAAATATACTTAGAATCAGTATACACATGCTAGGGTCTCCGATCTGGATGTCAATGGATTGCGATGAGGAGCCCTTAGATAATAAATATGGCCACGATTTAATAAAATTCATGTACTGTTTAAGAATATTACTAAGGGATACAAATGCTGTAGCTTTCATTACTATACCATCTCATTTATTTGATGTAAGTAGTTTAAAGTAAAGTCATTTATTAAATACATATTTTTAAAGCTGAAGCTGAAACAAAAAGTAAATCAAAAAGTTTTTTATTTACAGTTTATTTAGAGGATTGTTACAGTTCAGATTTGGTGTCAATGTATGAATTTAGGTTGGGTAATTTAGGTATTGATATTGTCTTCTTTAATTGTTATAATTTAATAGAATATCTAGAATCTTACGAAAATCAAAGCAAACATCTTTTAATCTTAACCTTTTTATCGCTGATTATTTTGTTGTACAAGATGTACTTTGCTGCCGCTAATATTGATTCACTTAATTCAGAATTATTTTAATTTCAGGATGACCACATAATGAATAGATTGCTCTATTCAATGGACAATGCAGTGAGAATAGAATCATTTGCTGGATCAGATAAAGAAACAAACCCAGTGTTCAATGAATATCACGGCCTGTTCCATTTAACAAAATTATCTGCTTTGTATTCCCTCGTGCCGTTTGTGCCTTCTAGCCTGGATTTGGCATTTAAACTGAAGAGGAAGAAGTTCGTTATCGAGAAATTGCATTTGCCACCAGGTGAGTTAAAGTGATATTACCCGCGCAGGAAGACCAAAGAAAGAAAAGCGAAAGTTTTTTTTAACTATCTTATTACTATCTTAATGTTTCAATGTCTGTGCAGTCAAGAGTATTTTTCTTCAAATAAGTGAGAAAAGGCAATTGCATAGGAACCCAAGTTTACTATTTTTGTTGTCTGCGTGGTAACTTTCTTTTTGTCTGTCTGCTGTGCACTGTGCTAACTATTTTATTTTATTTGCTTGTTTTATTATATAACTAGTATAAAATCAAAAATCATATATGCATAATAACACAATGTACAATTGTAAACGTCAAAAATAAAATATGCTTATATTAAAAGCTTCTAATTTTACATTTACTGCTGAGGGAAGAAGAACTGGCAATAAACTCTCCGCCACTCTTTGAATCGCCAATTTTTTTTTTTTCATTAAACATTTTTGTAAGGAGCAGCAAACATAACACCATGTTCTACATGACATTTTAATTAATTAATAGTTAATGAATAATAATAAAATTAGTTAAAATAAAGATTTATCCTCTATCATATGTAGGCATGGTGAAATAGGAGCACGCAATTTCTTTCTCATAGGAAGAACATGCAATAAATGTTTTTGTGGTTGCCTAGATTTTAATACAGATTAATTGATATTGATGAATCAAAGCAAAGTAATAAATCGCAAAAAAAAAATGCTAATAATTTTATTTAACCAACATAAAAATGGCTACTATCATTTATAATACTATTTAATAAAGTCTATCAACTTTTTACAGAACTCGAAGAGTCCAGTGAAAGAGAACAAGACGACATCACAGCGGTACCGCGAGGCTGCGGCGGTTTCAGAAAGAAAGATATAGAATTTTAAGCTCAAATGTATTTCCATAAAACACGCCCAATAAATTAACGTACAAAAGTAACTCGTGCATTCATTTAAAAATTCCTTAATTATTAGTCACCCCAGCTGATCAACAGAGCGTATCTCCTTAAAACCGGCACATCTATTCTGCATACAGTCAAAACGATAACGAACTACGTGTTCCTGTGTGTTATTTAGTGTAGAAATTATTAAAAATAAATGTTAAAATTTCTAAAAGACAATGAAACTGAAAAAAATTGCGAGTGCTAATGTGCTTTTTGGTTGTTTTAACAGTGTGTTCTTTGTAAGTATGCAATTGTTGCCTTCTTTAATATAAGAGATTGGCGGATTATTCGTATTATTAACAATAAAAATACTATTAATCGTTTAGGTTAGGTTGTATTAAAATTTTTAATCCCTGCTGTTAGAATAACGTTACGCAAACGGGGCGATAGCGTATAATATATACGTCTGTTTATCAAATATTTCTTTAATTTGGCTTTAAACTAATTGATAGAGGTTTATATGCTATTAAGACTTTGGTTAAAACTGTTTGTATATTACAACTTCCAGTAAACTGGTGCGTGTGTACATTACGTACAGAAATTCGATTCAATTCGGTGTTTTTCTTAATAATAATTAACAGTCAAACTTTTGACCACTGAATTAGTAATAATAGAGTACTATCTGTTTCGTGATTTCGACGCACTATGCTCTAGATTCTAGAAAGACCATCTATTAGAGATGTTGGATTACCTAGTGTAGCCGTTTTCAAATATAGAATCTAATTTCTTAATTTATAGATATGTGGTTTTGCACAAGTGGTGTGCGGCTTCTTTCTACTATGCGACACTCGAAGAATTCTACTTTCGCGTTTATTAGCAACACCAGAAGATGGCTTGGAAGAGCCACCATTTTATTATGTAGCATTGGCTTTGCTTGCGTCTGGTCTCACGATTTGCACCTTAGCGTCTTTGGGCGTTTGGGCTACTTGTATGCCGGGATATATTGTGCTGACATTCGTAAGTATATATACATATATATAAATACTGTTTATAAAACTATGGTTGGCCTACTGAAATCATAACATCATGTATAGATACTGAGAGGGTATTTTATTACGGGACCTAACCTAGAATTTGGTTTACGCATAGTTATCAGGTACTATGCGTAAACCGAATTCAGCTATAATTTAGATGACTGTTTCGATAGCTTATACATTAAATATTTCAACAAATAACTCAAAAGCGATAAGGCAGAACCATTTAATAATTTTTTTGAACCATTACCTAGAGAGAAGAGGCCTAATGCGTAAAACTGCCATTCTTCTTTCGCAATGGCAAGCAATAAAACATTTATTTATTTGCAAAAAAAAATGTAATAAGTATAAATGTACCTTAATGAAAACATAATTTAATTTTAACTAAGGTTAACACGTTATTATTTGTCTGTTAGGCGGAATGAAGTTTGGCAGGTCAGCTAGTATAAATATAAATTATTTTTCAGTATTTTCTAGTTGTATTGTCCTTACTTCTCTGTGATTGCGCGGCCGGAGTTATTTCTGCGATTTGGCCAAGATGTTTTGGAATTCAGAATACGCGAGGTGGCTCCGTTGGAGCATTGCAGGGATACTACGGAGTGCCTGACTATGAAGATTTCACCACTGCCGTGGATCTTGCTCAGACCGAGGTGAGTGGTCGCACTTATTGAGATTAATTAATTATAGAGGTATTTACTACACGCACAAATCAACTTGGCACCTGCGTGGAATGTGCTTCCGCTCCCACCATACCCCACCGCCTATCGCTCTCCCTTGACGCGACAGTAGGATCAGTAAATTAAATACTACAATTTTACTAAAAATTAACCAAAAATATATTTGTTTTATTAAACTATGGATATAGAACTGCTTCCAAAAAAATATACCTACTTTTAACCTCATTGATAAACGATAGTATTATAAATCAATAGATACCTACTATCGATACTACTTTGTACTACTAATTATTACTTGAATTATTTATGCAGTTAGTACATCACTATGACGTTCAAACCGCGAGATACCTACTTAACTTCTAAACTTAAATGCATTTTGAATAACGAAATGGCATATTATGTTTATATTTATTCGGCGAACGGTGATTTCAGTTAAAATGTTGCGGCATGACAAGTGCCCGTAACTACGACATGTCGATATGGCAGTTACGGCGTTTGGGCCCCCGCGGCATGTCTGTTCCGTTCAGCTGCTGCGTCCAAGGCGAACAGGAGTCCTACCTCAATCCGGCGCCTGTTAACCAGTCCAGGTGTCAGGAGGTCACGCCAAATGCCCAGTTTAGATATGTACCGGTAAGTTACTAAGCCGATAGTGATGCAAAACTGAACCAACAATGTGATTTTTTCATTATTTTTTTAATCATTTATTGGAATTTCATTATTAGTTTATTTTTTCTAATAATTTACGAGTTTTCATCTAATTGACATAACAAAAATGTTCGATAATAGATCATACAACTTCTCAGCTATCTTTCTTTCAGATTGGTAGATCTGACTCAAACCAATACATATGTCTTTCCAGGGATGTCTGATGAAGTTAGAAGATTGGTATCAAGATCAATATTTCATATTGATGATTGCCCTGTTTATTGGCGCTATCTTCAAATTGGGGATTCTACTTACCACGGTTTTTTCTTGCATTCAACTCAGGAAACATCGGAGAGTCAAAATGTTCGTAAATGATAAAAAAGAAAACATTTATGAACGCACTGATGAGCCGATAACGACGAAGTATGTACAGCCTAATAATTTCTACAGCCCGCGGGTGAGGAACCCTAGACTTTTTCATACAAAACCCAACGAAATGGTCTGAGAATTAGCCATGGAGATAAATACTTTAGAGAGAAAATTGGATAAATTCTCCGATTTATTGTACAAACATCAGGCCGAATCTATCATGTGGTAGATTTAGCCATAATCTCAGTTAGAATCCCACGCATCTTTAGAAAGACTGATTATTTATTGACTTACCTGTAAATAATATATGTTATAAAGGAATAAAAGAGGGTAGAGTGCCATACTGAACGATAATTCCCATATTATATGTTTTAAAACCGTCAGATTCATTCTCCTTCTTTCATCATACCTTAACTCTAAAGTATTTAGCTCCATGTGAAGAATTATTTAGCTCTAAGTTTCATGTATTATAAATAAAATTAAACACAATATTTCAATATGTAATATTATTTTTAAAAGAACATTCAAAAATTGGTCCTAAAGTTAAAACATTGTTAACAATGGCTCTGGAATGTCAACATCTATTGTTTAAAGAGAGCTTTATAAATAATAAGGCAGTTTCAAATATGAAAATGTCAAAAAAAAATCCAGATTTCCAAAACCTCACCCCTAAATGATACATGAGATCTTAACAATAACAATATTTGATTAACCTATTCACCACTGAGACCATCACAGTAGAACTAATTACATCTTAGGTACAGGAATGATAAACTATCGCCCGATACTCCGTTTCAATTCGAGAGCCACTCAAAATTTGCAATGGCCGAAAATTTTGACTGTTATAAATTCATAATTAGTTAATAGGACAAATGGAGGGTAGTCAGATCGGTATCACTGAAACTACCCACATAAATAGAAGAGGAAATGTCAGATTGTCTAATATAATATACCAAGGATTTTTGTCAAAATATTGAAGCTCCGAGCGGCTCCCAAATCGGTCGATCGGGCTTACACCATTTAAATGTACGTTCGCTACATTTTGGGCCATTCGAAGGCGGACTGCATGATCTCGAAAGGAGGTCGAAACGAACACACTGCTAGATAAAATATTGCCCCAAACTGTCATAAATAAATGTATTTCGATGTAAATAAAATTTATTGAATGTCTTTTGTGCTATCTTACGCCTATATTAACAATAAATAGTATACAGTTAAAAAAATCTACCGCAAAAATGGAAAACTGAAAGATGGCAACGCTTCAGCCGGACGACGCCGTAAGTAAACTTCACCAAAAATCTATACAATTTCTATACAAGTGCGTCCTCGCACCGAACACTAATTACAATAAATAGTCTATAAAACAAAATGTCGTAAAACATTTAAAGATTTAGGAAGAACGCTACGTTAACGTTTAGATTACGAAATCCGGTGAAAAATTCACGTTTAACTTTGGTCAACAATTTATTGGTCACGAATTTGCTATTTCAATAGCCGACGGCAGCTTTTCGAGCGTCCGAGCTAATGGCTTCGAAATTCATTGCATATTGCTAACATTTATTACCTTAGTCTGTTATTTTCATTGATAACAAACAACTCTGAAAAGCAATTCGCAATTATAATATCTTTTTACGCATACGATTTGCTTTAGAGAATTGTGATATGAATCATTGAGTACATTTCACCACCAGAGGGCGTTCATACAAATATTTCACGCTTATTAAAAAACCGTTGATAAACTCTAAATCAGTATAACATTGTACGTCGAAAGCAATCATTCGTCTCTTTCCATCGCATTGCGTTCACAGCGGGATGAAAAGAGACGGACCGGTACTTCGTTTCGCCCAGCCATTAACTTAGACGTGATTCTCAAAATTTCTAACTACATTAACTATCCGAAGCCGGCGACCTTACAGTATGTCGTTTAAGAACGAATTGTCCAGCGAGTTGAGCAGCTCCTGTGCCGTCAGGTTGCTCGTGTCCGAAGAAGGCAGATTGTCCAAGAAGTCGAGGTTGAAGTCCGCCGTCTGCCCCGAGAAGGACGACTGCAGCGAAGGGAAGCTGTTTTGGTTTAACCCGTTCTGAGAGACCATCGAGTTCATGTTCTGCGAGTGCATTTGCATCCCGTTCTGCATGTTCTGGTGGTTGCCCATGCCCATGCCGCCCTGCATCGACATACTCTGCGACTGGTTCATGTGTATGTTCGGCATCTGAAGGAAATTCATTTACTTTATAAAGACAATCCTCAAGCCCTATTGTACTTGTCAATAATTAGTTTGTGTTTTGCGAAAATACTCCTACAACACGCAACACTGTCCGGGCCCACGGGGCGGTTATAGGGAGGATTACTGTACTTTTTTAACTCACACAATATAATGTATAAATTTTGTTTTCATAAAGAAAAGTGTGTCTTAATCTAAATAAAAAAATAAGATTTACCTGTCCCTGAACACTCATCATTTGGTTCTGCTGCATGATGAGATGCGTCATCGGCGCCTGTTGCTGGCTGGACGTCCTGGAATCAAAATCACGATTAGGGCGAAATACAAACACGGAAAATATTTAATTATTTATTGAATATGGTTATTTCTTTGATAAAAAGTGTAACACTTATATGATAAAAAGGTAAAATATCTTTAAATATCTAAATTAAAAATGCAGAAAATCTGACCCATCATCTTCAATAAATTTTGTTACAAAAAATTATTGAAGTGAAACTTCTTTAGAATCGTTGTGATTTCAAACCGGGTGCAACGGAAAAGCGACAGTAAAAAGAGACAGAAACATTAATTCATATGATTTAACGTGGGAGAAAATGAGATAGATAAACTTCTTTAGAATCGTCGTGATTTCAAACCGGATGCAGCGGTAAAGAGAGACAGAAACATCAATTCATAAGATTTAACGTGGGAGAAAATGAGATAGGAGGCATTATACAGCCTCTCTTTACTGCCGCTTTTTCATTTGATCGAATTTCAAACTTTCGCTGTTTTAGTTTTTGCCAAATTAAAGATTTATATTAAACTTATAAATTAAAATGTATCATTAAAATATACTGTTTTTAAAGAACACACACATTTAGATAGTGGAAAATGATTAATTTATATTTGATTAATTATAAAAACTTTGTTTTTGAAGGTTTCACTTCTACAATGTGTGAATTGCACATATGTTTTTTTTTTATATTTTCGCAGTTAATTAAATTAATAAAAGCAGCACCAAAGCGGAAGAGATAAGATAAGATTAACGACCAAAGTAGAGGACATTATATAGAAAATAAGGCAATTCAAATGGCGCTGGACTGGGCATATTACGAGATAGCAAAATTATTATAGAATGGCAACCATGAGATTGAAAAAGAAAAAGACAGAACAAGAGATGAAGAAGAGTATTATATATTAGAGTAGTTATTTTTAGTTTACGCGACTGAGAATACTCAAATATACAAGTTTTTCCCGATTATTACACGTTGTTCACTGTTACTTATTTACGTTAAGTAATACACCTATTCTAGTTCTATTTACTAACCTCTGTTGTTGATGCTGCATAAGTTGCTGCTGCTGCTGCAGTCGCGCTTGCTGCATCTGCATTTGCTGTTGCTGCGACATACTGCTCACGCCACTTACATTGCCCATACCACCCATGTTTCCCATATTAAAGCCAGCTGAAAATTAGGATTATTTATAAATTTGAATTAACGATTGTTATGTACGAATTTACCACGTCGTTTTTGTAAGTATAAGAATGTTGAAGAAACAAAACTATTGTATTTCATGGACCCAAGAAAAAAAAACAAAATCTTTTTTTTATAATAGTCTATAAATAGACAAGATATTTATATATCAACTAGCGGATCCGACAGACGTTGTCCTGTCTACACGTCTTTAATTTCAAAATTTCAATTTTTAATAAGCCATTTTGATGAAAATGATTATTCAAATGTTATGACAATATCTAACGATCCAGCACATGGTCACACACGATATAACACAATGATAACAAAACTTTTTTTAAATTTCGGGACAGACTAAAATTAAAATTCGAATATTATTTAAAATTTGACACTGCGATGGTAGCGCCGTCTGTCGGATCCAATGTAAAACATTCCAAAATCAACAACAACTAATAAATTGAAAATTAATTAAAAAAACATTATCCAGCGGACAAAATTGTGAATCTAAACCATTCCCCTTGAACACACACAAAAAATTTCGTCTAAATCGGTCCAGTCGTTTAGGAGGAGTTCAGTCACATACACACGCACACAAGAACTATATATATTGAGATTATATTATCAAATTTCGCAGGTTTAGTTTGTTTATATTCTAAAATACCTCTGCCGACTGATATTTCTGCGTTAATTAGCAACTGATTTTAACGTGAGAAAATATATATTACAAAATTGATATCATTAAACCATAAGAAATTAACACACCTTGATGATGATGCGGAAACTGTTGTCTCGCCGACTGCTGCTGCTGTATCAGCACATGCCTCCAATCGGGCGAATAATGCCTCGCGTGGGGGGGAAAGGCGCGGGGGGGCGCAGCCCGCCTTACGCCTGACGTCACGAAACGAGCCTTGTACTCGGGCGGAGGTGGACGCATCTGCTGTTGCTGCGCTCGCAACATTTGTTGTTGCTGCTGCTGCAACATCTTGGCTTGTTGCTCGCGGGTTATTCCGGCAGCTGCTATGCCTGTAAATTGAAAAGTAAGAAAATGATTTGGCTTTTGTTTTCCCACTGAATTCTCTAACGCCTACGCACAGAAGGCTCTTAGATAACCTTTCAACTTTTATAACGTTCAGGAATAGTCTATTTAATTAATTTAACATTCTACATATTTCGGTAGATAAAAAAGTTTAATATAATATTTAAAAAGCAAACGCACAATCATATAACCAGCAAATTATTCACCATAGTAATACATAATTGTCCTTCAATTATATATCTATCCCTCTCATACCGAGTAATAAAATATCCATGTCTCGCTCTCGTAATTGAATTTCGTCTCATATAGGTCACCTCAATACGTAATACAATTTCAATGTAGCATAGTTCTACGAAATACTGATGATGGGTTGAAAGATCAGACGCGCCTACTTCTAATTAATAAAAAAATAATATAACTAAATTTATAATGATTGTTGCAACTTTTTTAATCGATTAAAAAAAAAATAGTATTTTTTTACGTTTTAATCTGTATTGTTGTGTGTTTATACATACATTTGTATATACTACGCGAACTCTACCTAATAAGGCATAAAATAGACTTTTTCAGCTTTCAGTTCGTAGTAAATTTTGTATGATTTTAGATTAGGGTTTGTAATTTTATATTTGTTGATTTGGTTATGACCTTTTTCACTTTACCCTTCCTTTTTTAAGTTTTTTCTTACTAGGGTTGCCTGGAAGAGATTGGTTGTTAGCGATAAGATTCCCGTTATACTTAATAATTTATATTATTTGTTTTTCTATTATAACGAAACTTAAATAAACGAAATAAATAAATAAAATATTCGGAAATAGAAGTTAGGAAGAATATAAAGGTATCCTTATTTTTATTTAAAAATATGTATCAGAAAAATGTAACAACCAATTATATTCTATAAATTAAAATCGTTTTACGTCAACTGTGAGCGTGTACAAAATTTAATAAAATTGCACATATATCTTTAGCGATAAGTATTGGAATTTGTATATAAATGTCCAATAAAAACGCTATATAAAGTGGGCTATAAAAGTACATAGGCGATAAGGAAGTATACACACTTTTACAAAACAATCCAGCGAATTTGTATTAAACTGAATCACACACGGGAGTTACATATAATATGTCGTCATAATTACGCAATAGTATTCATAATCCAAGTCTGTCCAGACTTTTGAGTCATATTAGTATGTATTAAGATATATTTGATAGTATTCAGGAAGAGGTTGCGTTGAGATACGAGGATATAATAAGTCGCGAACTACGACTTCCATATGTCAAAATGCAAAACATTTTTGACATTTGGAAGTCGGCCTTCTAAAATATCGTTCATCAGTACGTTTACAAAACGAATTTTATGAACGAATTGAGCAACCAACTCGACAATCAACAAATATTTTATAAAAGTAAGGCAAATATCTATTACTTACGTTAACAGATGAGACATTTTTGTGTGTTTGTAACGAATAAACGGACTATTGGACCTAATTTAAAAAAAATCACTATAAGAATGAAATATTTTTAAATATTTAACCAACTCGCCTATAATACATAGTTTGTAAAAGTAAAGTCAGTGACGCTACAATCTTTCTATGTCTGGGCCTCTGATTTCTGCATCGGTTTCAAGAACATTTGTCGGATTGGGGATCGAACCTAGGACCTCCAAGGCCTACGAGGCCAAGACTGCTTAAATAATAGTTTGTTAGCAAAATTAAAACCTTACCAAGAGGCGTCTGAGGGCCAGGGGCTGGCTGCGCAGGCGCCGAGGGTCGAGCTCGCATGCCCTGCGAGAAGCTCATACTCTGCGACTGCGACACGTTGTACGTATCACAGTTGCTTCCTGAAATTAAAAAAAATTACAATTACAATAAACAATTTGTGATAATTTGTGAAACAACGATTGTTCAGTGTCAGAATCAAAGCGAAGTGAATTAATCATAATAAAAACTATTCATGGCTGTAATAGGTTGTGACAAAATCCATCTATCTAATAATATTCCGTGGTACTCGTTTCAATTGTATGTAACACTTACTTTAAAGCCGGATTAAACGTTTAATTTTATAAATCTATATTGTAAAATCGATTGTATCAGTTTGTTAATAATTGCGAAGTTTCAAATAACTTTGTACCGATAAATTTGAAATTCGCTCTGATAAGGTACTTCAAGGCTATATAAAATACAAATTTAAATAAATTCGAACAACGCATCTGACTTCAGCTTAATCCTTGAATTATAAACCTTAATTAGCGATTATTTGGCAGTATCTCTCTCACTGATTGAAAAGAAATATTAAAAATTTTAATTATGACGCTAACTAAAAAAAATCAAATGAACACTTTACTATTTAAAAATATTAATTAACCAATCAACATACACGTTGCGTAGTTAAAAGAATAACATGTGTATATGCTTCCGGTTTTTTAAAACAGGAAGTCATATGAAAAAAATGACAAATTTCACTTAAAGAAAACAAGGTATCTTTTCTTAAAACCATTTACAGCGATATCATTTGACCAAAATCAAAGTCAGAATTCTATTGTATTAGGTTCTTAATAACAACGTCATCAGCTGTTATGACTATTGATTTTTCGACCAAATATGAGTAGTCCCTTCGATGTCGTTGTAACAGATTTTGACTGTGTATGACAATTTTAGTAAAATAAAAAATACGTTTATTTTGGAACATAAGATTTTCTAGGTATCACTTATTCCACGTCAATCAATTCGAACTTGTAGGCATCCCTACTCATCGGCAACATGTAAACATAAGTGTTACAAAAAAATAATTTAAAAAATAGTGGATTAGGTATGAGATAGGATGAGGCACCTAAGAAAAAGTATTCTTAGGTGCCTTTAAAATTGATCAGCCCAATACCGATTTTGTCCAGCCCGGAGGATTGGTTAATCCGTTATAATCGTGAAAAATTCGACAGAGGTGCTGGTTTTTGCAGAAAAGAAACAAAACTAAAAACCAAAGAGTCTCTCTGCCAAATCTTGTAACATAAACTGTAGATATATCATAATGTATGATGTGAACTTCAATAAATAAATAAGTAAATATAGAGAACAAATCAACAATATCAAATGACAATCATAAATTTACATCTAGTGAATCATAACGATCTCAATGTGTTTACAACAGTTTTATCTTTGATGACAAGGCCTACTGGTAGCTGGTAGCCATTGTGATTACGTGATTAAATCATTATAATTATACCAATAAACGAGGACAGACTAGTTTAGACTTCGCTGATCTATCCGCTATAGATAGAGAAACAATTTATATATAACCACACAAATTACTAAGCTGATCATTTTAATATTTAGGACATAAAAAATCCCTCAGAGATAATATAACAATGGTGAAATAATGTTTGAAATATGTCTGCAGTTTTTATAAAATTCGTAGCGCTGTGATGGTTTAAAAAAAAGATTTACTTATTTCTTAACAAAATAATAAAGTTTTAAATATATAATATTAAATAACTTAATATAAAATTAACATAATATAATATGTCGTGAGTGTCGAATATAGCATTCAGCAAGTAAGCTGGATTAATATTTTACATATACATAGTAATGTATATCGTGCAAACAATAATTCACAATATACAATGTAATAATTGATAACGGCCATTTATCATCTATGATACGACTTCCTTACATACGTTCCGTGTTCCGAGTACATAACAAACGAGTTACACTTCCTTACATACATTTGTAACCATATAAGTAAAAACAACTTATAAACAAAATCGTGGTCAAGCAATATTTTAATCCTTATGTAACGAATGATGTTAGGTCCGATTTTTCGTGACAAAAGTTAAAATTTCAGCTTCAATATATCTTAGTTTAGCCTCATAAGGTACTTAACATTGAATTTGGGATCGAGATTGATCCTACAGATACTACTTGTGGTGACTGGACGCACTTGAATTCGTGTATGCGGTGATGTTAGTTATTTCGACTATGTATTTGCGTGTTGTTCCCACGACAATGTAAGTGCGTGCTCCTATTTCACCACGCCTCCTGCTGATAGAGTATCTTTGACAATCGGAGACAAATCTTTGTTTTTAATTTATATTATTATTATTTATTACTTAAGATGTCATCTGGAACATGGTGTAATGGTTGCAGCTTACAAATATTTCACGAGAGAGTTTATTGCCAGTTTTTCTCTTCCGTTCTACGCCCTTGATTTGAGAACTGGCAGTAAATATAAAATTAGAAGTATTTAATATGTATTTTTCATTAACTCATAAGTAAACATGGTGGTAGTTTAAAACGAAGCGATCAATAATCTTGGCCCATGGCTGATGTTCGCATTAAAGTTTTCAATTTTATTTACAAATGCATATCCATACATTGGGCTTCGAATTGCATCCATCGTATTCTCCAGATTTTGACCCTAGCTAATTGTTCCAGCTCTCATGGGAATGCTCGCTAGCCAGATTTTTTTTGCTGATGAAGAGGTAATCAACGAAACTGAAGGCTATTTTTTGGTTAAAGAGAAAATGTAAGACCGCTTTAATCGTTGTATCACTAGATCTAGCTCGAAGGCTCTATTGAATAATCAAATCAAATTCTATGAAAAAAAGTTTTTTTTTAAAGTTAGCCTACAAACTTTTCAGCCCACTTAATAATATATATGTGTATATATTAAAAAAGGAATTCCATAAACGTTTATTACATTAAAGTAACGTATCATATATATAAGTATATTTACGTGATTTTTCGGTTGTTCGGTCACGGATGACTGACTAATTTAATTCGAAAGTGTCTTTGTCATCGAATTTATTAAGTGGATGCTATAAGCTATGCCATCGTTTTAAATTTTATCATACACTAGCAAGAGATATTATATCATCATTCATGTACCATACTCGTGTACTTAAGTACCTACGTATACATAATATATACGTAAAATCACTCTGACTTATCACTTGATAAATCGTAACACAATACGACACAAATAATCGAAATCTTTATTACGTAAGAATGGCATATTTGACTCATTAGTCACTTTGTTTTGGCTATGTTTCGTGTCAAAGTTGGATGGATGGACGTCATAAGTTATTTATGAATATATAGGCGATGGAATGGTATGATGGTAAATACATTCCAACATGCTCTTCAGATTGTATTTTCTTATACACAATCAATTCAAATGTCCATTTGCCAATCCCGAAAAAGGCCTCCCTTCCATTCAGCCGTCACTCGCCCCACTCTTGGCCAAACCATGCCCAGTTACATGTCATATTCCCATCACTTGTCCCTTCGAATACTCATTGTCTATGTTCTCTATCCTTGTCGTATTCCTAATGAAAATTTTTCGAACCCCATCTCTTGTTTTTATTTAGTAAACTTCTATCCATTGCTCTTTGCCAATTCCTTTTCAGATACAAAACGTAGAATAAGATTAACCAATGGTCGCTACAACCACTGATTTCCATAACTTTTTTTTACAAGTAAGTGATAAACCTGTGTCGCAGATATGACACGACTTACAAGATGGCCGCAACAAATTAATCGCGCACATATATGCTGGCGAGATTCGCACCCCCAAACTAGCAATATCAAGTAATATTCGGTTGCCATCGACTGGTAAAACACAAGGTAAATCACTAAGCTAAGATATTGTAAAAATAATCCATGAATGTAATCATACAACATAACATCCCCGAAGTGTTAACCGTGGCGCATTCCCGCAGATCGTCAACCCCAGATGTCCCCCCTCACATCTATTAATCGATGGCAACATACCCCTTAACACAACGGAATAAGATTCAATTCTCTCATATGTTAATAACCTTACATTGTACTGTGTTATGAAAAATAAACGAATAATACTACTTACAATGCTTTAATGTAGCTTTATAGATAGCTTGTGATTGACTCCCGGGAAAAAATAAGAAAGTATAAATTTTCAGTAAATCTCTTGCTGATAATTAAGCCCATCTAATATTATAAATATGCATTTAAATTCCGTTAAATTTTAATACGCATTTAGGGAAAAACCGAATGCTATTACTTATCAGTGTGATGCAATAATTTATATTTAGTGAAAATAAAATAATTAATCACTATTTAACTGCCTAATTAAGAATGTTATTGCCCAAAAAAATGTTCTCTTATAAAAATCTCAAAGGTTGAAACATTCTATTCGATGTTATTTTTATTAGAAAAGAGCCTAATAAATATGGCTTCTCGCGGACCTTATGAAAAAAAAACTTTTAAAAAGGGGTAAAACATTGTGCAATAAGTATTTAAACAAAGGAAACGTTCGTTCGAGGGTTTCTTGAAGTTTTCAAACGTTCTTTTCCTTAAGAAAAACTAAACTGTTGATGAATCATGCGGATGACATTGAAATGTACCTACTAATAAAATACACAATTATAGAGAAAGATTTAAAGTCGCGTCTAAAGACCGGACTAACCCAGCTTAGATGAGTGTAATATTTACCTAACATTAATTATAATTTAAATATGTAACATGATTTTCCGATTCGCGAAATCTTGCTCAAGTCGCTAATTTCCTTCACTTGGCGTAAACTGCCCAAGCTTGATTTCGTGCGTTTCTGAATGAATTAGTGATGGATTTTGACATAGTTCTAGCTAAATCTTGATTCCGAATCTCGTCCTTAGAGTTCACCATAAACCTTTTGATAAGTAATCATCCAAAATATATGTTTCACTTTATTTTTGTACGACACGAATGTTTTTGAACATATTTTTGTAAATTTTGTTTTTTAAATATTTAAAACCGATGAGATGGTAAAACATACATCAATTTAATAAAACATAGTTCCATATCCAGTGTCTGCTCAGATTTCGATATAAATTGTAACGAACTTTCTGAGTTGTGACATTCATCACACTGTATAATCATGAAAATAATAAGCAAAAGGCTAAATATTTTTGTAGCACATTATTGTAGGTTAGAATATAGACGGTAAAAACATTTTAATCTAAGATATCTTGTCCAAAACAAATTCAAAAACATTGCATCAACCATCTGTACCTACAAACAATTTTTTTCGCCAGGAATCACTCCAACAACGTATCAAAGACAAAAGAAAACGATTTTTAATTTTCTTCAACCATAGAACACATAGAGCCGCAGAGCATAAGTACAGTTAAAATTACGACTTGTGTATATTCTGTGCAATTTGATATTGATTACAAAGTCGTCAGCCTTTTTATCGACACGCTACACTTAGCAACACTTAGTTTGTACATAACAAGTGGTATTCAAAGATAAAGAAGTACTCTTCTGAGACCTTGTTAAATATAATCAATAACCATTCTCATTGCTTTACATAATAGTATACATTTGTTAATCAGTTTGAACACTCACTTGAATTCCAGTCAGACAATACAACTGGCTTAAAACCATTTTACGCTAGACTAAGAAGGTTTAGATAAAAAAAAACATAATTTTCATGCATTCATAAATACTGTAGAAGTCCCGGTCGCGGATGTATTAATGTAAACTCTATGAGCTACAGAATTAGAACGCTCTTCACCAAACCCGAAGTTTCGTATAAATTGACTAAAATCAAAATACCCGAAATCCACGCAGGAGAAATACAGACAGACGGTCGTAAATAAATGTATATATTTATTATTATAAATCCGGCAATGGGCATTTTTTAAAGCCGCCACTTTCGATAGCATGTTGGGACATGCTTATATTACTATTAATTTAATTTACGCTTTAAACCTTAAAAATCAAGCTTACCTTGATGATGCTGAGGTGATGGGTTCTGGTTGTGGAAGGTGGCGTACAGTCCCTGCTGGGCAGCCGCTGAAACGTGACCACTCCCACCACTGACTTGCATATGCTGAGCTGCGGATACCTGGATTGATAGGCCAGGGTTAAATTTGTTTATTTTGGGCCATTCTATCATATATCACACTTCAAAAGGAAGGGGTGCTTAAAACATATATTATGGAGGGAGATTCAGATAAGTTTGCCCAACAGGAAGACAAAAATAACGGTACAATAATCAGTAGATGTCTCATCAAACGATTTCAAATAAAGTAACAGTTAAAAAAATATACTGTTGAGTTAATACAATTATTAAGTATTTCTCTCTCTTAAGTTTATGACTGCAAATACAAATAATCCAGTGGTGTTAAAACCCTATATAATCAGAGAAGGCATCCGTTTCTATCATTATCAGCACACGATCAACAGATGTTTCCGAGACATTTTTGCCTTCTATACAAATAGCAAGAAATATCAACGTACGTGACGTGAATGCAAGACCTCAGGGTCGACTGTCGCAGGCGTAAGCCACTGCGTCAACACTGCCCTTCATAAAAAAGAAATAAATAGTATTCAGTGCAGGCGTACTGAAGAAAAATGAAGGTGGCTTACGTCCAGAAATGGACCAAATAAAAAAGCTGTTGATGATGATGAAAATATCACAAGCGTACGTATAACGTAAGCTGATGTAGGTTAAATCGTTAATATTTTTTTAGTAAAAAAATAATGAGCTCCATAATTTTCTCACATTTAAACGACTTTTTCAAATAAACAACTATGCAAACACATATTTTTAAACACAAAACCTGTTCCAACGGATATCTTTATCGGTAATTGGGATATCTAACGCTTTCGCCTACCAGAGACGATATTATAACTGCTTTGAGCCGTACTCAGAATCGTCCATTAAGACTAAACACTTATTACCTATTGAGTGTAATAAATTCTGCGCTTGTACCCTGTAACTGTCTGCGATCCTGACGTTTTTGTATGCAATTCCGATTAGTCCTCTCAATATCCGTAGCGCCGACATCGCAACCTTGAAATCGTGCGGTACAAAAACCCAATATTTAAGTTGGGAACGCCATTGGGAGTTCCGGCAATGATCCAATTGGAGCTAATAGTTTCTGCACAAAATCTACTAATCGGGTACTAAATTTACTATAGTTTTAGCTAGTTGTTTTTAGTAATACAATTTAATATTACGGATAATTTGATGGACCACTCTGAGTAGAGCTTATGTAAATAACCTAAAATTTTTATAACATGAGGTAAACTTTTAATTATTATTAATAACGATTAAATTCTTAATTATATTTTCTGAATGTCCGTGTAGTGCTTTCATATAAAATATATTGAGCCAAACTACTAATAAGTTCAGGTTAAGATGCAATCGCGATTTAGCGCTAAGTACAACTCCCCAATGTCATATCCAATAGGTTTTTTAATGACCGAATCTTACCTAAGTGCAATCTTGCAAACAAATGTAATATTAGCTCAATCTACGCGGTAGTATTAAATGAATACTTTTTCTCTTAGATAAATTTGTAGAAAATTAATTATTAAATATCTATCATTTAAATAGACTAGATGGTCTATGGCTTGAGCACTGAAGGTGCTTAATATTTAACTTATCAAACTTATGAATAGTATGAATCAATTTATAATGACCATCATTCGAGGTTAACTAGCTCTTTATAAGTAATTACTATCGACAAATATGAACTTAAATTTCGGCTAAGAGCATCTCAATGACAGCTGCCAGTATGAAGCAGTCAACACATACACCGACGCCACCGGACGCCGCGAACCGGTTGTGCCGCCCGCACGTCCCTCGCCAATATACGCGTAATACTTTAGCCGTCGCTAATTCCAACTCAGCGCTTTCACCGCCAGATCTAGCGGATTATTTTTGGTACACAAAAATCAAGCGCCCAATCCAGCCCATTCTTTTCGCTAGCTACAAATTTTTTTAAGCGCTTTATCATATTTTTGGTGTTATACAATTTGTACATTACGTTCAAACTGCAATTCCAAGTCAATAATTGCAATTGTAATCACGTCAAATCTAGCGCTTTTTTGGCTTTATTAGCGCTATTCCGTAAGCTGGAGTGGTGCACTACGCGTAATAGTTTAGCCGTATTGTACAGACAAGCTAACGGAACCGCTTATCTAGTCGCACATCGCGCCTGCCATGAGCACTGTATTGGGAACCCCCTCCCACCATGTATTAAGGTCCAGTTTGCAAAGGCCACACCACTCATGGTAAATCCGAAGCTTTCCGCGCGATTGCAATCACGAATGCAGCCGGGGTAATGCACTATCCGTTATCCCATATCTTGTAATACAAGTGCAATATATTTTGTTATCAAAATTTTTCGTAAAAGATTATTTTTAAACTGGACTAGTTTACGTCATGTTTGAGGTTTCAAATCTTACATCTCCAGAAAATATTTATCCCAATCGCCGACGCGTTTCTGTATCCCTTGGTGTTGACGTCAGAGGAGCTAACGGTACACGTTGGCGTACAAGGACCGACGTCACGAACGCCCATACAGGTCAAAGGTTAAATCTATTAATAACACAAACAAGTATAAACTGCCTACACCAGGAAGGGGTTGAAAAATCCGATCTTGCCAATACAGAGCTATAGAAATGTGTCTACTCCATTAATTTGGGGCATGGCGAGTGGAGTGGCGGAGAGTTTATTGCCAGTTCTTCTCTTCAATTTCGGCAGTAAATGTAAAATAAGAAGCATTCAATGCATATTTCTTTTTTGACGTTCATAAGTGTACATTGTGTTACCTATATGTTTTTTTTAATATTCTTTAAATAACATAAAAATTACACTTAAACGAACCTACGCCTTTTAAAAATTCAGAATTCGCTTTAATTGTTTTCATGTTTATTTGTTAATATACAAATATAATTACATTGTTAGCTTTTACAGTATCAACGCTAATAGAATTCCACTCCACATTAGTTCCTCTTCGAATGAAACTTCAAGATGGCGGGAAGGGACACGTGCGGGCAGGAAGTAATGCCACCACGACTTTTTCCATTCGAATAATACGATGTCATCGGCCGTAGGCTCTTATCGTACATTGTTACACTTTAGAAAGTTGAGGACCGGTTCCATAATTTACCGGGAACTAAGATCTAACGTCTCCAATGACAATCTAACTGTTCATATTTCAATTGTTCAAAATAAAGTATCACACACCCTACCTAATGTTATGCCTCTGTAAAATATTATGTGATCGCGCTCATTACATTGTGACCTAAGATTTTTACAAACTTAAAATACAGTTTGAACGAAACATGTGGTCGGACACATCTGGTCGCGAATCTTGTTTTGTAAACAGAGCTATATACTTGTAAAACTTTCTAGCCTATTAAAAATATTGCGCAGTCGACTGTTCAAAAGCTACTGGAAAATAACCGGCAGGTTGAAACAGCGATTGATGCATGCATTATTAGCTCATTGCAGTACTCTAAATCCAAAGACCATATTAATGTGCAATGGGCGTGGGTGAGCTAGAAGAAGACGTCGCGGTTAGACGTGTCTCACACGGCGCGGTAACCCTTCTCTCCTTCAGTCTGCGAACGGGCTAGCAGCGCGCGCACGCTACGCCCGGTCGATAATACCCCAGACTCCCTACGTTTTTTTATGTCCTTCACGTCATGAATTACAAAATAAAAAAGTAACAACAAATGCACTGGATTTATTCATTAATTTATATTCACACAATCCCATTAATATAAACTTCGTAGAATTACGTTCGTCTAACGGCTTGCATTCGTCAACTTTAACATTTTGGCGCGAACCAAATAAAATAAGTAAGTATTTAGTACGCATGAGCAGATTTATTTAAGACTCTAACATACGCCGATGACTTTGAGGATTTGACCTCTACTACAAACAATAATTTACTAACGCCATCTAGTCTAACAAAATAGTGAATAGTCTAACAAAACTACGTGAATACGAAACCAATTATTAGCTAAATATAAAAATTTATAAATAAATATTGGTCTAGAAAAAATGGTGGCTGCCAATTATTTAACTAGTACATACATGATTTTTTTACATGTTTAATTCGTTCTGAGGTTAAAACTTTTTAATGTCAGTATTGCTAAAATACCGAAACCGAGTCATCATCATCAGCTGACGATGGACTCTGATGGTTGGTACTGGATCTCGAGGATGGTAAGCAGTAGACATACCGTCATTGAGCTCGTTGTAATCAGCTCAGCGAAACGATACTAGAAATGTGACTATATGAACCTGATGATGGACTCCGAAGGTGAGTAGTGGATCTCGAGGATGGTAAGCAGCAGACATACCGTCATTGAGCTCGTTGTAATCAGCTCAGCGAGACGATACAAGAAATGTGACTATATGAACCTGATGATGGACTCCGAAGGTGGGTACTAGGTCTCGAGGATGGTTAGCAGTAGACATACCGTCATTGAGCTCGTTGTAATCAGCTCAGCGAGACGATACGAGAAATGTGACTATATGAACCTGATGATGGACTCCGAAGGTGGGTACTAGGTCTCGAGGATGGTTAGCAGTAGACATACCGTCATTGAGCTCGTTGTAATCAGCTCAGCGAGACGATACGAGAAATGTGACTACATGAACCTGATAATGGACTCCGAAGGTGGGTACTGGATCTCGAGGATGGTTAGCAGTAGACATACCGTCATTGAGCTCGTTGTAATCAGCTCAGCGAGACGATACTAGAAATGTGACTATATGAAGCTGATGATAGACTCCGAAGGTGGGCACTGGGTCTCGAGGATGGTTAGCAGTAGACATACCGTCATTGAGCTCGTTGTAATCAGCTCAGCGAGACGATACTAGAAATGTGACTATATGAAGCTGATAATAGACTCCGAAGGTGGGTACTGGGTCTCGAAGATGGTAAGCAGCAGACATACCGTCATTGAGCTCGTTGTAATCAGCTTAGCGAGACGATACTAGAAATGTGTTATATGAACCTGATAATGGACTCCGAAGGTGGGTACTGGATCTCGAGGATGGTAAGCAGTAGACATACCATCATTGAGCTCGTTGTAATCAGCTCAGCGAGACGATTCTAGAAATGTGACTATATGAACTTATTAATATTTAATATTAAATAAATATTAGGTAATATTTACTATAATACCACTATATTTCTTTGAGTTTATTAAAAAAATAATCAATTTCAACGATTCGTGTTCCAGTTGAAATTTTAAATATTTTTCTTGGTTCTGAAACCTACGAGTGCAGCATGTTATATCTAAGCCCGAAAATGAAATCAGAGTCAATCAGACCCAGTACCCACCTTCGGAGTCCACGATCAGGTTCATATAACACATTTCTAGTATCGTCTCGCTGAGCTGATTACAACGAGCTCAATGACGGCATGTCTACTGCTTAACATCCTCGAGATCCGGTCCCCACCTTCGGAGATCATTATCAGGTTCATATAGTCAAATTTCTTGTATCGTCTCGCTGAGCTGATTACAACGAGCTCAATGATGGTATGTCTACTGTTTACCATCCTCGAGATCCGGTCCCCACCTTCGGAGACCATTATCAGGTTCATATAGTCAAATTTCTTGTATCGTCTCGCTGAGCTAATTACAACGAGCTCAATGACGGTATGTCTACTGTTTACCATCCTCGAGACTCAGTATCCACCTTCGGAGTCCATCATCAGGTTCATATAGTCACATTTCTAGTATCGTTTCGCTAAGCTGATTACAACGAGCTCAATGACGGTATGTCTACTGCTTACCATCCTCGAGATCCAGTACCCACCTTCGGAGTTCATCATCAGGTTCATATAGTCACATTTCTAGTATCGTCTTGCTGAGCTGATTACAACGAGCTCAATGACGGTATGTCTACTGCTAACCATCCTCGAGACCCAGTGCCCACCTTCGGAGTCTATCATCAGCTTCATATAGTCACATTTCTAGTATCGTCTCGCTGAGCTGATTACAACGAGCTCAATGACGGTATGTCTACTGCTAACCATCCTCGAGATCCAGTACCCACCTTCGGAGTCCATTATCAGGTTCATATAGTCACATTTCTCGTATCGTCTCGCTGAGCTGATTACAACGAGCTCAATGACGGTATGTCTACTGTTTACCATCCTCGAGACTCAGTACCCACCTTCGGAGTCCATCATCAGGTTCATATAGTCACATTTCTAGTATCGTCTCGCTGAGCTGATTACAACGAGCTCAATGACGGTATGTCTGCTGCTTACCATCCTCGAGATCCACTACTCACCTTCGGAGTCCATCATCAGGTTCATATAGTCACATTTCTAGTATCGTTTCGCTGAGCTGATTACAACGAGCTCAATGACGGTATGTTTACTGCTTGCCATCCTCGAGACCCAGTACCCATCTTCGGAGTCCATCATCAGGTTCATTTAGTCACATTTCTAGTATCGTCTCGCTGAGCTGATTACAACGAGCTCAATGACGGTATGTCTACTGCTTACCATCCTCGAGATCCAGTACCCACTTTCAGATTCCATCAGGTATCAGGTTCAGCAACTTATTTTACTTGGTTGTACAAGTTGCACTTGAAACTTGACAACTCTAAATTTGAGTTTTGTTTGGGTAGGTACTTATATACATATACTTATAACATACAATAATTTGCGAAGTTCATGTCCTCGCCTCACTTGATATTTCTCTTTATATTTTGGCATTTCTAAAAAAATCCGCGGGTAAAAACTAAAATACGCAAATATTTAATTATTATTGGCTTCGACACACAAGCGTAGTCCTCCCGTCGCAAAGCGTTGAGGTGGACTGAAGACAAGCCGCATGCAGGGCTCGCGGGTGTGAAATTGCGGAGGGAAGCCCATTGCGCTTGAGTTTATTTACCTTTTATTACTTTCCATGCCCAGGAAACGAATTAATACAAATTTTTTTTTATCAAAATAATAATATATGCTATATCTAATAATACGTGTAAGATTAAAATAAATCGCATAAACCGTTTTGGAGCGAATTTGTAATTTATGTCTAATCTACGGTTCGATGGTAAATTTTTTTTTGGGAAATTGGTATTGCTTTTATCTTTTTTGATTTTATCAATCGATACAGTAGCCTTCAACCCACAATATATATTTTTTTCAAATGCATATGAGCGACAGTTCTTCCAACAATTTAATTTAAACTAGGGCTAGTTGACCGATTTGAGCACTGTTCAAGCCTTAAAGCACTCACCTGCAGATTATGATGAGGTTGCGAAAGATGTAACTGCTGCTGTTGGGACATGTGCAAGTGGTCCATCGAGGGTTGTGTAGGTCTCGGTCCAGGGCGGTAGTTGCCGTAGCCCCTGTACCGCGCCCAATCACCACCGGTCGCCTGCTGATGCTGTTCCGCCATATGCTTAAGCGTCTGAGCCGCCGGCGACATCTCCCCAGCCCCATACGGCCTCGGTGCCGGTTCTCCTTCCGACGGTTCGAGACTACCAATATTACCCCCATTCAACTTCCCCGCATCCAGATCAAAATCTTTCATGAACTCAGGGTATTCCGATATTTCGGTAATGAGATCTTCGAATGTATCATCGCCGTCGTCTTCGCCTATCAGCTCCGCCAAGCCAGGGAAAGAGGAGGCCGCATCTCGCTCCAGAGCAGCAGCACACTCGTCGAGCCCAACAAATTCATCGTCAGCTACCTCTGATTTACATTCTGCTTTGCATTCCCTTTCGCAGTCTAGTGGGGTTGGTATTCGAGGAGGTTGCTGTTGTGGCGGCGGGGATCCGGACGTTTTCACCGCATTGGCTAGAGCTTTTACGGTTACATTCGTGGATATCTGCTGCGGTTGCGAGTCCGCCGCAGACGTCGTGAACTCCAGCTGCTGCACAATTTCCACGGAGAACTTCGTAAGAGCCTCACCAGCTCCATTTACGCCAGCATTTCCTCCGCATTGTAGTTTTGCAGGTGGTTCATAATCACCACACCCAAATTTTTGTTGCTGCAAAAAAACATACTTAATTATTAAAAAACCAAGTGAGATAGTTAAATATAATTACACTATCGAGTACTTTACAATTATGAATAACATTTTACAATGAAAAAAATTGTTAGTTAAGTTTTAGTTTCTGTCTCGCTGTACTTCTAACTTTATGTATATAGATGCAAAATAGCATACTATATTCTTATGTATAGACATGTAAAGTAAACATTCAAAGTATTACAGGATCACATGCTTAACCAAACGCGTAGTAAACAATTTAGTTCACATAACGCGTCCATTCGCCCAGCACTAGCCTCAACAACAGCTATTTAAAGACATTGATTCAACTTTTGCACCGCAATGAGTGTAATAAACAAAACAATTACCTTGGATATTTATTTACTTTTATAGGGAAAAACTAGTATGAGATGTTCGTTCAAGGATTAGATGGAAATCCATGAATAAATGGAATTTACGTATGTGTTATTATTAATTATTTGATACTGATATATTTATTTATACCAAAGTATACATCAATTTTATAAGATACTTCTGTATTTGTTTTAAATTAAAAATCACTAAAATTAATCTGGTTGAAGGGTATCTTCAGAGTTCATTAAAAAGTCTAAATATTATATCTTGTATAATTTCTATAAGTAGATATTAAGTATAGATGATATAACCGTAAAGATACAATTTTTATATTTTATTTAAATGTACAGGCTACTAACAAAAATTATAAGTTAGTATGGAGTGTGAAAAACAGAATATTTTTAAATAATTAACAGTCTAGATTTGAATAATTGATAAAGCAAGGTTAACAACATTGTCTAATAAAAAGGAACTAAACTTAAATCGGCATCTAAAATTCGTTCAAAATCCAGGGAAAAATTGAGACAAATTTCTATTAAAAAAATATTATTAAATTTAACACATTGCGCAAGAAACCTTGGATTAATTTATTTTTTGTTTTAAAAGTTCATAACGATACACTAGGCTACCCAATAACACCTAAATTAGTAATTATAAAATTACTAGTCAGTGGTAGTCAGTAGGTTAAAATCAGACATAGAAAAGGAAATCTTAACCAAAAACATGTGCAGCTAATTGAAATAATTACATAAAAAGCGACAAAGGGTTTGGAATAAATTTGTCTTATTAATGCAAACTCCAAAATACTTCCAAATGAAAATGTTAGCCTTGATATCGAATAGAGTTTCCAAGCTCTCGGGCCAACAGTGAGCGGCGCAAAATAGGTCCGAGACAATGCGAGGCAACGCTTACGAAATTGCGCAGTTTGCACAACAACTGCTCAGCCCTACTGAGTTTAATAAATACAATACTTTCACAATTTACATGAATAGTAACCAACTACAACTCAACTAATGAAATTTTCTATTTTACCTCTAATAATATAATATCAAGGAGCGACATGGATGAGGAAAGCAAGAGATTTTTGTGGAGAACACTGAAAGGCAAGACGATCAAGAAACCGGTGTCTAATAGGAAATAATAAGATAATATTTACATTTACTTTAACTAAATTTCTTTAATAAGTATTAAAAACTTTTAGGTTTTATTTGTGATTTTTCTCTATATAAATTTCAGAATTCACGACATAAGTGAAAATTAAGGGTTGTACGTATTTTTGTAAATCATAAAAAAATAAAATCAAAAATGTTGTCAAAAAAATAAAAATGTGTTGGGGTAAACACCCCTCATAACTTAGGGGTTCGAAAGATAGATAATAGCCGATTCTCAGACCTACTGAATATACATAATAAATTTCATAAGAATCGGTCGAGCCGTTTCGGAAGAGTATGGGAACATTGTGGCACGAGAATTTTATAATGAGTTTTATCATTCAAATTTCTCTCGTAACCAAGATAAATTAAAAAAACAGTTACAATCAAGTTGTTTGTTTAAACATAACACATCGTGTTTATCGCAATAGAACCGGACGCAAAGTAGAATTCGCCATAGATAATATTAAAACAGGTTAATGAAAAATTCAAGTGTGCGTCATCTCAGGCTAGGAGCGATATGTGAGTGTCAGCACAAAGTCGAGGAATCCATGACACATGAACAGGATATTCAACTCTTGGTCAAGATTATAACAATGAATGTTTTGTATTATACGACGCTACAATGTATATATACTAAAGACATTACACATATAATCCTCTTTTTAAGCTATGCCCACGTATAATATGGCTATGTGGATAAGTAGGTAATATTCTAAAATCGTTAATTTAGACTCTCGACGGAAACAATAAGATTTATTGCTACTACATGACATCATCTCAAATAAAATTGCAGCTCACTCCTAGAAAAATTAGCCTTCCATGTTCCTGCCTACAAGCCTTGTGATAGTGCTTTGTATGTTCAAACTAAGTTTTGATCGCGCAGCCCGGACATACAGCGACCAATATTTAAATAGTTATTATTATTTATTGCACATCGTTTAAGCTACCGCAGAATCTGTATAAAAGAAGTATTAAGAATGTCCATATCGCAAAATTAGCAGCATCATAAGCACACATACACATTCTCACTTTCTCACCATCACACAACACAGTCGATTTACTAAAATGTATTGAATACTTTTTATTTATTTATTTTTTTTTTAATATTTTGAACCCCATCTTTGGCTACATCTTTAGTACAATTTTTGTTAATACATACATATATAATTTATGTCAGGAGTACGATCACCAATTAGATGAATGTGGGTAGTGATGGCTAGCAACACAATGCACTTCTTTTTTAAACTGACGTTCAGTATAGAAGACAGCTAAGAGAAAAAGATGCGATTCAGAGTCAGAGGATATACTAAGTATGGAATAAACTGAGTAAGAAGTTCAAGGCAGGTGAAAAAGAATAATTATAACACGTGTTTGAAAGGACAATTGAAATCGCGTCCGGATGTAACCCAGCGTCAATTGACTTGCCCTGTGGCATCGCATACGCATCCCGTGCTTGTAAGTACGTTCATTACATAATTACATTTACGTATATTAAAACAACATTAATTATATAGATAGGTAGGACACTCTTTTTTTTCTTTTGAAGAACCCTAAATCGAATTGGTTTGATTATGTTTGCATCAAGTTTTCAGTGCTTTTCAGCATACGTGTCTCTCGCTGTTACGTTGGCAAGGAATAAATAATAAGAGGCACCTATTTAACAACTTCCGTTTAGTAAAACAAATCATTGATGACACTGTTAATTTTCCATACAATTTGTATATTTTAGAAAAAAAATATTTAAACAAAGCAACCACTGAACATTTGTTAAAATGTAGATATATACATCTATCATTTAGGATAATTATTACAATTTACGCATTCTTCGCGCTACAGATAAGAATACAGCGATTAACATATGATTTGAAATCTTCTTTACAAACAGATAATCTTATACTTGTTTGTAATTGATAAAATCGGAAACAACTGAACCGGTTTTTACCGGTTTCACAAGGTTATTCAAGAACATATGGAAACACTACAAAAAGCCTTTATCACGGTCCCGTGTATACACCCCCTAAATTTACATATCAAATATCTAAAAGCACGAGTTTTACACTTTCAACTGACAAATTATTATTCAACTAATTAGGGTACAAAAAACAAATAATAAATATAAATATCTACGCACTAACACTAACATGACGCTACATCCTTTTTAAGATTTATGTACGCCCATTGGTTCACAGCCGGAGATCGAACCTACAACCTCAAGGATGAGATTCGAACGATAAAGCCACTATACCAACACTGCTCGCAAATTCAAACATATTATAGTTATCGTACTTTATAAAAAATATAAATTATTAATGACATTAGCAAATAGCGCCATTTTTTGACAATTTGGCGGTAAACATTGATTGAGGCCACAAATTTCTCAGGCTACGTTGAGAAAAATTCACATAATTTAAAATTTTAATTTATATGAATAGATTAAAAATTTATATGTGACTTAACAGCTCCCAACTCTGTCTGTGTAACAGTCACAATTAACAGCATTTAAGGAATACTTATTTCGCCGGGTATCGACCTTCGGAGCCAAGCACTTAAAGGGTGCGGTGAGTTACATAACTTAGAGAATGACATATAGTATGTAAATCGCCCCAAATGGTACCTCAAATGTAAAACATTTCTGCATTATGTAATGTTAACGCAACTAGAGTTTTATTGAAAACAGAGCGACGCAATGTTACTTCATACGTTTACCAACAATACGATATTGCCTAGTGAATTCTTGTCTCGAAATAATTGCGCGTGCGTTATCACTGTTCAATGATGTCGTAAATAAACACGATTAAAACATTAAAAAGGTCCGACTAGATAGATTCAGGTACCGCATACAGATATCCTGTCATCGTACATCGAAATTCCAAGTTTTTTATGCCAATTTAACTTTATGCCAGTTTCAAGCAAAAGGTAGGCAAACTACACGCAAGAAAAATTCCAAATTTAAAAATACGAGTTTCTTCGCACACGATCAAATAGTTAGGAATGCTACATGTTGCGTATGTCTTCTGCCTATTTGAAAATAGAACTCGCAATCTTCGAAAGTTGTATAACACTATTATACAACCTCATTCATAATTTAAAATCAAAAGCGTTCGTTCATGTAACGAAAAAATTCAAAAATAGAATTGATCGGTGTCTACATTCCACCCCATAGACAAGTGACGTCTTATTCTATCGTATTTTTCTATGTAGTATACGTACACTTATAATTGTTTGAATTAAAAGACCATACAAATATTAAAAAAATACAATGTCGCTTCGCTAGCCGTCATGGAAAACTAGAAACTATAATTATATACATATCTAATTACTTTACACACGTAAATAACGTGATAATGGGAGAACGGAAAACTAGTTTTAAGACGATTGTTACTTTGCAATACGAGATTTCAAAGTCAAACCAATATCAGTCTATAGTTACCGGATTTAGCCGTCGAAATTGTATTTATTTCGACTATACATATATACCAATAGTAAAAAAATATTAACGAAGTAAACTAAAAGACGAGTTAAACTAAAATGAAAAATAATAAATAAGGTAGCTCACACAGCTCACATGCACGCTGCTATGTAGGTTGCTGCTTATGGATGGCAGGTCTGGTTTTCGGTCTGTCTTCTTCGCTTGCCGTTTGGCCTTGCCTTCAAGAAACCTCTTCTGGAGTGCACTCGTCTCCAAGTTTTGCTGTTCACATGCGCCGCTGAACGACTGATCGAACCTTGGCACACATTCCGACTGACGGCGTCTGTATGTCTCTATCCTCCTTCTGTTGACAAAGAACAAATTGTTTAAACACGAATTGTAAATTTTCTTTCGATTTTTATGGTAGTTTAAATGTTAGTATGAGAAGTAGAACAATATGCCGAAAGTTGTTAGCCCAGCTCTACCTTGTGCGTATGGGCTGACATGGGACAGGAATGAGGCTGACAGGAGCCTGAGAGGTCGGTGGATCTACTGCTGCTGAAAACCAGCAATCGGCGGGACAGGAAGCGCTAGAAGATTCTCTATTAGAAGGCCATAAAACTTTTGGGTAGCAGAGCCAGCGGAATTATTGAGTGTGTAAGAAGTAGCCGCGTGGATTAGTTAAGGGTTAAAGGGATTTACAGAAGTTTGTACTAATCCTTTCCTCATATAAACTACTAGCTGACCTGGCAAACGTCGTCTTGCCAAACTACTACCTTTAACTCAGCGCCATCTGTTAGAATTGTATCAAATAATTAACAAATGTTAATGTTATCGTAATTTTAGTAAGGATGCCTATTTTTTTGAAAATGAAATATAGCCTATGTCACTCAGGAATGATGTAGCTTTCCAACAGTGAAAGAATTTTTCAAATCTGCCAAGTAGTTTCGGAGCCTATTCAATTCATACAAACAAACAAACAAAAAATCAAACCTTTCCTCTTTATAATATTAGTATAGATTACTTAAATGTTTAAACTTCTTTTCATAGCTTGTCTACATTTCCAAATCTATCACTCAACAATAAATCTACCCTCACTCTAGTGCATAAACGGAGGTATGTCAATTGTCAGTCAAACGTTAGATTTATCTTTCGTTATCGTTGTAACTCGAAAATATCGATTTGGCATGACATAATTGAATATACAGGTGGAGCATAGCTTGTGAAAAGTTTCTTTATAGCACTAGAATTTAATGTACTCTATTAAAACTGATTGTTACTTAATTATATAGGTACGTATATGAAACGGGCACACTGTGCGTAAATTCCGTTTTCTTTGTTTCTTGAAATTAAATAAACAGTTATTATGTTATTGTCTCCCACATATATACCATCAAAACTTACCCAACTTGAAGTTGTTTTGACCCATCTCCTAACTAAAACGTCACTCCAATTATTATTAGACAGTATTTATGTATTTATTAGTTGGATTTAAACAATTCGTTTGAAGGGAAAGATTGCGGATTTTTATTTTCAGCTGCACTGTATTAATATTGTATTTGTAAAATTAAGGTAACTTTGAATGTTTACTGGTTGTGATAGGTGTCTAGAATATAATAAATGTCCATCTAAGAGGATGGGTGAGGTCATTATTATATTTAAAGTGGATTATTGTATATTAGGCCAGTTAAAAAAAGTACAACGATACGAATCTATCGGTAAGGATTTTTTAAACATTGTTTAGAGGTTGTGAGGTGTTTTTTTCATAACTGATTAGGCATTTTTTATCGGTTAGGGCCTATGTTCAATACGAGATTTATGCAATTCAATTTAGCAGATGTATCAATTTATATAGGTGCAGACCAAACATAAACGTAACACAAACATTGATTTATATCTAATCAATAAAAACGTGATACGTAAAAATTGCCCTGTTTCAACTAAAGACAGAACTGACTTTAAAATTGAAACAATTGTTATATTTCCATATGTAGATTTGCTGCTTCGTTTGTGAAAAATACGTAAATGTATAGGAGCTTATTATTAGATATATCTATTTAGTTTAGCATTAAACGTTTTTGTATAGAAGAAAGAAACAGTATTATTAATACTTTGTTTAAAATATCGTAACTTTAAAAAAACTAACCAGCATATCGTTCCGAAAACATTTTAGTTTTTAAAATTACATAAACGATTGCTGTAACTAGCCAGCAAAGCGAATGTGATGTTAGTAATACATCTTCTATGAACAATTTTAAAAAGATATATTGAAAATGGGCATAATTTGCAATATTTAATGAATATACATTATACTCCGTGCCCTAACAACATATACCACTGTACGATGTTCAGTGAGCCGCAACTCCGACGGTCACCTTGGGTAAATGTTAATGCGATGTCTACTAGCTTTTCATTTATACGACCGAAATATTCGTTCAAAACGTTTCAAGGCTGTTGTCAACTCAACCCGCATTATAATACGCATCTACGAAAAACCTTTACAACTAAGAAACACTTTTTGGGGTAAAAGACGTAACGCGCAGAACGTGTTGAACTAAACAAAGGAGAGCTAGACTTATGAATAATTCTAACCTTAAACTGCCATAATATGTCAAAAATAGTTCAAGCTGTCATCAGTTTCGACTCCAAGAGAGAGAGTGGCGTTGTATTGATACTAGTGGGTTACCATGGCGGTACCATTTTTTATAAAAATAATCATGTTAATGAGAATGCAAAGTTATAATTAAATGTTACTACAAATAGCAATCATGGTTAAGGTCTTGGAAAAAAAATTGAACTCAAGTTACATCCTGAACCATAGAAGTATGTACTAGCAAGCAAGTACACAAGAAACTTTTGGATAAAGGTTTTTTTGTCTTACATATAATGTCTCTGAGCGAGGTTTATTATAAAGGGTCTAAGTAAATTTTTACATGTATAATTAAGTACGAATCTAAGAATTTTGTAATACTTTTACTAGCCATCAACCAAATTGTTACAGAAGCGAAGTTATCGTATTAAGGTGTCTTAAAAAAATCCTTTTCACACTGATGATGACCGATTGATGAACATAACAAAACTTGGCACGTGTAAAGCCATTCATATATCATTAAAATGCGTTTAATTCTCCATCCACATAACCGGTACTATACATAAACATCGCGTATATTCTTACCTAATCACACCTAAGCCATTATATAACGAGTGTATCATCGGAACACGTCATTTAAATTCGGATACGATATCAATGTAGTGTTATATAGACATACCTAAGATTAAAAAGTATATAAGCATATTCAATTAAGTATATTTTACAATTGCGCTTCACGTGTTTTACATAGGAAATGAACTGAACTAAGAGAATAATACGAAGTTCGGTCAGGATTGATGAATTGGTGCGCTTCGCAGTCCACGGTATTATTCTAAGCATTCGCCACCAGCACCACATCTCAAAGGCATCGATCATTTGCCTTTCTCGAGCCATGTCTCTCTGCACATACTTAAACCTAAATATGAATATATTTAAAACAGTTTTTGTGTATTAGTAGAAATTGGGTGGGTTTTTAACTATATATACGTTACGTTTATGTAAACGTAAGCTTATGACGCCCGCGACAATTTGCATAAGGAAAACACATACTTTAATTCGTAGACATATTAAAACAACAGATAGATGTGATACAGTACACTCCATTTAACGACAAATTTGTGAACAACCATCTGAGCTGCCCTTGAAAAAAAAAGTATTTCCCTGATTATTGAAATTTAAATCTATTAGCTATGGACGTCATCTACAGTATATTGTCTAACGTTCATTAACACTAGTTAAAACTAAATCTAATACATATTGCTACATTCTCTGAGGAGCTTTTCTAAAGGGACTCTTGGGGACGGAGGCAATAATCTTTGGGGTGAAGGCGTAATGCACTGACGCATGGTAGGTGTTTTTGTTTAGTTCAATGACCAGTCGCGTCTTGTGCGCGAACGCAAACAACTGACATCGATAAGGTTGCCTTACTTTTTATATAACTCGTATATTTTTTCAGTTTACGTTCACTTTCAAATGATTGCATGCTGTACTCTAGCCGTGATGTTCGATTATTTTCTATCGCGTCAGTCTCAATAAAATAATTCAATGTTATACAATTATGAGGACGAAATCGAGATGTGACGATCGATTAAGATTTCAGACAGAAGAATTATCATACAACTAGGCTAATAGAAAAGTATTTTTCAAATTTTTATTATTATTGTAGTACTTACTTAGCTGTCGTTTTTTTTAAATGAGGGCAAGGTTAATACACTGGTCGGACTGACATTTTTTAATGCAAAAAATGCTTAATTAAAATATCGTATCTATAAATATACCATATCTATAAATATCCGAATAATCATAACTTTCCTAGTCTCAGCGTTGGTGTGTATTTTACATATAAGCAAGAACTACTATTTTTGAGTCGTGCACTTGAATCAAAAAGAAATGTCACATACTTTTGTATGTAATTGATGAACATAATACTTGCAAAAATTTCTTATTTAATTCTGTTAAACATTATTGTTTGGAATAGCTTTGATACCAAAGAAACTTTCTAGATTTCCTATTTCTAAGCCCAAATAACCTGTCATGTTTTGAGAAGGAGCATACTACTATATCTACTTGTTAATTATATAATTGAGATCTTGGAGTAATATTTAACTAACTAACAAGACATAAATCTTATCTGAGCTCTATATTGACTACTTTCACCGCGCGATGCAGACGACATGTAATCTACATTATGTATAACTGATTTCTCACATAAATATACCATTTCCTTTTCTAGAACATATTACAATTACTCTACAGTTTATAAAATCTTATATTTTCATTTCGTTTTCTGGAACGTTATTTAAATTAATGATTTAAATAATCTTCCACGTTTTACGTTTAGTAAGGATTAAAACTGTCTCAGATGCTTTTTTATCTATTTATTTTATATAGTTACTAAAGGATAATGCCACACTCGCCAAACCTACACTTACCAACTAAAACATAAACGTTAATTATTAGAAACAATTATCGTTATGGTTCTATTTTGTAAAAGGTTTAAAGGTAAGGTAAAAGGTTTTTGTAAAAGGAAATACTTCTTGGATCCAATGTATTTTTATTTATTATTGCATTGTATCTATTGTTCGTAAAGTTCTTCGATATATGTATTCTTTACGACACAATTTTTACGTATACCAACGGAAACAATGCAATAAAGGTATATAATCACGAATAACCGTTAGCCGCGCCAATAGAAATACATATATACAGTTTACATATTGCTCAGGTATGCAACTGCAATGTTATATTTAGAAAAGTCAGTGCATATACTGCAAACATGCACACAACCTATACTTATAGGGAGAATCTTTACACCACAATATTATAAACAGCTAACATTTTTAGAAAGTTTTTGCTAAAACTTAATAATAAAGTATCATAGTCATGAATCACTTACATTATAACCGTTAATTGAATTAATAATGGTAAAAAAAAAACATAAATTAAAAAAAATCCTTTTCATAAACATAATATTTTTAATATTATGTTTATGAAATTATTTTTTAATATTTATAATTAAATTTTAATATTAACTTACAAGATGTGATGTGTTATTTTGTGAGATAAAAAAACAATTTGTCTATACTTTTTACTTTCAAAAAAGTGTTCAGTTTTACAAACTTTCAAAGACACACACACATTATGGCATAGTCAGGGAATTGGCTGAAATAATTTCAAATATGTTTTCTCTTTTTTAGAACAATTTCATTAAATAATATATTTCATAATAATCTTATTAGTGTCAATTCTAACTATCTTAGATTATAATATTTTAGTAACTTTAAAGATTTAAATAAATATATAAATGAGAATAAGTTTATCTTTCTGTTTCAGAGTTGTCCTACTTATAATACTGTTACTTAAGAATCACTGAAATGAGACAAGATTTATTTATTAAATATGATGTCCAGGCAAAACAGTTTACAAAGAGATTGTTTAGAACAATATACCGGTTATATATTTGATTTATATCAAAGGTCCCTGCTGAATTCTATTGTATTAGGTACTGAATAACAACATCATATCATCGGTTGGTACAACTATCGGTTTTTACAACCAAATATGAGGATTCCCTTCAATGTCCTTATAACAGATTTTAACTGTACATCTTTATCCTTAATTTAAAATATCAACACCAAAAAGTTGTCCACTGTTTTACTCTAATCTAATCTTTTAATTAATATCTACCAAAAATAATAATATATAAAAAGGTTAAAAATAATCAATGTGATTTTGATGGACAGAATTACATGCAATATTTAAATTTTACATCAGGTAAATGATTATTATTGAATATATAATTCATTCATCTTAATCAATTAAACAATTTGTACATAAGATTAAATAAATATACTTTCTAGTTTAGGTAGGTACTATTTACAAGTCCAACTAAAAAGTCAAGTGAAATTTACAAGGATATTCAGTTTAGTGTATTCTTAAATCTTTTATCACACCAATTTTTATTTATTATGTTTGACTTTACGACAATGCTCAAGATAATTCTGTTTATGTACTTGAATATAGACCTGAGAATTCAAGTATTCTTTTAACTTTTAAAGTATTAGTCTTTTAAAATCTCACTGAGAGCTCCCTGGAATCAAATCACTGGAGAATACTCAGAGGAAAGTCTTGTAAGAGACAACTCACCTTAGACGATCAACAACAGCTTGACGTTTTGGAGGTAGTATCATTTCTTCCATGGGCTGCAACATGTTTGGCGGGTGCTGGGCAGGCGAGGCGCCGGGCAGCAGGCCGCCCGCGCCACCGCCTCCAACCAGATGCTCCACGGTGAATCTTTACTACTTTACCTCTGAACTACCATTCTCAGTCCTTAAACTACAGATCAGCGATCAAGTACAGCAACGTAGTGATAGCACTATAAGATAGTAACAACAGTTCGTCCTATACACTCTTAGCACATTTTTCATGATTACACTTTTACAAGTTACAGCACTTGTACGAGCCCGATTCACACGGTACCTTCAAGAGTCACTTAGCTCGCTCCGTCTGCTATCATGTGATTTAACAAACGGAATATTAAAAACAAAACTTGTAAAGTCACATATCAGTCATCGCGAATAAGTTTTTAACGCCAGTTGTAACTTCTCAATTTTGGAACTACAAAATCATTCTTTAACACCGTTATGGAATTATTACTTAATATTTTAATATTTTCATTTCATAGAATTGGAGAATAACTTAAATTTATCATTATCACAATAAACAGTTCAACGCCCACAAGTTCGCAAACACAAGAATTGACTGAAGGCTGAAGCACTGAAACTGGCTTGACGGGCGCGGGGTACATAACGGCGACTCGGCGACGCTACTTTGAAGTTTAGCTATCAACTGACATAACCTTAGTGTTGTATTAAACTCTTATCGATAAAAAAATTAAAGGGTTTAATTAAAAAGCTAAATAGGTAATGTGTACCAAAACCTATAAAAATGAAATAGTTTGGCAATATAATGTATTATAAAATCACGAAGGAATCTAAGGGATCCGATACTATTATGGAGATATAAAATACCTGTCATTTCTTTTTAATGCGAGTGTTAAAAAGAAATGTCATATGACTTAATGATATCAATTCTTGTGGATACAATACACACCAGCGCTGTGACTGTGCTAGATATTTATGATTTGATCCGATAATTATGGATGTGATTTAAATTAAGCTTAATCAGTTTTTGTGCATCGGAAAATGTTGGCACGACGAGTGGTTTGGATTAACTTTGCTTAACTTTAAAAAAAAATATCCAAAAACTCCAGCAAATACTATATATATTTGACACTGATTTCCTATAGAGTTGGGTAACTTTACAAAAAAGATTAGAAATAACCTTAGTCATATGGTTAACAAGTACACTTATAAACAATAAATGAAGGTATGAAACTTATTATTGTATCAGTCTGATGATGCTGTCCGGATCACTTACCCACGATTCTCATATTTTCAGAAATATCGATCAAATGAACTCAACACTATTTGCTTGACATGAATGATTTGAAGCTTAACGTTTGCTTTACGTCAAAATCGAGGAATATGACATCTCACAGGTAAGATTTTGACATTGACATTCTTTTATTAAACCCTAAATCTAAAAATATTGCCATTTTAAGTTTTAACGTAGAATTGTCATTTACCTAAGAAAGAAAATGTTCCTCGTTCTGTCAAAAAAATAGATTTATGTTTATAAACCCCTGACTCCTGAGATATTCTTTAATAATTCGTAAAGAGCAAACAAGAACAATTACTAACACATTTAAAATTCTAATTATTCTCTTCTTCAAGTAATTTCATCATAGTTTTAAATAATAGTACACTACTATGTCGGCTCTTCGAGCAAGATTAACTTCTGCTCTATTAACTCGACGTTTATTGAATCAGACAATAAACAATTCAAAACATTTAAACGGAGTTATAGTGTACAAACAGAATGGTATGTATATAAATTATTCGAGTAATTAATTTATGACATAACCTGAATTTGTTTAATTTTTTCTGAATTTCTATAGGCAGCGCGAAGTTCAGCACTGCATCAGATCAAAAGCCAGCAGAATCAAAAGGAAATCCAGAAAAAAAGGAGTTTCAGGCCGAAACACGAATGCTTCTTGATATTGTAGCAAGATCTTTATACTCCGATAAAGAGGTTACTTACTCTATATACTATACTTCCTATAAACCTGTTTTGGTTTCAAAGCCCTGATATATCTGAACCTTTCCGTTCCATTGTTATAGTTGAGATATTTTGTAATGACCATGAAATAATTATTTACAGGTATTCATTAGAGAACTTATATCCAATGCTAGTGATGCATTGGAAAAGTTCAGGTACTTAAGTGTGAGCTCAGCAGCTGAATCACTACAGTTAGAAAATACTGATAGATCACTTGAAATAAGGCTCACTACTGATAAACAAAACAGAACCCTAGTATTTCAAGTAAGTTTATACACTAAAAGTTTTCTTTATTTATGAAACAGTCGAAACTTTTAATTTCTTTTTTTCATTTAATTTGTTTAAAACTACTTTTTTTAATTTTGGTCTACAACAGATTTTGTATTTGTAAGATATAAAAACAATTATTAATTATAATCACAGGATTCTGGAATTGGGATGACAAAAGAGGAATTGATCCAAAATTTAGGTACAATAGCAAGATCTGGTTCAAAATCATTTATTGAAGAGGTTAAGAAACAAGGTGCTGATGAAGCGAGTTCCATCATTGGACAGTTTGGTGTTGGCTTCTACTCTGCATTTATGGTTGCTGATAAGATTGAAGTGTTTACTAAAAGTAGTAAAACTGGATCTCCAGGATACAAATGGACTTCAGACGGGTGAGATACAATTTCGTATATGTAGTTTGTTTCTTTTTTGCAAGTCACTTTTTTTATTAATAATAATTTGTTACAAGGATAAAAATTAGTAAGCAAATAAGAAAATAGTTAGTGAGTTATTACATAAATTTAATACAAATTGTATTAAATTATTTTGAGCTTAATTCATATATTTATTCAGGTCTGGAACCTATGAGATTCAAGAAGTGGATAATGCACCAATTGGAACAAAAATTATTGTATACCTCAAAACAGACTGCAGGGAATTTTCTGATGAAGAAAAAGTTAAAAGTATGTTTTTATCAACCTTAATTATCTATATATTAATCAATTGTCATTACACACAAATTAAGTTTTGATTCACAGGTCCTAACATAATTTGAAATATAAAAAATTATAAATATTAATAATTAATGTTTATTTTTGCAGCAATAATTATGAAATACAGCAACTTTATTGGTAGTCCAATTTATCTGAATGACACACAAGTCAATTCTATAAAGGTTAGTTTTCTTCATTTTTTTATATTTTGTTACATTTTTATTAGAAATAGTGTGTTTGCTATGTATATACAAAAACAAGTTAAACAGAAATAGTGAAGATTATTTGTATAGCAAACTATGCAACTTTCATAAAACAATACAATTGAAATATTAGCAAGCATAATTATAACTCTTATTTCTATAATTAAATATAAATTGTTATTTTTATTTGTTGATAAAATATTTGTATACTTTTAGCCACTGTGGTTAATGGACCCCAAAGAGGTGACACACGAACAACACATTGAGTTTTACCGATTCGTGGGCAATTCGTACGACAAGCCGCGATACACACTGCACTATAAAACAGACGCCCCTTTAAGTATACGGTCAATATTGTATGTCCCAGAAGGAAAACCGGGGTTATTTGAGCTATCGAGAGATTCTGACGTTGGAGTTGCTTTGTATTCACGAAAAATTTTAATTAAAAGCAAGGCAGAAAATATTTTACCCAAGTGGTTAAGATTTGTTAAAGGTACGATAAACATGCTTTTGGTCATAATTGAATTTGGATTGGTACAAATTTAAAAATATTATTGTTAATTCTCAGGTGTTGTTGATTCCGAAGACATTCCTCTTAATTTAAGTAGAGAGTTGTTACAGAATAGTGCGTTAATTGCGTAAGTATATTTATTTCGTTATAAATAATAGCCAATTCAAGTAATTGTTTATTTCATAAAGATCAATACACACCTTTCCATATAGCCTTTGCAACTAACTTAATATTTGATATATGTGTTATTTATTTTTATCTATAATTAAATTTATTTCTCAAACCCCCACGCGTTTTTTGTTTACAGAAAACTTCGACATGTACTCACAAATCGTTTCCTCAAATTCATGGTTGAGAACTCACAGAAAGATCCCGTTGGATATGATGCGTTCTACAAGGACTACTCCTTGTTCTTCAAAGAAGGGATTGTTACGGGTCAAAGTCCTCTAGAAAAGGTATTTATTTATTTATTTTATTTATTTAAGTATTCCTACAGCTAATCATTAAACAATATCCAAACAATTACATTACACACAAAAGCCAAAACGGAATACACATATAAAAAGAAATATAAAGCACAGTTGCAAGATTGATCGATTGGTAGATCAAAATATACATCCAACATGAAAGAACAAACAAAGCCATTATTGGTAGAAGTTACCTGAGTTTTTTAAATATTTTTTTAAGAATTTTTTAGTCATATTAAATATATCGATTTGCTGGTAATTTATGTTCTAATCTGTAGGTATGCGATACATAACCGAGTTTCGTAAATAGTTGTAGTTATTATTTGAATGTTTAAATGTAGATAGAAAATTTTATGCAGCATTTTAAATTATTCTCAAGTCAGTGTACTGGCAATAGAATTTTAAATGACACAAATGCCAAATTTAAACTACATTGTTTTATGACATTTTTACCAGCAAGACCATAATCTATCAACAAAAAGTTGTTTTATATGGCTTAGGTTCTCCTATGATATATATTTATATATATGCTTTTTTAATTAGCCATATAAATATAATAAATATATATTGGTTACCATGTGAAACCAGCCCACTGAAGTATTTCCGAACCAATTCGATTTAGGGTCCGTCAAAAAAAGAGAGCGAACTTCTGGCAGTGCGAGTGTCCATGGGCGGCGGTGTCACTTAATATCAGATGAGCCTCCTGCCCGTCTTCCTCCTGTAACAGAAAAAAAAACCCACGTTGTTTATTTACCGACTGAGTTGTTAATGGTACGCATACAAAGAAAATCAATATAAATGCAAGGGTTCCAACGCACCACCTAAAGGACTAATAAAATTGTTTAATATAATATACAAATATTTATTATATAACCATTGTTACTCAATTGTACAGGAAGAAATAGCAAAACTACTACGTTTTGAATCTTCAAAACTGGAAAGTGGTGTGAAGACATCACTTGCCGATTATAGTGCAAGACAGAAGAATGATCAAAAGAGTATATATTATTTGGCCGCTCCGAGGTCAGTTTCTTTGATTTATGTATTTCCCATTACTTTAATATTAGCAATAAAAACGCCATTACAACTTGGTGTTTAAAGTTTAAACTTATTTTTCGATTTTTTTTTCATAATCAATTTTTTTGGGAAAAAGCAAACCTATCACGCTTTGATTTAAATATTGAAACGACTTTTATTTTTTATTTTTCATATAACAAAATTGCAGCCGTGAATTAGCCCAATCTTCCCCATACTACGAATCTCTCAAGAAGCGAGATGTTGAGGTCCTTTTCTGTTATGAGATGTATGATGAATTGGTTCTATTGGAACTCAAGGAGTTCAATGGAAGAAACCTTGTCTCAGTGGAAAACGATATGCAAAAGGACCCTGCTGGGAGCTCAGATACCATTATTGGTGAGATTGTTCAATAAATTAATTTGCACGGTTATGAAGGTGAACTTTGTACTTTGTTTTGTGTGTGGTCCTACTTCGCACAAACATACGCCCCTTTGCAAAGAAAGTATACACATTGCGAACATTTTTTTGTTACCAATCATTACTAAATCAAGAAAACAGCTTAAAATTTTAACATGGATAAATGGTGCCGTTTATGGCTTGCATCCATACTTTGTTTCTACTTCCTTCCATCTTTTAATAATACATTTAAGTACTTAAAGTATAATGTTCTGCTAAATGTATATAATTGAATTAATATTATAACCATGCCACTTATTTAGCCCACTTTTATTATTTATATTAATATAGGTATTATGTGGATTATATCAGTTTTTAATTCCTCATAAGATAATAATTAGGAAGCGTTCAAGAATTACGTAACGAATTTTTGGGTGCGAGGTTTGGGGTAAAGCGTTCTGATGCGGGGCGGGGATTATGCGTTATTGTTAATATTATTTTCGACTTTCCGATACTTTACACCATAAATGGCAACTTTTAGGTATAATGAGTCGCTGGATGTTAACGAAACGTTTTACTATTGGGTACAGAAAAAATGTTACGGCACGTTACTTGGGTTAAGAATCTCCAAAAACTGCGTGTCATAATACTTGAACGCTCCCTAATTTACTATGTTAAAATGTGTTTACATAGATGTATGATTTTTTTATTAATAAAACTTCCCAATATAATGCCTGCTTAACAGTTTTAAATATATATTGACAGCATGATTTAAAATTTGTTTTATTGTTTACAGGTAGCGATGACCTACAACAGACCCAAGTGAATGACCTGATTTCATATTTAAAATCACATTTAACAGGCAAAGTGTTTGAAGTGAGAACAACCCAAAAGTTAGATTCACATCCGTGTGTAATAATTGTACCGGAAATGGCTGCAGCTAGACATTTTATAAGAACTCAAGCTCAAAATCTTAGTGAAGAAAATAGATTTGCACTTTTGAGACCACAATTGGAGATAAATGCAAAGTAAGGTTTTCTTGTCTTAGTTGTCTTCTGATACAAATTGATAACTATTTAGGATATGAACAAGAAATTTGCTCTTAAGTTTTGGTTTCAATAATTTTGATGGTTTTTGGCCAATTTAAACATATGAAACATTTTTTTTAATGTATGATAAAATTTCAGGCACCCTATCATCAAGAAACTCCACAAGCTTATATCAAGTGATAAGGAGCTGGCAAACATGATTGCACAACAGTTGTTTTCCAATGCTATGGTCACCGCAGGATTAGTTATGGACCCAAGAAATCTGATCACAAACATAAATGATCTTCTTATCAAGGCTTTAGAAAAGCATTAAAAGAATTATGAATGTTAATGTCTATTGGAAATAAATTATTTGTTTATAAAACATCCCTTTAAAAAATCTTTTTATTTGGAATCTTTGTGATGTTTCATATATTAGTTATTATTTTAGTGATGTTAAAGGCAGTTATTTTATTGTAAAATTATAATTGTACATAATCTTGTAACCCTATTTCATACGTGGCAAGAATTGGAAAGGCCAATCTAATCATTTGTGCCTATAATACCTAACTATATTTTGTTGTTTGCCTACGCTCCAGTGATGCCAACTTTATAAGAATGTTTCCCCTAAGACCAATTTCTAATACCAGTAAATATTGGCTAAACCACACTATTTTTTTATCAAATATTAATTATAAAATTATGATCCTAGAGTAATATCGCCTTTTACAGCTACGGATATTACCACGCTTATTTATTTGATTTTAATGGTTGGGATTTAGGCTCGATATTAATTGTATAGAATCAGCTTTTTATGTAAAAAAATCTTGTAAGTATAAGGTACATAAAAGTCCCCCAAATATATTAACGCCCAGAAAGGACATCTCGATTACTCCTAATTTTGGTAAAACCCCAAGTTGTGATCGCTGTTGCACTTGTAATATAGGTGGACATAGTATGTATACTTCCGGAGTTTTCCCCAAATAAGGAGTAATAAGTAAGATGTCAAAAAAGCTTGTATTGACCCCCCTTACATCTATATCTTATTCTTATATTATTATATATATATATGTATAATGAAAATGGTCTTCGTTTGAGGCTCAATCACGCCTAAACCACTGATTGTATCGACATGAAACTACCACCATTCGATGCAAAAAATTTCCTAGATGGTTTATGGCTAAATGTCGAATTCTAACGTTCCTTCCTTTTTTTATTGCTGTTTTACTTTTATGAACATTTATGCCGCTACTTGCAAGCGTTTTCTCTTGAATCTTTTGTTTTCATGGATTTCAACGGAGTTTACTAAACGGATAATGTTCTTTTACATTCAGCTAAGAATCTACTTACAAACTTCCACGCATCCACCCACCAACTCCCACGCACCCCTGCACACCCACTCTCATATTTTGATAAAAATAAAATGCCGTATCTATGATCGAGTATCACCTGAGAACGGCTGGACCGATTGGGTTAATTTTTTTTAATTGTCTTCAGAATTGTCAGGAGAATGTTTATATGTAAGAAAATTTTAAAAAAGTCTGCTAAAACGTTAAAAATTTCGATGATAATCGAAGTATTCCAATTTCTATAGTTACTCATCACGAAATCTCGGGAATTATAGGACTTAGAAATGTGAAACTTGGTAAGAATATTACTTTCGTTATGTAGAGGTCAACTAAAAACGGATTTTAATAAATTCATCCTCCAAAGGGGATTGCGGGGGCGTTAACAATGAACAATTCCCGTTTTTAAACTATTGCTCCTATAAATTCCAAATTTGGTAGGAATCTTCTGTAAGAGATGTAGAAATAGTCTATGAACGAATTATACGGTAGCTCACACCAAAGGGTGTTGCGGGGGTGGTTTAACAATGATTTTTTTTATTTTTTAAGCCGTAGCTCATACAGACTCCAAATTTAGCTAGAGTCGTCTATATGTGATGCAGAAATGATTTAAGAGCGGATTTTACAACAACCCACCGCCGAAAAAGATTGCGGTAGTGGGTGTTAAAATGTGAAATTTCTATTTCCAAACTGTAACCTCTATAGACTTTAAATTTGGTAGCAATATTTTTTTTTGGCATGCAGAAATCATCTCAAATAGGATTTTACGAAATTCTATTTCCAATAGGGATTGCGGGGGTGGGTGTGAGAATGTTAAATTTATGTTTCCAAACTGTAACTTCTACAGACTCCAAATGATTATTTTTTTACTGTTTAAATAGAAAAAGTTAAAGTCAATTGTTTTTTTTTATTTCATTTGTTTTAATATAACCTAATTAATTTTATGATAAAACGTCAGTTCATAAGCGGTTGAGAAGTGAAATAAAAATGTCAGACAGAGAAAGTATTGAAAGTGTATGTTTGTGTGCTGACTATGTGTTTGGTTCTAAAAACTGGTCTCATGAGATAAATCTTATATATAAAATTTTCGTGTCGCGGTGTTTGTGGTTAAACTCCTCCGAAACGGCTTTCCCGATTCTCATGAAATTTTGTGTGCATATTGGGTAGGTCTGAAAATCGGACAACATCTATTTTTCATCCCCCTAAATGTTAATGGTAATCCACCCCGAAATTATTTTTTTCAATTTTAGATATATTTTTTTATGATACAGCATTAGTAAGTACATATAACCCTGAATTTTCAACCCTTTACAATCAACCCCTATTTTAATTTGATTTGATTCTTTATTTTTATATTTAGATAACTAGCAAGAATTGTAATTTAAAATATATTCTTTGCATTAATAAATATTAATTTATTACCCTACATAAATCATTCTTTTGAACACTTATAGTAGATAATTATTTTTATTGACCTAAAAAAATGTTTCTTACAAATAATATACATGGCAAAACAACGTTTGCCGGGTCAGCTAGTCCCTTATAAACAAAATTGCGTCCTCTATCAAATGTAACATTTTAGTGGACTGATATCATTCGACGTTACCCGTAATCGAAAGTGGCTATATATCCAATATAGACTTATAACTATTGCCATGAATTTAATAAAAGGCAAAGTAATTAGTATAAGAATTAAGAATGACATTAGGTCACGCTTTGTCTTTTGACTATTTTCATACAAATTTCTTATTCCGTCACAAGCCCCGTATTTAGTTACGTTATTTATATAGATATGACATTTTTTTAAACAAATAGGAAAGCATTTAGGAAAATAGAAAAAATCCTAGTAGTTTAAATGCTACTTAGTTTCTTCTGAAAGTGTATATTTAATAAAACAATGATATTATTCGTTCATGCACACTTTGATGTATGTCTTTTAAATAGTTGTAGACTGTGGTTTCTACTTTCTGTTTTCTAACTCTGTGGACAGCATTTCGCAGTGTCGCACCTGCGCAACGAAATATTAAAAAATCAATCAACCGAAGCAGCGAACGACGAGCTTGCTGCTTCGCGCTAACTGCATGATTCTTTTGAAGTTTGAAAATGCCAAACACTAAAACTGTGCGTCGAGTGTTGTACCCCTTTTCGAAATTAGTTATTGGAGTATTGTAGTTAGTTCCAAAGGAACAAAGCCTTGTCTCGCGTTGTTTTATTCTTGGTGTGTCAATGGTCACCAAATTTCGTATTGTATTGTGTTAAAAGCTTTTTTATATAGATAATCGTCCGTGTTAGTTAAAAAATACACCGGTGAGTTTTATTATAACTTATAAAATAGCCAACTAATGTGCTTGACCAGGTAAAACATCTAAAATGAGTACAATAGATATTAATAAAATTGAAAACGAGGATGAAAAAACGTTGGATAAAAAGCAAATAGAGGCTGAAGAAAAAGAAGTCATGCTAAAAACCGAAGCGGATAACGAGGATGACGTAGAATTGAGGCGTGACGGAGGGTTCGTCAAGACGGCATTGTCGGGGGACATCACGGAACAAGGACGCGAAGTCAAACCGAAGTTTATTCCTATTGGCGCAATTAAAATGCCAGGATTTTTTACAAGAAACTCAGACAGAGAAAAGTCCAAGGTATGAGACCAAGCAAGTTTTATTGTATCTGCACAATCATACAAAAAAAGCATAAGCCACAGCTATCAATTCAACCATCTATTGTTATCTTTAATGTCCTTTATTACTTAATGTAATTTTATTGTCAGTTAATAAATTTAATGTGTCTTAATAGCCCTTTTCTTATACAGGAAGAAGAAGCAATTGAAAGGGACACGGAGACAGAAAAATGTCAAGATCCAAAGGATGAAGATAGTCATCCAAAGAATCACTTCAAGTTTTTACAAAGTTGCCCTTTTACAAGCTTTTTACAGAAATCTCATAATGATAGTGGTGAGTTATTCTAACCTTTTATATATATTAACATTTTTTAATACAATTCTATGATTTTCTTCTTATTAATTTCTAAATAAGTTTTTGACTAATTCAATTTCCAACCTCTACTTATTTTAATTTTTAAGAACTTAAATGTTATCTTAAGTTTACATTCTACATTCTTACAATTCTAGAAGGTAATCCAGAAAAAAGCCGAAGTTTTGCCATTTTCAACAACTTGAAATATCCGAAAATGTTTAACAAACAAACTCGTAAAAATGCTGAGGCTACATTAGCATCTATGGAGACACTGGAAGATAAACTTGATACCACAAATGATGGAATGGAAAATATCAAATTAGATGTAGCTGTAAGTATTTTTAATATTTGTTAGCCCTGTGATTTAATTGTAGCATGATAATATATAGCCTCCTATTCATTGGGGTTTCTACTTTTTGGTAGTATATTGATGATTTCATCATTTTCATCTACTATAACATCTTTATCCCGTCAACTAATAATAAATCAAACAAAAAAATATTGTTCCATTTGGTGCAGATGTCATTGAAATATGTTACTTAAATGTTAGATTACTCTTAGGGTTATTTAAAAAATATAACAATGGTAATTTGTATTAGGAACCTGAGGATGGAAAAGTCGCTACAAAACTACCATTGAAAGAGAGGATTCGTCAGAAAAAATTCATCATTGGTAAGTTTAAGAAATGAGGTATCTGATTAAATTAATTAGCTGATATCAACTTAGGACCTTAATATATGTAGTCCAAAAATTAGGAATGAAATTAAAAAAAAATGGACTTCCCAATGTGTTATAGTTTTGATATTCTAAATATAGATTAAACATAACATTAATATAGGATTTAAGATGCTAAACCTACCTCATAGTTATACTCGGCTTGAAGTATAACCATATTATGTCAAATTAAGTTATTGAGTTTCAGCCAGTTGGAAATGCTTTAAAAAAAACATTTTAAAGTTCAGGTAAAATATGAATGTATAATTTATCATTTTATATTTTCTTAACAGATGATATAGTGGTATGCGTGGTAGTGTTGCTGGTAATCCTAGCTGTGATAATTGGCGTGTCAATCGGCGCGCGTGCAGGGCCGCCCTCCGAACGTCCGCTCAGACTTGGCAGATTTATGACGACTCAAACCACTTGTGGCCTGGTGGAGGGGTAAGTTGAAGAAAATAAAGTAAAAGTAAAATATATTGTTTGTATGACATATATATAATATTTCTTACAGCCTATTGGACGAAGGCGTCTATAAGTTTTACGGCATTCCATACGCTTCGCCTCCGATCGACGAGAGAAGATTCGCGTACGCGCAACCTCTCAACAACCTCTCCCTGTGTTGGAACGATACTTTGAGCGCTATCGAGCCCACCCCCAAGTGCTTGCAGTTTCTCGAGAATGGGACGATTATTGGCGAGGAAGACTGCCTGACTCTGGACGTGGTGACGCCCCACGTGAGGTACGATTCGCCTTTGCCCGTCGTGGTTCTGATCGGCGCGAACACTCTAGCCGGCGGCATCAGCCCGGCCCAGCCCTCCGCCCTCTACGCTCGCACCAAGGAGGTAGTCTTCGTTCGACCCAACTTCCGACTCGGACCTTTCGGCTTTTTAGCTCTCGATATCATCTCCAAATCTCGGTATCCGGAAACTTCGGGCAACTACGCCCTCAGTGACCTCGTAGTGGCCCTGCAATGGATCAAACACAACATCAAGCATTTCGGAGGAGACGCCGAATCCGTGACGCTATTGGGGCACCGCGCCGGGGCGACCCTCACCGCGGCCTTGACCACGAGTAAAAAGGCCCAAAAACTGTTCTCCCGGGTCTGGCTGTCGTCCGCCTCTGTGATATTCCCGGGCGAAGCGCTCGAACTATCGGAGAGAAACAACGAACAATTCAAACAGATCAGTAAATGCGACGACATCGACTGTCTCAGAAACATGTCTCCGGTAGAAGTTTTGTCTTCCACTCCCGATACGTGGCTCGGCAACGGCGCGGACACTCTGCCCTCGTCCGAGGAAGTCAAACACTCCTGGCTGGTTTTGGACGGAGATTTATTGAGAATTCACGCCTACGAGAGCTGGGATGCCCAGAAGGAGGCCAAGAAGGAGGGAAAGGAGAAAGTCTTCAAACCGATGGTGTTCGGGACGACCCAACACTCCGGCCACTCCGAACTGTTGAGGATGAAGCACCTCGACTGGACGGCGGATGCCGTGGAGGCCATGGTGAACGGCAGCTACATCGGCGAAAAGAATTTAACGGCCACTGTATTCAAACACTTCAACAAGACGTACGAGGGCCTGGTCGAGTTGATTACTTCGATACGCACTCTCTGTCCGTTAGTCAGCTTGGCGCGAATGCGGCTCGCGGCGCCCATGTACGTGGTCCTCGGATCTGGGGCCGGCGGAGGAATTAAAGGTTCGGGAATGGCCGGAATCGACGCCGACGTGGAAGCCATTTTAGGCACTTTCGACTCCGAAGTTCCGGAACAGCGTCGTTACATGGCGGCCATGCAGCAGCTGTTCTACTACTACGTGTGGCACGGCCGGTTATCGGGCCCCGAGAGCGGTCTGATCGCCGTGGGGCAAGACTTGCTGCCTCACCATGGGCTGCCCGCCTGCGACATGCTCATTCAGGAAGATGTCGTCCCGAGGTACGCACATATCGACTGAATTAGTTTAGTTTTTTCGTTTGCTTTGACCGTTTTTAATATTCCAGTAATCTAGTTCTAAGCGAAATTTAGTTTGCACTTATTTATTAGTTCAACTTGCCAACGAGATCTTCTAAGACTTTTAAGTGTTGTTTTCTTATTGTAGATTTATTTAGATTACTATTTGTATCCGTATATTAACATTTGACTGAAGAATCGTCTAAGTGTTTTTTTTAAGTATTAAAACTTCAAGTACAAACACTGAATATTTCGATTTATTGTACTCTACATAAGACTGATTGTGATTTTATAAAATGGATCTCTGCAGAAACAATCTCATCAGTGATAATTAAATGCTCATTTGATTTAAGTATTATCGGTTACCTTACTTTTTACAATATGACGTACGCCCGGGGTCTAAGTTCAAAATACTGTTCGTAATAAAACTAACGGACGTAGACTCCGCGTGAGGTGAACGTAGTTTTAAGATATTTAATAAGTTTGTATTTTTTTACTTTAACTCACTTTTGTACTCGACATATTATCATATTTTGCGTACATAAATGTAATTTAATTTAAAGTCTGACTTTCCAAAGAGTAATTTTTATAGCATTTGTATGAGCCATAGTGATAGATAGCGTTTCGTGTGTCATATAGTCATTAAAATATACATATCTTGCACAAAACATTTCTCATATTTTTGTACAAGACGTGTGTATGTATAACTTATACTCGTGTTAAATGTAAGATTTATGACCAAATAACCGCTTCGATAGTTTTTTTACCAATTAAGTGTACGCTTTGCATTTTTATACCAACTATTGAATTGATTGTTATACCAAATTTATTGTCTACGTGTGAAAATGAATTACTCGGTATAGTTGTCATTAATATACTGAGTTGATACCAAAAGCGAATAATGATAATTTAGTGTTAATGAGTAGTTGTATACCGTCGCTTCGTTTTGTAAATTGGTATTTCAGCAATAAATGTTTAAGACTGGAATTTTGTTTATTATTTCTGTCTAAATTAGTTTTAACTAAATTCTCACATAATTTGTGTTTATTGAGTCAGCGTTTTAGTTATAAATCCTAAAACAGTATGTATGTTTAAAATATACAAGAATATGAGACTAAATAAATTTTACTCACACACATCAATTATATCAGATCATATATTTTTTTCAAACGAGCGAGAGATTAAAACAAAATAAACAAGCAAATAATAAAACAACAATAACTAAATACAAACTTTAACCGCAATTAATTATTCGATAAGTGAGTAAGTACAGAATATTGTAAAAAATTATCTTTTTCAAATACATTTAATTACCGAGTCATTAAACCAAATCCAGGTAGCTGAGGTACGTTTTATTTTGAGCAATAAATTTAATTTGGTAAATTAGGAGAGTAATTGCTGCTATATATATATATAGAAACTATATATATATAGCCAGAAAAATATTGTAATAGGGGATTACCTATTAGTTTTGTCATGACAACTTATAACAACAAATAAAAAGTATATACATTTATCGTAAACTAGCGACTCGCCCCGGCTTCGCACGGGTGCAATGCTGATACTAAATACACTACAGAAAATCTGTGAACGTTGTATATAAAAATGTGGGTTATCCATAAGAGATAGACATATACCATCACGGACTTTTCTGTAGACCTTTTCAATGTGTACAATACTTAGTGTATTATTTTGATAAAACTCGTAGGGTTCAGCCTCCGTTTGCAATATAAGCGGAAAAAATGTAATTATTTACGACATCATATTAGAAACCTTAAAAATAACAGTACTTCTCCACAATTTAATGGATGTTATTATATATATAAACCTTCCTCTTGAATCACTCTATCTATAAAAAAAACCGCATCAAAATCCGTTGCGTAGTTTCAATGATTTAAGCATACAAAAGGACATAGGGACAGAGAAAATCTGTAAGTGAATGATGTACTTATATGCCCGCATGGCGAATAGATCATTACTGAATTTCCAATCTAATGACAGGTCGTGGAACTAATTTAGAGATGTCTGGATACGTCACGTTGCATAACTACAGGATAGTCATCACTATGCAATTATTATTGATGACGATTTTACTTATATAGATCATAAATAACTGGGCAGCAGCCCTAGTCTGCGTGGAGCCTTTTTTGTGTATATAAGTTAAATATTCAAAAATATTTAATATAAAAAATATAAATTACTTGTATTTCGCTAAGTAGTGTTTTCCAATAAAAAAGATGTGAGCTCGGACTATCTCTCGTATAGTTAACTGGTTTAATGTAAATAACTTACTGCTTAAAGAAAATAAAACAAAATGTTTTAGATTTACAACTAATAGCGTAAGATTTTGATAACCTGAAAGTTAAGGACAGTGAACTAAACTTTGTTGACAAAACTGTTTTCCAAGGCAAAACTATAGATAGTAGACTACAGTGGGGCCCACACATTAGTATATTTCATTACAAGTGCGGAAAGCCTGTCATTGCAACGAGTTCCGACGAATGTCTACCCGAGCCGAGGCGCAGCCGAAGGTGAGGGTTGACAGTCGGGACAAGTTGCAATGACGGAACCGCACGTGTACTGAACGACTATTTTTAATACAGTTACGAAAAAATTAAGCCATTTAATAAAACTATTTGCTTTTTTTCTATTCTCTCTACGGAATAAATTCGTTGCACGTAGATATGTAGCGACTTATATGTTTCCGGTAAATTGTTCTCCGAAGCATTTTAGGCAATTATACTGCGTTCGGGTGGTATTCATTCAAATAAAATATCGTCGAAATTACTCATTTTGTGCAACAAATAACTCAACTCGAAAGAACATTTTTGGAAAATGGCGCCAACCGCGAGAATATGAGCAAAGCTTGTTTTTTCTTTTTTTCACCCATTCCGGGTAGGCAAAGGGAACTTTGCCCATACAGCCAATTCTTCAGTTGACTATTTTTATTGAAAGAAAACCAAATCTAACTCATTGAGTCCAATCATTAAATCTGATATTTAAACAAATAGTAGCTTCTTTTTAAAATATTTGCATGAATCATAAAAACTTCTGTGATTTTTTTTAGTAAAAACTTCATGGTTAGTTTTTTCTTTTTAATATTTTTTTTATTGATATGAAATATAATAAACCTAACCTAACTTATTGAATCCAATTATTAGTAAACTTTTTGAAAATACGTATTTGCATATATTATAAAACTCTTTTTAATTGATATGAAATGAAAAGAAACCTAATCGAACTTATTGAATCCAATTATTATAATATTTAGAAATCATATATCATAAAAACTTCTATGAATCTTTTTAATAAAACCTTCGTGGTTGGTTTTTTCTTTTTAATACACATTGTTTTGACAGTTGGCAAAGAAAACGCACGAGTGCGGGAATGGCAAAGAAAAAGCACGAGTGTGTAATAGCCCACTTTCCGAACGCTATACGTCCCTGCAATATGCCACTTTTTGAGCAACTGTATTAAAAAGACTATTTCGAATAGGCTGAGCTCTGTAGCATATGCAGTAAAGAAAATCCGTCTTTTTACTGATAAGTATACGGCTAAAATTGTGTACCATAGCTACTTACACAGCGATATATCGTACGGTATTCTACTGTGGGGTGCTGCAGCAGAAGTTCAATCCATATTTTTTTACCATCCTGTATTATCACCATTTGTTTTAAAATCGTTAAAACAAATGGTGATAATACTCACCAGTATGATACGCGAAATAGAACTAATTAGAGTGTACGACCAACCAGGCTTCAAAAGATAAACCACTCCTTATATGGAAATTGTATTCGTTTTTACAACAAACTCCCAAGCGAAGTAGAGAATTATCATTAAATAAATTGAAATCGATAGTAAATAAATCAATAAGATTTTTATAAATGTAACGAATACTTAAATGATCCTAATCCTTGGGATTGATTTGCTCCAGTTCAAACAATTTGTATTAAAAACTTGGCGATTGAAGAGTGGCTGAAAGTTTCTTGCCAGTTCTTGCCCGCTCTACGCCCTTGACTTGCGAACTGGTAGTAAATGTACATTTACAATTAATTTATTGTTTTTGACGTTCATAGGAGTACTTGTTTACCTATATGAATTGATTTTTTTTATGTCTCAATAATTTCAATCAAATATTTTGCGCGAATGATCCATACAAAAATAATGTATTTTACACCTTGTATATAATTTATTAAAGTAAATCAAATAGCAAAACGAATCACCAAATAAATTTAATATAAATTAAACAAAATATTCATGACAAATATTTTAAAATTAAAAAAAAAACATGCTGCAAATAAATAATAAATACAAACAGTAACACAATTTTGTCGTAAAAACAATTTACCAACGAATATCTGATAAAATTTAATGATTCCTCTCTCTAAGGGGAGAGATAATTTGAACATTTTCTTTGCCAATTTTTTGCGATTTGCGAATGGCCAAGGGCGATTTGGGCTTGACTTCTGCGTCCTTCTTCATTTTGTCGAGTAAAGACGTCTGCTTCGCGATATTCATCGTTAACTCTTCGTTTTCTTGACGGAGAAGGGACAGTTCCACCACCAGCGATTGTTGATCTTGAATCTAAGAGGGCCACAAATGTTAAAATACCTTCGAAATTAAACTTCTGGAACGGACAATGCTTATTTATTTATATTTTAGTCGACTTATGTAAAGGAAAAAGATTTTAGACGACATACATTAATTGGTATTTATTGTGAAGGGTATTATTGATTAGAAAATATTAATGTACTGCGATACCCAAGAACCAACCACCAACGATTATAAAATGCCACATCCATAAATTACCTGTTGTTGGAGACACTGGTTTTCGTTCTCAAGCCGGGTGATCTCGGCGGCCGCTTGACCCAACAGAAGTCGGGACTGTTCGGCGGCCGCGCTCGCCTGACCGGCGTGCTCGGTGGCCAGCTCACAGAGCACGCGCTTCTTCTCCACCTAATTCGTTATTCATATTAATAAAAATAATAAATGTGTGTATTCCTAGTATGACAACATTAGCTGTATTAATACATAACTAATACAAATTATAAAGAGGAAAGATTGGTATGTAAGTATGTTTGTAACGAAATGGTTCAAAAAGTACTGGACCAATTTTAAAAATTCTTTCACCATTTGAATCCTACATTGTCACTGATTAATAAGGCAAATATTTGAATTGCAATAACCCAAGGTGCAAAACATGCCTATAATATAACTTTCACCGCATGCGCTGCGAAAACTATTGATGTTAGAACAAAAAAAATATTCCACACTATTAAAGAACATATCAATATCTACAAAAAATGTTCAAAAATAAATATTCACTCGTACGAAGCCGGGATGGGCCGCTAGTCAATTATAATTAACTAACGATAGTTACTATTGTGAACACCTCACCTCGTCACGAAGCAATTTTATTTGCGAATTGGATTCCTTCTTGATCAGTTCGACATCTTCGATCAATTCACTCTTGATAGAGCCCAATTCACGATAAGCCTCCTTTTCCACATTTTGTAAACTTTCAATCAAGGTCACGTTATGTTCCATTATACGATTGTGCTCTTTGGCAAGTGCCGCTTTGGATTTCAAAATATTGACTAACGCTTCCTTGTACTCGTTGCATTCCATCACCGCGTTGTTTAGAGTACTTTTATACGATGTCAGTTCCTCTTCCAATACTTCTTTTGAATTTGTCAATGACTGAACCTGATTTTCCAAATGCTCCAATTCGTTATCAGACTCCCGTAGACGCATAGTGAGCACTTGGACAATGTCGCGCGTCACGGATAACGATAGTTCAAATTTACTCTTTTCCTTCACGGCTTTGTCTACTTCGACTGTCAACCTATTAATTTCATTTTCAAATTCTATCATTTTTAATTTGTTCTCTTCTCTCAGTTCATCCAATTCTCTGACTACTTTTAATTTTTCGTTTTTCATTGTTTCCTTTTCGTCTTTTAAATTGTCTAACTCTTTTTGTAATGCATTGTATTTCTCCTCAGTTGCAGTTAAATTAGCTTTCAGATTTTTAGCTTCATTGTGCAATTCATACAGCTCCTTATGTTTTTGCTCCAGAGATTCTTGAATATTGCTGCTGCGCTCCTCAAACTGTATTTCACACAATTTTAACTTTTCTCGAGTAGCCTCATCAATTTGTTCCAGTTTAGCCTTCATTTCTTTCTCTTTATCAAATAATTTATTTGTCAATTCATAAATTTTCTCATCTTTTTCCTTTACCAATTCATTTTTTATAGTCTCTAAGGCTACATTAAATTTAATTTTTGTGTTTTCCTGGTCTGCTTTGCATTTGCTAATTATACTTTGTTTTTCTTCATCAATTTTGGCTTTGAGTGTCTCTAATTCCAGTTTGTATTCCCTTCTAATACTTTCATTTGCTTCCAGGGCTAGGGCATGATGCCCCTTAACCATTTCTAATCTTTGTTTTGTCTCCTCTAAACATGATTCTGTATCAGAAAGTTTCTTTTGTAGATCGGAGCACAAGCTATCTCTTATAGTTATTAATTCCTCAAGGGATGCTAGTTCTATTTGTTTATGATTCACTTCATGGCCTAATAAACTACATTGTTGTTCTAATTCATAAATTTGTTTTTTTAAATCATCTGTGGAATTACTTTTATCTTCATTTTGCAAAGTACAATCATTAAAGTTTTTAATTAGTGATTGTATATTAATATCCCCATTAGACACTTGTTCAATGACTTTTTTCAAACTTGCAGTTTGAATTTTTAATTCTTCAATTTGCTTATTATATTCTAAAATGGTGTAGTCTTTGTTTCTGAAAATATAAAAAATAATAATATATTTCAACTCGAGATTGTTTTAAAGTAAATTATATATATTTATGATAAATATAATAAATAATTATACATACCTTATTTCAGCTTCATGGGCCTTTATAAGATCATCTTGGAGCGTTAGGTTGTTAGGAGAATAAGATGTTGTAATTACTTTTTTGGCAGTGGATTTAGGCAAGGCATTTATTTTCTGAGTACTTGTACTTTTTATCACTGACTTTACGGGTTTTGGCTGAAAGTATTTAAATATTAAATTATTGTCTTCTAAAGTTCTATGTTCTTCTTTTTAGACGTTTATAAGTGTATGAGTTTACCCATATAACTAAAGATATTTTGAATTGATTTGATTTGAAAGAAAGAAGCACAAAAATGCCACCACAAATCTGTCTAATTAAATTAATTTATTTTAAGTTTCATATAATATAATATATATTGACACAATTTTACATAGATATCCTATTAAGTAGCTATTTTGTATTTTACAATTACTTTTGTAATGAAATTAATTTCAATATGGATTCGAGATTTTAGACTTCAAATTATATGAACAAATAATTGTCTACTTACAGTCATAAATGATTTAAGGCTCTGTACAGAGCTACATTGTGAATGAGTGTCTGAATGTTTCTTAGGTGTAGAAAGTGGTGTAACTTTGGGCTTGAGTGCTACAGATTTTTTGATTACTTTTTCTTCTTTTGGTGGTGCTAACTTGTGTTGACTCTTTACTGGAGCTAAACAAAAAAACAGAGATTTTACCTAAATACGTCTAAACCCAACCTCATGTAAACAGTTGTTAACTAGTGTTAGTACTGTAGGACGACACATATCCTTTAACCCAGATAGATAAATAATTCATACCATTGTGTGTAATTTGCCTTTGTTTTAGAATATGTGAAATTATACCTGTAATTTTTTTAATTCGATAAAATAATTCAAACTATGTTCCTAATACACCAGTAAAAATAGACAATTATTAAAGATAAATAAAACGTTAACAGTCATTTGTTTTCAATGGAAATATTAAAAAAATTATAATTTAACTATAAATTTACTCACCAATTGTTTCAAATCTTTTAGCCTTTGAAAACATATTACACGAGTTCGTTATTGTAACTCATGCACACATATAAGTAATGAAATACAATTCCAGTTTGGGGTAACGCGCGAAACTAAACGTTAAAATATAAAGCTCGCGGCCGTTATACCAGCTGACAGCTGCAGTGAAGATTGTATTGAATAATAAAAAACCGTTAAATTACGTTTCATTTTACGTTTGAGGTATACCTATCTATAACATAACTATTTATATGTTTTTATCATTATTTTATTAAATACTTGGACTTTTGTAAACGTGTTTTACTGAAAATTATTTAATAGATAGATATGATTTCAATCTAAATTTGAGTTCGCCAACTAACGAACTTTTTATTACTTATGATTCAATCCTCTATCAATTTTATTTTACGTTGAGAAATAAAACAACAATGTAAATATACAATATTTATTATGAATTCTAAAATCCTAAATCTTCTTTTTATGTAAAAAACCGTTGAGTCGCACAGGCGACATTCGCTGACAAAATTTGTTATCTAAACTATTTTTTAGACAGCTGACTATGTATCTAATATTAAATATCTAAATATTCTTATTATATTCATTAAGGCCTATACGCATTATGACAATGGAAATGATATTGTATGTGAGTTGTACAAAATTCTTAATAAACAAATTTGTTCAGTTCCTCCTTAATTATGCTCGCTAAAAATATTATTAACAAAGAAGTATCGAATATACAATAATCCTCCAGACAAAATAGAGTATCATATTATTAGAACGATTTACGATTATTGCTATATAAAATATTGAGGCCGTATATAATTCCTAATAATCCTAAATGTTAGAAATTTCTGTCTGTTAAGAAAGGCCACCGCTTCCTTCTTTCATGAAAATGAACAATGTAACAGCCCAGTTATTAGTGATATTGCTAATTTAATTTCATATAAATGTTTGTCTGTACTAGTGATCAACGATGTTCAATCAAGTATGTTAGCAGTTCCAGTCCAAGCGATATGGGCATTCATTCTCTAATACCCCCTTGCTTATTGTGTTTTAGTGTAGCTAAAATAATTTAGAAAATACGAGGACTTGATACTAATAAAACAGCTATATAATTAAGGACTCGCTTCCTCACATATTTGTAGCTTTACACACCATATATAGTATATCCCTTAAGAAGTATGGAAAACGTCTCGTGTTGTACACAATATAAGAAAGAAGTTATTACCGACGTAAAAAAGTACCGTTCTGTATAAACATAGGACGGTAGTTTATATTACTTTTCCAAGCTCTTTGAATTAGTTTTTTATCGTTTTATCGTTATCTTATTAAACGTATGCAGATCTGTGCTTTTGATGAACAGCATGGTTCAAAAGAGATCGTTCTACTCAAACAAACTTCTTCTCTTTTGTGACCAAAGCATGTCAGGAATTAGATAAAAGTGTAGCCCCTAGATAGTAACAATGTATACTGACTATATAGTCAGAAGCTAAAACAACTTCTTTGATATAAGTATTGTTATCGTCATACTATAATCAGAAGCTGTGTGTAAGAATGGAATTGCAGGAAACTTACTGAAGTGGTTTAAGTCATAATAGGCCTCAGTCACTAGTTGTCGGAGTCGCCGACTCTACTTTCTAGATTGCGCGATCTGGTGTTCCCCAAGGATCATATATGTGGAACATGGATATTTTATTTGAATGATCCTTAATGTAAGCAAGTGTTTGCATAATTCCAATTTAATAACGTGGAATAAGTGATACCATGATGATCTTATGTTCAAAATTAAACGTATTTTTTTAATAAATACAACCGGAAAAACCGGGGAAAAAAATGGGTTCAGGAGATTTGTGACTCGGGTGTAATTATTGATAAAAATTATTTGATATATTTTAAGTAATGATGCAGTTACTATCCGCACCAATGCTCAGCACGGCAATGCCGCACTTTTTGGTACGCCGATGACTTGACGTCTCACAAAAGTTCAATAAGTCCACTTCAGTCAAGTATCGCGGACATCTTGAGTTTGTCGTTTTTGAGTAAACTTCCACTCTAACTGCCACCACATAATTTCGACTGACAGATCTGTTTCTACATCAGTAATAACAAACCTTACTTATGACCATTGTGGTCTGATATTTTGCTTCTCTGGCATAATATATTTTGATGAAGCCAAGCACGTTAAATATGGAACCATCACAAATAGTCGCATGGAAAGTTTTAGGCATAACGCTAATTCTAAGGTTTGTAAAATAGATAACTTGTGTTCTAAATAATTCGGAGAGAAAAAACAAAAGATTGTTTAGTGTTATTAAAAATGAGTTTGATACTATTTACATTAAAGACTGTTAAGTGCAACAAAAAATTAAGTTCGATGCCACGAGTGGTATTTATAAGAGTAGGAATAGGCTTTATGAATTGTATGCTTTAAGAAAATATAATCACAACGGAGTGTTTATAGAATATGTCAGAAATTATTCCAAAACTTTTAGAAAAGTTTGCAAATATACAAAGGGTTTGCATGTACGTGAAAAAATTAAGAATTCAATTAATAAAATCAAAACTACTTGGAATGTAAATGTAAACCGATAAACAGGAAACCTTAAATCCCGCAATAATTCATTCCTTTTAAAGGTTGATGATAAGATTATTGTTGAAAGCTTAGAGATCGCTGATATTTATGAAGATTTCTTTACAATAATACCTGTAATTACTACATATTCTCTGAATTCTTCTCCCAAAGAGGCTATTAGTTTTCTTAAAACTTACGTACCGGAATGCAAAATAGATTTTCAGTTTAACCACGTTAGCTCTGGTGATGTAGTTAAAACTTTAAAATTAAAACATTCTGGAGACTTGTGGGATGTTTCTGTACATATTATAACGGACATTATTGATATTATTGCCCCAGATCTTGCATATATTTTTAACAATTGTAATGATGAAGGAACTTTTCCAGTTTCAATGAAGAATAGTAAAATAATAAATACCTTTATTTAATGGATGCAGGACAGATCATACTAATTTCAGACTCATCTCAATATTGCCAACTTTAAGTAAAGTTTTTAAAAAAATTGTACTGGAACAATTAATTACATTCTTTAATACAAACAATCTTCTACACAACGCACAATACGGTTTTACTCAAGGTCGCTACTACCGATGCTGGAATACCTGTGTTGCAATACATATTTGATGCATGGAAGTTTTCTGTAGGTGCGTATCCATTAGAGCAGCCTCAGGCCGAGCAGCGACTTGAAGCAAACCGAGGCTGCTCACTCCGAGGCATAGGTTCGAGGCACGTTGCGGGTCAAGTTGAGGCATGTCGCCTCGCCTAGATCCGAAACTAGTTTAAAGTAAGAACGCGCAGACACCAGACGCGCGTAGAGTAGCCGCTGCTTTAATAGCTATAAACATTATAGTAGTGTAATAAAAAAGAAAAAAAAGGGAATACAACAAAAAATTATTCAAAAGGAAGCATCGATGGTGGATAAAAGAGTTATATCGCAATAGAATTCAGCATGGATGTGACCAATTGCTATTGGACATAACGTTTGAAGATGTATCGTATAATTTTATTAATTTAACTGCAGTTTCGTTGTCCATTGCCACCTGAGGCGACACGCCCGTCCCCACCAAGTGCACGGCTCGGAGCGCGCCAAAAAAACCGACAAAATATGGCTCGGCTCGCGGCAACGAATTTGCCTCATGGCGCGGCGTGCCTCAAGTTGAGGCAGCGTCTCCACTTGTGCGGCCTCGGATCAAGCGGCTGCCTCGCCCCAAGTCTGCCTCAAATGGATACGCACCTTGTGATATGTCGAAGGTGTTTGATAGTGTTGATCATAAGACTCTGCTTTGCAAACTTGACCACTGTGGTATAAAAAATGCAGCTTTTAACTTAATAACCTCTTACCTAAGTTGTCGAACTCACAAAGTTGATATAAATGGAAGCAAATCTTCGGGATCACATTAAAATGGGAGTCCCACAAGGATCAATACTGGGACTATTTTTATTCCTTATATATATTAACGATTTGCCTTCTTATGCAATGTTATATGCGATATTAAATTTCAATTTCAAAAATTCTTTATTCAATGTTCAACAACAATTAAAAGTGCTACATGTCCAGTGTACATTATTTCCTGGAATGCAACAAACTTATAACTAAACACGTTTTTTTAAAAGCCGCATTGCTCTTTTTAAAAACTTATAAGAAAAAAAAACAGTTAAAAACTAAAGTTATAATTATTCGAAGTTTAACATTAATAATAAGGTTAACTGGGAACTATGCAATATTTAGATGAGATTTGCATTTTTGACATGTCTAGATTTAACTAAAAAATTAAATATAACTAACAATACATATAAATAGGGTAGCACGGAGAACAAAAGAGTGGACGTCAAGCAATCATAATAGTCACCCGCTAAGGCTAGCGCGAGCATCGATAAGAGGCTTATTACACTATGCGATATTCAGACTGACTTAGTAAGACTGTCTTAAAATCTAATTAGCAAGCTCGCTATTACACTAGACTGAATACCGCATGCTAACTCATTTTTACTCATTTGCAAAGCGTACGTAGTCGGTGACGGATGTCGCCATGTGACTTAAGAAACTACCTTAGAGTAGAAGCTGCCGAGTTTGAATGACTATTAAAATGTTATATTAGTAATTTATATTATTATATGTAATTTAATAGATACTCCATACATTCAATATGGCAATAAAAATGGCATGTCTCGGTACAAATCAAGAACAGAACCAGGCTGGCACACTTTAGTATGTTGTCATTAGAGAATCGCAGAAAATTTATTTAAATTTATTGACACATCGTTTGCAGCTAAGATATTCTATAATAAGATTGATTGTCCGAACCTTCTTTCTAAATTTAAGATTCATGTTTGTTTTTACCAATGTATCAGTGTGTCGAGCGTTGGCTAACTTTATCTATAAAAAATAGAAAACATTCCAAAGTACTTTTTTTGGACGTCAAGCAATCATAATAGTCACCCGCTAAGGCTAGCGCGAGCATCGATAAGAGGCTTATTACACTATGCGATATTCAGACTGACTTAGTAAGACTGTCTTAAAATCTAATTAGCAAGCTCGCTATTACACTAGACTGAATACCGCATGCTAACTCATTTTTACTCATTTGCAAAGCGTACGTAGTCGGTGACGGATGTCGCCATGTGACTTAAGAAACTACCTTAGAGTAGGAGCTGCCGAGTTTGAATGACTATTAAAATGTTATATTAGTAATTTATATTATTATATGTAATTTAATAGATACTCCATACATTCAATATGGCAATAAAAATGGCATGTCTCGGTACAAATCAAGAACAGAACCAGGCTGGCACACTTTAGTATGTTGTCATTAGAGAATCGCAGAAAATTTATTGACATATCGTTTGCAGCTAAGATATTCTATAATAAGATTGATTGTCCGAACCTTCTTTCTAAATTTAAGATTCATGTTTGTTTTTACCAATGTATCAGTGTGTCGAGCGTTGGCTAACTTTATCTATAAAAAATTCCAAAGTACTTTTTTTTCTTGCGAACACGCCATGGTGCACGCGGCCACAGAAAACAAACATGTACAAACGTCTTTGCTCTGCGACTGCCGCGCGCTGACTGAATGATTTAGCGTGCTAAGTCTTATTACACTACACGATATTCAGCAAGTAAGCCAGTAAGCACCGCCGAACCCATTCGGTCGGTCTAATTAGACAGGCTAACTGGCTAACTCTTATTACACTAGGCTGAATATCGCGTGGTGTAATAAGCCTTTTACGCGGTGCACGCACATTCCGACTCTATATTACTTGATAATAAGACCAGAGGTCGCGCGCGATGCGATGACCAATACTCGCGCACCTGCGCGCCCTTACATGAAATGTAAATGGGGGTCCACGATAGTGGATCTCAACACATACACTGACAGTACCTATTTACTTACATCATACTACATATATGGTCTCCTATTTCTATACAGAAGAAATCATTGAAATTGTTTTAATTATTCATGTAGTTTTTTTGTTCTAGATTTTTCTTTTCTTTTCATCAAAAAAATAAATTAAACATATCTGTACCAATTAAAGATCAGGATCTTATAATTGGTATAGTAACTTGTTAATTTTCATTCAGAAAGTACAATTTGGTAATGTCACTCGTAATGGCTCTTTTCTGTAATATGTACTTCAATTTATTTTGAATGATGTGAACTATAGGTCAGTTTTTTTTAATGAAAAAAATGAAGTATATTTGTCTTTTTATTAAGTAAAACTTACACTTAAGCATATCAATGTTACATAGATGGAGGAGGAGGTGGAACTGGCATCAAGGGTGGGGGTGGTGGAACTCCCATCATTGGTGCACCAGGTGGGGGCGGTAAACGAATCCCATGATTTTCCCACATCTTGGAAGGAGGTGGAGGCAATCTCAATGGCTCCAATTTAAATGCAAATTGCAAGAAAAACTGCTTTGTATCCTTATTCCAATGAGTCCAAAACTTAGAATCATGCTTCTCAACTTCTCGACTAGGCACTTTGAATGCTATTGTCTCATAAGGCTCTGCTGCAAATAGTAAATACTGCCACCTGCGGTCTGGAGGTTCTATTTTTTGTTCATAGGCTGACATAAATCTATGCCTTGGCTGCACTCCTTCAGATATTTCTATAAAATAATATTAATATTAATTTGATAACGTAATCATATATTTCAATAATTTATGATGTAGTGATAAAATATTACAAGGATTGACTATATTATGACTCATATGTAATATCTATGTAAAATTCAATTTAAGGCAAATTTGCACGCTATTGTATGTGTAAAAGAATATGCAAACATTAGATTGTATCACCAAAACATTATTGTATCATATTCTTGCAAATAAATATATTATTATTAAAAATATATTATGTATTTAAATTTTTAAAAAAGGCAGTCAAACATACTGCCACTGTCTGCACATATAATACTGGCTAAATTATTCACTATACTAAATTATTATCTTCTAAAAGTTATATTAAATCTGTAACATCTAACTTTACAAAAAAATTCAATTAGCTCATGTTTACAGACTAATTGTAATAAAAACAGGATAACAAATTTGACTGGAGTTATATACCTGGATAGTCAACTTGAAATAGTAAACTTTGCTGTCCATTTTCAGGATCCTTTTGCTTAGTTACTCTGTAACCAGGGCGTCCAATTTTTACAAACTTTTTAGGTTCAATCCTTGGTTTCTCTGGGGCCAATTGTTGTGGAGCTTCTTTGGCTTCTTTTGCAGCTCTTCGAGCTAAATTAGCCTGATGTTTCTTTCCTTGTGTATGAGCCAAGTAACTTCCCTCATTATTATGAAGAGTCAGACAAAGCTTACACTCATAAGAACCTGGATTGAAAAACAAACATTTTTATTTATTTATAAGTTAAACATTTGATTAGCCTCTGCAATTTACAAGTTAGAAAATAACTTCAGGTTCTGCAGGATGGCAGATAGGTTATTTAAATTTTTCCAAAAAATACAAACCTAAATGATTTTTCATAAAATAAGGATCCTTATTTAAGTCGATTGTTTCCAAGGCAAGCTGCCGAAGCCGCTCGCGGCGATCTCTGTTGCTTTCGGACCATGATGCTACGCCACCGCCTCCTGTTTTTCCTCCAGGCCGATTTTGAAAATCCATCGATTGTTAGGAATTTCCTTAGAATAATTATTAATATTTAGGTTTACACAATGCTTATATACTTATAAAGGCTTAGATTTTAACATTAAGGAATATATAATTTAGATTGTTTGTGGGGTTTATCGTCGAGATTGACAGTTGACAATATTGAAATTGAACACATCTGACATCAGTGTTCATAGATAACAAACAGAAGCCATGCAGCTACGATGCAATATTAACGATCTATCTATCTTTCGTAGTGGGTCACATCCATTACAAACATAATATTGTCTCAATCCGCATGCCCGTAAAATTATTGTGAATTGTAAATTACCTATTACGGACTAAAATAATCTTCTTTTTTTATATAACAGGGCAAAAATGAGCAGAAGGCTCATATTCTGATATAAAGTGTAACACGCGGCGGTACGGTCATTTCCTGAAGGCATCGAATGGATTCGGAAATACTTTAGCGGATAGCTGGTACCACATTGCATGAAAAAAACTGCCATAAATCCTCAATTGAGACGGACATCGAGGTGATATTGGAATTTTGTATTCTGCCTCGACGTCCGAATATGAAACTTACCTAGTCAGTAATCCGTACCACTCTGATCACTTTCCATGGTAAGTGCGATAGAAGATGAAGAGTAAGCCCACATCCCTTCGCAACACGAAGCCGCTCGGAAAGAGATTGATCGTCGATGATGATCCACACAAATGATGATGAAACAGCCCAAATGGTCGGCCTTCTCTTTCGCGGGGTAGGCCAGCGACTTATTCTCCCTGTTCAGTGGTGGAATGGAGGGCTGACAGAAATTTCCTTAGAGAGCTTTTGCGAGAGACCAGAAGACGCAAAAAGACTGCATTCTCGCCTAATCTGCTGTCCGATAGTGCTAAATACTTAAATTTGCTCTATTTCGCCTCGTTTTAAACCGAAAACTTAATTATAGAAAGTAAATGTAAATAAAATAGAAAGCGGGAGCTTCGGCACTACAATAAATGGGAAATAATTGTAAAATAAGGCTTGTAAATAAATCATGTACCAATTTAGAAATTTCATATTTTCATTATACTAGCCCGGAAGAAGTTATAAAACAAGACATTTATATGCCTTTATTTGCTATACAAGCACGGTTTTTTTTTCAAAACATCAATGTCAATTATTATTGATGTCAGTATTAGTAATATTGTCAAAAATGTATGGTATTGAAAACTAAACATCTGTCACACTCTTTTACTTGTCAAAAGTTGCGGAAGGTAGTGTTTACGAGTAAATCTAAATTTATTTTGATAATCATTTAGAAACTTTAAACTAAAAGACATTAAAATTGGTTTTCAGTGTTAAATAATTATTTAATTCCTATTATTTTTAAGGTGTGGTGTCTTGTGCGAATATCTGGAGATAACCTCTAAACTTCCGTGTTTTGCAGGTAGTGGTTCAAGATGTTGATGCCAAAACAAAACCGTGTCTCCATTTACGAGTACCTTTTTAAAGAGGGTGTTATGGTGGCCAAAAAAGACTACCATGCCCCCAAACACCCGGATCTAGAAAAGATTCCAAACCTCCAAGTTATCAAAGCTATGCAATCCTTAAAATCAAGAGGTTATGTTAAGGAACAATTTGCATGGAGGCATTTTTATTGGTAAGTGTGCGAAATGTTTAATTCGTGAAAGAAAGTTACGGCCTCAAAAATTTGTAAACGACTATACGCACTTACGCATTATAAAATGTCAGGTTCAATTTTCTTATATATGAACAGTAATTCAAGATACACATTGTATCAGCTGATCTAAGTTATCCTGCTTGTTATAATTATAATAACAGTATCCTAGTATATAGTACTGTGTTTCAAATGCACCTTTCAACAGATATAATAAATTTGATAAAAATACGTAAATAGTTATTTCAGTTATGTTTTAATTGATTCAGAAGTAAAGTATGTGTGTGTTAAGGCAATAAACCATTGATAAAGAATAATCCATACCTAGGTAAAGGAGGAATTTTATTGTGGTTTATAAATAATTGTATTTAGAATTAAAAGTTTATATCTTGATTTTCAGGTACTTGACCAATGAAGGTATTGAGTACCTTAGGATTTTCCTTCATCTGCCACCTGAAATTGTGCCAGCTACCCTTAAGAGATCAGTAAGAACTGAAACAGTCCGGCGTGGAGCCGTGGGCCGTCCTGATGCTCCTGCTAGATCTGCAGAAGACAGATCAGCATACCGTCGTGCACCAACCACACCTGGTGCACCTCATGATAAGAAAGCTGATGTTGGACCTGGCACAGCAGACCTTGAATTTGTAAGCTGCTTAATTTTTGTATACAATGAGCAGTTATGTGACCCAGATTGATATTCGGGAACAAGACTGTTAACTAGGGCTCTGTATATATGTCAAAATCCATTTAATTTTTCACATAATATGGAAGACAGCTATTAAATATTTCACTTGAAGTAATTTATTAGGCTGTGTTTGTAAAAAAACACATAAAAAGGCTTAAAACAAAACTATCCTTTAATCCTTTTGTATTATATGGATAATAAATAAGCTTTCCCATATTGTTTCAGAGAGGAGGATATGGACGCGGCAGGCCTACATCCTAAATTAAGTTAAATAAAAATATAACCTAACACTGTTTTTTTATTATTACCTAGTACTACATCTCTATAGTTAGCCATGTAGATGTTTTATTTATATAAGAGTTACAAATTTATCCAGAATTCCTAGAATAAGAAAAAATTTAAGGAAAATGTAGGCCTTCTAGTTTTCACATAAAATCTTACTTTTAAAGAATGTTATAGAATACTAGCTGACCTGGCAAACTTTGTTTTGCCATGTATATCATTTATAATAATAAATAGGTGTTGAATGATAGTTGATAAAAAATAAAAAATAAATGTTTTGGGGTAGTCCACTCCTGGAGTTTAATGATGGTGCACTGATTACATTTACTGGAAGCCTATTCCAGTTGGGCAATACCCGGTTCGGGAAAAAGTTCTTTGGGATATTTTGATCTTATTACATTAAGCAAATCTTAGTAAAGTGCTTATTACACTACGCTGTATTCAGACAGATTTAGCTTAATGTAATAAGAGCTAGCATGTTAGCCTGTCCAATTAGACTGACCGAACGGCGGTGCTTACTTGCTTACTTCTAAATTCTTCGCCATCAGCCGCCCTTTTATTATTGCAACAGAATGTTCCTGTATGCAATCGTGAGTTTATATTTAGGCGCATTAGCTGCAATGATATTATAAAAACATTTAAACAGCTAAAAATAAAAAAAACGAAAGATCTTTGGGGTGTATCTGTTTTCATTGTACAATCAGTAATCAATGCTATCAGTTCAGAGTTGGCTATAATATTTAATGAATGTATAGATTGTGGAGTCTTTCCAGACCAGATGAAGTTTAGTAAAATCACACCGTTATTCAAAACGGGCAGCACTTCTGACCCCACAAATTTTAGACCCATATCTGTGCATTCCTCCAGTGTGCTCCTGCATTGAGTGAAATTTTTGAAAAAATTAATCTTGATCAAGTACTGATACATTTTAATAATAATAAACTTATGCATAGCCAGCAGTATGGTTTTACAAGAGGTCGCTCCACAGCCGATGCTGGCATTAAATTAATTTCCGAGATTTTAAATGCTTGGGAAAATTCTCATGATGCCATTGGAGTTCTTTGCGATTTATCAAAAGCTTTTGACTGTGTCCATCACGAAATCCTTATCAAAAAACTTCAACACTATGGCATTGGCGAAAAAGCGCTAAATCTTATGGAATCATACCTGAGCGATATAATTCAGAAGGTAAATGTAAATGGAGCTATATCACAGGGATCGTCTGTTACTATGGGCATACCGCAGGGCTCCATACTTGGTCCCTTATTCCTCGTCTATATAAATGATCTACCATTTCTTGTAAAGGAGCTTCAGGATGATGACACTTCGCTTTTATTTAAAGTGAAACGAGGAAATCCATCACTTGAGGATGTAAACAGTGCCATTTCCAGTGTGGTTCACTGGTTTAGTACAAATAATCTTAAGTTAAACGAGAAGAAGACAAAATGTATTAAATTAGCTTGCGATATTCAGTTCAGTGTAATCGCGAGCTTGGCTAGTTAGATTTTAAGACTGTCTGAATACCGCGTAGTGTAATAAGCGCTTTAATGACAGCAACCACTGCTTGGTTCAATGAAAAATATCACGTAAGCCACCTTGTAATGCTTGATTGCGATTGGCAGAGTGGATTTTCAAAAAAATTAATGTCGTCAGCAAAGATCGAATATGAAGTCTGTAGTGAGTTCTTCAGATTGGCCATGTACAGAAAAAAAGTAAGGGGCCAAGTAAACAACCGCAACTCATCCTTGAGAAACGCCACTTAATACTTGTGGAGTCATCAGGCGACGACAGTATATCTCCAATGCGAACTCTCCGAAACTTTCCGTAATCCAAGCTAACATTTTTCCTCGGATCCCTAAGTGCTGTAATTTGGATAGAAGACGAAGAACTGGGACACGGTCAAAAGCTTTTTCAAAATCTAGGTAGATTTTATCTATAGGATCACCTCTATCGAATCTTCTTACCAATTGAATCAGGCACACGAGTAGGTTAGTTGCGACAGATCATCCTGGCACAAATCCATGCTATTCGCACGGTACGATATTTTCATCGAAAAGGAATTTCCTCAATGATTCAGCTATAATCTTCTCCATACATTTGGATAATATACACGTGAGACGTATAGTTGGAGCCTGATAATTTGTTAGCTTTCTTAAATATTGGCACAACAACAGCAGTTTCCAATCGGACGGTACAAAGCCTGTGTTTAGGACGCATTCCTAATTTTGGCATTTTTTAATAGTATGGATGGACTGCCGTCTGGTCCTGATGTTTTGTTGTCAAATGTAGAGAGAGATTTTAAAACCATTTCACTCGAAATCATCAAAGGAAGCTTCAGTCCTGGATAGTTTGATGTTTGGTATTGGTCCATCAGGTTCTGGGGAGTAATTTGACTCAAAGATATCAGCAAACATATATGCTATCATTGATGGCTCAACAAGTTCATCTACCTCATTTTTAAAAACCGATGGAATTCCTGTTTTAGAGCTGAATTGTTTTCTAATTAATGCATAAAAACATTTTGAGCCGGTATCAATGACATTTGAATCAAATTCGCTTCTTTGATTTCTTTTAAGATTAATTATTAAATTATTTGTATGTCTGTATCTTCTTCCCGGTGTTGTGGAAGACCCTGCTAGATATGGGCACACCAAAACATCTTGTGCACCTTTTAAGACGGCTCTATGAAGAAGGTACAGCTTCAGTTCGCACAGATGATGTTCTATCAGGTGATTTCCATCCCAGTGCCGGAGTACGCCAGGGGTGTATAATATTACCGCTCTTATTCAACGTGTATACAGAGCTAATAATGCGCATCACTTTGGAAGACTGGACAGACGGTGTAACAATTGGATTGGTAACAGGTTTGCGAACTTGCGTTACGCGGATGATACGACTTTGTTTGCATCCAGTTCGCAATACTTGGAAGAGCTTCTGTTAAATATCGAACGAATGAGCTGTGAGTTTGGACTCAGGATAAATCGTAACAAAACCAAGGTGATGATTGTTGACCGTGCCGGAAATAATTCGCCTCAAGTGACTCAAATCGCGAAATGCAACACGGTCCAATCGTATATTTATCTTGAGGCTCAGATTTCGAGCCATGGCGTCTGCATCGACGAGGTCAAACGTTGTATGGGCATTACAAGAAAGGCGATGGACAAGATGCAAAAGATATGGAGAAACAGTAATATAACAAAAGCCACGAAGACCAGGCTCGTGAAGAGACTTATATTCCCCATATTTCTGTACGCAGCCGAAACGTGGACAAACGACTCGATACTTCAAGAACTCGGTATTTAGCAGCTTCTGTTTTCAACAGTACAATCTCGCATCTTTACATTCTTCGGTCACGTATCTCGGCGTGGCGATCAGTCCATAGAACGCCATGTCGTCCAGGGGAAGATGGTGGCACTAGATGGCGCGGCCGCTCTGGCAAGAGCGTACCGAATGAGAAGAATCTTCTGAACATGCTATTAGTCCTGGCTATTCTGTATAAATGCCAGTTCTTTTTTCTTCTTAGGTGTAATATTTAATGATTGGGCCACAGCTTTTATAGGTTTTATTCTTGCTTTTAGTTTTAAAAGGTATGGATTTTTTAATTGCAAGTTGGATTTGATCTTTAAAGCTGATCCACTGTTGCTGAAAGGTTTTAAATAAAATTAAATTTAAACTGGTTAAACTCCAGTAAAGCATAAGAATGTCGCAATATGTATTATTTTAATAAATTAAAAGGATTACACAAAAATTAAAACAGAAATAATTTATTGAAACTCCATCTACATATTTAAATGTTACTACTGCTCAGCTTAAGCTGTGTACACAGGTGGGGGTGGTGGTGTAGGGAACTCCCCAATTTGGTCAATGTAGTACTGGTGGGCCCTGTATGGCTTCAACTCCCACGGTACTTGATCTTCCATGTGCGTAAGAGTAACACCAAGATCTTCTAATGTTGGTAAATTCATGTCCACAACATCTGTAGTGCATTCCTAAAAAAAATTGTTACACTTTGAATGCGTATTTGCTCTTAACCTGGAGAAATTATGTTTTTTTTTTATTTTACCCCTTAGGTGCAAAGTTTGTTCTAATTTAAATATTTCAACCATTAAAATTGAAATCAAACTACTTTATTGGAGCATTGAAAGATTGTTGTCCTTGATGACCATGACTGCTGCAGAAGATTCAAAATAGTGAATTTCTGAGTAGATAGCTACATTTATATTTAATTACAAATCAAAAGATGTGTTCTTCTAATTTTAAAAGTTCAATATTATTTAAAATGTTACCTTTTCAAGACCTTCCCAATGCAGGCCACCATATGGATATGCAGGTGATAACTTATTTGCTACCATTACTTTTAATGGGAATAAGATTGGGTCATATTTCATGTCATAATGCTTGAAACCCCAGCTTTCATCTTTACGCATCAATTGGTAGAACCAGACCACAAGATCTTTCCAAAGATATCTCTTTGGCCTAAAAATAAATGTTTAATTTTTTTGCTATCATAACAATCCAACATCTCACTATAAATTACAGATAAATGTTAATTTCAAAATATACATACCCAACACCTTGGTAGACCTTGCATCTAGTATCAGGATCACGAGCAGCATTGACAATTGCCTGGGCTATATCAGACACAAAAACAGGCTGTTTAACAGTAGCTTCACCATTCTTGTATAGAGGCAATAATTGCGAGTGACGTCTCCAAACAGATGCAATACTCCTGGAATAATAAAAAGCTTAAATACAACCAAAAAAATTCTTACACAATTATTTTAGTTAGTAAACTTTAAATGTCATTGGTTTCATTCCAGATATTATTCAATTTATATGTTACAATACATACTTTAGGAACCTATCCTCTGAGCCATAGATATCAGAAGCACGAATTACAGTGGCAGTTGGAAACTCTTCTTTCACAGCACATTCACCCATAAATTTACTGATCTTGAATAATGAGGGGCTTTTCATAACAAGAGGCTTGGGGTTGCGTTCAGCATTTAGGTATGAAAGGTGAATAAACCTTTCCACACCCATTTCACGGCTAATTCTATAAGAAATTACAATAGCCATTATAAGATTAAGAATCTTGTGTGTTTATTCTGACCTCACAGTTTAAGTTAATTACAAAGTAATAAAAGCAAGTTTGGTTTAACATTTCTAGGTGTGATTAAAGTAATAGTTTGAAATTATATAAGGCTTTCAAGAGCAACTTCCAGGTTATGTAAGCTGGCTATGTTAAAAAATCATCAATATTATTTAAATTACATATAATTATATTTAAAACTTATTGCTTATTTATTTACTTTAAATATGTTTATAGCAAATAGAAATGTATATTTGTAAACTAAGGTAAAGGTCGTAATTAAAAAGATAAATATACAAAAAAACATTCTTAAAAAGTTAATGACAAACCTTGCAATACGCCTGGCACCTTCAACATGCACATCATTGTATTTGAAGTTCTTAGTTTCATAGTCCCTACCAACAAGATTGATAACCACATTGGAATATTGTACAGCTCTAGCAATAGATTCATCATCACGAATATCAAAAGGTGTGAAAAGAACCTGACCAAGATCTCCACATACTTTTAATCTAGCTGCATCATAAAAATCACCCCTGTATGGCAAAATCATCTAAAAAAGAAGAATAAAGGTTTGTATTGGTTCTTATATTATTTATATAGATTTAAACAACTATTCCATACTTGAGTGCCAATCTTGCCTAATTTGTTACACACATAGCGACCCACAAACCCGGTGCAACCAAACACTGTGGCTACAATTCCGTTGAAGCTACTTCGGCCACCAGTACCTCTCTTAATAGCAGCAAGGTTAGTTTTAGCATCAGAACTGTATGATGACGATTTGATGTAAATGATGCTGACTGCTCCATTTTTACCTACAAAAATATATTAAACAATGTTAATAAATTTTATTATAATTGTTATTTACTAAATTGGTCCTTACGTCAAATTATGTAAGATCAAATAGCTCAGATCGGAAACTATTGAGAAAAATACTTACACAGGAGTTTGGATGCCGATGGGCTTTTTAGTGCTAATGAAGCCATTTTAGGCTTAAGTTATGGTATTTCCTTCCAAAATTTTTCGTCGATTAATCAAGAAACATTGGCAATCATCACAAAAATTGAAGAAATAATAACTACTATTGCAGTTATTTTGTCAGTGTCAAATCCAGATGATCAGTATTCAGTTGTCATTTATCAGTACTAACTCAACTCAGATTAGTTAATAGTTACGCGATAGACAATTATGCTTGTCCGTAGCTTATGTATCAATTTTATTTTATTTCGTTAATATTCCAGCGATATTGGAGCTACAAACAGATGGGATGCCTTTTTCCTTTTAGGATGGGACAAGCTTTGGTATGGGATGCTATTTGTATTGACACGTAAGTTTACGGTCTAACCTCCCTCGACCCTCGGACAACGGACGGATTCGACCTCGCAGAGCAGTCGGAAAATAATAAAAGGCTAAATTAAACGAATGTCCAAGTTTGATTTTGTTCCCTCTGTGGCAGGGGCGTTTAAGTGCACAAGGGGATTAGTCAAGATGCCTAAATAGTTGATGTATGTAGAAAGTCAGAAACTGAATTTGTTTATAAATGACAATCGTGTCGTCAAATTTATTGACTAAGTGCGCTAACTAAAAAAAAACTACCTATGGTAGATAAGACAGGGGGCTGTATCCCAACCGAAAAGTTTTCTATGTACAACACCGTAAAAATGGGAAACAGCATTTTTGATAGCAGATAATTCTACACTGTCGAAACATTAGCTGAACATTGAATACTAGAAAGCGTGAGCGTTAATGTGTTTTTTCATAGCACTGGCGTCGCTTATTGTATAATTTGGGCGAAAGCCACCGAAATAGCAATACTGTCGCGAAAGGCGTCTAGACTCAGCACTCCGGTGACCGCAGAACTTTTCTCACTTTATGCCCGGTTTACATTATTCCAGTCCAGTGATCTAGCGAGATTCCAGTCCAGAAAATGTTTTAAACTCAATCACTTTTGCTGCAAGAAGTTATTAATGAGGTCGATAAGAAACTAAAAAAAAGGAACGGATTTGGGTGAGAAATTGAATCAGCGAAAGAGATCAAAAAGGAGAGTCAGTAATGCTTTTGCAACAACTGAAGGTAGAAGATCCCAATTAATATAGAATGGTACTGAGAATGATAGCAGAAAACTTTGAAGAACTGTTCATTAGTTTCGATTCATAAACCCACAAAAATAAAATTAGATCTCTTTCTTTATTAACTACTGGATATAGATACAGAAGCCTCAGTCGTATCATCAATCAGATAACTTCTTTTCTTCGCAAAAAAAGTCCGCAAAAATAACCAAAACGTTTGTACTTTGTCAGCACTGGAATGGCACTGGATTGGCCATCTACATTATTCCAGTTGGACTGAATTCAAAAGTAGACCGCGAATCCAGTTACTGGACTGGAATGCTTACTGGATTAACTTCATTCCGTGTGTAGTGCCGGTTTTCATTTTTCCAGTAAGCAATCCAGTACTGGAATATAATAATGTAAACCGGCCATTAATGAATAAGAATAGCAATACACCGTGGAAATGCTGCCAGCATTAAAGATTATACAATTAAATTGACAAACTATTAAATTTAATTTTCTATTTGTGCCTTTTTAATTATTATTTCCTACATTATGATTTAGATAAAGAATAATGTAAATATTGTAAAGAGTTTGTTATGAAATTTTATTTATATGACATTTTGTAGTTCCTACTATGCCTATATTATATATGTATATAATATATTATATTTTTCCAGTAATGTATTTTAGGACCCTGTGATCCGATCCGATCCGATCACTTGAATAAAGTGTCAAAGGTCGAATTGTCAACATTTTAATTTGTTTACTAAAGGGCGATCTGCGTTTTACGGATATAAAAGCGATTGGTAGTCATTTATACAATATTAAAGAAAAATATATTGATTTTTAAGCGCAGCTTTAATTGCTGTTGATGCTGTTGTCGAAGTAAACTACGAAGAGTTGAGGACTGAGGCATAATTTATTTGTACCTTTTCCCAGTAAATATTTATCGCCATGGATGAAAACGAAATATCGATTATAAGCAGCAAGGACTTCCCAAATGTTTTGAAAATTTTGGAGAAATTTATGAAGCATGTACGTATGAGTTATATTTCATTTAAAGATAGGAATACATCGATATTTTTCAGCAACGGTAAATTATAAACACTCCAATAGATCTTTTAGTAGATCTTTATTAATCTCCCAAATAAACAATGCCATTATTTTATTATAGAATGAAACAAATTTCTCATTCCCTTATCTTTCGGAGAATAACATGAGGGTGTCATTATGGGCAGCACTCTTTGAGCAGCTTCAGGATAAATCAGCTGAATCCATTCATATTTACTGTTTGTCTACTCTAAGAATATTAAGGTAAATTGATAGTTTAGAAACAAAATTGTATCATATTAAAAAAATAAAAAATTTATTGACATGAATGTAATATTTTGTAGTCGTGACAAAAGTGAAGTAGAAAATTTAATTTGTGAAAAATGGATGATAACATTGATAGAGAAAGCTGGTTTATACAATTTTCTTGATGTAACTGATGATGTAAATGAAAATTTGCCTAGTAAAGACGTTGCTGTGGAGGCTTTGAAATGTTTGTGTAACATTACATTTAATAGCGAAGTGGCCAGAGCGTTGTGTGCTCATACAAGTATTGCACAAGGACTTGTGGCAAGACTGAGATCATACAGTGAAATACCTTACAAGGAAGATATAATACTCTTTGATATGAAATTACTATTCATTTTAACTGCATTAAGGCAAAACATACGAGCCAAAATAAAAAATGAGTTGCATGGAATGATATATTTGATAAATTGTCTGAATGACCTTGTATCTGAGGCTACAGAGCATAGAATTGAAGCATCAAATGTTTGTAAACATCAACAAGTTGTACTAAGTGTAAGTTTTGTTATAAAATTTGTCTAAATGTTTATTGATTAAAAATTGTTTTTAATGGTTGTTCTAGAGTTATAACTAAATAATATTTTTAGGACAAGCAAGAATCAATTGTATGTGAAATACTTAAAACTCAGTTTAATATGATGTACCATTCTGGTCCTGATGAGGCACTTAATGCAGAAGAAGAAGCATTAGTCTTAAAACTAATGCCGATTTTAACTGCTCTACTCACGGCCGAAACTAGTAGTTGGGATAAGTTGACAGAGCTACATATTAACATTGCCAATTTACTGACATGGTTTGTATGCGTTATGTTTGAAAATTATCATATAATTATCATGTTCTTGGGGTCTCAAAATTTGATTAAATTACTAAGCATGACTAAATTTGCAGTTTTAAAAGATTTTAAAACTTTCCAATGTCTTTAAACATTTTAAAACTTCCTTTCTTATTAGGTCAAATTGTTTAATTAATTAGTCCTACAATTGTATCAATATTGTACCAAAAAAAATTGTCTTTATTTTGGTTTAAGTTGATTCAATCTTTTAAATATAATATAATAAATTATCATAACATCAGACACATAACTGAAGTATTAACACAAACCCAATCCAATGACCTATGTCATCCACCTGTCCTATTCAGCAGCACCACTCTGTTGGTGGAGGTTGTAAAGAATTTGTTATGATTACCTCTAATCATGGAAAAAACAGCATGTTGCCATGATTAATTATATAAGTATTCTGATTTTTAAGGATTTTTTGTTAATCAATATTCGGCAATATGACAAGTTTATTTGTGTGTTGTGTCACTGCGATTTGCTTACTGCAAAAGTTGCTTCAATGCTAAGATATGTGAAAAATAAAAAATTGGATAATCATACATTTCTCCCCACAACAGAATTCCATGAAAGAATACAGTCAATAAAAGATTCCATCATTAAAGTTGTCAGTATTTATATTTTTATAAATATTCTCACAATAGTATTGTTTTCATATTATATTTTGTAAATTATTAATATAATGCAAAAAGTGTAGACATAAAAATACATTTTTTATTGCAGTGTACCAGCAGAATTTTATCAGTACTTATCTCCTGAATGTAGTGAAGATGAGAGTTTACAGTATGTTTATGATGGAAAGAATATGGAAGCTGTGCATGCTCTATTACAATTGTTACAACACAGATTAACCGTTACAACCGTAAGTTATGCTTAAGTAACATAAAAAACATATACTGCTTTAGATTTAGTTATTTAACCAAATTTATAGCTTCATGTTATACTTTTATTTTATCTTATTTACAAATATGAATATAAGAAAAATGAAAATCCTATATGTGTAAATATTTTGCACAGTATTTAGATTGTATTCAATGCAATAAACTCTCCGCCACTCTTTTTAATTGCCAAGTTTTGTAAGTGTTTGTAAGGAGGTGCAATCATATACACCACCCGACAACTTAAGTTATTAATAGTTAATTATTAATAAAAAAAACAAAAACAAAGATTTGTCCTCTGTCAGTAGTAGGCTTATTCTTGTCGGAACAACACGCAAATATGTAGTCGAAAAACTAACATACAATTAACGCCCAAACCCAATAACATATCTCAATTCATTTTAGAACATCTGAGATAGACATCTTAATCCAAATATTCATATAAGTGCGCCACTAACTAATCGACGGATTGTTATAGCCATCTGTCGATACAAGCTATGCAATGCTATGTAAGCATGGTAGGTCGGATTGGTGAATGAAGATAGACCTTTGTATGAAAATTTTAGTTTAACTGTGCCATTATCCTATCTTAAAATTTTAATTTACACCAGTTTTTAAATAGTTATAAAGGTATTTGATATGTTTTAAACATAGACATATTTTAATATTATTTGTACAGGTTTTTTACTTTATTTGGTTTATATTGATTATCAAATATGAGTGTAGAGAGCGAAGCGATTACATTCTATCCGTCGCTAAAAATGGTTTGTCTTCGTAGGGTTTGGTTATTGGGATGCAAATAGAAGATCGATCGATTGGCACGGTCAAATTTTTAATGATTTTGAATTGATGAGATTGTGGATCAATTATTGGGTTCGGGCGTAAGACGACAACAATATTATTTTCTTGTCAACACGACACATAGCGCTCGGTTATATTTCTGTCACACATGTCAAAAATGTACGTTTGACATACGGAAGTCTTGCGTCGCTGAGCTTGTCTATATTTCATTTTAGGGTTCAGCTAATGAATACGAAAACCTTTCACCGATTCTGACCGTATTGAACAAAAGCGCTCGTAATGTCCGAGCACATCGTAAGTACTTACGGCAAACGGTGCTGCCGCCGCTGAGAGACGTTTCCCTGCCTCCGGAAAAGGGAAACACCCTTCGTAATCAACTCTGCAGACTTTTGACTACACCCGTCACGTCTGTAAGGGATCTCGTTGCAGAATTTCTCTTTATTCTGTGCAAAGAGAAAGGTAAATGAGTTTTCTAATCTGAAAATGTAAATTATTTTCAAAAAGTCTTCATGTCAAATTTAATTTCACCTAGTCTAAACAAGCACAATTACTATAATAAAATATTTTGACGATTTGAGAGCCTCTTTCGATGTTCGTTGATTTGTTAATCTCACACAAGAATTTTCATCAGACATTGCCTGGTATTTTAATATTTTTTTTTTCAGTGGGCCGTATGGTAAAGTATACCGGTTTCGGTAACGCGGCCGGTCACTTGGCGCAAAAAGGTCTCATGTGCGGTGGGCGTGGCCCCATACAGTACTCGTCGAGTAGCGAAGACTCTGACACTGAGGAGTATTTGGAGGCCCAGCCTCATATCGATCCTGTCGTTGGATGTACCAGGCCACCCAGGGTCGATCCGTTTGAGAATATGACTGAGGAACAGGTATGGTTTATAATTATTTAATGAAGTTTTATTAAAACGTGTTATTATATTTTATATATGTATAGAAAACTGTAATTAATAATAAAATAATTAAAAGGAAATCTAATAAGATATTTAGTGTCTAAAAAAAATGTTGTTTACAGAAGGAACACGAGGCTATGAAGTTAGTGAATTTATTTGATAAAATGTTATCTGAGGGCGTGGTCAAACCGGCCACGATCGGCCCGGACGGAAAGCCCAAACCGCTGGAGCACGTCCTGGAGATGAGGGAGAATCCACCGAACAGACCGCAGTCCTAAATATTAAATGAGATGGATTTTTATTTCTTTTATTTTGGTACAAAAGTTAATCGCAATCGCAAAGAATGGGATTCATAGTCGTCCTTCTTCTTTTCTTTACAAATATTAATTTACTTGACATAATGTCTTATAACAAGCAGAGGTCCATGGGGCGTCGGCCATCGCGTTCGGTCTTGAGTCTACAATTTCACCTGGCCCCATGTCTTTTCCGCTCTACTTGCCTTCCTTTCCTTGCGGGTTCCCATTAAACGCCTGCTTGGAGTAATTATTGGATTTCTTTCGAGTGTATGACCCATCCATTTCCACTTGCGTAGCTTGATCTGGTGGCAGCGCTCCCAAAGTTGTTCGTTTGAGATCGGACAGCGGTCGACGAAGACTTGGCGATGTATTTATACATGAAAAATAAGGAAATGTATAGATCAAAAACTCATCGAATAATAGACGCATGCGTCTTGAACCTTGAACCGGATTGACTGGAGTTTAAGGTCATAGTAAAGCAAAGTAAACACTTAAAGTGAAAATGAGGTTTAATACCTTTTTTTAAAATTTATGTATGAATATTGAGTGTGCTCAAGAAAAGAAACCAATTTATGCATTTAAAGTAAGGGCCTATATTATTGTAGATATTTATATTTAATTATATTGAATGTATGCAATTTTATTGAGAAAAACTCCTAACACGATGATTAATTGATGATTTTATATATAGTATACTTTAGCGCACAGCAAACGTTTTTGTAATTTATATAAACTTTTACTCTTACTACGAAAAATATGGAAATTCAAATACATTATTACAAATAATTATGCAGCGATTCGTCTTATAATTGTATTGCAAACTATCAGATTGTGTGAAAAAATGTCGGGTTGAAGCCCGTACTTAAATGTTTTACCAGGCGAAAACAAATTTAAAAATCCTCCATTGTCTACGTCATTGTAATTACGCTCACGGACCATTGTATCAGATATTTTTTGCTGTATGTCCTGTAGTGTCTTCAGCTGTCACCTGAATAATCGTTTTACTAATCGTAGTTTAAGCATAAACCATAATCGTTTAAATCATAGTCATTAATATTACATATAATTTAAACCTTGAATTGATAAAATTATAGTATATGTATTCAATGAGCTGAAAAGTTCGTAGTACATGTAAATGCCGCTACTAAGATTAAGTTAATACGAGTTTTAGTTAGCCCTTACCTTCGAAAGACACGTGTTTAAATTTGACAAGTGTCGTACTAAGTACTATAATATACACAATACAGATGTCACGGTGCAGAAATATTAATTTCTATAAAAAGAACCTACGAAACTTTTCAGTCCACCTGTTAAAGTGTAATGTATTCAGAGATTTGGATGTTTAAAATTAACTACTTCAGTATAGTATTAAGCTAATATTATGTAATCAGTATTTTATCATACATGTATCTAATTCAAACAATTACATTAATGTGTATTAAAATTTAAAAATAAATATAAACCACATTGACTTTTACTTGTTTTTGGCCCTCGATAACAAAATAAAATCCGTATTACTTATAATGTTTTGTATTATTTACTTCACTCACACACTTCACAATTACAAGTTTGAATATATAGGTTAAGTATACATGCATTAGTTTACATCAGTATCATATATTATACATATGTTTGTGTGTATTCTAAAACCTTAGTCAACTGAACGATGATTTTAGGAAAATCCAGTTATTGTTTTTTACCTATTCACGTTTCATACATTGAAAAACATCCTTAGAAAAAAATTCATACTCTTGAAAATGCCCCTTTTATGCTCCTCTATCACATTTTAAGGGCCATCGTTAGTGCTGTGTCGGCACGGGGTCAAAAAGCGACCTATTTCTATGACCACTTGGTAACAACATTTTTCAACTTTTTTAGTAGTTTCGCATATATCCGTCGTACTTATTTGTAAGTAGTTATTCTGAGGATTGACCAATTAATCCTCGTTTTTGTTTTCTGAGAAATAATATGATGTTATCTATAGATATAACTCATCACTGAAATACATTCAAAAATGCTTCAACTCGATATTCGAATTGAAATGTATGTGCTTAATAAAAAAAAAACAGGCCGCGCACAAGGCTGTCTCTCAAAGAAAAAGTCCTTGCGATATTCTAAAACTATGTAATAATTAATAGAAGTATTTTAAACGTGTAGAGATAATATTTTCAATAAAAAATTATATATATCTATTCATTCTGAAACCGTAAAATAGCGGCTCAGTCTTTTCAGATGAATAATATTTTAAAACAAATAATAAAAAGTATCGCATTTAATGTAGCAAGCGAGCCTGTATAAATACCCCACACTACATTTTCAATTCCACTCTACAGTTGATATTGAATCAATCAAATCGAAATACAATTCAATCTACTGAGGTAAATATATCTGGGTTCGGATACCCTGTAAATTTAATATGAGAGGGTGAGACCGCAGTACCGTGGCGGGAGTCTACCAGAGAGGGCGGACGCTTCGCGGTTTAATCCCCGTACAACAAAGAGAATTTACAATAACTTTTCTATAATCAATAGCCTGTTCATTAAACCTCATCTGAGATTAATTAATTCAAGAAGCGAGGTCAGTCAACTTTGTTTTAATCTGTATTTGCTGACTGGATTATTAGATTAACGCGTTTGTAACACCTGAAGGGTGCTTATGTATGTACTTGTGTATTTTAATGAGATACAACGTAATTTAACAGATAACCCATATTAAAACGTAACGTTAGAAATAGCTATATACAACGGAAATATATAAATTTTATATATTTTAAACTCATTAGTACTAGCAGGAATTTTAAATTGAATAAATATAATACAAATAAGTATTGCAACAAGGAAGTGCGTGATCAGCCTTTTATCATTTACATTTTTTTTGGTATATTAAAAAAGGTCACATTGTTTTGTAACAAAAGCTTTATAAAACAAAGAAATGAACGGCGAGCTGAAGCTGTTTCTAGAAAGAAAACGTATAAAAAAATTCAACTTCAAAATAAAAATAAAATTAGTCGGCGCTTTATCGATTAAGTTAAGAGAAAGCGATTTTCTACTTCATGTTGGCGTTTCAAGCTTTTAATTTAAAAGTTATAAAGCGCAACGGTGCGAGTTTGGTTCAAGTGATGAAAATTCAGTAAGCGGAGTTAGCAAATAGGTTTTTTTTTATCTATATAAGTATTTTCTTAATGTTCATTAGTCACATGATGTTCATGATTGTGATATAAACAATTAATTTAATCATAACCAAATAAAATATTTATAGCCGCAGATTTAGATTTTACATTGTTATAATGTAATACCTTTAAAAAGCGGAATTGCTATAATATATTCTTTAAACAAAATGCATCTTGTGGCATTTGTGACTTTGGTGTTTTGTGGTATAATTATGTCCGAGTTGTGTGAGCGATCTCCAACACACGCGCAGCCGGCTGACTCCCACTACAAGTTGGCAATCGCCGGTGACCCAGACTTATTTCTTCCTGGAGAACTTTATTCAGGTAATAAAATAAAGATCTTGTTATATCTGTATTGAGATAAAACTCAAACTGATGTAGGTATACTTTTAAACTTATCGGGGGCAAAATTTAGGCTCTTGGGACTTTGGAATGGCATTATTAATTTTAAAATCAATTAAATTTTAGTTTTTCAAATTAAATTCAAATCATGTTTCTACTACTACCCAGCTGTTATAAAAAGTTCTATAGCAACGTCATTACACTTACAAAAGTAGGTACCTCTAATAAAACATTATTTATTATCGCTTTCAGTATCGCTTCAAGGTGTAGACAGCGGACAAGGCCCGGCCCCATTCATAGGCTTCATCATTTGGGCGGAATTAGATCATAATTTAAATACTAGTTCTAATGCTACAAATGTTACTGTGAGTGGTTCACCTGGGAGCTTCCAGGCGTATGATGCCCAGACTAAGCCTCACGAACTGTGCAAGCCGGCTGTGGATAACGCTACCGCTCACCCAAAGACGGAAATTCAGGTTAAATATTTCTTGTGTAATTACAATATTAGTAATATATATGTTGATAGGAAGTTTTAACACCATCACTAACAGAACAGTTAGATCAGAACTGATGTAGATTTAGCATAAAAAAACGAGAAGTATGGTGTCTCGACTTGTGAGTGAAAATATATTAGATAGCATTTATAAAGTTACCTTCTGAGATCTAGTGCGTTACAAACTCAGAACTTTAAAGTGAATGGTAAGAGGTCCTCTGGGTCGGCAGTAGACATGGGGGTACCACAGGGTTCAATTCTTGGCCCTTTCCTCATTCTTGTTAAAATAAAGAATTTTGACAAATACAAAATTTTAGTTTTTTTTAATTCAAATCTCCGTAGCGACCTCTAAATGTCATTGGAAAAATTACTGAATTACTTTCTTATAGTATAACCAAATTACGTAGTGCCCCGCGAAAGTAAATAAGAAAATTGATTTTCTTGGGAATAAGGACCACCCTAGTAGATATGCCTACAAAAATAGTGATAAGTTTACTAAAATCGAACATACACTTAATGTTAATAATCGGAACAAACGCAGGCTGCAATTTTCCCGTACTAGACTATTTAAAGTTACTAATTCTCTTTTGGGAAAAACCTTTAAAACTTTTTTTTCATAAAATCCCAGAGGCTCTTTATCTCTGCCTCTTATTAAATTTAAGAAGTGTATTAAAGAAAAGCTGTGTATAAAGGGCTTACTATAAAGTTGACGATTATCAAGCTGACAAAAATATCTGGGACTAGTACAAAGCAGATTTTAATTTATTTGCGATGTTTGTTTGAAAATAAGTGTTGTTTGATAATTTGCTATTTTAAAAGTACCGAGAGTTTTTTACACCGACTTTTTCTCTCGGCCCGTTGTCTTCTTTACCGATGAGTATGTCTACCGATCCAAATTTAATTTCTTGGAATAATTGATACCTGTATCTTATGTTCCATAATAAACATATTTTTATTGTTGATTTGGGTTTATAAAATATTTCGTAGGTGATTTGGAACGCCCCGTCAAGTACACCTGAGAGCTGTGTACGTTTGTGCGCGCGCGCTTTTCATCTTGATTCCACTACGGTATCCATTCTCGCACGTAAACTGTGTCCCGCGCCTGCCATTCCGACTGCGCCTGATCGCCAACCACCTATTGTGGAGCCTTGTTGCGCTTGCGATGAAGCTAAATATGAGGTAATTTTAGAAAGCTCAACTGTAAATACCTATATCTTTATCAAAGTTATAAACTTCTCATATTATACAATTACATTTAATTAAATTCATTGATATAGCACGTAGAGGAACAGGACCGAAGGTCATTTAAAGAATATTGACAATTTTAAATTAAGTAATTATCAATTAATGTCGCAATGTCAGTGTTAACCTAAAACATGACCTCTACACAACTTATAACTCTGGCCTTCTTTCCGCCAATTTCAGATTTTGGTATCCCAATTAATGGCAATAAAATCAAAACAGGTAACATTCGAGGGTCTGTGGTCTCGGAACACTCACCCTAGAGAATTCCCACCGGAATCAGCGCGGGCGCATTTCAGCGACGTTATAGGTGCCTCACATACGGCCCAATTCAGAGTTTGGCAAGAGGGAAGAGTGGCTACAGCTGGATTAAGAAAGTTAGCTGATGATGGTACAACCACTACTCTTGAGAAAGAGTTGAAATCTGAGGTAATGTTTCATAGGCCTCCAGCACGTAAGGCTTACAAGAAACATTGTAAAATATAGTTTAACTGGGGAATGCGACGGAATGAATAGTTTTATACCTGAAAAGACTTTAAAAGCTGTCGAGTATAAAATTTATAATGACTTAGTCAGTTTTCCAGCTGTTTACTTAGGAAATAGAGTGGGAATAATCTTCGCATATCCCTCCCTATATGTACTATAAATGATATTTTAATATATATTTAATATCTTTGCTGTTGCGATGAATAATCCAAAATTATTATTCAGAGCGATCATATACGGACGATTATCAAGGCCCGCGGCATTTCCTGGCAACAAGTGGCCGGCTCTGGAATTCCTACCACCTTTGCAGTATTCAGGGTGGATGCCAAACATCATCTAGTGTCTTTGGCCTCTAAACTGGCGCCATCTCCGGATTGGATTCTTGGTATTTCGGCATTGGAGCTATGCAACTTGAACTGTACTTGGAGAAGATCGGCTGTCTTACCACTTTATCCTTATGATACTGGAACTGATAGTGGTATAAGTTACATGGTATGTAAAGTATATCTATTAAGATTAAAGTTTGTTTTTATATTTCTATTGGTTTGTACATAATCCCTTGAAAGCAAGAGTTAAAAATTGTCAACGACTGCTGTATATAGAAAAGGAAACCATTCCAATAATCCTCGAAGTAGTGTGGTCGCATTGAAGCACGCGAAGTGCCCAAGAGACTTCTGGAGGAGTTAGAAGACTGGCTGGCTTATTAACATAGCTTCAAAAAAAGTGTTTACTTTAAATGATTATTTATTTTTGACGTCTTAAAATTATATACGGAAATATAGATGTGGATGTTTTTCATAAAATTCATATTTTTATATAGCAATAATAAAAAAAAGAAATCATTGGTAAATCTTTGTCGTAATATAACGTAAAAAGAAAGTTTTCTTGATTTTATAGTCCCGTCGCAACCCGACGGTGCCGCCTGCTCCAGTTCGCGCTCTGAGACCCGAATGGCCTAAAGATTCCCGCTCGCCATTTTTCACTTCCACGGGAGAAATGAGGCCTTTTGCTCGCCTTAGGCTTAATCGACTGCGCTTGTACGAAAAGAGCTGCGAATCTTCAGGTATTCATTTAATTTACATGAATTATTCGTCGGGTGTTTCTGTTGGGAACTTGAACACGTTTCAACTAACCTCTCACCAAAGACCACTCGCCTCTCTCGCATAATCCAGCTTTAGAGAAAACGAGAGTTGATTACCGCTTTATTTATATTATGCTCTATTGCTCTCTTATTACCTTAATTTAAACTTCTGACAGCATAACGTCTGACATAAATTCAATCAGTTAATAGACAGATACCTATAGCGATTTTATCGTCCTAACTTTCTTTTGAAACATGATTAAATCCTACAGTTTTTAAATCATTATCCAGATCCTGGCAATCAGCAAACCAGTGATGCATCAATACGTACCGGTGGCGGGTCATGTGCGACTCTATCTTGGGGGTCTTGGGGTCCATGTAGCGTGACGTGTGGTGAGGGGCGTGCCGCTCGGCAGAGGGACTACATGTGGCCCGCTCGAGCCAAGGCAGAAGCCTGTAGAACACCCCTCACAGACTACAAACCTTGCCGTGGACCTAGGCTACATTGCCGGTAAACGATTATATCAAAAGTCTGCTTATTATATATTATTTCGCTTAATCGACCCACATATTACTCGAAGATGGAATTCAATTCAAAGTAGTGTTATTGGACACTTTCATATGTTATTTTAGTAAATTAGGATTGTTTTAAATTACATATTTGTCTTAAGTTAGGCTAGATTCTAATGTTAAAATGTGTCTTTGTGCACATACAATTTATAAAAAAAACATGTCTGCAATAAAAATTATAATTTATTAAAATTAATCTAATAAGTCGGAAAATGATAAAATACACTCTAATTTAAAGTTATATCATTGTATTATGCTTTCAAATCACAACGATGCTAAAGAAGTTTTCACTTCAAAAAATTTAATTAAAAAACGATTTAATTTACATTTTTAGAGTCCAGTCAGAATACGAGCCTGATCCAGCTGAATCCAGCGGACCGTGTGCAGTGTCAGCTTGGTCCGAATGGTCCCCCTGTGAAGGGTGTGGGGTTCGAGCCAGGACCAGGCAATATTTAGTGCCGCGTGCCTACAAACGCTGCCATGTTGGTTTCAAGGCCCGAACCGTCCTCAGCCAGGCTATGCCTTGTGAAGCTGGACCGTGTTTTAAGTATGAATTTAATTATACACACATGTAACACAGTAACCATGGGAAGTAGTAGTTTCCTATGAGATGGGTTGATCGAAAACATTGACCGGCTTTTAAAGAAATATAATCAACATATTATTATAAATCAAAGTCCGAAGCAACTGTATTTGTTTGCGATATGTTAAAATTTCAAGGAGGGAGGATTTTCAAGAAAAATTTAGTTTTATAAAGATACATACTTATTGTTATGATTGTTTTACAGAGCACCCAGTGCTTATGCAAATTCCACAAACTTCGATTGGTTTTATATTGTAAGTATTATATCATATATTTTATTAATAGTAAACACAGATAGACAATGTTATAATTCTCGTTATTTATATTATTTGAATGTGGACTGAAAATATACAATGACTTGATATTGAAACTCAGACCCAAATTCAAAATAACTTTATGAATAAAGTTATTATGGTTCAAAAGATAATTAACAACTATGAACGGCGACAGAAAAGATGTTAAATTTAAATTTACTACCAGTTTGTAAGTCATGGCGTTGAGTGGGCAAGAAGAACTGGCAAGAAACTCCCAGCCGCTCCATAGCCAAGTCGAGTCATACATACAATTTGAACTGGTGCAAATAAATCTCAAAAATAAAGATAATTTAAATTAAATAATGAAAATTCTCTTAAGAGTTTGTTGTGTGAACGGATACAATTTCCTTATAAGGAGGGTTTTTTATCTTATGGAGCCTGGTTGGTCGTACGCTTAGATTTGAGCTGTTTCGAGTATTATACTGGTGAAAGTCGTTTATATTTCATCGTTCTTTTAATCGTTTATATATTTTGTACAAACAACACGACTACAACACCTCCTCCAAACACAACTTATCTCCGAACAGCCGCCTATTGCTACAATGTCTGTAAACAATTGGTAGTCAGTTTTATGTAATAACTTAAAACAGTTAGTATAAGTCTTTCTCTTTATAAAAACGTCTATTTCTGAATATATATAATTATGTTCGACAATGTTTTTCCTTACTGGAGTATATAAATATTTATAGGACAATCCTCGCGGCGAATGCGCAGTGACAAGTTGGGGTTCGTGGTCCCCGTGTTCCGCAAAATGCGGCCGCGGTCGACGTATTCGCACTCGTCTTTATATCTCGAAGGACCCGCGCGTACAAGTCCTGCTCACGAAGAGACTGCTCGCTGATTGGAATAAGCTGTTTGCTGATTTTCAGAATTTGGTATAATTTACTTATATTGGTGTTTTTAGAGGCAAATGCCTCTTGCATTATATATAAGTAATGTTTCATGTTTTGTTCAAGATTGTTAGCACAAAGTTTTATAAAGTTTTGATAGTAACATCCGTATTTATTTATTTCTGTGCATCTTGCATATCTTATACTTATTACTCCAGAACACATAATATGGGAAATACACATATTATTTTTCTACAGGATAGTGTAGTGTATAGGTGCTAGTAGAGATGTATAATTTAAATAATATACGCTACCTTCAAAAATTTTAGACAGTACCATCGGAAAATGTGACAAGTGAAAATCCGAACGTAGACCTGTTGGTACAAGAGCACCTGGATCGCTGTCAGGACACTTTGACTCAGCAGGAGGCACTTTGTGATGGAGAAGACCCTTCATGTGACGCTGATGTGCCTCAGGGTACGTATAAGATGTTACATTCTTTTTTTCTTTTAACCTACAATATTCATTCTTCTCGATAATAAGTAAATATAATTATGGAAATGCAAAAATAAAGTAAACAACATCTGTCTTCTTCTAGCAACATAATTCAATTAGGTAAATATAATTTGTTAAACCTGTTCCTTATTTTACTATAAAATATAATTATAAGTAATTTAGTACGAATTTACGAAAAGCGTAATTTCAATAAATTTTAAAATAAATTTTGAGATTGTACAAATGAATAAACTCCTTCTTTACATTCTACTTGTAGAACGCCTTGAAAATGATAAAAATAGCGCTCAAGCTATTATTATTTTATTGAAACTATTTCATTGTCAATCGCGTCATCATAAATCGCGAATCATACAATTTATTCGTAAGAACATGAAAATAAATTATATTGTCGATGTGAGTGGACATATAAATTCAAATTTACTTTTGGGAGAGTAAAATAATTACTAGCACTACGCTACCGTTTTATATCTGGGCCTCAGATTTCTAAATCTGTCTCATTGCCTGGCAATCTAATAGGCGAGTAGGTAATCAGCCTTCTGAACCTCCTGTCCTTCACCGTTTGAGCGAATTTTAAGTGGGCTCAAAGCAAGGAAGTCCATTATAGGTCTATACTGCTCTACTCTTTGGAAAGATGACGTTTAACGTTAAACTTACAGGTTTCTCTTAATTTCAGAGGTCTGCACACTGCCTATGTCTGTGGGCCCATGCCGTTTGTACGAAGAGAGATGGTTCTACGATAACTCTACTGGAGTTTGCGAGCCGTTTGGATTTACAGGTTGTGGTGGGAATGCGAACAACTTTCGAGACAAGGAAACTTGTGATCGAGCGTGTGCTGGGAAAAATATATCCGCTGGTAAGGGATATATATGGGATTCCCTTAAAACTTAAAGATATTGTTACAGGGTATCTTGTTTTCTTCAGGTATGGTTGACACATTATGTCAAATATACTGTAATACTTCTGAGAACACGTTTTGTAACCGACTCAATAAATTTTTTATTTTTTTTATTTACACCAAAGTCCTCTAACAACTTTTAATAGCGTTTATATATTAATAATTTGTAGTCTGGGGTTTATTCGTAACTTACCACTTTTGACTAACTCATTAAACACACTATAAACCCTAAATACAGGTTAATTTTGGGTAAGGTTTTCTGCATTTACTTATTTTTTTTATAATAATAGATAATTTGTGTTATTTACATGTTTATTTCAAATGAATAGTTAAATAAACATAAAAATAAGAGTATTTGATAGTTTTTCCAGTCGCAGAGGCGAGCACCAAAAAGCTAAAAGCGACTCCTCCTGCTATTGACAACGAAGTCTTGCCAAACGATTCACCGCGAGTTGGTGAGTTATTATTGCTAAACAAATAAATTATTCGAAACTTTTCCAAGATCTATGACAACTGCACTTGACTGAACATTTGGCAGCTTATTCTTCTAAACTGGTTCATGGGTCAAACTGTGTAGCCGTGCCTTATATTATTAATATCACTGGCGCTGAATTCATTTTGTATTAAAATACAATCAATTGTATTATATGAAGAGTGTTAATGTGTTATCTCTCAAATTAAATTATTATTTTATTCTTGTTGTTTCTTTGTATTATTTCATCTCGTTTTTTTGTGTTAGTGTTAAAAAATATTAAAAACTTTGGTTTTTTCTCTGCTATGTATTTAAATTACTTATTTAATAAACGTAACGTATTATAAATATATTTTTTTGTGCAAAATAAGTGTTGTAATGATGTCTGTGTGCACAAATGAACAATGGCATATAAGATATATTTTTTTTCAGTATTCTATATATTCTGAAGATACTTAATAGGATTGCCAGTTACAATCGAAACGGATTGGAAGGCATTGAGGACGTGATTAAATTCAACAACAGACCCAGAAATTTATTTTTTAGATCTTTACTATCCCAGGCTTTAATTAGTATATTATTCATAATCACGTTATAACTAGTCAAATAGTAAAAATTAAAATACAAATTTTAAATTCTTTAAAAATCTTAAAAATGTTCGATCAATTTAAGTATTAATTTTATATTTGTGTTTATCGGTGGTAACGGCGGTCCGAAGATGTGAGTTGCGAGATGGAACCGTGGCTCGGCTGGTCCGAGTGCCTCGGGGACTGTGAATATGCTATCAAACTCAACTATAGACTTGTACGAGTAAGTTCCAGTCCTAATGGCTGCATCACTTAGTTATTATTTTCATATTCGGTAGTTTATAGGGTATATTTTAACAGTCTTATGTAGTTTATTTATAATATATAAATAGCGTTTGATTCTTGCCTTCTGTGCCTGACACACGTCGTCGACTTTCTGGTTATTGAGCGTGCCGGTTTCCTCACGATGTTTTTCTTCAAAGTTCGACTGTGTACAAAGAAAGAGACATATGCATAAAGAAAGAAAGTCAGTCTATTTGTCCCGGCATCGTAGTTATAAACTGCAAGAGAATCGCACGCTGAAGCCAATACTTCTTGTATGTTTCTCGATAAATAGAAAAAAAAGTAAATACATATTATATGAGCCGAGAACATTAAATTATTTTTTTACTGCAATTTCAAATATAATTTCGGAATAGTTACAAACAGAACAACTTTCAGTACCTAGATACATATTGTTTCTTATGTCTACTAAAATGTGTGTGTATGTTTCAGCGTTTCGCATCTGGCTTCGGGAAGCCGTGCCAAAAAGTAGTTAAGAGTCGTATTTGTAGACCGAGACATTGTAGAGCCTCGAATAGCACGTTGACCGACACCTACGGTCAAGACGAATAGTTCTATTTTAATCTCATGTATTGATAATAAGCATAAGCTGCGTTAATGTTTTATTGAAATAAAGGTTTTAAGAAAACTCAACTGTTTGTCAATCGGCCTATTCAAATAAAATAAACCCCGAGTTTTTATTCTTAGGATTCCAGTTAATAGACAGCGTACCTCCTGAATCTAAACCCCTGAGTCTTAATTGAAGTCTCGATGCTGAATTACACTTAGATAATACATTCTTAAAGAAACCTTGATATTATTCAACAACACGAACTGTCATTTGCAATTAGTTATTGCTTAGTTCTTAAATGAAGATGCTATTTATAAAACATTTAAATTACACTTCTTTAATGGAAATTACGCGTATCGATTACATTATTATACATCTTGACGATTTTTTTAGGATTGGTGCCCTCTGTTCTAAAAAACCCTAACTAATATTGGTTTGGAAATGTTCATTTTCGCAATTTGTTAAAAATCGCATAAAAATGATTGAAGAAATAAAAACATTGCATAAAAACAACATTCGTTTATTACATTAAAAAATAGTGTTTATTAATTTGTACATTACGTGTTAAAATATTACTTATCACTTGTTCCTAATTCTAGCGATATTATAATTCAATAATAATACTCTTAGGAACATCACAGTTACATCTCCATACATTTCATTCTGTTAATTTGACTTACGTACTAATTGAACAACGCTCAAAATGCAACATATTGGTGCATATTTTGATGTACAGTAACTAGAATAAACCAATTAGTGTATCCACAAATTTAAATAGTCACATTTGTATCAAACGGCAATTACTACTGGTACTTCAGATTTTAGATACAAACGCTTTTCCAGAATTTTAAAAGTCGAAAATTATTAATTACTAAGCTTTTTAAAATATGTAGTAAATATCGTCAATATAAATTTTAAAACTTGTACATCACAATTAGCACAAATAAATAACTGTGTTTACATTACTTAAAATGGGCAAGATTAAACAAATTTACGTAGGGTTTAAAAAATACTCTGGATACAAATATCGGCGGCAGACGTGACCCAACACAGAATAACAATAATCGCATGGATCACCAGAGCGTGACCTAATATTATTGCCATACAATAATTTGCGATAGCTGTAGATGAGGTGCTCCTAGCAAAATATTATTGTTAAAAGGCCTCATTCAGTATTGTATTTCTTCACTACGATTCGGCGATAAAGCAATCATATTTTTACTGTAAAAAAGGGTTTAATATACTGTTTTTACTACTAACGCAATACACGTTTTTAGTACTTTATTTTTCAATTTTAGAATACCACGCGAGCAAAAAATTTGCTTCTCAAAAAATTGTTCAAGAAGCTCTAAAAAAATTATACATTTTACTCGATACTTTTCTTACTTTGAATACACTTTTTTGGCCGTTCTTCGCCATTCGTTCGAAGCGGTATATAAAAAAATTATAAATAAACCTTTTAACCAACTGGTTTCACCGCGTTAATCTGTGATATTTCTTGTTGTATTCGACACAAAAATAATTTGCAAATTAAAATATCAGCGTAAAATTAGTAAAGGTATAATTATTAATCAGAATCTTAGTTCGTTTAAGTGTTTAAATATTTTGTATAAAGCATATTCAACGAAGTGTTCGGGAACCTCGGGTGAGCTTTTAAAGGTCATCGGCTTTTGCACTTACGGTTAAAATGAATGTGACCTCTGAGAATAAAAGGCATTGAAAGATAACAATAATCCATTTGATGGAACAATCGATTCTTTGTCATACGATTGTTACTTCATTATTCTTATCAGTTTATTGTAAGTAGGTGTTCTACTCTACTGCATTTGTGAATGACTATAAAAAGTTTTTATAGAACGATTTGATAGACGCGATTTACGCCGGAGTGTGCTTAGGTCATGTGCAAATGCACTGTTTTAAACCTGTAAAATTTTTGACAAATTTGTACAATAACAATTGTAAAAAATGACGATTTTGTACAGTTTATGATTGTAATTGAAAAATAATAGTAATACGGTGGCGTTTGAATTAAAAAAGTGTTTAATAATTATGTTTCTGTGAAGTCACGTATTTTCTATCACGAATGCTAAACTTGAATATCTTGTAGGTTACGGCGAAACAAGTAGAGCGTAAAAGTTAGTTTTAATAGAAAATGTCACTTTCCAACTGGTAGGAAAGTCGTCTTTGGCTTTACTTAAACTACATACAAACTAAATTACAGAACACACAAGTTAACCTTTTTTTTTACACAAATATTTTGTGTTTTTCAAAGATTAGATCCTAACTTGGTAACACAATATTGATATGGGCACTATAAGATAACCTGTATCTATCTTTAAGATAATTTCATATCGAAGATGTTATATCTTTTATATGTACTATGTATAAATTCGAAGCTACCGCGTTGTATAATGGATGTGGTGGATAAGCCTGGGTTCAATTTCCAACGAAACAGGTTATGCTTCCTTTAACAGGAATCAATGAAACATACTTAGCCCGTACTGGGCTCCATCTCTGTGTCGTTATTCTGTTTGTGATTTATGATGTATTTTGTATAATATCAATCAGTCCTATTTTGTGAATTTCAAAACGAACAGCAATTGCCTTACATTTTGCTAAACTTAAATCGGGGGTTTAAATAAAATAACCTACATCAAACCTTAATTAAGAACAATTGAATACACCTCTAACCTCGTTTGAGACACTGTAAATCTAAAACGATTCCTAAAAATAAAAAAATACGATATCAAATTCCACAATGTAAACAACTCAGAGTCAAAAAGTCTGTAAAATAGTGTTCGCACAAGATTGTTACTTAAGAACGGTATTAAAAAGTGCTATATTCGCGTGATTGTAGGCTTTGGTGGTGCAGCACAACAGCGTGGTGCTGTACACTCCTTGGCACATGGACAGGAACAGGAAGCATTTGCTAAATCTATTAAAAGTTTCTTTTCTTCACCCGAATCTGGAAATAATATGCAAATATTACAAATAATCTGGGTAAAGATGGGATTCATGTTTCCTAATAAAAATAATGAAATGCCAAGGAAAATAATGAAATGAAAGGGCTGATTGAGTTACAAATTATATTATTAGTCAATTTTTTTTAATTATATTACTTACTGAATGGCTTATACGATACTTAGACGAATCTTTTGTGAATTTACGTTAGATAGTGCAACGTTTTGGAATAACTTTAAGAACTTAAAGGAAAGGTTTACAATCCAAAAAAGCTATTCGATGTGTTGTCCCTAACATTGACGTAGAACTAAAATATGACAAATCATTCTAGAATCATTTGAGTTTTACGTATATGAATGTAGTAAAGCCAAAGTAACCACTTGAAAGTAATGTGACCTATTTTGTCATCTTTTAGATTTCCCAAGCATCTATCGATAAAACATTTGTACGATAAACGAGGGCAAGGTTGCGATACTAATGTTGATATGTTCAAGTGATATATTAGGACAAGAGGATTATTGGGATTAGAGTATTTTACTCAAGATACAAAAATGTGTTACATTTCTATTAGAAAAAGGAAAATCTTTAAAAACCTGTGATTGCAGCAAGGCTGAACTCTGGCTGTAATGTAACCAAGTTTATTCCATGGCGTTTGAATAAATCGCTCACTTGATTTGAGCTTTTCAGAAAATCCTGGAAATAAAAAGATGCCTTCAGATCTACTCAATGACACGGAAAAGAAATACAAGAGAATCTCCTATTATTTTACATATTTACAATGAAGCCTTCAATAAAAGCATTGGAAAAATATCATAATTTTTTTTTTAAAGAACATATAATATTTTTATATATGTCTTTACATCACAGTGTAAACACAATTAGACAAAAGACGAAACAATACTTTAAAATATCAAAAGAATGCATTACACTCACATCTTCCGAGTTATAACAGATATGTGCAGTAGCGACCAATCTGTCCCGATGCAGCTGCCAGACATGCAGCTCATGTATGGCGAGGACTCCCGGCACCTGCAATGCAGCACTTCGCAACTCACAGGCACCGAGCCCTTCCGGTACCGTTTGGAGTAGAACCAGCCCGGCTGATTTCACTGTATCGCGTTGCAATATCAAATATGTAGTTTCTTAATGTTTAAGAAAATAAATTTAAATTGTTAAATTATTTGAAGAAATCTATTAGGTATGAGGGTGTGCAATTATTTAACCAATTACCATCTCAAATTCGCAATATTGGAGTGTTTGACAAATTCAAAAAGGCATTAAAGATGCATGTTAGAATGAACATAGCTGACTAAAATTGTTACGGCTAATGGCGACGTGTATCTCGCTCGTATATAATATATACATATTAATATTAAGTTTCTCATGTAAATAAAATATTTCTGTTTTTGTAATGAGAAATAAAGTTCTTTAAACATTAAGTTCGCTGACATGTGTTTTTTTCATGATAAACTTTTGGTAGATAAAATAAGAATCATATTGTCAGTTTAACTGATTATTTATTAGTCTTATGAGGCTAGGCTAGGCTAGCGTGATCTACACGTAAGAAATAAGCTCATTTATACATCATTAAAAGGAGAAAACATGGTTAATTCTGTTTTCGATTTTTGCCAAAGCCATAAAAAGATTTAAGTAAAATGTGAAGAGATTTTTGCGCTAATTGGTTTTCTGGGGTAAACGCTAAAGTGTAATAAGTTTCCTATTAAGCATTCTTTTAGGTACGTAATAATTATTTAAACATGTTTTAGCTCCATTATTATAATTTGACCCTTGTGGTCCTGGTTAACGTTACGTTATATTGGTGTCGAGGAACTTATTATTATTATTATTATTGTTTTTTTTTTACTATGTTACCTTTGTTAGTTATGAGCCTTTTATTGATGTAACATTAATTTTGCAGTGTGCACATGGTTTTACATTAGAATCCTGTTCTTAACTATTAGTTTTAAGTTTATTTTTGTAAAGATTATAATGTGTTTTGTGCACCAAATAAATAAATAAATAAATAAATAAATACGAAAAATCTATTTTATATACCTTGAATCCTCTCAAGCTAATAATTCGAAGTCGTCGGCTGTAGTTTTATTACTATTATTGGTGGATAGACCTCATAATATCTAATAGTTAATACGAAAATATTATACAATATCATCGAGAAAATAAGACGAGACAACATTTTATGAAATAACTTCATAAAGAAATTGTAATCGTTACAAAATAATTGTATTTATCGAAGCAACAACTAGATTCGAAATAGACCGCGACGATTAATGAGGCTAAGTTTTTTTGCGTTTTCTAAGCTTCAAAAGATTTAAAGCACGATAAGGCATCATAATGAGATGATGATAAATTAATAAACATGCAAGAGAAAATTATTAATACAAATGGAGGTGAATGAACTCAAATAAATGAAACCGGCATCGAAATACATGTATGACGTTATGTATGTTTGGCTTTTTAAATGCTTGAAGAATTTAATAAAATTTATTTACCGAATTTCTTACAATGCCGGCTCTCTCTGACCACGATGGTTAAAAAACTATCGAAAGATTGGATGATATAAATAGTGTTATTTACGAGTATAGTGTTCGCGTAAACCAAGATGTTGTGACTATATGTGTGATAATATTATGTTAGGAAATTATTGAAATATCTCATTAATGCGTTACAACTATAAATGTTATTATATTGATTTATATAAAATTAGAACCATTTCGAAGACTGAGTAACGGAGAACTTAGGTTAGATTTAAGGCGATTTCTCATGGATTCGCTGAGAAGATTGAACAACTGCTTGTCTCAAAAAATGAATAAAAAACTTATCTGGCGGTGATTGTAAATACTAATTATTTATTAAAATTTCTTTAATATGGCGCCGTTCCACAATTAAACGTTTTAAAGCAGTTTTTGCATCACTACTATGTCGAACCACCTGCCCACTAGAATTTCACAACCAATTCTACTTAGGGTCTTCAAGAAAAGAGCGTACCAATTCTTAAATGGCTGGCAACGCATTCGCGAGCCCAACGGTATTAAGTGTGCGGCAATGAGCTTCCATAGGCTCTATCACTAAACCTAAGTTGAGCAGCCTGCCCGTTTGTCATCTGTTCTATAAAAATATGTATGAAACTGTTAAGAGAAAGATACTATGCATTGGTATCCGTTCGTATTAATTAAGAGTAATTTTATTGTTACTAGTTCGTAAAAAACTGATAAGTGAAATTGAAACATAATGTCATGACAGGGCTTAAACTGTTATCTGTATCTCATAAATGAATACTTACAAAATGGATAATTAATTGTGACAAGTAGTATAGCAGCACACGCGGAAAGGGCGGGGTCTGCCACACCCGCCACACTAGGCTCCCACTCCAATGTTAGGCCCGCTGCCATCACACACAAGCTACCTTCACGAAATCATATAAAAGTCAATATATTTTGCGAACAATAATGGTCAATTAATATGGTCCAACCATCCATCTCAAACTATCCTTTACAGTAAAATCATCTTAAAAGAATAACAAAATTTATCAAGTATTTATTTATTTCTTTGTATGCACGTTCACCAAAATTTAATGCAAGTAGATTAAGCTGAGCCCTCGCAATATCAAACAAAAGTCGCTCGCCTGTTTTTAATGTGTCGAATATTGTCAAACCACAGGGCTCGAATTTTGTATATTTTTATAAGTAAACAGAATAGTTCATGGCTGAATATCTCCTATGATTGATACATACTTGTAATATCACTCGGTGCATGCGCAAGTACAGGCTCCCTTGATCCTGATTTGAGAACCACTCCCCCATTCTCTGTTACACTCAGCCTTCTACTGTAACTTAGTTCTCGTCCTGTCAACAATTGAGATCCTTAAGAATTGCGTATTTTTCTTTATATAGTGAACAAATATAAGTCCCTGGTACGAAACTTCTTGACTTAATTATACAGTGAAATTCATTATAGTAATTGTTTTATTTCCATGTATTGTATCGAATAAACCACTTAATAAATATGAAATATAAAAATATGCATATAAAAAATCAACTCTAAACTAATATTTTAAAGAAAAGCTAATATAATAAGTATGTTAGTGTGTCACAAATAGAATTTCACTTGTTAGTAGTTATTATGTCATTTCATTTCTTTGCGCTAAGCTCGCTTCAAATGAAAAGCGATACTATTACTAACCAACATAAACAAAGGCAATTGACAATTCTTTATGTACCTATATATTCTGTTAAACGGATTTAATTAATGTATAATTCTATACTTGAAACTTCTAGACCGATTTTTTTTAGTGACACTACATTAGGCAAATGAAGGTAATTTTTTTTCGTATGAAACGCAATAATTATAATATTAGCGTAACGAAAATGCCAGCAAAAAGCCATGTATGGAGAGTAGAGAGCGAGCAAGTGAGAAAGATCGAGAGATAGAGTAAACGTTGCATCACGCACAGTGCCATGAAGCGAGATGTGGAAGAGAGTTATAGTCAGAAAGATTGAGAGAGAGAGAGAGAGAGTAAGGAAGATCGAAAAAAATACACGCTATTGGTTGATGTATTCGTTTAGTAGTTACATATTAGATGGCAATACTGTCGCATAACGACTTGAGGACTAAACGCAGATCTTTTATTTATATATATTATCATTAGCACGTAAACAGTATGAATATAGATATAGAAATATATGGAGTGATCATATATTAATATATGATCATCTATTGGGGCTTTTATCTTAGTAATAATTAATTTACAAAGAAGTTTCACTTCTGACATGTATACTTTGTTTTTTGTTTAAAACATTGTGGGACAAACTCACAACTTAAGGACATATTGTGTAATGTTTGTTTTCAATAATATGTAGTGTGTTACTGTATTATTATAGTTAAATTGTAAAGTAACTCACCCGCGAGTAGAAGATAATTGATGGCATTCAGCAGTAGACCGATCACACCACTTCCCAAAATGACCCTGGGATATCTTGGAGGCTGAACATGAGACGAATGCACGCCGAGCTGCAGGGCGTTCACTACTAAGGCAAGGGAAAACGACGCGAAGAGAACGTGCACCGAAAGTCTGCCGAGGACTTCGATTCTGGCCCAACCGAATGTGTTCCGGAGACGGCCTTCGCGTCCAGTTCCTTCGTCAGCCCGTTCATACTATAAAAATATGTTTAAAGTCAAATATGTTACTTTTGAACTCCGATCACATATGTTTCTGTCGCTCAGTCAATAATACAATTGAAACGTTAAACTATATTATATTAAATTATATTTACATATCGATATGACTTTATTATTATCGTAGTTTAATATTTATCGCACATGGTAACGCGGAGGATTAGGAAGGATTGAATTCCGTGAAACAATATTTTATTCGGGTTTAAATAGGACTCTTGCTTAAAATGATTAATGAAATTGAGCAAAAAGATTGTACTATCCTTCCTACTAAAGGATAGGCGCTTTTATCCAGGTATGCTTCCTATTAAAAGAAAGTTATCTGCTTTATGATTTTGACCATAATTGCCATTTGAAACCGCCGTTAGAAAATAATCAGTCGATACAAGCCTAACCTTGGAATAATCTATAAAACTAATTATTTACTTCAATATTCCTTATAATTGTAAAGATAAAAAAATAACTTTCGTGTAACAATTATTTAATGCATTATATTCGGATTGTTCAGAAAATACAATTTTACGGTTTGATAAGAACTGAAGCGTTACCATGCAGTTGTATTTTCAAATATATGAAACGAAAATTCAAAACAACCAGTGCAACTTATCAAGTTGGGCGAAATGTTCCAATTTAGAAAAAGTTTGGCATTTCCCGGGTGGAAATTATCGTCATGATATTTAAGGCATGAGTTGCAGCTCGTTGGCTGGCGGGACCTGCGTTACCTTCTGTGGATTCTCTGCATATTTCACAAATTTATGGCAGAATTTTTGCAGCTTTTTTTAGTTTACTATTTAGGAATAATTTTATATACTAACTTTTGCTCGCGACTTCGTCCGTACGGATCTTCAGATCCTGGTATTACAGGTATCAGGTACTACACTTACCAGGTATCCTTCGATACCTCAACACAACAACTTCGATAACACAACATAATCTACGCTTACCTTAAAAGCTAATAGAGTTGTGATAAGACCGATAAGTCTGCATAAGGAATGACAGGCGTCCACAAGTAGTGTCGGTGAATGTGCGACGTGAGCTGCAAATAGACGTCCGCTGAAGCCAGTCACTGCCAACAAGAGCGCCAGCAGAGAACGAGGAGGTGGCAACCACTGGAGATATTCTTTCATAGCCATTGTGGTTTCCGATTAGATCAGCTGGAAAAAGTTTAGTTTAAGAGAGTGCGTGACTACTTATACTCTAAGTGATGATCGATTCGTCTGTTGATAAACATAGACAAGAAGATAACATATGTAGAGAATTTAAAAAGTTGTTCTGTTTCAAACGCTCTATCTTGAAAATGAAGATCCTGACTTAATAAAAGTATAGGGTGATACAAAGACTATTCTGAGACAAATCTAAGATTATATCTGTCCTAAGAATGGTGAAAATTGGAAATTTATTTTATAGGGCTATACGCATAAGAAAAACATAAAAATACGTCTTTATCATTTACCATATTACTTAATTGGTAAGTCAATAACCAGCCATCTCTGCCACAAGACGTTTATCTAAAACTCCATTATTAAAACTCGACCTCAAATTTGAGAGGCAAATACTTAACTACTAGGATTACACGGCTATAATAAATAAATATTCATAAAAGAATCCATTGTTACAGTATGTTAATAAGTGTTTTCTTAAATGTTCGTCATTCGTTATACAACATTTGTTATGTGTCACACGTAATAGGGAACATTGCCGAATTCGTCCTTATACGGTGTCCTTACGACTCTAGAATTTATTTATTGCATAACAACCAACATCTATTTTGACACACATTGACATAGATTATATTTAAAAAGGATAATCGGGTCAGACGGAAACCGAAATTATACTAATGGTCGTGTATACGATGTGGCTTGTACCAGAGATATTAAAGTCTCTTGGACCTGTCTCTAAAGGGCTGGGCACTCAGAAAGTGTTAGGGCCCGGTAAATTAAGTATTTTATTATTTAATGATTTGATAAATTTGCATATAATATGCAAGTAAAAGTATTCTATGGTCTATCTGATAGTTTTGCCGAACTCTAACCTTGACCGTATACATAAATTTGAGGCCTTGGAGAGGATTGAGTACAAGATTTTTAGCGCCCCGTGTCCACAAACCATTGGAGGCATGGAGACCATTAAACCTAATAGTAATGGAGCTGGTCGTCGCTTATCCGAATCCTTATCTACCAGTTTTACTTAGCTCATATTCATTTATAAAGTACATACACAATATGGGTTCACGAAGGAAGTATTCAAGTTCATAATAGACAATCTCCGGCAATTGAATGCAGACGTAGAACCAGTATCAATACAACATGTAATGTCAACGTTCATTTTATTTTAACCAAAACGAAAGCCTTCTTAAGCAAATTTGCAATTTATTTTTTAATTTGTTATTGTCAAATATTATGTATGTAATTATGTATTAACTACTTTCATATGCTGTTAAGTGTCAAACAGTTCGTAATCGTAAAGCAACGATAACATAATGTTTAAAATTCGTTTAACAAGTGTTGATTTACCAGAAAATATTACCGCAAACATTACGTTATTTTAAATAATTCACACGATCTTTAGCGCGTAACAGATTTGACTCGAGAATGAATCGCTGCTTAAATCCATGTTGTAAACAAATTCTCAAATTTTTTAGACTAACCCCTGGATGCCCGGGTATCCGATTGTAATTCTTTTCCTGTTTACCTTTTTTTGCTTAATAGATTTTGTACGGTGTATCTATTTTAGATAAACCACTATGGTAATGTTGATTAATTTATTAGGAATTATTGTACGATATATTTATCTATTACGATAACAATTAAGACTAAATAAAGAGGACATGCAGACAGTTAACTACGTTGACGTCTAACCGGTCCACCGCAACGGAAGTGGTAACAACGAAATATTATTCCGAATATAACCAATATTATTATCGAACACCAAATATTTGTTGTAAATAAACGACCGTTACCATATCTGTTATCAGTGTTACTATATTACAAGATGTATTTAATCATAAATTATATTTACTCCTTTTAGAACAGCAGAGTAGGCGGCTTTCGGTGTAAATGAGTGACTTTGCCGCCCATGATCATTTATGTTACACTGCCAAAAAACTCCTTTTTCATGATGTTACTATAAGTGAATTGGTTCGCAATTTCTTTGGTAGGCAGCAAACATTATTCGTTCGTTGTGTAACGACGGGCAACGCGGAAATAAAAAAGTTAGCACCTACTCGAGTTGCATTGCTACTATAAGAAAAGAAACAAGCTATAGCTGGTGGATTATTTTTATTAAGAAAAGTTTTGATATTAATAAGTATAATTTAGGGGGTGATTTTTCTTGTCTTATTTACAAAGTTTTATTAATTTAGGTTAACGTTTTTAATTAAAAAAGTATTAGGTAAGACGTTTTTAATGAATGAGTAAAAATTTGTTTAATATTCTTTTTGGTAAATTTAATATCAAAGAAGAGACTAGACTCACTTTACTCATTGGTCTTAAATAAGGCTAGGTAGTTATTAAATATATCGCAGTTAAGAAATAATTCATTAATAAATTGTATTGAACACTAATAAGACTGAAAATCAGCTGACAGACGTCGGTAAAAAAACGTTTTTATTTATTTTATCATAAATCAAACAATAATTTATTGATTCAGATTTTACAGTAATATATTAAGTGTGATTGAAAAATATCTTGTAATTTGTACTGTATATATTTATTTGATGTGCTGAACATATATAAATAAATATTAAAGCATTTAGGTCTATTTTCAATTAAATTTGATATAGACCATTTGAAACATAGACAAGTTTGTCTAGTCTATATAATGAGATTTTTGGCATAGATGAATGGGCTAAGCAATAAGCAATTTCTATGTAAATTTAGTTCAACCTAAAACGATTGAATAAATTAAAAGGGTTAAATGATTACAGAATTGTGTCATGAATCAGATAATAAATTTAAATATCAAACGAAATGCTGTTATTTGTTAAACTCATTTCTAATTAAGTTAAGTTTAAGATATCATTTGCTAATTATCTATTGTATCATGTTTACATTTATTATAGACTATGTTATATTTTAATTAGTATTTTTTCTTATTAATAAAGAGATGAAATATGATCGTGGTACATTTGTAACATGGAAGAACCATGCTTCCGCAGTGAAAAGAAAAGAAAGTTCTAATATAATACCACCTACGGAGAGTGAAATTAAAACTGAATTGTCAGAAACGGTTAGTTGCGCACGCGCTGATACATCGACACGAGCTAGATTTTGTTTTTAGATGAAATATAAATAAACAATTCGCGAGTCAATGACCTTTGTAAAATTGCACGTATTTTGAAATCGACTCACCTCGTCAACGTTTAATTAATACAAACACTATATACTCATAGCACAGTTTACTAAACACAGGTCGCACATATCAATGTTTATAATTCATATAGGACGGCGCACAAACTCGCTGCGCCGGCGTCGATCACGGTACTGACGGTCTGCGCACGGGCAATTCTTATCGAGCCTCTCGTTACGATAAGCGTTAAGTCTGCCAATTGAGGTGCAATAATGTTTACACGTTCTAGTGTTGATTAGGTTAAAGACCTTTGCAGAGAGTTAATATTAACTTAGTTAACTTCTCCCACTTCTCTTTTCTTCTTCTACTACAATTCAAATTATACAAAGACTAAAAAATCTTAATACGCTGTAGTCGTCTAGTCGTCGTTATCCGTTACGTTAGATAAAAATACGGCGGCCGTGAAAACACGCGTGAGCCGCGCTATTTATCTTCAGTTAAAAATATATTTGATTAGCCGATAACACTCGGTTTTTATTACAATTAGTGTCTTTAGAGTGAGATATTTAGGCTTTCTATGCCTTTAATTAACTATTTTAGTGTTCATAAGTAATTTGGATTTATTTCTGAAAGAACATTTCTAGGTAAGGAAAAAAGAAATATTTGAATTGAATTTTAATGTTCCCTCGCCCCATTTGGGACTCCATTTATTCCCTCCTCCAACAGGTAACGCAATTCATGTTGTTAACAATAATTCACAGATCAAAATGATAAACCTTATTTAACATTAATAATAAAAACGTTTGATGCGCAAAAAATTATCAACTGACCTAGATTTTATATCAAGTCAAGGTTTAAAAAAATTCAATGACAATAAACAGCTAGATGTCCGTAGGCCGGTTAAGTTAAAAAAAATCTAATAGGCCGTTAGCCTGTCCTGCTTCACGTCTGGATATTTGTTTTTTTTATTTTTTTGGATATCGTTAATTATGAGCATTGTAATAGAAAAATATTTTTTAAGGAGGCAGTTAGTTTAAACATTGTTTGTTACATTATACTAACGGTTTTCAAATCATAGCTATGCAAAAAATACCATTGTGTAGTTATATTTAATATAAGAGAAATGTTCATACAAGACTACCAAAAATGGGGTATAAAAAGTCCTATCAGCTTTGGGTTTGATTGCGGCTGGGTTTTCTTTTGTTTGTGCTCAACTTATACTGAGAAAACCCAAAATACTACAATGTTTATGTATATCACGTATGAAAAAAGTCAATAACATAGCGTAGACATTTGAGGTGATGTGCGGTGGGCTGGATAATTTATTTATTAGTGTAGATAAGTGGTTCACTCAGCCATCGCTCTTGGGTCCACGAAATTATGTCTTTCTCAATTTTCTTAATAAAATAGGCGTAGAAATGTATCTGTTTTATCAATCTAATTCGATTTTACGCATATGCTACAATACCGAGGTACGTTTCGATAATTCAAAGAATAAATCCGATGTTGTCCAGATGTTGACAGGTCATGGTGAGTTCTTGGCGAATCTGAATCTGTCAAATCCTGAACCTGTAATCAGAGTTACACTAGTTTGAAAAAAAACAGTCATATTTATTAGAATAAACGTGCTGTTCCCACAACTAGGCTCCACACAGTTAACAAATCATTCATAGTAATGAACTATCAAATGATGTGGTAAACTTGTTAAATAATATATAAAACAGAAGCTCTCATTATATATCGGACTACCTAGAAGATAAGGAAGCTGGGAATTTAAAATAATTTCCTCCAGCTATTTAATTTAAGTGTAACTAATATAAGCATTGGAAATAATCTTAGATGATAAAAAAAAATAAGTAGCCCGAGGTTCTTATCAGGAAATACAGGAGGTTCGAACAGGCGGTAGAGTTGATAATTCAAAGTGATCATGTGCTTCAACTGAATAAATAAAATATGTTGATTTTGATTTTGACAAAGTGCCGCCTGTCCTAGTAGCAGTCCATCTGAAGAGTCGGTGTTTACATGTCCTGACCAACGGTCTAATGTATGGATACGACGGTTATAACACTAAACATGTTATGAAAATAAAAGTAACAGAGACGAACTTAATATTGTTTAGCAATAGGTTGAGGCATCGTTTTGGAATTTGCTGTAAATGTTATACAAACCACTACTACCTATTTCTTTTATCAAACTATTTTAGACCTATTTTTTGTTAATACCTCCGACGACAACATAGCCGGGGTAATATCTAGAGAGTATTAAAAACAAAAAATACCGAACGACGTTTGGCACCTTTTCTGCTATGAAACCTTCTTGATGTTTCTATCATATATATGTCATATAATGCTTCTTTCTTTGACAGTTCAAAATTTAATAAAAATTTCGTTAAAAGCCAAAAATTTAAATAAAGATGAATAGAAGCGACGGTAAGTTATATCAATAACAATTTTAACATTATACATTTGCGATCGCGTGTATAAATTGGCCCTTGGTTCAATGTCCCCGTTTTAGGGGTCAACAGGTTAATTAACTCTAATTGCAACCGTGGATATCATGCATTATAACGAAACTGCGAATATATTCCTAAAGTACCTATTGCTATCTTTTACTTAATTTCGTCAACGCGAGTTCATGGATGAGCGAAACTGGATGTATTAAAAGAAAAAAAATCAATCTAATGAACGGTAATTTATGTACACCATTAAAGTTAGAACAGACAACCTTACACATGGTTGATTCATTCAAACAATAAACTAAATTAAAATTAATTTACTAATTTAAATTATTTGTGTATTGAAGTACTTGTATATTGTAATTCTTTTACACTAGATAATTAAAATACGTATGGAATACTTAAAATTACAATTCGTACATATTATATAATATACGTAGTGTAAAAATAAAATCGCCTAATGATAATCTATAGATAAGAATATCACTCACCATTTAAATATGCGAAATAATATTAGATACGTATAGTAACACAAGTTGCTTTTGTATGTATGTACCACGCAATATTTAATAAAAGCAATATTGCGATTATTTTTATCGCCTCAATTACGATTAAAGTCTACTGATCGTGTCATCCAGATAATATAATGTCTACCTTACACGATAACATAAAACTAATGTACCTAATAGTAGTATAAAGGTAAAAACTAGCACCTTTTTTATTTTACCTGTTATTAAATTTTAAAAAGTATCGTTTATAAAAACCATGATTTTAAATGACACATAAATAACCTTTTTAATTTTACTGCATTGGTTTTTGTCTCGACGTTTCGAATGATTTAAAGAAGCGAGAGATTTGTTCCACGGCTGTCATTGATGGAGAGAGCTTAGTTTAATTACAATAATTATTTTCGTTATCATACTACAGTTGGTGATAAAACCACGCGAAAATGCACACCACGGCCATTGAACAAGAGAGCACATTCCTTCAGCCCAAGTAGTCTTAGAACCCCGGTAAGTTTTGACTAACAAACTAATATGATAATTTTTGCCCCTAATTATTACATACTACTGAATACGTTTTTTATGTTGTGGAACAAATGAAATACTGCTCTGACAAATTATTTTAAAAATGTTCTCTATGCAACGTTTTATTATTATCTAACGAGTGGTATTCAAAAAGATCTATCCTTTTGCGTTTGGTATGCGAGAATACTCGTTTATAATTCACGGAATTAAAGTTGATTTATTTTAGTGATATTCTTAGAAGGTTCAGTTCAAAGTTAGTGACAAGAATTGTAAATATCTTATTATTAAAAAATTATCTTTATTATTTAGAGTCCTAATTCGATTGATAAAAGCGGAAAAGAGAGAAGATGCCGAAGTCTTAATCCTCAAGTAAGTGTTGTTGCTTTGTCTGTTAGTCGATTTTTCGACATAATTAGCTTCTGTCCCAGGCACGACCTACGTTTTCAACCTAGGTGGTCGACCCTTTTGAGGTCCACTATTCAGTAGGCGGAGAACAACATTAAAAATTTAATTTTAATCTACACTTCGACCTGGAGTCGATCGCAAGCTTTTCGGTGACCGTTAAAAGAGGCCCTCAAATAACTCTTAAGTAGAGAATACAGGAACCCAAATCGTGAATAAATAATCAAAGTTTATAGATTTTGTAATAATAAAAGGTACGTCTATCATTGAAAACGGTGACAATTTATTTATCCCGATTTATAGATGCATCAGCTTATTTTTTGACTTATCCATTATTATTTACCCTGAAATGGAAATAGTGATTAGAAATTAATAAAAATTATACTTTAATTAAACCGGAAATTATTTATCGTGATGAAATTATGTTGGAGCGCGCTTAGTAATTAGTTAACGACTTTGTTTTCGTATAGCAAATCCAAAAGCCGATGGAGCCGACAAAAGATAAAAATACAATATACGGCAAGGAATTTATGTCAGCGCCAGAAAAACTAGATTCGATGATAGAGAGTTTTCAAAATAGCATGAACCACGAAACAGGTCAGTTTATAGTGTGGTTTTTATAGCACTTGGCATATTGTGATAAAGGCCGACGCGTACCTAGTACGACAGGAGTCAATGACATTTTTTGTCCTTTTTTATTTAACGTTTAGTATAAACAACGTTTTTGTTGAAAGTAAAGTCAATTTTCTGTTCTGATTTAATTGATATATTATTTTCTCTAAATCTAAGATATTTTTTGGAGTTCTATTTTTCTCTATCTTATACGTTTTATATACACTGTATATATGTCGCAGCCTACAAGCTTAAGTAGCCATTTAATTAACAGCCCACCCTTTTAACAAACCGGCGCGGCTCCGTTTAACTAACAGCCTGAAAAATGTTCAGCCAGTTGATCAAACAGCCAGGAAAATGACTTGGATCGTTTCAATACTTGCCTAACGTTAGTTTACATTTTATTCCACTGCCACTCTCCAACTCGAAACTTTTCGAAGAAGAGTGTAATGACAATAGTAATGTGAATTTGACTCATGCAATTTAATTTTAAAGTAATATTTTTTGTCGTATGTTTTATCTTTTTTATTTCTGCCAAAAATATATATCTATCATACGAATAGCCTAAGCATTAGTTAGCCAGGTTATTAAATTTTGTAACAAACACTACGGCTGAATACTTTCCAGGCCGTTAGTTAAACGGCACCGTTTAGTTAAAAGGGCTAGGCTGATAATTGAACGGCTATTAAAGCTAGTTAGCTGCGACATAAATATATCATGAATCTGCTTTTGATTCACTAACTTTTGTAGAAGTACAGAAATATGTATTATTCCTCTGGAAATAAAAACTACCCGATCGTTTAGACGCCAAGTGTGACTACTTAGTCAATGAGGCGGCGTGTACAGTTTAATAAATTTAATACCAGTTTTGTATTTGTTGTCAGAAAAAGATATTATTACAATGCCCCATTGCTTAGTATCAAAAGCACTTCGAGCTATAGCGACGAAGAAACGAGAGTTCATGAAATTACGGAAGTCTCTATTACATCAACAGGTTTGAGTGTTTTTGATATTTCATTTCATTTGACAAGTACTGAAAGTATCGATTTATTTCATTTAAAGGTGCATCTAATAGGTGTCGATATATTTGTAAAAGCACTTAATGGTTTTGGATAGACTATTGAAACCTAGGTAACACTAAAAATGTTTAGAAGATGAAAAACTGCTTAAAGTAGTAAGTTGCTAATACTTTTATTGTTTTTTGAAGTAAACTCCGTTCCTCTCTACATATCGTCGCATTCGATAGATTCACTGAGAAAAGCAGTGGGCCCATTTTTCATAAGGGGTCTCTTCTATCGCATTTTCGTACGCTTTCACCGCATCTTTAAGGCTCGTAAAGCAAATACCTTGAATTTTATCTTTAGCTCTTGGGAATAAATGAAAGTTAAGACTTTTTTTTAACAGCCCTGACCTGCAGATTGCGCTGAAGCATTGACGTGGTGAAGGAGGATTCCGCTGTGCGGGCACTGCTGTCGATTTTTTTCCAAGACAACAGGAAAACGGCGATTGACATACCAGTCTGCAGTAACTGAACCGGAACCTTCCATCTTCTAGCACAACTGTCGCGAAACGACCTTTCCGACCAAAGAATCATCAAAATCATCTTTTTTTCTCGTCTTCTTCCTTTCTTTACCTTGGTTGGTCGATTCTCGAAAGTAAACATCCACTGAGCTGATTATCTTTTAGTTTCAGGTTCGTAGCAATATATCATCACCTGCGACGATGTCAAATACGGCACTGATGTTATCTTCAGTAGTCGCTGTTAAAGGATCATTATTGAGATTTCTACGTACACGCTTAGACTCGTTAAACTAATTGTAAATAGTGACACAAGATGGGGCTTCAGTAAGGAATGCTAATCGCAGCCTATCATAATTTTGTTTTTCAGTAAGCCCACAACGAAAGTCATTATAAATCATTGACCGAAAATTTTCTAACGTTGGGATTTGCCGCCAATTCACAACAGCAAATGTCAAATGAATGCAATATCCTACATTTGGTTAAGAAATAATTCTTAAATTGAAATAAAAAAAAGTGTTCTTTAGCAATGTTTCTAGCTGGCCAGTTCTAAACATTTTCAGTGTTACCCACGTTTATTAGTTCATGGAATAATCCTATAATTATAGAATTTATGTGCATATAATGATCATTTAGCATATCTTTGTTCTAATGTTAGGTTTAGAGTTTAATTGGCGTTAAAATGCAATTATATTGTTTTGTATTATAGTTTATATAATCTTTAAGTCATTTGTTAAAATCATGGCTTGGAACCAATGGATTCACTAGATTTGAACGGAATATAATTGATATTTGAGTGTGCGGGTGTATAAAGGCTCATTTACACGATGCCATTTTCTTCAATACTAGAGCAATAATTGAATGCAATATGATGATAAATTGACGTTCAAAAATTGTATGCACTTGTTTACATTTTTCAGGAATTTAAAGTGATGGTTTCGGACCGAAGGACTTAAGAAACAAAATAAAAAATCATGTTTGCAAATGAAGAGATAATTACGTACAAGAATTCCGTGAAAAATTATTGTACGTGCTGGTTACATCAAGAATAGTTTTGAAAGGAAAGTTTTCCCATTGATGAAGAATGTTACGTTTCGTTTAGACGATGCAACTCATTTATTGCGTTGATATAATTGTATGCTACAGGGAAGAAGCTTGCCTCGTGTAAATGGCGCTTTAAGTAATAATCAAGGAAAAGTAATTCTAGTGCTTTACTTTGTGTGTATTCCACAGGACTCGTTCTTGGAGCACCTGGCTGCGTTGAAGGAGCTTGAATCTCGAGCTGGAGTTGCCGACGAGACTTTGACTGACATCAGAATAGTTTCGATACCAGGGTGGCCGGCTCACGATCTTTTGTTGCTGTTGCGATGTGATGGTGAAAGTCCACTCAAATCGAGTGGTTGTTTAGGTAAGATGAAAAAAAAAGTAGCTTTATTTGATGCTGTTTAGTGTTAGATTTTTCTAAGACGTACACTGACTTTATGTACAAGTTATCGGACACACGTTAAAATAAATACTATACCACTAAAAAATGCCTTTGACATTATTGAGTATGCTTATCTGATACTTTTTTATTTATTTTAAATATATTTTTTCCGCCCGTTAATTTTGAAAATCCTCATTATTTCCGTAGCCTTTACAATTTTGCCATCTCATTCCACAAAGAAATTTAAGCAGTAGTTATTTGCTGTAGTTTTTCTCTTTTAAAGGTAAATTTTGCGTATACCAGTAGCTCTATACAAGGGAGAAGAACGTGACCTTTAGAGTAGAATAATTTGAATTCCTTATGCCAGGAGCACAAGTAATGCAGCAGTTACAAGCCCAACTTGGGCCTATACCCGAACAAGTGTTGAGTATGGGAGCTGAGATCATGGCTCGACGGATTGAATTGCTTAACATTCTGCGCTGCAAACATCGTTGTGATCGTGCCACGTACCATACAGTTAAGTTGATAAATTAAAAAAGTAATTACTATTGAATCTACCTTCGGCGAAATCTGAAGACACATAAGAGGTGATTCTTTATTTTGCAGAATTTAGAATGGAAAAGCAAAAACAGCGACTATGATAACGAAACAGAGCAACTGCATAGACTTGTTGCTGGTACTGCAGAAAATTTGAAAGAGAAGATTGCATATTCCATGGATTTAGTAAAGTAAGATATTTTGTGAAATGAACAGGTAACATATACTAAGCAGGACTAATAACACAGCATTTAATGGCGCTCGATTCGCACATAAGATGTGATGATAATATTGCAAATTTAGTACTGAGAATAAAAACCTTTAGATTACGCTTTATACGTAAGGGAATTATGGACTTTTATATGATTATCAGGGTGCCTTGGTTGGATAGAGAAAACTTTGTGAAAAAAATCGAGCGCCTACAAAAAGATAATAGCTTGCTTCATATGAAAATCGAGGAATTCACGAAAAAGGAAAACCAAGCCGATGGTGAAAAGCCTGAAGATAATGTAGACAGTGCGGAAAAATACAAGGTAACTTGTTTTAGATGAATAGTTGTTTAGGATTAGTCAGACATTGAAAATCTGTTAAATTATATATACTAAATTATATATAATATGTACTATATTATAAATAATTCCTATATCTCAAGAACTAACGACCAAATTTAAAAAAAAAGGCTTCGAGCCTACTTACTAATTTATATTTAAATTTTAATAAATCTTATTTAAATTCACGATTATCATTACACAAACTTAAACTTACTGGTATTTCATCAAAATGATTTAGTTCAAACTTGTTTAATTTTGGATTTAATTATAAGTCATATTAAATGGGCATAGTTTACAATTAAAAATGTAAATTAACAGGCGGTATGTGATGAATTGGCCAAGGAACAAGCGGCACGAGAGGCCTTAAAGGACGTCGTCACAGCTGCCGAAAGTATGCTGCGAGTGGCGAGGGCCCGGGTCGCGACTCTGGAGAAGCAGCTGAAGGATACGCGGGCGGAGCTGGAGATTGCTCGTAAGAAGCACAAAGACCTGGAACAACTTGTAAGTAATCATATAATAACATAAGAAATCGCCAAGCGTTGGATTTGTCTTTTTACGTATTTTTTGTGCAGGGGACGAATAAGTGTTATATTTTAATGACAGTGTAACCTCTTCAGTTCTCTTCATCACAATATTTTTATTCAAGTTCTATAAGTTGTAGTCACAATTTAACAAAAATAGATGTATGTCATCTAATAAAACTATGATCTCATTTGAAATAATAATGTGTGTTTTATTAAATCAACAAATTATATCTTGAACTTTATAAATTTGGAAAAATATTTTTCAGTATCGTCACCGAGAAACTAGCTATGATGCTAGGTCGAGAAAGCTTATAGAGGTTTCGAAGACTGGAGAAATGACTATTGACGCTTTGTCACGACAACGAGATGCTTTGGAACTGAGGTATTATATAAAAGTTAAATAAAAAAAAATTAAATAAATAATAATGTTTTGTAAATTAAATTGATATCGTATGAACTTTAAGTATACAAGGCTATAGAACATAAAGGGAAAGTACCTCAAATATCGTAGATAGGCATTTTGCTGAAAGAAGACATCATTTTATTTTGAATAATAAGTATTACTGCATTCAATTATTTTCTAAAAATGTCTGTCCGTCTGGTCATCTAATGTGAAAAAAAGACTCGTAATTTTTTGACGCCAATCCAGAGAATGGACAAAACATAATAATTGTTAAGAAACATAGTATTTTGAAAGAAAGGAACATCGAAACTTTTTTCATTTTAATCAAATTAAAAACATGTGTACCTGCCGAAGTCAATTTTTTCAAAGGAAATTAATAATTAATTGCTCAGTGTGATCCTACTTGCCATCCCTTTTTTAGTTTTGGGACGCCCTGCATATAGTTATGTACTACAAATGGTAAAGCATAATAATCTAAATCATTTTAAATTACACTGTTCTTTTTTCACGAACAGTTTTAATTTCGAACCTTTAAATATCATTCACTGGTAAATGATGTTTCCATAGATATGTTTATTTTAAGGGTGAAAGAGTTGAGAGAAGAAGCCGAAACCGCAGAGAAAGAGGCTGCTCTACGAGAACAGGATCAAAAGGCGCGCAACGAGATGCTGCAGGCGAAGGTAGCAGAGCAGGTGCCATGAAGTTATACAAAGTATTTAGATAGACGTGAAGTACAATTCACAAACTACTCAAAATGACATATTATAGTGCATCGACATACATTAAGTAGGAAAGACAAAATTATGTTTGTCCAAACAACTTATTTATTTATAACAAACGTCACGCGGTTGCGACAGACACAGGGCATTCCTGCCTAATATGTCCAGAAAATAAAATTGTCTGTGCAATCAAATTTGTCTATGGGTCTGGTGGAATAACTACCTCGTCCAACGCCAGTGACGCGGTTTACATATGTCAGGCTCAATATTTGATTATATGAACGGACTTTAATTTTGTAAAGGAAAAAGGAAGAAAGATCGCGCAATCAAATGTGACAGAATTAGAGGCTCGGATAAAGGAATTGGAAGAACAATTACGATCGATTCGTGAACGATCAATGCGTCTTGTTGATTTGGAACGCAAACGTGTTTTGGAATACATACCATCGAAAGGTAAAACATTGCAATATTATTTGCATTTAGGTGATAATGGAGTTTCATGTTTTACCATGTGATTCGAATCAGACATATCATTATCTACAGTCAGACGTGCTGAGCACTAGATTTATAAGGGATTATATTATATCTATACTCTCCGATATGTTAAGTTACTTAGGTGATCAGCGCAATGCATATGCATGCAAATATATTTGTGTTAACGTTTAGTGTTTTAATTTTATTATATTTTAATTGAAAAAAAAAAATATGTTTACTTTCCCTAGAAACTGAACCGTCTGATAATGAAACGGAGATTTGGAAGGAGCTTCAGGTGACACGTGTAGCTTTATCAAGAGCCGAAGATGACCTTCGTCAAGCCCGAGCTGACAAGGAGAGCTTTTTGAATTCACTATCAAAGATTGCGGTAATTTTGGTACCCGATGTTGTAAAATTCATATGAAGAATTTCAGAGGCCCTACACCGCGGCCGGTACTCTCAAACTCATATTCGTTATAGCGATGTTGTTTCCGATATTGATTAACTATAATTTTTTTTATAATTTAAATTTAGTGATTCCAGGGTTTAAGTCATGAGCTGATAATATATTACATTGGGTCGAAATCTGGTACAAAAACAACGCGTTATCGGCATTAAGAATCGGGTGTTCATTATGCTTAGTTAGATCTTTGACGTAGACGTAGTTTCTTGTTAGTAATTGTTTGGTAATTATATAATAATTAATGGATATGTTTGGACTGTTTTAATGGACAACAGCGTCTGTAATTATTCTGTATCAGTTTCCATGGAATATCCTGCGTTTTTAATAAGTAAAAAATTTGTTTACAGTAAAATTTGGTTTTTGGTAAATTAATAATACAAATCGTAGAACGACACAATTATTAAAACAAAAAAGCGATTAATTTTGATATCTTATAGCAAGAAGAAGGAGCGAATAAAGATGATAAATTGGCAACTGAATTATTAAGTAGAGAACAGAAGATATTGGCGCTCCAGCGAGTGATCGAAACCCATTTAGAAAACGAAAAAATTATGTTCGTGTAACTATTCTTACCTAAACTTTTAATACGCATAAAATAATAAACAATATGTTGTAGGTACTAAACATATGGGCATATTATGTGCCTTATCAATCGCCATGTTATACATATATGTGTAAATTGATAATACGTTTTATAAAGGAATGCGAACTGTGCCTGTTTGCCAGGTAGCCTGCCTGTCATGTTAATACGAACTAGGGCGAATTGTTTATTTATACAAAGCGTTTGCGTCTGAAGAGATTAGGAGGACTAACTTTTTTAGTATATTAACTATCAGTATAGTGTATATAAAATCTGGTGAAAATTAAGTTGTACAAAGGTAATTTGTACTAATCCTCATTATTAATGGAATATTATGGATATAGGATATCACTGGCTCCATTCATGATCTAATTATTTATATTATTAGGGAACAAAGTATGACTGAATATGAAAATCAGCTTGCTGCAATGCGTTTGGAGATAAAAAAACTGCGAAACTATGATTGTTATTCCAAAGATATAACTTACCAAGATTTACAAACAGAGGTACTGTTACTGAAATTTGTTTAAATAATATAATTGTATTTTTTTTACCTAGTTTCCCGGGGTCAAGTAATGTCGTCTTATAGTAATTTACTCCTCTTAGTAATACACAAAGGGGTGATATTTTTATAAATATTCCTACCGGGTGTTTAGTTATTAAACATTTATGGTTTAGGTTCAGTCATCAAAATATTTATAGGTAGATATTACTTATGTTTTACTTGAATCATAATCAATACTTAGTCTGAATAACATGTTTTATAAATACAAAATATTATTTTAAGTTACTAGACATGCAGATACAAGTGGAAACGTTAAAACGAGAGAGATCCGCCCTGGTATCAGCCGCGGCGTCTCGCGCCCTCATGCTGGAGAGGCATGAGCGAGCTGCCGACCTCTTTGCGAAAATGACGCGGGCTCGGAGGGACTTACAAGCTATCCTAGAAGGCCGCCCTGATCCACCTGAATCTGATGCCTCTATATTCCCTGAGGTATAATAATAATAATAATAAAAGTCTTTATTCTTTTTAAGTACATCTTTCTTTTCAAAGTGTAAGATTTGGGATCCCTTTTAAGTAAAAATACCAGTTGTGTAGTATGTTTATGACATAACTTACGGTGCTAAAGTGTCAGTTAAAATCATTGCATTTTTTTATTGTTTACTGGTAGTCTTATTTAAACTATTCTTTCGCCGGTAATCAAACCCAAGATTTCCGTGTAGTAAATTTTAGCATGGAATTCAAAGCATTCTCTCTTTCATTTCATTCTGTCTCATACAATATTTTTTATAGGTATCGCGATCGTTGACATCTATGTCTTCGTACGCGGCGGATACGTGGTCAGCCTTACGAGCCGAGCGTGCCAGAGTTATTCATTTGGAGAGCGCAGTTTTGGCGCAAAGTTTGCAGCTCGAGAGGGAAGGCCGAGTGAGAACGCAACTAGAACGACGAAGAGCGATACTTGAGCGTGAAATATTGAGGACCCATCACAGTACAGGTTCCTCGCAACCACACAGTGTGTTTAATAGTAAAAGTAGGGTCATATAAAACATTTATAGGTTTAATTCGGATCGAAATAAGAATGCTTATAGAGTATTTTTTGTTTCAGATTCCAGCCAGTTTTAGGATCTGTGACAAAAATGTTTGTGAAAATAAATTATATTAAAACAAACTTGACTTTTATTATTTTAGTAATCAAACATCACATCACATAACAAAACAAACTAGATTCGGTGACTTGTCAATTTTAGCTGTTTATATTTTCTGTCATCTCTATAATTATCAGGAACAAGTAATTGGAGATTTCTAGTTATGTATTTCTCATGTTTTTCCGTAGCAGATTCCTTAATGGTTGTGATGGCTTCCTCTTCTGAACATGGCGGGATATTCAATGAATTTCTATTGCAATCTGCAGCCCACTGAAATGTTTCCACGTTAGCCTTCTTTCGGTTGAAGTCCTTTTTGACCTGGTTGTCTTTCTTTGGCAAATTTTCACTATGAAAATCACCCATTAAAATAGTAGTGTGCGCTTCTTTGGGTTCATTCAAAATCAGCTGATGTTTTGCCCGACTTATTGGAATCGTCGAACGATCAGTCATAATGCTATGCTTAGTTTTTTTATTTTTATGTGAATCGTTAAATTTGAACTGTTGTTCAAATGAATTTCCTAACTCATCTTCGAGTATTTCAAATAAGCTATCTAGATTTTTGCTTGGAGCATTGTTTTTGGTTTCCATATAAGTTTTATATTCCTCAAACTTTCTCTCGAGCTGTTCAATCTTTTCGTTGTCTTTACGCTTTTGCTGACTAGCTTTTCGCATTTGATCTTCTAATGTTAGAATAATCTTTTCCAGTTGCGATATTTGACCTTTCCTCGTTTCCAAGTTATTAATAAGAACATCGATTTCTTCATTTTTTTCTGTAATTTGTCTGCTTAACTGTAACAAATATAGTATTTGTTTAATTTAATTACACAAATTTTAAGTAATAAATTTTAAGATGAGACAACTTAAAAGATACGTTACGTCAGAATCAATTTTAGATCTATGTTCGAAATTATTTCTTAATAGCTTAATGATGTTAGCCTGCTCTTCTTCCTTTTGCGAAAGAACTTTTATAATATCATCTCTTTGTTTTATCTCATGTTCGTGACTGACATCCTTTTCCATCAAAAGTTCTAGGTCTATTTTCCTTTTTTGCAATGTCTGTGCAAGTTCATGATTCTCGCGAGTAATAATTTCCATTTTATGCTTTTGTTCGTTTAACTTAAAATGAAAATATAAATTAATTGTAAATAAGAATTACAAAAATAGTTATTACCCTTTTTCGATAGTGTATTGCAACCAAACCCAGTTCTAGGGTGCATAACATTTGACTACGGCCTTTAAGAGCAAAGTCAGAATAATAACCAATACACAATACATGTACTATATGTGTAACTCACCATATCATGCAAATTACTTATATTTTCAACGTCACCAAAACACTCTTGCAATTCCATTATGTGATTTTTAAGTGTCGTCAATTGCTCTTTATAGGTGTCCATTTCAGTTTCACTAACAACAATTTACGAATAATGAGTAGGTAAGTGAATAAGCAATTAATAAATTACAAGAATGTTACTGTGCTACCTTTCCCTTAGTTTTTCTTCCAAATTCATTTGTTTTCTCTCTAAAGCGGTGATGTAATCATTTTTTGTTTTTAAATCATTTTTGAGTTTGACTTCATATGCCCGAGACTCTTTAAATTTAATCTGAGAACAAACAGTAGGTATACAAATATTTTGAAGGTTAATACTAGGATTTATTAATTTATTGGTTACATTTTACTTATGGAAAATAACACTTAATAAACTATGATAACGTATTTGGATACCAAACAAAATTAAACTCACCTCTATTTCTTTCATAATATCCACTTTTTCCAATAATCGATGTTTGCACTGCTCCATTTCTGTTTTAACTCTATCTAGTTCTTCTTTTGCACCTTCCAAATTACTCTCTCGTTCACGAGATTTGTCTGTTGATAAATACTTAGTAATAATATTTAATTATACATTTTTGTATATTAAACTGTACCAGGATATTATAACATGTTCAAATAAATAACTAAACTGAATACTCGCATATGTATGCTATATATTGTGAGGCTCTTTTAATGAATATTAGGATAATTGATGTTATCTTCTACTGTTATTTGTGTATGTGTGTATGTTGAAATACGTGTAAGATCCCTAAGTAGATAATCAAATGACATAAGAAACGACCGTGCGTTCATAATGATCCACTTACTTAACTCTTCTTCATATTCTTCTATCTTTTTCGTCAATTCTTTGTGCTGTAATTCAGCTTCTAAAAGTTTTGTACACTGAACTTCTACTGTTCCTTGTAACTTCTTTTTTTCTTCAACCTCTATTAGATTTTTCTTTTCAGTCTCTATTACTTGTGTAACTTTCACGCCGAGTTCATGTTTTAATTTACTTATAGATTCATTGTAATGAATGGATAAAATTTCTAGACGTTTTTCCAAATCTTCTTTTCTGGTAATAATTATTTTTTTGTTAGTGTTAATTTATAAATCATTGTGCAACTTATCTTTTACGGCTTACAGTATTGCGCGTTAAACTTTGCGCGTTATCAAGATAATATGAAGGAGGTCAAATACAAACATTAAAATAATCCGAAATTAGACCGGTATATTTATAAACATGCGTATATTGATATATTCATTTATAATTTGTTGCAGGGATTTATATTACAACGGACCAACATTCAGTCCACGAACACTAATACGAAATATGACTATTATATATCAGAAACGCATTTTGACTTTTATAGGTCTGACCTCAAATTTTTGTTAACAGTTTCATTATCATTTGTCAATCTAATAGGCTACCTATGCCTGACACAAGCCGTCAACTTTTTGGGTCTGAGATAAGCCGGTTCCCTTGCGATATTCTCTTTTAGCGTTCTAGAAATGCGCAAACAGAAAGAAAGTCCATTGCTGCACGACTGGTGATTGCTGAAGCCACTAGGCCAACACTGCTTTTGCTTTATTTTGACATACCGAAGTCATTATTCCGCCTCGTAGCAAATTTTAATCTGACAATATATTTCTATTTTTAAGCATACTCGGAAAATATGTCATTTTGTTGATGAACATAAACTTCTTCTATATACATATTAATACAGTGTATTAACACTGACATAATATACTGCACTCTTCAATTGATGATATACTTACTCGGCTTGAAGTTTTTCACGAGCATCGGCAATTTCTTCTAAATGTGTACTGTTTTCTTGAATTGATTCATTTAATTTATTTAATTCAGTGTCAAAGTCGCTTTGTAATCTTTCGTTCTGTAAAATTTTGTATAAACTATTATACAGATGCGTTCATAGATTTGTCAGTAATGCACATTTGCCCTGATTTTCTGAATTCAATAGTCACGATATAGTAATAATGAATAATATAGACTTTTGATATATAGATGATCGACTACTTAAAAACGACAAACGTATAAGGAACGATTGTCTCTTTGGGATAGTAACCTTTCGTAAAACATACGCTATTTCTTTCATATTTAATTGTACACTAATAATAAAAGCAACACTTTCCCACCGATCTCGCGCGAAAGCTATGGAACATTCGAGAAAATACTTTTAAACGTATTTCTTTGTTTTTAGTTTTTTGTTAAAAATATAAATTATAACTAGGAGCTAACAAACGCTTTGGTATCGGTTTTTCAACATCAATTGATAAACTAAAGTTCAGAAGCAAAGAATAGCCAAACTATATTTTAGAAACCTGTTCTTTCAATTGCAGTATAGTTCTTTCCAAGTTACGTGTATGGACTCTGGATTGGTTCAACGCTGCTTCTAAATTAGCTGAACGCTCTCCTTCCATTTTAACTTGGCCTTCAGCTCGGAATGCTCTATCCCGAAGTGACTTGCATTTCATTTTTTGTTCTTTTAACTCTTTCTCAAGTTCCTAATAATAGGTAAATTTATGTATAATATATTCAAGGCCAGTCCGACAAAGGCGGAATGGCATGTTCTTAGGAAATAAGACGATCGGCCGGATAAAAATAGGAGTTAAATTTTTATGATAATACCTCAATTTTATGTTTGTTATTAAACAATTTTTGTTGTTCTGCGTTTGTTAGTTGTTTGCGAAGATCTGAAATTTTTGAATTTAGTTCGGAAACTTCGTATGTTAACTTTTCATTCCGTAACTGATTGCCAATCGCTTCATTTACACATTTTCTGTAAGATGTTTCATTATTTAGTTTTATAAGGCGGGCTCAAACGCACCATACTTGTATTAACTGATCTGAAATGCGGGCGCAGCCATAGATAAGGAAATATTTGAACATAGTTATTCCGCATCTTCTAGTAACACATAGCGACGAACACAGACACGGACTTACATACAATTAGCCGTTAACTAAATTACGTTAAGTAATTAAATAATAAAATTACCTCAAAAAGTCCATATTATCATTAATCTCTTTGAGAAATTCATTTTGACTTGTATGCAATAAACCATTGAGCATTTCATTTTCAGCGTTAAATTCATTAATTTTCTTCGATAAGGCTCTAATGCTGCATTCCTAGGATAAAGTAATCAAATCTTAATTAATTCTAATAGTGTTAATAATCAAATAACTGTATCTAACAAATCGAACAATTAAATCATATAATAAAATTAATAAAAACCAATGCCATAAATAAAATAGGGGACAGGAGTAAAGCTGTGGTGACATTTTATATTTGTTGATAAATAAAATAAAATAAAACACACCTTCTCTTGACTTATAACATTCTGAAACCATTTAGTGAATTCTCGCTGTTGTGTTAAGATTAATTCAGAGGTTTCGACTAACTTTGCGGGAATATTGTTCAGTTTAGTCATATCAATGGTCAAGGAATCCTTTATAATCACTTGGGTGTCTGAAATAAACAAAATTATGAAATAAAATACTTGTCGGCGGTATTAACCGTTCTTACCTATAGTAAAGAAATATGATAAAATGCAGTTAATCTAAAACAAACACCCATAGAAATTGTAGAGGTTATATAAAGGGTATCCAGACGTTAGTATGTACAAATTTAAAAAGATCACCTGAATCTTTTTTAGGTGGAATAAAATAAACTTGCCATCTTTCTGTCGCCTGGTCCCTTCACATAGCTGTAACAATTGCGCGGGGGTCATTTTAGCAACATTCATAACTTGAAGGTCTTCTGTGGTGGGCAGAATTGCTTTTTGACCCAATTTTGACAGCTCTTGATGCGTTACTCGCATTGATGCATACACTTGAAGTATGTCATTCTAAACGGAAAATAAAATATTATAATTATTACAAATAAAATAAATCAGTGGCGCTACGACCTTTATAGGGTTAGGCCTCAGATTTTTGTATCTGTTTTATGATCATATGTCAATCTAATAGAATGATCAGCCTTCTGTGCTTGACATAAGCCGTCGAATTTTTATCACGTTTTACTTCTCCGTTCGAGAGATCGCAGCAGAAGCAGAGGGGATGGAACCTACGACCTCAGGGAAGAGAGCTGCTGAAGCCACTACACCGATACTTATTATTAATATATAATAATTAAAAAATATATAATAATTACGTTATTAATAATCCATCCTCCATTATGGCGCAATGATTACCAAACATTCTGCAGATAATAAGTTCTCAGATTCAAGTATAAATATACATGAAGAAACAGATGCAGAAATTAATCTGCCAGGCTACAAGGCTAAAATTAATATTACCTGACGGTCATTCAGTTCACTTTTCATCTTCTCAAACTGAACAATCTTTTCTTGCCAGTTCATTTTTAGTTTAACTAACTTTTCACTTTTCGTTGTTAGGGACTCTAAAACATACGCCATTGTTTTGCTTTACTTCAATATAATATTCTCGTTACACTTAAATAATTTCAATAATCAGTCCTTAAATATAATTCCAGATTTGGCTTTAATCGTTTTATGACTTATTGGAATCAGCACCTTCTAATTAATCTTGGGAAACAAGATAGGTTATTCATGCCTAACTCTAGCGAAAATTGAACCGAACTTCTAAGTTGGAGACTTATTACAGTACAATTAGGTATGCATTTTTATTTAAAATCAAAAAGATAGAAGCATTCGATATCGTGTATCGTTGGAGAAGAATGTTGCGAGTACATTGTATTGACTGCAAAAATAACCAATAACTCTATTCTCAACCAACCACAACGATTACCACAAGACAACTATCATTTACAAATGGGTGCTTAGCTACTTTGGCCATAGGCTTCCGAATAGTCTCAACGAGGAGTGATGTCAGGTGCAGTCGGTGTCGTTCGCCTACCCGTTGCTCTGACCAATTATGGGTCTCGACATCCACTAGGGATGTCGAGACCCATGGACCCAGGCAGACTGAGAATAGTGGTGTGGAGGTAGCGTCATTAACGAAAAGTGCGAAGAAGACGATGCATTTCTATATATAAACCTTTTTTAGTATTTGTTTATTATATATAACAACGATTCTTGACAATCATGCGTCGCCGGAGTCAAATTTTAAATTTAATCAAAAAGGCTATCAATGATTAATAAAAAAATAAATATATATATAGTATGTAATACCTTCATCATTATAACTATGATTTTCGTTTGAACCGTCCACGTCAAAACTTGCTTCAAAATCGTCGTTCGCTTCGAGTTCTTCACATCTTTTTATCGTCTCCTAAGATGTATTTATAATTAAATCGTTAAATTATATCTATATACATGGTGCAGGAGATTTGTCTGATGTTAAAGTGCGTTGATGGCTGTATCCGTCGGTCGGCTAGGTTCGTCATGTTGGCCGTTGGTCGTTATACATATGTATTCCGATAAAAAGCACTTTTAAAATGCTTCTTAACTCTTTACAAGACTACCAATTGTAAACGGCGAACAAATCACTTTCAAACTAATTCCAATATGTACATATAAATTAAAACTCGAGTAGTCATAGTCATAATAGTCATAATATCTTTATTCATTTAGGTAAACATGTACACTTCTGAACGTCAAGGAAAACAAATTAAATTAATTGTAAATTTACATTTACCACCAGTTCGCAAGTCAAGGGCGTAGAGCGGGTAAGAAGAACTGGCAAGAAACTTTCCGCCACTCTTTTCAATCGCCAAGTTTTTAATACAAATTGTTTGAACTGGAGCAAATCAATCCCAAAAATTAGGATCATTTAGGTATTCGTCACATTTATAAAAGGCTTTATTAATTAATTTACTTTTAACAAGGGCTTTGAATTTATTTAGTGACAGTTCTCTAATTTCGCTTGGGAGTTTGTTGTAAAAACGAATACAATTTCCATATAAGGAGTGGTTTATCTTCTGGAGCCTGGTTGGTCGCACACTCAAATTAGTTCTATTACGCGTATTATACTGGTGAAAGTCACCATTTGTTTTAAAATCGTTTAAGTTTTTTTGTACATACAACAAGGCTTCAAGAATATATTGACCGGATGTCATAATATTTAGTTCCTTAAATCTATTCCGCACCGACTCCCTCGGGGAAACACAACAAATACCCAGTAGATAAATTCGCGATCATATCCGTTAGAAAAATTTATATTTATTCTTACTTGATCCGGTAATATTGTGGATGTTCTGTTTGTATATGGTATTCTTGATTGTATTTTCTGAAAATATATTCATAGATTAACAATCTCTCAGTCCCATAAACCAGCAATACGGTGGAAAAACGAAACGTCTAAATGACGGATTACTATTTTTCATATAGCCGTGAAATTGTATTTACTTGTTTGGGAACTGTAATTATCGGCCTTAAACTTCGGTTAGCCGCTGCGTCTTTCAGCTTGTCATTAGTATTCCTCTTCTGCGATGTTAGTAAAACTTTCTGAAAAGATGTTTCAATTGTCTTCCTATTGTCACAGATGGCTCTAAGGTCGTAACTAATCCTTTAATTATGAATGGCATAAAATATTTAATTAGTATTCGTTAATGGGTATGTTGGTTATGCGTGAAAATTAAAGAGACTAATTATACAATTCGTAACTAATTCATTAAATTCAGTCTAATTAAAAAAACCTTTTGGGAGAGCGCTAATCTTTCCCTTTCAATCCTTTGTGGCCGCAGGGTGGGATCCACTTGGAGTACTTGATCCTCTTTCTTGTTAGCCGACCTTGGCCGAGTCTGTAAATATGTACGAATGTGTACTTTACTTATATATTAAATTATTAGTACAAATTACATAATTTAAATATTACCTCACACGACCTTGGTCTGGTATTTTTAACAGAAAGACGTGGAGGTAGCGCTGGCGAAGGAGCGGATTCTACTTTGGTTTTCTGTTGAAGCCAATATTATTATTTAATGAATATTACAGCATGACAACAAAATGCTTTTCATTTATTTGGTTAACGCTCACATTTTTACAATGCGGATTATTAGAATATACAGAAAAAAACTTAACACTAGAAATGGATAATCATTTTCCAAAGTTAAAAATGTCGCATATTGTGCGGCATGGCAACACTCCACCCTTTATAATTACGTTAATGGTATGTTTATTTTTTAACGAACATGATTATTTTAATCTAACTGAACAAATAGCCTTTCCAACAATTAATTTTTGGAAATCATACATATGAAATTATTCAGCTATGTCTGGAGATAATAATATTATTAATATTCAAAGTTGAGACAGCGCTACGCATGTATGAAGGCTCTATATCAAAAACGTTAAAATATTTTACATACAGGAAGTTTGTTAGTTTGCGTTTAAACTTTCGCATTTCGCATTATAATTTATTATGAAAACACCCTTGAGACTCGTGGTCTTACTACTAGACTCCGTTAATAAAGATATCGTCTACTTATGATCTTAAAGGATAACCATTGTTTCATTGATGTTAACTCGAGGTTTGTAAGGGTAGCGCTGTCTTCCTCTGGGAGCACCCGAAGTAACAACTCTTTGTGGTATTCGAGACTTCTGTTGATTGCCTGATACATCTGAAATTAGAATTTTTATGAAAGGAGCGTATCAGTTGATTGTTGTTACCTGTATGTGATGTTGTTTGAATTGTGTTTGAGTATATTGTCATATTAGACTTGTACCAAAAATGTGTACTAAATTTCGTTATTAAATTTCTCGGGAGGTAGAAGTCATAACGAGATGGGCTTCTTTGTTTTTAATATTTTGTTAATATCATGGTATTTACACACACACACACATACATTTATAATGTAATTTCTATTACACTTTCGATGTTTTGATTGCTTTAGCTATACGCTAAAGTATGCATATGTTGGTGCAACATACAAACAAACACACATTAAACATAATATATGGCAAACCTTTTACGCGGAGATCTCCAGACATAGCTGAATTTTTATCTAAACATAATTTCATAAATATTTCAAAATAACAAAAATTTTTAATATAAGGCTAATATCACAACATTATTTATAAAACTTGTCAAAAAGCAAAGTCAAAGGTCCCAACTTGTCCGACTTTGACCGACCATGTCAAATTATTAAGAAGGTTCTTTATTTTATACTTGCCTTTTATCAAAGAAAAAAATAATATAGGTACATAATTCATATTGAACCATAAGAATATATTATCACATTAAACATTAAACAACGGAAAGTTGCGTACCTGGGCCACATGTTGCGCCACGACCGCTACCACCTCTTTCAACTAATTATATTGGGTAAAATCCAGGGTAAACGGCTTGTTGATAGAAGAAAGAAATCATACCTTCGAAACGTTAGGGACTGGACGGGTATTGCAAATGCGGAAGAGTTGCTGCATCTGGCGCAGGAGACTGACGGCCAACCTCCACTTATGGAGAGGCATTAAAAGAAGAAGAAGAATCACATTTATAATGGGAGCACTGCTAACCAAGTATTAATGCAATCTAATAGCCCGATGAATTAACCTACAAGAAACAAAAAAGTACGAAGATATAAATACAATTTTCTTGATTATTAAAACATAGTTAGAAAACCTTCAAGTTTTGGCTTTCATACCGACGATGTGTCTCTTCTAGACATGCTACAGCTTCTGTACGTGTTAAAATCTCCAAGCACCAGATTGTAGACATAGAACCTGCACGGCCAGACAATGTCAAGTGTAAAGGAAAAAAGTTATCCAATTTGAAATCAGAACAACTATGACATAGACATACTTTCTGTTCACTCTTGTAAATGTTATTATTTCAAAATTCAGTTTATGTGTCTTATGATTTGGCCTATTGCAAATGAATCAAAATGTCAACGACAGTGAAATCACACAAAGATAAACCACGTAAGTTATATCGGGTTCAGGATTTAATATTAGTGATAGCGAATAGTTAAAATGGAAATTTAATTTAATTTGCTTAATTAGATACGGCAGCTCCACGTCTTGCGCCGAGGCCAACGGCCGCCTCGGCAGCTCGTGCAGCGAAAAATGCCACCAACAGGAATCTCACCACACCAACCACACGCCTGTCCCCGGTTAGATCTCCTCCGTCACCAACTTCATCGCGGGTATAAATAAATTTCAACGATGAATTATGTTTGGTTAACTTTTTAACGGTTTTTTACAAGCCGATTAAGCGATTAAGAGCAGGAACTAATCAAAATCACTCATCGTAGATTTGATTTTATCTAACTACGTTATGCTTGAAAATAATATATGTCAATACATATATATTGTTTTCATTATAATGGGTCAACTACAAATGTCAACCATGATACAATAAAAATCATAGTCACCTCTAACTTTCGCCTAATTCGTCCTCGTCGTTTTTATTTAATCAGGGAGCGAAAAATAATTGATTGATTGATCATTTTTGTTCTGCGTTTAGTCTCTTATCCTATATTCACCCTCTTATAATAATAGATAGTTTTCAATTATTGTTCTTGTTAAATTTTCTATATGCTACGATTAAAATAGTTCATATTTATTGGTCGTTAAACTTGCACTTTGATGGTTATTGATATTACTAAATAGGTAAAGGTTGTATTTATCAATCGTTATATAATTTGCAGGTTAGAACTGCTATTCCGAAAAGTGGGAAGACTGACTCAAAGACTGATATTAAGGTAGTTTAAATTGAATTTGTTTGATAAATTAATTTATAGCGCACACAGTGACTGTGTTTCATTTTCGGCGATGCAATATTGTTTTGGATTGGTTTGTAAGTAGGAATTATGTTTATGTTGTATACTTGTCCTAGGTTCCAATAAAAAACAATATTTAATTTAGATGGCGCGCAGTCTCATACTTGCTTCCGACTTATTTATGTAAGGCGTGTATTTTCGCGTTTAATTTAAGTTATTTTGTAGGTGAACAGAAATCGTGAACCAGAGAATCCACCACCAACTATAGTAAGTTAATTTAACATGTTGTACAAATTACATGAATAATATTTTTTTAACTATCTATCTCGAGTACACGATGAGAATACAGAATATCTTTATAGACCTTTGACCTTTATAATTCCGAAAACGAAACTTTTACAGGTACAAGATAGGCACGAAATAGTTTATGAAGTGGCGGAAATAAATGCCGACAAAGAAGAAAACGTTCCTGTTGTGGCGTTTGCAGAAATCCACCAGAATAACATTGAAGGTTAATCTTTGTGCCTTTTTTTGTAAATTAATTTATTAAAGAAGGAATCATATTGGTGAGAAAGTAAAGATTTCTAATCAGAATCATACCTAAAAACGAAACCATATGACGTAGGCTCTTAAATCCTCGTGATGTTCTGTTTAAAAAATATGTAAGGGTAGGATATAAATGTACTTTAACAATACAGAATCACAGCAAAATAAGTTCAGACAGCTAAAGGAAACTTCAGCCACTAACGTCTCCCTGTTATTTAACCCTAGGTTAAAAGAATTTAATATCTTGCCGCAGCTAAATTTACACTTTAAGTCGAAAGGGTAGATTTGTTTCAATACTTTGTGTAAGAGCGGTGCTGAAGTAAAGAAGCTTTGCCAAACTACTAACAACTATTAATCATAGCGAACACTTTATTTATAAATAAGACCGCCTAATGTCTTAAGTCCGTAATGAACCATATATGTGTTTTTTAGAGACGACAGTAGTAGAAGAGACTTACAATAATATGTCACAAGATGATGTTCAGCCGGCGGTCATAATTGGTGAGTAAAACTCGTTCCGCGATTGAACCTAAATCGACTACAGAGGCTATCGTAGAAAAGGCAGTCGTAGAAATAATTGTCAAATGATTACTTTAATATTTACTAACTTTAGTTGAAAATGTTTAAAGTTACGAATAATTATTTATCCTTATTACTCGACAATTGAAATAGTCCTAAATTTATCTTTCTTTATCTTGCAACATTGACAAATTAAACAAAGTACCTACTACAAAGTATTATTTGAACTGATTTGACGTTGATATTATTAAATTATAAAGACAATTGCAGCTGACACAATCGCCATTGCTCCGACATAAATATAATGAATGAAATTACTATTTTGACAATTTGTCAATAGTCTATTGGTAGTAATATTGGCCAATCGAATAAACCACAATTAATGGTTAAAATTAAGTACGTTTGTGCAGGTCACTTAAGTTTATAGGCATGTTTAAGAGAATTCACTTATTTCAGAAACTATAGACCAAACTCAACAGCAAACACCAATTAATAGCCGTCCACAAACGCCCTTAGTAAGCCGTCCGCAAACGCCTAAAGCTCGCCCTGTTACCCCACGCATGTCAAGCAGACCGTCAACTCCATCCCAACAAAGAACGAACACGCCTTGCAGTCGACCCAATACCCCCCAAAAAGCCACCCCTAGACCAAAAACTCCCTTAAAGACTACTCGCCCTGTTACCCCAACGTATGAACCAAGAACATCAAATGACAATGATATTAAAAGCGTGTATGCTGCAAAGCAAAAGCAGTTTCATCGGCTGAAGAAGGAGCTTGATCTAAAGCAGGTGAGGTATACGAGTATAATAAATTCTAACAAGTGTTTTTCAACTACATGTTGGTTTGGAGTCCTGCAATGCATAGATTTTTTTTGTTTTAACTTGAGATATTCAAGAAACGTCAGTCTACCAGTTTATTATTCTTAGATTTAAAAAAGACACTATTATTTCGTTCCCAACTTTTGATTTGTGTCTTTTTAATAATTTATTTATCTTTGTAGCAAGCAGTATTAGAGGTGTTTGAGACTCTACGAAGTTTACACGATCGATTGCTAAGCGAGGGTCACCTGGCTAGTGGGGAAGGTGCACCAGAACTTGTACTATGTAATGTTGCCGACTGGACGGAAGAAGAAATCCATGAACTGTGTAGACAGAGTACAGCAGATGGTGCTGTGGAATTGTTCAACAGTAGCATTCCTATAGGTATGCAGTGTTCCTTCTTCAACAACAAATAAATGACACGTTTTCAATATAATAATTATCAGATACCGATTCAGACTGACATTCGTTACATTTTAAATGACGATCATTTAAAATTCATGAAAGTTATCTTATTTTAACAAATTTGTCCATAAACAAGTCTAAAGGAGCAAATGCATCAGCATTATTATAAGACGCCTAGGTAGTAACCATGATATATTTAATTTATTAACACCGCAAGAAATACGGTAGCATTTTTAGCTACGCGTTATGAAAGGGCGGATATATTTTAAGAACAGTATATACTATTACTTGAGCAGTGTTAGACTAGTAGCTCCAGCGTGCGACTCTCATACCTGAGGTCGAAGGTTCGATCTCCGGCTGTGCACCAATGGCCTTTCTTTTTATGTGCGCATTTAACATTTTTCGAACGGTGAAGGAAAACACCGTGAGGTAACCGACATGTCTTAGACCCAAAAAGTCGACGACGTGTGTCAGGCACTGGAGGCTGATCACCTACTTGCCTTTTAGATTTAAAATTGATCATGAAACAGATTCAGAAATCTGAGGCCAAGGCCTAAAGAGGTTGTAGTGCCACTGATTTTTTTTATACTATTACTATAAATAATTATAATATATACCTACGACATACTACTGCACCGATTTCATAAATTAATTCATCAGAAAAATATTTCGGCGGCATCAGCTAGCTGCCTAAGAACGGCCCGTTTTAGTGTAGGATTTATGTGAAGATTCAATTCTTGAAAACTCTTTTTTACTTAGATGAAAATTTTCTCACCAATGCTGAATGTAAGGCGATGAATATCCCTTCGTGTTTCGCGGAGCTGTGTCTTCAAGCCTTTGCCGCACGCCAAGAGTTAATCGACTGGGTAAAAAAATACATAGAGAAAGAGGTATGTAAGCAATATATAAATTGTTTAATAAAAAAAAATCCAAAGTATTAAGTTGAACGTCTAAGACATATTGAACTATTTAGCATTTTGTAAAACAAAGGCAATTCCACTCTTTATTATGTCTAACTCTGGCTCAGAGATTTTAACTAAAGTTAGTTTAACCCAATGCCCGCCGCATTGGGTTAAATTGTATGCATAATATATTTTTCAGGAGGAGCCAGACAGTGACGCATTAGATCGAATCGATGCCTACAATAAAAGAGGATTGGAAATGTGTGAGGCTCTACGTGATTTGAAATCACGAGCTGATGACGCAGTGGAAACTATAACGTTACTATCAAAGTTAGAAAAATAACACCAATTGCCATGGATTATTTATCTCTTGTAAATTCACACTTAAAAATAAATAATGTATTTTGCAGGCGCGCTTGCTCAGAAAGAGCTACTTTAATATCCGTTGGAGAGTCTTTGATACGGGAAGTAGCACGTTTGCGACAAGACATAGAAACGAGGGTAACTGTTATAAATGAAGTCCGCGAAACTCCCGTTGATGAAGAAACCAAAAAAGTGTTGGCGGTAACTAATATAAAAACCTTATTATATTCGTATTCGTGTAGTTTCAAGCAGCGCTCAGCACTCGAAATCTAGCTGAAGAAGAATCTAAGATAACAAATGTCTGAAAACTAATCGAAAATATATAATATTTACTAATATTTAGAATTAAAAAAATCACAGGATACACGACGAGCATTAGAAGATGAACAAGCAGCGAAAACGGCCATGAAGGACAAACTCGCGGCCAGCGAGGCTCAAGTGAGACAGCAGCGGATGCGCATATCTAAGATGGATAGGCAGCTTCGTGAAGCTGAGGCTAGCATCACCACTCTCACCAGTACCGTGAAAAGTTTGGAGGACCAGGTAATGGACATTGGAACTGGTGAGTGAAAGCATTGAAACCATTATCATGCCAACTATTGTTAATTCAGGGCCGTCAGCGTGAAGTACAACTAGAAGCAAGAGCACGGAAATGGAGGGACTCCGTTAAGACTGGTGAAGTTACGAATACACATTTGGTGCAGCAACGTGATGCCTTGGAAACTGAGTAAGCTTTTTGTTAATTCGTGTAAGTTATACTGTCTAGTCTACAAAGGAGTAGTTAAAATGTTGGTTGGTTGGTTGGTCAATTCAATATTTGTTTACTTAATGATTATTAAGAATGAGTCAAAGAATTGGTTTACAAAAGACCAGTAGGTAATATAACGTGAAAAACGTAATGAACTGCGATTATTACAGAGTTGCCGATTTAAAAGATCAAATAAAGAGTTTGACTGCGCAACATAAATCATCTGTTCAAGACCTTAACAACCAACTGAAAGAACTTAATCTAGCTCTGGAAGCAGAACGTGAAACGACACAACGAGAAGTAGGCTTTAAGAATGCTCTTCAAGAAGAACTCAATGAGAGTCGTAATACTATTGAAGAGCTCCAAGCAAAAATTGAAGAATACGAAAGGAATAAGCCTAACCCTGGTATTATTTTAAAATGTTACTTTACCAAGTTCATTATTGTATTTATTAGTTAATGTTGAAGTGCATGTACAGATAAGTTTAAATATTATGGGAAGAAAGTAAAATTTCAGTAAATTAATATGTCACATATGCGTCGTGTTTCGTCGGGATTTAAGGGCAGATTCCTACGCGTTAAATAAAGTTATATGATATAAAATATATGATACAAATTACTTAAAGGTAAAAAAATGCAGCCTAAAAATATATATTTAAACCAGCCTATTTTGAAATATGATTAGATCTTCCAACGGAGAGGGAAATGGATTTGTGGGCTGAGCTTCAAGCTACGAAAGATACTTTGCGCATGACTGAAGACGAAGTGATTGCATGTAAACGGGAAAAAGTTCGCTTCCTGGAGACTATGACCAAAATAGCAGTAATTATTTAATTACTATTTTACGCTTATTTCTAACGAACTTTTAATATCCTTTTTTTTACTTTGAACAGAGTAAGAGGATATCATAAACTCTTACTAACAGCGTGTTCATAATGTTCTTAAACTATAAAATTTGTTTCTCAAATTATAGCAGGCGACTATCAAATGAATTTTTGTTTTCTTTGTTGTAGAGTTTCGTACCAGATTCGTTTTACTGTTTAACTAAAAGGTGATGATATTGTTCCATAAATTTTAGTATATTAACACATGAATTCAATGCATTGTAATGTATAATAGGACACAGAAAACGAAATGGCCTTGCAGCAAAAGTTGGCAGCCGAATTGTTGAGTAAAGAGGAGATAATTGGTAAAATGCAAATCCAGCTTCGTGATTTAACGAAGAATATTAAGCTTCAGTAAGTGTAACTTGTTTTATTTCTTTACACTCAATACTTAAATTCATTAATATTTTTATCCTTGCCAGTCGTGTGCTGGCCGTGAAGTAGTAGTAGTGATTTAGCCGGGCTTGAATCTGAGATTCAGATTAGCCGTATTAGAACTTTAATACTGAGTTGAATTTGAAATTTTATGCTTGACTTATCGTATCGCTTATCGAAAAGTAAATATTTTAACATTCTAAATTATTTTTGATCTTATTAAAAATATACAAATTAGATGTTTCTAAAAGATGTTATCCATTGTATACCAACATGGTTACCCCAGTTTTTATAATAACAAATCAATGTGCAGCCGCTATCGTAGGTCCTGAAGCTAAATTGCAAAATTTCTATTGCAGTGAGCAGAAAGTTGTGCAATACGAAAAATACGTCCACGATTTACAAGCTCACAATCGTGCCTTAATAAATAGCCAAGATACATCAGGTGGTATTTGTTATCCGGAGCTTCAACAGGAGGTAATTGTTGGAGGAAGTTACTGAATTGTTCCCCACTTATCCACAATTAAAGGATAGTTGATCTTTAAATTGTTATGTCAATATAATTGTCATATTCAGAAAGATGATTTTTTAGGTAGCTAAACTATATGCCAATAATACTCAGTATAATATAGATGTAATATTCATTATCCCAATTTGTAGTGATAGTATAAGGTTTAGGAATACTAGTGGAAGAATATACGTAGTTTTTCAGATATATGTACAATGTATAATTTTTCTTATATCTGTCTTGGTATATATATTGTATCCATTGATATACAAAAAACCCAAGATGCACAGTCTCGAATAAAAGTAACGCTCGAAAGTGTCCCAACATAATATATTATTGCAAAATCAACCTTACGCGAATTGTTTAAAGTTGTTATTACAACGCAGTGTACTTAAAGCAATAAAATTTGACAACCGACCGTGGTCGGTAGGACAAGGTATTGAGTGGAGTCGAACATGACTTTTTTTTTCATTATACATTACTATTTAGTATTTTAAGAGTTTGTTAGATTGTGTTTTAAACACATAAATAAACTTTTATATTTTGTGCATAAATATGTTTTTGGGTAGCCTATGGGTATATCAAAAAAACAAATAATAACTGTTAAAATTGTTTATTCAAATATTTGGTTCAAAACGATTTAAACCTTTTCGTTAAAACATTTAACGCATTCTTTAGTGAAATAGTCTTTTTAACAAGCCTAGAATTCTTTTTCCTTAAGTTTTTAATGAATATTTCTTTGCTAATTAACCATTAACCTTTTGCGACATTTGTGAAGTTCGCTTTTTATACGAACTTTTCGAGGTGTATCCAAAACTGACCCCGTGCTTAGAGAAGTGGTAGGAGATTTGAATTTCTTTTCAATTTCTAAATTAAACATTGAACTCGTAGGACACACTTCAGTATCACCGCCATCATCCGGTATTTCAATCTGTAAGCAATATCAAAATATTTACGAACATTAAAAAAATGTTAAATTGGCTACCTCCTGACCACTTTATTAGCGTAAATATATTTGTCAAAAACTACACACAAAAAAGTTCAATAGTACATAAATTTATTTATAAAAAAAACAAAAATAAAAATAATCGACTCCACTTATTAGAACAGGGTCATTTTTATAATGTGACTAAAATAAAAAGAAGAATAATGCGTTGTTCCAACACTGAACAAGCAGCCATTGAAGTTGGCCGTATAGAGTTTATGCGTGGAATGATGTTTTTAGAATAAATAAATAAAAATCACATATTGCTTGTTATAATCAGTCATAAAACAACAAAAACTAAACATTACTTACCGAAAATACGATATCCTATCCTTTTTAAGCCTTCTTGACGTAATATTTTTACAATAATTTCTCAGAGAACACTTTCACATTTTTAACGTCTGCTCCCAGACGCGAGCGACGCGAGACTATTTGAAATGAGCGCACAATTTAGAATGTTGCGCTCATTTTTTGAGGACGTTTTTTAGACGTTGAGTGTGCATCTTGGGTTTTTGTATATCAATGATTGTATCTAATCGTAAATACATTTCGATTTATAGACTATGGCCTTAAAAATGAGTCTTCTGGAGGCTGTGCATCGCAACGAAGAACTTTCAGAAATGTTAGCGCAAAAGGAACAACAACTTGAACAGCAAGATAAAACAGCACGTACACAGGCAAGATTCCTCAAGGTCACTTTTTGAAACAATCTTATAAGAAGTGCTTTTTGTAGACTATAAAACACATTTTAGTGATGGATGTTCATGTTTCACCAATATTGTTTATAGATAACTAAAAAGTTAGAAAAATGACATTTAACTAATAGAAAGAGGATAAAAAATTAGATACAAGTAATATGTAATAATAAGCCTCTATGGTCAATGGACATTTTAACGTTTAAACTTAAACATAATTCTCTGTAAATTTATAAATTATAATAAGCTGTGGTACAGATCCGTGAAGAATTGATTAACGTGCTCAAGAATAAAGAAATGGAGCAAACCCGCGAGCTGTCTGCATTGCAACAAGATTTAGATCACCGAATGAAAATTGTAGATGGAGTGAGACGCGTTTTTTTATTATTGTTTGTAGCGAAATAATTTTATCATATATTTGTCTTTATTTAAATAATAGTGGGCACTAAGCCCAGAAGGAGTTTAGTTTTGTCTTGTCACTGTACATTTGTTGCATCTATCCATTTTAAGTAATACTATTTTACATACACTCGATAATTGCAGCTGAGTTTCATTATCGGACGTCAAGGCAGAATACAAAATACCATCCGTATCGTCTCGAGGCTTTCGCACTTGCAAGCCTTCTGGCAATGTGAGTGTCCATGGGGGGCGGTATCACTTAACATCAGATGAGCCTGATGCCCATTTGCCCTCTGCCCTATAACATAAAAAAAACTTTCTCACTAATGAAAATTCGTACGTAAAGTAAGTGTCCGAATCTTTAGATGTATCTTGCAAAATAGGTAAACAAGCAAATCGCAGCCAAAGCCGATGAGATTCAAGAGTTGTTTGCAACATTAGAAACGAAGCAGCAACAGATCCATCGGCTAGAAAAGATTGTACTCGCTTTGGAAGATCAGCAGCGGCGGGCGCAAGTGCAGAGAACGCGTCACGAAACGAAAATTGCTGCTCTAGAACATGAACTCGCAGCTGGCGGAAATCGGAAAGACAGGTAACAATTCTGTTTCGAAGTTCTTGCCTTAGTTTTATCTGCGTGTAGTAAAACGCAAAAGCTAGAACATATAAATTGTATATGCGTTCAATAGATACAAACTACAAAAAAGAATATCTAAATGTAATTATCAACTAGAAGACTATTAAATTATTTAATATCGATTTTTTCTATTGTTTCAGGAAATTCATCTTCTTTTGAGAAGCAGAACAATAATTTTTGATATTAAAGCAATAAAATTACTGTTTCCTTGTACCTGTACTGTTTGTGTAATTGTTATGAAATTGTGTTGCGTAATAAAGTATCGAACAATTTTACAAAATTTCAAAGAAAAATTTCAATTCAGAAATGTAAGGTAATCCACCTTTGCCAATACTTTGCTTTAAAAATACAAAAACACAAATGCAAAGTCGACGTTTTTTATAGCAAACTTCGAAACAGTGAAATTGGCGAAATTATACGTAGCGTCCCTTGTACACTGAATATTTGGATATATTTTGGTAAATAAAAATTATTTTGTCGCAGCCATTGATATACAAAAAACCCAAGATGCACAGTCTCGAATAAAAGTAACGCTTGAAAGTGTCCCGAAACACTATTTCTGTCTCTTTCTATAAGTTACAGGCATACATTATTGCAAAATCAACCTTACGCGAATTGTTTAAAGTTGTTATTACAACGCAGTGTACTTAAAGCAATAAAATTTGACGACCGACCGTGGTCGGTAGGACAAGGTATTGAGTGGAGTCGAACATGACTTTTTTTTCATTATACATTACTCTTTAGTATTTTTACGTTGTTTGTAGTTGTAGTTTGTTAGATTGTGTTTTAACACATAAATATACTTTTATTTGTGCATAAATATGTTTTTGGGTAGCCTATGGGTATACCAAAAAAACAATTAATAACTGTTAAAATTGTTTATTCAAATATTTGGTTCAAAACGATTTAAATCTTTTCGTTAAAACATTTAACGCATTCTTTAGTGAAATAGTCTTTTTAAAAAGTTTCGAATTCTTTTTCCTTATGGTAGGGGAGCCCACGATGCTAAATGGGGATTTACTCGAGCGTCGTGGAGACCTATTGGGTTGCAAAGCTTAGATGATAAGAAGAAAAAAATTTTATATGATATATATACCTTTTCATCGGTGGGGAAAGCGGCTATAGATGTTTAAATATGTAAAAAAAAACTGTTGCATGGACATACTCGAGCGCGTCAGATATTGATAGCATCAATGTCCTACGTATTTTTAATAATGTACGTATGGTAATCTGATCATTTGCATGATGGGGGTGGTTGTACGTAAGGGTTAAAAATGAAAAAAAAAAAAAAAATTAATCGAGCGCGTTAGGTTTTCTAAGGGGGTGTTAAGTGCACCAAAAAAAAAGCTCTCATTCAATAATCTGATGATTTCGATCAGACGCAAACTCGCAGCCATTATTATAATGTGCAAAAAAAATTCGCCATTTTGAAATACTCGAGCGCGTCAGATTAAGATATATATGGTTCAGATTTATATTCTAAACGTACTGTCTCATAATCTGACGATTATCTAGAGGGATTTGCCTGATCTGACAAAAAAAATATTAGAAAAACGGTTCACCCTAAAGGCCATCCCTGCAATTCCATTCCTGGGCGCTTAAAATTGTACTTATAAGCTCGCTGAGTTCAAAGAAATAATATTTCTATGCGTTTGAGTTCTCCCAGCTCGAAAGTCTGATAGAAGTTTCATAGAACACTATTTTTGAAATTTTCAAACCCCAATAACTTTTGAATGGATCAAGCAATTTTCCCGCGGTTGACGGTGATCGACGCATTTTTTAAGCTCTAATTATTTAATTCATAATCAAGAACGATAATCCTATATGAAATGTCGAAGTTATGTGATAGAAACACTTTTTTCGGTTTTCTTTCGTTCACGATATCTCTCGAACGAATCAACCGATTTTGACCAGTTTGGTGGCGATCGACGTCGTTTTTCAAGCTTAAAGGTGGATTAGTTAGATTTTTTGAAGTTGATGGATAAAGCCGTTTAAAAGTTATTGCAAAAAAACACTTTCAAAAAAATAAATTGTAATTTTTTTAGATTTTTCAAAATTTCTCAAAATCTATCGGTCCGAATCGGTTCAAATTCACTTGAAATCTAATTTTGAGGGAAACGCGGAGAAGGAAATGTAGGCATCACGCAGCTGCACGCGTTTATCGCACGAACTTTATCGACGAAATTTTGTTATTTCGGCTTGCGGAAATCGTCAGATTATATATTTTTCAATATTCTTGAATTATTTCATTCAAAATAAAAAATAAATTAGCTACGCTCGAGAATGTCAAGATGACGTTTTTTTTTACAACTTTGCTGCCCTCCCCTCTCTTTACGTCACTCTCAAATTGTCAGATTAGTGGAATATACACTTTTTAGGATGTGATTAACTCACACTACCTTAATCTGACGCGCTCGAGAATGTCTGATGATCAATTTTTTTTTACTAATCTGATCCTGTATCCTTCACGGGCGGCCTTATATATGAGCCTCATATTTGGTGGAGGTACTTAACCGGGTACAAGGTATCCCCCTGTATATTAATCTGCCGCGCTTGAGTAAATCCCGAAATCCCCTCTTGGGCTCCCCTACTATTAAGTTTTTAATGACTTTTTCCTTGCTAATTAACCTTTTGCGGCATTTGTGAAGTTCGCTTTTTATACGATCTTTTCGAGGTGTATCGAAAACTGACCCCGTGCGTAGAGAAGTGGTAGGAGATTTGAATTTCTTTTCAATTTCTAAATTAAATATTGAACTCGTAGGACACACTTCAGTATCACCGCCATCATCCGGTATTTCAATCTGTAAGCAATATCAAAATATTTGCGAACATTAAAAAAATGTTAAATTGGCTACCTCCTGATCTACACTTTATTAGCGTAATTATATTTGTCAAAAACTACAAAAAAGCTTAACAAAACTTAAAAAAAGTTTTGTTATTATTGTGTTATATCGTGTGTGACCATGTGCTGGATCGTTAGATATTGTCATAACATTTATAATAATAATAATTTTCATCAAAATGGCTTATTAAAAATTGAAATTTTGAAATTAAAGACGTGTAGACAGGACAACGTCTGTCGGATCCGCTAGTTTATTTATAATAAAAAACACAAATAAAAATAATCGACTCCACTTATTATCTTAATATATATATTTCTTGAGTGCGTGTGTATGTGACTGAACTCCTCCTAAACGACTGGACCGATTTAGACGAAATTGTTTGTGTGTGTTCAAGGGGATCTGGGAATGGTTTAGATTCACAATTTTGTCCGCTGGACAATGTTTTTTTAATTTTCAATTTATTAGTTGTTGTTGATTTTGGAATGTTTTACATTGGATCCGACAGACGGCGCTACCATCGCAGTGTCAAAATTTTAAATAATAATCGATATTTAATTTTAGTCTGTCCCGAAATTTAAAAAAAGTTTTGTTATCATTGTGTTATATCGTCTGTGACCATGTGCTGGATCGTTAGATATTGTCATAACATTTGAATAATAATTTTCATCAAAATGGCTTATTAAAAATTGAAATTTTGAAATTAAAGACGTGTAGACAGGACAACGTCTGTCGGATCCGCTAGTTTATTCATAATAAAAAACACAAATAAAAATAATCGACTCCACTTATTAGAACAGGGTAATTTTTATAATGCGACTAAAATAAAAAGAAGACTGTAATGCGTTGTTCTGACACTGAACCAGCAGCCATTGAAGTTGGCCGTATATAACTTTGTGCGTTGAATGAAGTTTTTAGAAAAATAAATAAATTCACACATTGCTTGTTATAATCAGTCATAAAAACAACAAAAACTAATCAATAAAGTTTTTTTACTTACCGAAAATACGATATCCCATCCTTTTTAGCCTTCTTGACGTAATATTTTTACAATTTCTTACAGAACACTTTGACATTTTTGACGACTGCTCCCAGACGCGAGCGACGCGAGACTATTTGAAATGAGCGCACAATTTAGAATGTTGCGCTCATTTTTTGAGGACGTTTTTTAGACGTTGAGTGTGCATCTTGGGTTTTTGTATATCAATGGTCGCAGCAGAAAAATTAATGCTAAGAATTAGAGAAATGCTTAATACATTTAATAGATTTTTAAGTAATAAACTATTATATTTTTAGCGCATGACCGTCGCTATCTAATTATCTATGGCCGACGTCGGTCATCGTGGCAACTGTGAGCTCTCGTAACGCCGTGACAGTATACCAAAACTCACAATCAAAAAACCTTTCAACTCTGTTTTCAAGTGACAAGTGTTGACTGTTGACTGAAGAGTTCTTACTGGACCAAATGGTAGTCTTATGAGTGCTACTTTGGAATTAATGATTTGTTGAAAGTATTATTTCTCATAAAAATCTAGTCTTTCTATCGTATATATACCACAAATAAAACATGTCGGAAAGAAAAGTATTGAATGTAAGTATTTCGGTAGGAATACAGTTTGGTTTGGTAGTATGTAAACATTAAAATGCATTCTTATATTTGTTTTGCTATTTTCAGAAATACTATCCTCCTGATTTCGATCCGTCGAAGATTCCTCGCATGAAATTGGCCAAAAATCGCCAATATACAGTCCGTCTTATGGCCCCATTCAACATGCGATGTGCCACTTGTGGGGAGTACATATATAAAGGAAAAAAATTCAACGCTCGTAAGGAGGATGTTGAAAATGAAGATTACTTGGGTATACGAATATATAGGTTTTATATTAAGGTAAGTTGTTGAGGAGTACTTGAAATGATGTAAACTTCTATATACATTCATTACTATAGTTATTATTTAATGTGTAGTATTGGCATACATTTTCCTAATTATATTATTCAAGACAACACATTAATAATGATAAAAGTGAACATTAATAATAATTTTCACTATGGTATTCCAGTGCACAAGGTGTCTTCAAGAGATTTCATTTAAAACTGACCCTAAGAATACAGATTATGAAATAGAAGCTGGTGCTACTAGAAATTTCATGGCTCTGAAATTAGCGGAAGAGCAAGCTAAGCGAGAGGAAGAAGAACAGAAGGAGGAGGAAGCTAATAATCCTATGAAACTTTTAGGTAGTCTTTTTGCTTAATACTTGAGTAATGATGTCTCATATTAGATATTATAAAAACCTCATTTTAGCAAATATTAGTTATATGTGTTTCATTTAACTAATATTTGCTAAAATGAGAGAGTGTATAATAATGAGATACCGTTATAGTTAATTCCAATAATAAAAGATAATGACAATGATTGGATTTAGAAGAATCTTCTTACATTATTTTAATATATAGTCTTATTAATATTCATTGATAATATGCTATTTGATAAATTATACACTTCATGATATAATTAATAATTTCTCCTAAAATTGGATAATACCTGTTTTTCTACATTCTTTGCCCTTTGTTTTAATTTCACATTAGCTTCTTCTAGTTTTGTAATAACATAACGGATTTTGATTTATTGTTAGTTTGTTGTAGCTGGAAGTCTATTGAAATTTCGAAGTAACAAATTTTTTTTTATAAGTCTGTGTAATAATTGCATTTTGCTTATTATCTTATTGGCTTTTGCAGAATACAGAACTGAGCAATCGAGACAAGAAATTGAGTTGTTGGAGAGCCTAGAAGAATTAAAAGAGTTGAATCGGCGACAGAGGACTGTTGATTATGAAGGAATGTTGAAACAATATCAGCCAGAGACTACGGAACAGAGAAAAGCTAGAGAGGAACAGGAAGACAATGATTTTATAAAGTAAATATAAATTTAAAGCATACATAGATCATTTAATAAAAATAATTTAATTTAGAAGTTCTATACATTCTGTACAAACACTGACTCTGACAAAAAATATACAGCATTGATATATGTGGTAACATATGTCTTTGATCAATATCAAAGCCTGATTAGTCCTCATTCACCTCAAGATGACTGACACGAATTAGATATAAAACAATGCATAGTTTTGCCAACAGATGGCACCACATGCTGTTTTCGATTGTTAAATTAATTTATTGTTTTACGTTAACTTTTCCGATATTTTATTACTTAATCTGCTATTCGGAGCGGAGAAGAATCCACCAAAAAAGAGAGATAACTTTGGTTCAGCCGATCTTGAGTTATAACTGTTATAACTAACACAACTTTGTTTTATAAAATTAGATAACTAGCTATTTGTGTATGAAAAGAGTGAGTGTGAGTGCACTGGGTGCACAGAATCAAAATCATAATCAATTATTAGTACATCATATAGGTACACTAATGTACACTTATGAATGGTAAAAGAAGATATACATATTAAATAGAAGCATTTGCATTTTAGATTTACAATCCTTTCTGACATACAGAGAAACAAATGATACAGAATTTTACAACATTGTTTGCATTTGTTATAATAAATTTGAGTTTGATTTCTGGTAATGAGTCTAAAAGCTAGCCACCAATTTTTGCATGTCACATAGCTTGGCTACATCTTCTATATTTTTTTTTTCTCCCCAAGATATTTCTTGGCGAAATAATTCAAGACAAGTTGTATTAAAATACCACAGTAAATGAATTAATATTAGTAATGCAAATTTACATTTGCTTTACCAAGAACATTGAATTAGAAAATTCATTTAAAATCAATCCTTCATTTATCAACATGGACTTTATCATACTTTGACTATAACAATACTATAGAATATAGATTAAACAAATGATTAGGGACATCTACTAAAAATTTCTAATTACTAAGTTTTAAACTCTTGATATACTGTTTATTATGATTAGTTGAGTACACCCACTTCATTATTGTTATTAAATGTGAAGGAGAATTTTAGATGTTATGTGATTTACTTATTTCAATGTGTTTAGAAGTCCCTATTTATGTTAATAATAATGTATAATCTAGCATATTTCTTTATCGATATTAATGTAAGGTTTTCGTCTGTGTTTATTGGAATATTTGTTATCTTTTTAATTTTATTTACACGAAATCGCTGTACTAAGCATAAGACCTTAAATTGTTCAAATAGATTGACTTCCCGGAAAATTACGTTTATGTTACAGATCCGTCAAATTCACCAACACAAAACCGAAACTAGTTGCAGAAGAAATAATCGAAGACGTGGAAGAACCGGCAGCAAAACATATAAAGATGGAAGACCCGTTGCCAAAGCCTCAAGCAAAAACAGAATCTTGGAACAGGAGTATAGGAGTTATTTCAAAGAAAAATCCCTTAGCAAATCTCGTGAGAAGTAAGAAGGCAGATGCGAGAGAAGCAAATGCCACGGCTTCGAGCAGTGAAAAGGCGCCACAGAGTAAACCTTCCGGTCTGTCCTTGTTGGCTGATTACTCTGGGAGTGATAGCGATACATAGTCACGTTTTACGAACAATTAATACAACACAAACAATGTGTGTCTGTGTGTTCTTTTGAACACATGGGGCTAATCGGCTACTCGCTGCTCTGCTGAGGTGAAACGATTGGTGTCTTTCAAGCCCAAGCTCGTCCTGTCTTGACAGCCGTGTATTAAAGCATTTGATTTGTACAATAAATAATTTATTAAGTATCTTTGATTTATTCCTGAATGCCAATAACCTAAAAAACCAATGTTGTTATAAAAATGATGTTTTATTTTGTCCGTTAAATTCGAATCCCAGCAAAAAGAAATGCACCCAGAAATAGAGCGCGAAAGAGATGAAACGATGGCATTTTACGTTTTATTGTGATTGGTCCAACGTACTCGACAGACTCGGCGTCATTCCGTTTTAACAACCACAGTAAACTAAACGTACGTACCACCGTTTCGTTCTATTTCTTATCGACGCGACATTTAGAAACAAAGCTGTTCATTTCACCCTCTCCTGGGCAGTAATACCATGGAGTATCACTAGTAAAGTTAATTAATAGATAGTTTATCTTGTTGTAATACTTATTTATTAAAAGATTAGGCTCGGGACAGATACGTAGGTTAGTTTTTTTCTATCATTTGTCACCCTTGGTCAAGAGTAGGTAATAGGTTTATTGAACAATATAACTAAAACTTGACTACTGACCATTTCTGCTGTAAAGCATTCGAAACGTGAAGTTATGTTAATAATGTAATATTTATTAGTATATATACTGGCGTACATTGACTTCCACAATACGTACCTCGAGGCACTAATATTAGTTATTAAAATTTGGTTAAATACAATGTCCACAAGTAAAACAAATTTAACAATTTTTATCGAATAATTATCTAAGTAAAGTTTTGTTCATAAAACCACTATTAATTAATTCCTATATTAAGTTTTCCACTAGGAACACAATTCTCATAATGATAATAAAAAAGGGCGTTACGAATTGAAGTAGGAAGACAGTTTTGATTAAAGGGATTTACCTGAAATAAATGAAACTAGATCTAAAAACGAGCAGCAAATTAGGGGATTGTAATCGGCTTACGCAGTCAGCTCCAAATCTATTGTGCCTTTTATTTGCGGGTTTGCCTTTGTCACGCTGTCAAGTAAAGATTATTGCTTACTAATCGAGGGATTATCTGCCGATTATATAAAATTACTGAAATTGACACATTAAAAGGAAAGGTAGATCACACTTATAACTAGGTACATTTTGTTTTTCATGCTATATGAGTTCTAGTTATTAAATATAACAAAATTCTTAATACAATTTTTATTTTTATTAATCGATAATCGAACTCTTTGCCAATCTTCCGTCCTTCTCTTTAAGTTACCATTTATGTGGGGTTATTAAAGTTAATTTGTAATGTAATTATTACAAGTACCTATAGAATTCGTCACACGATCCTCCAATGCAACGATTAACAACATTCCTTATGAAATTTAAATGAATATAATTATTCCATCTCATACTTGTAGTGGTCCGTGAAGGAGCCTAGCTTTATTTTTAACATTCTTGCCCATCTTTCTATTTACAGAAACTTAGTAAAATAATTTTTTAGCAAGCGGCTCTAAATGTTCTTAATTGCTATGTCCGAAACCACACCCAAATGTTTAACATGGTTAACAAATTGTTGCCGAGTTTAGAGAGGCGTTACCTGCGGATTCCTGCAAATCGGGATTTAAACAAAAAGCTCACGGTTCGGAGATAAGTACGAGTGGTATCCCGATTTTTTCATCAACATAAATATTGCTTTTTTTAAATGTAACGGCTTCGAGTCGACACGTCGGTGTTCGTTTCTCAGAAGCAGAGTTGTCGCGGCGCCGGGCCGTTGTTCATCTAATAAATAAACGCTGCTTGGGAAATATTATGTTACGTCTCGGGATCTTTTTTGGAAGTGCGTGCGGCCTTCGGTCGCTTTGGCCACTCGAGCCTGGGTAATGAACCATTTACCGATGGGACCTTGGAAACGGGATAGCTCTCTTTTAGTTAATTGGAAATTCTCGAAATATGAAATTGCAATGGCTCGTAAAAGTTGTTTCTCTACAACAAACATGTTACTGCCCTACTTGCGGGTTAGATTGATAAAGAGTTAACTGCGTACGTTACTGTTATGAAACAATCGGTTAATGTGCGCGCGTGACGTAAATGTATGTTTTGCATTTCAAGCAATATTTTACTCTGGTTTAGCGGTGATAAGGCCGGATGCCTGTTTTATCCCACATGATTGATTAAAAAGCCGCAATGTATTCATGCCTCTATAAATAAAGTTGTTAATGAAAGGCGGCCGCTAGTAATTGGACCTTCAAATTCCTTGAGGCACACGCACACACAGATATTAATCCTCTTGTTTGAGGGATCCTCGTAAACCCGTGTCATTCATATATTGGAGATGATTTTATGTCATTCTTTTGAAAGTGTAAAATAATTAGAATGATTCGATACTTTGTAGGCATGTTTAATAGTTAACTTTAGAGCGTATAAAGTTTTTATGTTCTGAATATACCTGTTAATACTATCCTTTTTTATAAATGTTAATGCTACAATTAAAAGCGATCAATCGAGCGTCAAGACAAAGAAATCGTCGTTTTAATCATTTTTGCTAAAGTTTGAATATGATAAACTTTCAATATTTTTTAAATTTTTATTCAAACGAATAATATAGAGAATTTCTTCATCTTAGGGAGTTAAAGAAATCGTAAAGTTTAAGATCTTGTCCCACAATTTATGACGTAATAGTTTTTTATTCGTAGTTCTTAATTCACGAGAGATATATAGAAATGCAGGAATCCTCTCATCTCGCCCATTACGGTTATGACAGGCCATCTACATTCCTGAGCAACAATGGACGACCTGCGATTAAAAATAACACCTTCGTAGAACGTATACATATACAGTTTACTTCACATGGACCCTGGACCCGTAACGTTTCCGCTGGGTTACCATGAAACCTTTTTTCCGAAGCCTTCGAAAAAACTTGGCGTCCCATTAACAATAAGATCAAAACTAGCCGCGGCACAACGGCCGGCGAGCGCCAGCCTCCGACCGAACGAACACTTCCAGGAATAGCGCCTTAAAAAAAGATCCGACTCATTCTGGGCGTGTGAGTTGGCGAAGTTGCATTCCTCCTTGAGCCATCTAGCTGCCACCCTTCCCCCTTATCTATGTACACTTTAAACAATATTTAAATTCCAGTCGTAAAACAATAAATTCTTTATAGCGATTCGGATGCAGGACAATGGATTTAGTGTAGCGTATGAGGAATTCGACGATAAACATCCTTCGTATAGATAGAAAGCATCTATTAGGTATTGTACAGTGTCGAATCAACGATACATTTGATTGTGTAATGTGAGACAGGACGATTTCAATTGCTGCAAAAAATTGCGTTGGACTGCGTGCGTCTATTATGCAATGCGGTCATTGTAATGGCGGACAAAAAGCAACAATAATACAAAAGTAATAAGACGATTTTGAACATCCATTAGTGGGTACCCCCGCGATGCTCCCACGCTCGATTGTCCTTCAGGGTGCGTTATACTGTCAATAACGTAATGTACGTCATGTGTTGGCTGTGAAAGTAAATCACCAACACCTGTTTGACACCATAATATTTGTTCAAAGCGTACTCGATAAGGCTGTGTTTATTCTAAATACTTTTAACTTATGAGTGCTCTATTTACGTTTATTTTTTGGAGATGACTGTTTCATATTATCAAACTTGAAGGAATCTTTTATTATGTAAAAAATAATTGATTCGTAATGTTACCTTTGGACTGATAATAATACCTTTGGAATGATCATAATGTACTTAATATATTAAATACATATTTCTGTATGTATCTCCTGCAAGTCTCGTGTGATTTCGTTTTCATTTATACTTGAGCTCAACCTTTCAGACAATTTTATAACTATAATTGTTATAAAATGTAAATAAGTTTGTGTTATGTATTAAACTGCTCAAAGAACTGATCTAGTAAGTTGATATAATTTTAATCCATTCATTCAATCATCATTCGCACTCAATTATATAATAAACAATAAAACCCTAAAAAGTTTTTTTTCGATGCTTAGAATTAATACCTGTACCAAGTAAATCACAATTAGGTATCTAAATAGTCATCTATCTATTACAGCATAAATAATTGAACCGCCTTAATGTTTCTTGCATTTAACCTGTCACACCCTGGTGCACAGAACAGTATATTTGTAATGAGGATCTTGAGGATGAATTGTTTTTAAACAGTTTGAACAATTACATTTGCATAATAAACTCGATTTATATAATCAAATTCCATTTCGAAAAAGATAGCATTATTCAAATAATTATAATAAATTTAGACAGACAAAGTCGGGAATATCATAAATCAGTGTATGTACCTAGTTGTCGACTTAACTAGTATTGATTACAGATTCACTTCGTCATCCCACCCCCCGCTAATATTTATCGACAACAAATTCCTTTTGTGTGGAATTTGGAAACGTCAGTTTCCTTTATATTAATGATCTCGCTCTTAGATCTTGCCTATGTATTTACGAAGCTTAATACTCAGCAATAACGACTTTCCTGAGAGACACCTATGGTATTTCCAAACATTTTATATAATAATCGCATTCAAGAACCTTATTTATTTCACGAGCATTGAACAATAAGCGATTTCGCTGTTAGCATTGGCAACACAGCTTGAGCCAAGAAGAAAAATAGACATTGCACTTTTTATGTATAAAGTTACCTCCCTACGAGTTAAGACATATTTAAAAGCTAACAATAATAGACTGTTGTTAACAATCCTTTTAACTTAGCCATAAGTAGGCAAAATGTATTTTAAAGTTATGTGAGTGTATCAATATATTTTTAAAAGAAGAGGTTTTTTTTTATTTGCGGTATCTTACATTTAAATGAAATTGTATCCCGTAATTTCTCGATGGTGTTTGACTATGTTTTCATGATGGTACGCCGCGCCGTTGCTTTGTTTCAAATTTAAGTCCTTTATTTAATGAGTTAGCTTGTAAAAGTTTCATGATCATTGTCACGGGCTGGCACGAATTGAGTCACAACAACATTACATTTGATACAGTACCAGGCCATAGTTTATGTTTTATGATTTTCATACCGAATAGGAGTCTGAGTTTTTTATGGATTTTATGTTGCAGATGTCGGTAGGCGGTGTTTATCGCATAGACAAATAATTTTACTTGTTGCAAATTCACTAAGTTTTTAGAGAACTTACTAATATGATGTTCGCCAGATCTATCTGGGACTAATCTACGTAAGGTTTCTTTTTCTGATAGTTTTTGTTCATCAGTTTTTGACACTGCCGATTGCCACGGGAAAACTTACTTTTTACCTTACTTTAGTTTTGTATATCAAAACTAAGTGTAGCACTTATAATTCTATATATACATGTAAATTTTATTTATTACCTTATGTAAATATGTTTTGTTTTTTTTGCGTGGTTATGGATGGTAGATTATTTGTGGTGGTACTTACTTGTGGTGGCTAAATATTGTTATCTTATCTGTATAATCTCTCACATTGTTTCTATATTAATTGTTCTCTTAACCCTCTAATCAATTGTAATCAGTAGTAAATTCATTATACAGTATCTATATGCAAATGGAACAAATATCATTATTTCCATGCAAAAATCAGTCCAAGTTTCTTGTCCTTCTGTTTTTTTTTAAATTTAATCAGGCAGGAGTTACACCTGATAACTATTGTGATGTTTCTCATATCTATAGTTCTTCAGATAGCTGTCAATCTTCGGTGTGAATGTTGATTCTACTGTGATCTTCAATAAGAATGCTTATCGAAAATCACTGACCTATGTAAGTGATAAGTCCATGGGAAATGCAACACCATGGGAATTACTGATGCACACAAGATATGGATACGTTAATAACGGCACAACATCACCTGTCTTTGATTATTCTATTCCGCGACTCAACCATGCAGCATATAATATAGTGCGCGAGTATTTTAGCAGTTACAGAAGTCCACGCCTGTTTCCATACCTCTTGTATTCGATGGGATGCACGTGTTGTTCACGAATTTCGTGAATTCAATATTTCTTCTACAAAGAGAGAAATTTAATTTTTGACTCTTATTGTCAGTCAAACTGACTGAATATTATAGGCTGACAGGGAATTAAGAGACATTAATTATTTTAAAAGGCTTTTTGATAAAAGCTAATCATTTCTTTTTCCATTTCATGAGTAGGTAAAACCTAAAAATAAGAAAAGTATACAGAAGTTAACAATACCTATTTTCAAGTTAACGACCTTTTATGTACGTTTACTTGACCGTAACATATTTTAATATAATTTCCGCCTAGATATAATATAACAAGTGCGTTTTTGCAATATATTACCGAACTTTTAAATTATGATTTCGAATAGTCTAATAAAATGCCTTTTATCTGATAAAAACACGTAATAATTGATATTAAGTAACAGGTTTATCATCATACAAACCGCGAAAGTTCAAACGTCTTAAACAAGTTATCTGCGTCTATTCCCACGATCTGAATTATCTATTTTAAATTCGGTCCTTCGAGGAAAGGCAAATATATACGACGTATATTTATGGACTTCTAAATAAAACACTGACTTTGTGAAATACATATATATTTATGTTGAAAACGGCGTGCGTGCGTGTCACCCAATACACATACGGGCATATCAATTTCAATGAGCAAATAAAAACTAATTCAATGGTTTTCGTGATTGCAACGTAATAAACACATCATGTAAGACCCCATTTCGCCCAATACGACCCCAAAGTTCCACTTGACGAGGCAATTGTGGCGAATTCTTGCCACGTGACCTTCATTACGACATCGCCCATTTTACTTATTTATATCATCAATTAAGTCATCTCGTAATGAACGAATGCGGGCTGTCGAGCGTTCAACGATCCGAAGATTGCTTGCAAAATTTAACTGCCTCTCATATATTTTATACTTACATATATAGATTAGTTTATTGAATCCCTACCGATAACAGTCGGATTGGCGGCGAGACGGTTCATATCCGGTCGTCGAGGTGATAAACTAAATATTATATGCAAACAAATGTTAATGGTTGTGTTATCGATAAATCAACTTTGCCGGTCGGTTTTTGGTTTGAAAATCCTCGGGGATGTACAGGTTGACGGAAGCGCCAATAAAGGAGTATCGTCACTCATCGGACACAGAATAGACTGTGAGTACAATTATACAATGGAGCAAGGATCTGGCGCCAACGTGTCGCATCGACAAATAACGGCACCGACTGCTCAATTGTTAAAAGTACCTGCTCATTGTACCACAGGTATCGGCTTTACGCCTCACATTGGCTTCTAAACAAACCATTTTTAAAAGGACAGGAAGCGAAAGCCAACTCGGCGATGACAATAAGCCTTCCTAAACCCACGTTTTCATGGAATTTGTAAATTATTTCTCACATAATACGCTCCATTAAGCTTTAATAGTCATTGTGAGAATATGACAATGGAAACTACTTGATAGATATAAACTAAAGTATTTCAGTTTTCATAATACTGTGGACGCTAGCCATTCAGTAACACCATAAAGCTATGATATAGAATCAATGTTACAATCCCTATAGTAGTTTTAAGATGAGCCTTTTTTCAATTATTATATCTATATAGGCATTTGTGATACATATGGGCTAAGAAGACTTGGAAAGGCCCAGTATGAAGAAACAAGAGAGGACTCATCAGAAATTCGGAAAGATAGAATAAAAGGGAAAACGGGGTAGGATTGAAACAATGTGGCGAGCGCCGAGCACTCCGTCGGAGGTCGAGAAAGTGAATAAAACATAATTTTATTTTTATTTCATGTCGTTCAAAAGTAGCAAATTTGATTAATGTAGCCCAAAATCCTCGACACCGTATTTAAAATTACGAACAAAACATCGGATGTAGACAATAAAATGTATTCCTCGAAGTGGCCGAAACTCTTTTTGCACAAGACAATGAACCGCATATGTCAGAGGCCGGGGGGCACCGGGCTGATTGTTGCACATGTGCTTACGCGCTCATTCATTGCCTCGCTATTAATGAACCATTCAACTGTATTGTCTTGCACATGCGCCGGATATTGCAGCCCTCCCCGCGCCGCGACCGACTCAGTTGACAAATTAGAATGACTATAAAATTATGTATTTAGTTGGTAGGCCTCAGACCCTGTGCGGTCATCGGTGGGTGCTTTAATAATGATACTCCACAATTACCTTGACGCTATCTTTAAGATTAATATTGATGTGTACCTGTAATATTATAACACGATTGTCCTTTTGGTTGGTATTCTCACATTTATAAATTGTTCTTACTAAAATCGCAATAAACGTTTCCAACTAATATTCGCCTTTGTAGGCAAAGTTCGTGATGAAACCGAAAGTAGATATCGAAGGACTGAGTCAATCGCAAAGTCACACAAGTGTTTGTATTCTTGATCCTCATAAAGGCGTTTATATTTATAAATTTTACTTTGTAAACGTATACGTATAGCATTAAATGTGACGTATAAGTGAACTGAGAAGATTACGAATTACGGATCGTAACGAGAATGCAACGGCTACGACACGCGTAGCATAATGTCGTAGCACGTTGCTACGATTATTATCTCGGATGAAGCTGCTGTCAGGGCTGTTATTCTTTGCTTCTTTGACAGCTACTAAAGATGTATATGATTTATAATAAATTACCTTGTAAAAATCTTCTGTGTTAATGTTCTCTGTTTAATATTAATCTTCTGTTTAATATTAATATATATATATATATATATTTAAAAACTTATATATTTTTAAAAACAATGACAAATGTCTTGGAGGAATGCTGGCCGATGATATCACAGATAGAATCGATTTATTAGCGGTCGGACACTTAACGTGTGGCTTAAGAAAGGGTTTGTTCGTGTGAAATTCTATCGTCTATCAATGTCCCATAAATTCCAGCTTAAAAACGTCTGGATAACCACCCATTGCGCGTCTTTCAGGCACCGACACTGGAGAACTGATAATTGACTCGTCTGACTACTCTGCGAGGCCCGTCCGACCACCCTTTCCATAAATATTTCCCAATCAAATTATTATGCGTTCTAAAAAATGCCACGAGCTCACTTCTCAGAATTTCGAGCGAGGGCGGTTATATTCAAAGTTGCGGAAAGAGTAAGCTCTATATGGTTAGGGGGTCGCAGGAGCGAGATGAAAGCTAAGGAATGAGGCTCAGTCAAAGGGGCGAACTGTAAGAATTACGTGGAATGGATTTATTTATTGATCTTTGTTCCGTTATGCATTGATGCATTTAGATAATGCAGATACCCTATTGATAAAACGCTAATGCTATAAAGATATGACACTTTATCGCAATTTAGCACCGATAAACAATTTAATTATATTTTTGCCTTTAAATTAATTTGTAATTGTCATTGTAAATATAGTTGTTGAGAAATTAAGTCAAATTATAAATAGCTTTTATAATTATAAATAATACAATTTACAGTTAGGCACTTACAAAAATATTAATCCTTATTTACAAAACGTAGAACGGGCGAGAGTAGATTTGGCAAAAAAACTGTTCCACACTCTCTTAATCGCCAAATATTTTGTTTTACAAGGTCTCGGTCATGTCGTGAACGACATTTCTTGGAACAATCATACTGAAAAATCAAGCATTTAGCTTCTATAAGTAGTATGATATAGAGAAATGGAAGAATACATTGTAATAGAAACGGAAAGGATAACCAATAATTTTAAAAATCATAAAGAACCTACTTGATGACTAGTATCATAAAATTCTACTTGATTTGCTACTAGATTATCGTCATATAGAGAGAGCATCCGTCCAAATTCAGGTGGCATTCACGGCTCAGTGGTGAATGACCTTAATGTAGTCCCAGCAAAACCATAATCAATGTCCTGAGACACTCAAGGTTTTATAGAAAAATAATTACATATACATGACTTTGCTTATTGAGGTATAAAATAATATTATCCTTTCTTAATTACGAATTATAGACGTTGCTGATTTACCATCAGTAATAAAGGAAATATAGAAAGGCTTAAAACAGAACAAATAAGAACAGCATAACAATAAATTGTTAATTGTTTTTAAAAAAATGTGGTTTTAAATATTTTTGCAAGTAACAATTTTAAAAGCATCCAAAAAAAAATATATTTAAGTGTTATTCTTTTAGAAATGTTTAACACGTAGACATTTTCTTTCATTTCCAAAATAGGATGTTTTAACACGAACATTTGAGAGAAATTTCCACATCACAACAAGGGTTCGTTGTTTCCAAAGTGAAAGCTTTGTTGCTTCGTTTTGATAATTTTGGGAGTCGTTTTTTACCATTTTCGGATCGTGAGAATAGATGGCACGCATTCGACACGTCCCATTAGATAAACAGGCAAAGCTTATTTATTTATTGACAAATGCAGTTAAATCTTTGAGCATATAATTTCGATTAAGTAAAATTTAACAAACTTAACTGTCTACAGTTAGCATTATCATCATCAGCCTCGCCTCCTCAAGGATATTTCGCCATCGGAATCTCTTTAGTGCTTCTTGCGTCTAACTTCGAACACCATTCGTTTCGAGGTCCTTGTAACCGACAATTCAGACTCGGTCTATCGGTTTTTCTCTTGCGATCAGGTAGTGAGTTCAGTAAGGAATAGTATTTCATATGTAATTTCTATATTTTTAACAATAATTGGTCATGAATCATCATCACTCATCATGAATATTAAATTATTAGTGGTGAGTTTGTACTGAAAGTATTGTCTTGTTCGGTTATAATAGAAAGAAATTCACGTTGTTATCCGTTCCCGAGACGATATCAGTAAGCAGCTATTATGACTCCGCTATTCGCTGAAAGGCATCTCGGGACGTTTTCTAACTAAATATTATAACACAGGCTTCCTTTGATAACACGCATCTCACGGTCCTTGTGTGTAATAAAAAAAATACTACTTCTCCCTTAGTAAATGCTTGTTTTTATTAATGTAATGTTTAGTTTTTACACGGCAGATTGCCACGCTTAGGATTTGATATAAAACGTAACTGGTTTGAAAATATTTATATGCTTGATAATTTTTTTGGTTAATTTCTGTCAGTAAAATGTAAATATTTTGTATTGTGACTTTTTCGAACTATTTGTATAATAAAATATCGGATAGATCGGAGTTATAGTTTAAAATTTATTACGTTCAAGAACTGAACAGACCTGCTCTGAAAATGATGTCCAATACAAACAAGTAAGAATTCGTACATTGATTTTTAATCATTTAGTCACAAGATGCCTTACTGAGAGGTAGAGTGTAGAAAATTAACCAGTTTTGTTATATCAAAGTTTTTAAGCGTTTTAGAATTGAAGACAAATATTTGGGTTGTCTCGGTATCCTGGCGCACATGTGCTTATAAAAAACTCTAGTGTTTAGTGTGGTTAGTGCGTGTTGACAATGCGCATAGCTAACCGACCACCCTGATGTACTGCTTCAAATTAAATAACTTCATCGACTTTCCTAAATAAATACACTAAATTATGATAACGAAGTGCGATTATCTAAGTGATTATCAATGTGATAGTACAAATATTTGTATATATATATAATCCGCATTAGATTGAGTCAATTACACGATATTGATATTGAGCAGGCCACTTCCAAATTCTTCCACTTCCCTCCTCATCCTAGCTTCTATTATCCAAAACATAGCCATTCCTTTTATTCCATTTTCCCAGATTTCCAGTAGGCATCCTCTTTTCTTATTTAGTGCAATCTTACAATCGGTATTTAAAAAAAAACTGGAAATTGGATATATATATACATATAAGTTTTAGAAGACAATATAAACTCCTATCGATACATAATCGTATAAAGACTTAATCGATCGGCCTCCCGTAGGATGCATTATACCCTTAATTTATAATAACCAAAGATAACATTCCTTTAGTGCACCTCGTTACTCTGCCTGTCAGGCGTAAAAAATAAATTAGCTTCTTCTAATACCTAAACCAAAAATAAAATAACGGCGCAAACCATTAATTGACCGGACCCGATGATTAAAAAAAATGTAACCGATAAAGCGGGTAAGTGTTTATGAATTCTCACGAGCCTCGACCAACCCTCAATGGCGCCTTGCTGATTGATAGTAGCCTAACCTGCCTTCAGACCTTCGAAACAACTGATTAAATACCTTAATAACATGCTTCAAAGATACTTTTGAGCGTACACCTTAAAACTCCAACTCCGGACTTTTTACACAATTTTAAACTTTAAGTGTTCGCAAAAGAGTTCAATATGGTTCAATCGACCGAACAATATAAATCCCATTCAAAGAATTCTGCACCCTCATAGCGTGTACCTGTTCGCGGCCACCACCAAAGGATTCCTCAAAAAAATATGTTAATTTCTAATATCGAAGCATTATTCATAGATTCCATAATAGCTTTGTTATCATTATTGGGTAACATTCTCTCGTAATTGTCAGCGGTTTAACTTCCCGCCGATGCGTTTTCAAATGTAAATGAAATGGTATTAAAAAAGTTGTCATGTCACTGTGACCCCAATAATCAGGTAAGGAGAGTTGAAAAACGCAAAAAACCCGCTTGTTAACATACCACACGCTTAATTATTTACCTCAAACGCCGTAAAATTACGTTTTACGTACGATTATTCAGGGTTGCTTTGTTCACATTTTGTTTGACACACATAGAACGTTTTGAACTCTTTCGAGGATTCTGACATTTAAAAACAACTTTCCCAACTGTGTCAATTTAACTGTTTATTTTTAATAGATTTAAATTAAAGCATTTATTTATACATTTCATAAGATATTTAGGCAACTGATACAAACCATTTACTTTAAGACAATCCTTACTTAGTGAACCTTCAGCACGATATACCCATTTACGAAACATGTTATGTTTTGTTCGTTGTACATAAGGCTTATTTTCTAACGCTTCGCTTTTGGATTTCACTGTGAATGAATCTAATATGATTTTCGTAAATTCCTTCGCAAGTAACGAGGCGTGATGAGACGCGGCGGGCGGTTGCGAGACACGACGGCTTTCGGGCTCTGTAATCCTCCGTCGGTGTCGGCTTACGGCGCCTCCTACAATTATCATATTCCGCCTAAACACTATATTGTGCACGCAATTTTAAAAATGCCTTGCATCCGACCTCTATCGATCTTGATTTATAGGGCGCCGCGAGACCGCGATTTTATCCCGGAGAATATAACAATGAAGGCTCCCGACTCTGGCGCAGCCTTTTCTGAGGATATTTTTTTCACTCTCGCTCGCCACCCACTCACGTATTGAATTAGTTGTTTTGCTACATTCCATCCACAGTGCGCTTCTTTTTTACCGACTGTATTTACCATAAATACTCGCTTATTATTAATAAGTTGTATGTAAACGGAATACAATGAAATAATTTTATAATTATAAATAAATTAATAAATTTCTAAAGCTATATTTAAAGAAAACATAATCTAATTCGTAATATGTTATATTACAATATAATATGGTACTTCATAAAAACCTCGCTTTGATTAAAAAGACAAAAATACGATATTATACTCAGCATTATACAATAACACTTGGTGATAACTGCATTATCATGCGCACGCTAACAAAGTTGCATCAATAAAGCATTATTTCGATGCAGTTGATTGTGGTTCGTTATATCGGTATGTAGAGCGTCCTATTGTGATGGGGTCATGCGAATAATGAAGCGGTGGCCTCAGTTTATGAATCAAATACATGAATGGCCACGTGGCGTCGTTCTCACGCCTGTCGCCTCGGCTTTTTATCGTGTCTACGTTTTTTTGAGACGTTGTGTCGCGTGGGCTCCATCTGCGGATCCCTACCCCCGCGATGCTGCGATCCGCGGACGCCACACATGCCACTGTCGCTAATTACCGATTCTCGGAATAAAAGTGCTCCATATAGGCAATATCTGCAACATTGGTTTCTCACCTTTCAAGAATACCTGCTCGATACTCATGCATACCTCTGCATGTAGGCCGCGTTCTGATGATATTCTTTTAAGACCTGACTGATAAATGAGCGAGATAAATTACGGAATAATATACTGTCATCGCCATTGTCCCATTTAGATGTGATGACAATACACCTAAAAAGCTGTAATTTTTTATCCATTCGTCGGACATGAAAGGAAGGCGTCAAAAAACCTGCGACGTTGGTACCGTAACGGGTATCCAAGCGGAAATAAATAGGAACAATACATCGAACCTGAGACGAGTACTATTCGCGCGTGCAAATTGTTCGAGTCAACAGCCGCGTATAGTCGAACCTAATGGGAGGCGGAATTCTTTTTCTTCGTCATTAGTCAAACAGAGAGCCGTCACGACTTGAAAGCCTGCGGCTCCACAATAACTTAGCTTTACTAACGAGGATGTGTACTCATACTATTCGCGCTTAGCCCTCTTGTGGGACTCGCAATTTGTCCTATCTATTTTCGTAACCTGATATAAAGAATTCTTAATTCCAGAGATCCATCCATTAGCACCAGTTAGAAAAACAAATAAGCGCTATTAGGATGTTAGTGAATAATTTGATGTGGCCAAACCGCAAATTAGGTTGTCCATGAAATTATGATGATGCGCGTGGCGGGTATTGGGAGGGGCCTAAGGCTGAATCGTGCCGCAAATTATTTCCATCAAGGCAATATCTCGCTGTCGTGTGTTGAAACGTAATCACACAAACAAATGAACTGAAAATAAATGATGCGCTATTGTTAAACGCTAGTTAATGACGATTTCTATGTTTCTTAAATTAAACGTTAAAATTACATTTTAGCTTACCTAAAATTCTGTTCTGTTCTCTGTTATTTGATATTAAATTTAATGAATAAAGTATTGTTTTATTTAGATAATATTATATATATGAGTGGGTTTCTCGGCTTTAGGGAGAGACTCCAATCCCTGAGATTATAGGTTCGAACCCCGGCTGTGCTCTTTCTCAGCAAGTGAAGGATAATATCGTGAATAACGGATAACCGGCATGCCTATTAAAAATCGACGACGTGCACATTAGGCCCAGAAGGCTCACCTACCAGAGGTTCATTTTCTTCGGTTTAACCAACTTGCCTATTGAATAAAAAAGATCAGATTAAAACACAAATGGAACTCTAAGGCCAAAGATTGCCATTGTTTTAAACGGTTTTTAATAACTGAGATATTTTCTTTACATCGATAAAGCTATTGTCATATATATGTTGGATCAGACAGAATCAACAATAGGTTGATTCTGTCTGTCCTAAAAGTATAGAACAATAAAGGTAATCCATAGTACATACATACAAGAATAATTTCGGAGTTAAACACATACATACTTAAACATGTTTTCTACTTACATAGATTACTATGAGCTTACTAAATTGTTTATGTCGTATTCATAATATGCTCGTATGGAATGCGGAGAGCGTTTGTCTCTTCGATAAAGTGGAGCGTTCATTTGAATAACTGTTAACTATTGACGCTGCAATGCACCGGTGAAATTCGTGCTTTCACTAATTTTACAATTCTTAATTAATTTGACGTATACAGTGATTCATACACACACATTTCTCCATATTCACACCACGTTTATTCTATTGTATTGCTAGTAGATGATTAACCAAACGCGTCGCCAATATTGCAAACGGTTCAAGTAACATAATTTAGCATTATAAGTGCAAAACTAAACTAATCTAAATAGATCCCGATTAATTCGTGACTTCGAAACTCCTAATCAGGAAAGCAGTCTCTATCAAAATTTTGTTTCGTTCAGTGAACCGTCGATCCAAGTTACAATCGAAAATAGATTTTTTGCAGCGTGTCTACTTTTCGTTTTTATTTTCGATGATTTTATTCACGCGATTCGTCTAAATGTAAAGTGCTAACAGATTGTAGGTGTGTCTAAAGCTTTTTGAAATTAAAGTTTAATTGAAATTTCACGTTCATGTCGAGGGTCTGTTGTTGCGAGATCTAATTTGGTGACTCGGAAGTTCGTTTGAGGTTTCGTTATCATAATGGCGTAAGGGATAGTTCTGTGCGTCATTCACGACTATTTAAGATAAGATTAAGCTGGCAATCGCCTTTCAATTAAAGGTCAACTCCATTAATAAAGGCACAGAGCTCTTTCCAATCTTGAACTAATATAACCTGTTTTTACAAAACTTAGAAAAATAATAGAAATTTAAAATGGTTAATTTGTCGTATGTTTGAATAAATTACAAAATTTATGACTTAAACTTTAAACTTTAAACCACAATTAGTCAAAACAATTGACAACGCCGAATTATAAGTTAGTATAAGATGCGGACGGTCTTAAGTAATGCGCCTGCGCACATGTTTAGTGCTTGCTTAGTTAATTAGTTGTCCAATTCTGCGTGTAGAAAGGTCACCCTAGGCAACGACCGTGGCCGCAGCTTCCTGCCGTCCGTACTCAATTAAAACTCATTGCAGGGTCGTGTGAACTGGCGAGTGGTCCCCTTGCCCCACAGGAAACAGTGCTTGTCTAAGTTGTCTCTCTGTTTTCGGTCAATAAACCCTAGGAAATGAACCTCTCGTTCGTCGCTTTATTATTACCGGAAAAAATAGGCTTTATTTTAAATCATGAAGTGTATTTTTAAACCTATGAGAAGTGATGATTACCTTCTGTCGTTGTGGTGATTTTTTTAAATCAGCTTATAATTTCCACATTCCTATAAAAAATATTATCTCTCGACGTTTCGTATGTTTATTAGAATCATAGTCAGCAAAAGCTATTCTTTATGTTTCAAAAAGGCTTTATGGAAGCCCTATAAAAATCGGAATTTTCAGTCATTAAAATGTACAGACGTTTCATATTTGCGATATGCTGCAGGAACTTCATAAAATTAAATTCCTTTATTGTAGTAAAATTGTTAAATAAATAACTACAGTATACAGTACAACACAAAAGCTGTCTGAGACTGTATTTCGTGATAATTACTATTTTCAATTAGACTATGTCAAGTTTTCTATGTGCAATATAAATTATATACGTAAACAACATAGTCTTGGCGCTTTTACGCTATAAATCATGGAGTCGTAGCCTAGACTGCGCCGTGGAGCTGTAACATACATAAATAAAGCCCTTCAGATAAATTCTCGACGACCTCACTAAATAAGAGTAAATAAGCCACGGAAAAAGTTCACATCAATACTATGCCGTTGCCGTTAACAGAATGCTTAAGAAGAATCGTCGATTAATAGCTCTTAATTAATTATCTTGCGCGCATTCTCTATACAGCTATTGGCAGTTTTTGTTCGAGTTATCGCAATGTTAACAGTCCTAAATATAGTAAATCCTTGAATTGGAAAAAAAGTGATTACACTGATATGTATTTATTATATGTCGTTATTTGATAATAAGTATAAAATGATTTTATTTTACGACAAAGTGGGACGCGGATTTTGTGTCTTTCATAATTCAAGGCGACAGCATTTGTCTTCCTATAGTATTTCTTGGGGAATGTAATAAATAAATACTTGACTGTATGTGCTGAACTGTAATAAAAGTCGCTTATATGTTAATTTTACTTAAGTATTACAATCAATCAGATGAAAATCTCACATGAAGTTTGAAGATCGCAGTTTTTATTAAAACGGGGCAATAAAGATTTTTAAGAATAAATGTTTAAAATTGAGGTTGGCAAAAGATAACAGAACAGGTTTCACATTAAATACCTAACTTCATTACAATTAATAGGCCACTATAGGCACTAGGAACTAATTTAGTAGTCTGAGGGTGAATAAATGATTAATTGAGTGCCGTACAATGAAGTAAAAAAGTGTAATTAATAAGCATGCTGATTGCAGCCTTCCCAGTTACGACTACTAAAAACTTTGTTTGCCCCGTTATATAAATATAGCATTAGATTCCAGACAATGTATCAATAATCATATAATAAGCGTTGATTACTGTATAATGTTCTTAAAAACTCCATCTCTCTTCATTCAACATGCAGACGTAACGATAAGTTTGAATTGGTACCTTCTTCTCTGTGTACCTGTGTTCTGTTGATGATTACATATATGTAATACAATTTATTAGATGCATACCGCCTCTCAAGATTATAAAATTTCTAATTTTTTTTCATGTTATGCATACAATCACTCAAACTTCGAATCTGAAGTTGATCATTTCTATATCTCTTCCTGGTTGGATGAAAAATATCGCTTATGAGGACGCCGGCCCTTTACTATAAAACTTGTTATGTCAAGTGAATTGAAAATACAAATATTAATTTGAAAAAGTATATATTTTCTTTTAAAATAATTGATTATAAACTTTTATTTGGGTACAATAATTAAGAATGCCGTTAAAGTAAGATCATTTTATTTAGTAAATGTTAAGTGGGCGCTTTATTAGTACATTCGCAATATGGGCCTCACAAGTACGTAAGCTATATCGATAACACCTCCATTCGGCTGCAAATATGACCGAACACATTCGATAAGAGTCGAAGTGGGTTCAACTAATTTCGCAATATCAAATCAGCTACCAAGTATTCGGCAAACGATTGTATACTCTGTGGCAATAACGCACATCTGTTTAATATTTATACGTTTCTTACATGTGTTTTCTAAGATAATATGCCCAGACAATGTTAAAAGATTCCTTACCATATACGTGAAACTTGAATACTTCATATTTTTGATAAAAAAATCTTAGAGTTTCTTCGAGCAGAATAATGAATAAGATTTATACAAGGCTTTGTTTATTTATCAATAAAGCGTTTAGTAATCGAATCTGCCTTTCATGTCGTGTTTTATAAATAGTTTTAGATAGCGAAGAGGCCCGATTTCCGTCTACCACAGTTTCAAGGCCCGCAAGTCATTGCCACGACCGACTCAAAGCGACTTCGAGCGCTAACTTTGTTAGATCTTTAGAATTCATATTGAATTACCATTCTAGACAATGTTTTTGCTGTTTTTGTATAATCTTGATGATTTTCGATCAGTTTCATTCAAATTAACTTTATAAACAAATGTTTAATCAAGTAAGATATCTATTAGGATGAACGTGTTCAATCTCAGGAATGCGGGCATGACGAGAGGTCCCGAAGGAAAAAGTAAACGACAGGATGTTGTGTGAAGGCACCGGGGTAGGCACACATAGAAGTAGCGGACTGATAACACTCGGCGGGTGTTCTCCAAAGGACGGGGACGGACCCAATTCGGACTGGTTTTGTGGTAAATTGCTGACGATTATTTAACCTGATGTTTTGTTTATTTTTTACTTACTACACAAAAGATTACTTATAACCGTGACATATACAATATATTAAGAATTGAAAAATATAAACATATCACATATGCCAGCACTTGTCTAAATGCGTGACGCGAACTCTATCTCATTCGAGTACGCAAGAAAGAAACACAACGCGAAAATTAACAATTTCATTCACGCAACTCGTTTTTCCACCATAAACCTGTAACAGAGGAAACATAATAAGATAAATTAGATGATAAATTGCCCGACAGTACTCAAAACTAGTTTTGGAATTCAAAGTTATCGTGAAGTGCCCCATTTACTAGCAAACATCGCAACGTAAGCTCTGTCCTGCACGAGCTACGAGCCATTTTTTTACGTTTAGTTTATCAAGGATCTTTTGGCGAGCATCTGCCGAAATTGTGTATTTTGATATACTCTAGATAAACATCACTTGAGGTTCAGGGTCGAGCGCTGGGGGGCGATTCGGCCATATGACTATCAACCTATAATGGCTGGCCTCCATAACACATGAGACGTTATTCAGCAGATCTTTGACCTCTTCATGTGGTGTACATTTGCTTCGTCTATGCGAAACCTTCAAATCCTTTGTCGTTAAAATCTAAAAACAGAAGTTCATTAGCATCGTCAGAAATATAACGACTTAAGTCTACAACGGTCGAATTTTAAATAACGAACGGTGGGCGACCGTTGCTTTCCACTTGCTTCTTGCAATACGATTACAGGTTTTATTGAAAAGGAAGGGAGCCTTATAAAGGAAATGAATCCGAATTACTTTTCATTTAAATGTTGGAAAACTATGAAAAACCTATCTCATATCAACTTTTGCAAGAAAAAAGTTTTTGATAAACTGATTAGTGATTACGTAATTATGAAAACATTTGTTTAATTTTTAAAGTCTAAAGAGTTAATAGTAATTAATAGTCTAAATTTATGACATCATCTATACGAGGCTAGCCGCCGCTAAAACCTCTAAATATCCTTTTAGTCCAAATAATCTTATTGCTCTTCGAACTAATGAGGGTGCTACAAAATGCCACAACGACGTCGCATCGCCGAAAACGAATTGGCTAATTAGAAAGCGTTGGAATCTCGATTGAAAACATTTGTACCTGCGATATTTCCATTAATTTATTCGTATCAATTGATACAATTTGAGGACATAATTTTTGCATTATTAATTTAAAGCTAACTTGCTTGTAAGCTTTTGCTACGGTGGAAAGACAAGTAAACTAAGGCTGATTTTCCTTCTTATAATAAGCTTATAATAAGCTATGGAAGTTGGGATTCTAAAGCAATTAGTATTTACGAATGTACATCAGCTGTGAAAAGATCGTTATTTGAATAAAAAATAATATTGCATAACAACTTCAATTAAAGCTTTTTAATTAACATAACGTGTGAATTGCGAGGCAAAAACTCTCCGAAGCAAATTGTCGGCTTGTTCGACAAAGCCCCGACGATCGCAGCATCACATAAGTACTTCGATCGGACAATCGGCTGAGACGAGCGGTTCGGCGTTCCCACGGGGCGGGTGCGCACTGTCATTCCGGTTTTCGCCAACTTTAATGTTTGTTGTCAAATTAATCTGAAGTAACTTATTATGCGACGGCGACCAGTCGAGCAACTATTCATTCATAGTCTATGGAATGTTAGATCGTAGTTCGCCTCGAGCGACCTTCGCCGCCGTCGCCCAGCAAAAAGTGTGTGAGCCTCGCGCGCTTAACTATGTGGAAGTACCAGATCGAGTACTTACACGGTCCTGCGCCGGCGCTGCAGAGCCTCCCGTGCGACATGCCCTTACTTTTATTTCACATGCACTGATACCTCTGCGTTGAGCGTGTTTTTGTCCCATACTGCACGGCCGAGACAGTTCGCACAGACTAAATGAATATTAACAGTTACGAATTAATTAGCAAAAAGGGCGTTCCAGACTGGTTCACTTTACCGCCTAGCCGACGTAGCAGACCAGCTCATTTTTATCAAAGATCTTTATTGTTCTACTATTTACCTTTTTTATTAGCTTTATTATTAAGTTAACTGACATTATGCGCGTTCAGACATAATTAAGTTTTAATTGTTAGCCTCAATTACTATTTTAAATCATACTCAAATCCGCGAAATGAGCTCCGAGCGGAAACTAGAAGACATTAAAAATATTAATTTATTGATTGATGAATTCGTAGATGATTAGCATTGAGTGTTATATTAGATTGAGTTTGCTGTTTTCGCATTCTTATCGAACTCCGGACAAGTCGTTGACCTTATTACGACGCGGGTGATTTTGTTTTATTCAGATCTGGTAATCTACGGCTATCATTGTACATTGATAACATTACCACGTGAAATTAGAAAGTAATTTCCATATGGCATTATTCATATATTAGAATAAGCAATAAAAGATTGACGGTGAGTTTGTTGCCAGTTGACAGTTCTTCTCATCCGTTCTACGCCCTTGATTTGAGAACTGGCAGTAAATGTAAAATTAGAAGCTTTAATATGTATCTCTTCGTTTGCGTTTGTAAGTGTACGCAATATTAAATTGATTACAACAGTTGTAATCAATTATATATATTATTGTAATAGCATGATTGGTAACTGTGATATGACATAACTAGGTTAATATTAAAGATATGCTTGTCCTGAGAGTCTCAATATAATTAAGATACCTACAGAAGAGTGTAAATCCCAATGTTTCATATTGTCACTTTTTAAATCACCAAGTGATCCCCAAGGACTTGTTAGTAAGTTTTAGTGAAACCCAGAGGCACCTCCTGGGTGACGTAACGCCGGACGTGGCCCGCGACGTTCAAGGACAGTAAACATTTATTTAGCAGGTCAATGGTCTCCGTCTCTAGTCGCGTTTTTCAACGGCCTCTGCCGAAGTCTTATTGAGGCCCGTACGATAATTCAGCCGACAAATACACCCAATAAGTTTTACCTAATTCTTTTCTATCTTTAGTATAATAAGTAAAAAATTAAAAATAGCGTTTAGTGAACCACTGTATATTTAAATAAATTCTTTGAAGCATTTAAACATGAATTTATTACCTTTTCAGAGCCAGTGGTCAGGGTGAGATATTATAGTTATGCCGTCGAGTATATTTTTAGACAACTAGATATATATAGATAATAAATCATATTTTTGTATGTATAGTTGACAATTAAAGAAAAATTCTTGCCAGTTCTTCTTGTGGTCCTTTTGCGACCGTTTGATTTTCAGAAGTGTACAAAAAAGTGTACTAGATATAATATATTTTGACTACGATCTAAAAGTCAAGTTAGTATTTCTTAATTATAATAATTATATACGTTTGTCCAACTCTTCTTCCGTAAAGAAATGTAAAACTGTCTCATTTGATTAAGCGCGATCTCTCTTTCAGCATATGGATGATCAGCTTATCATTTAGCAGGTAAGTTTTTATCTTCAAATGTGGAATATCAGGGGTTTTTCTACATTACATAGAAAATATCGGTCTTCTTAAAGATGAAGCTTTTGGAGTTGTTATTGTAACTTTTTCAAAAATTGGGACAAACCACATCTTATGTTTATTTCGTCAGGATAAGACCAATCAACTTAATAGATAATCATCGTTGTTGAGTTACTGTTCCGACATCGTTTGAGAATTGATGACTGAGACCTCACACACTTTAACGGATATGTCTGGTATATCCTGTGGACTACGATAAGACAATCGATCGAAAATGGTACATCAGCGCATTATATAGCTGCTTTTTTGTATGCCTTCAATTTGGAAACTGCATATATTAATGAAAGCAGTGATATAATACTGGTTAGATGAGCGTCTAACCTACTTTGATAACAACGCAAAGATTTTATATAAAATGTAGTCAGGAAACAAAAGGATAATTGACCTAAACTCCAAATAGCCTATAAGACGTATATACGTCTTATACGGTTATATAACCGTCATAACCTCATATTACCAATAAACACAATGAAATTTCGAAATTTAAAATATATTTTTTAATAAATAACGGTCTTTCATAAACCGTTCCGAAGTAAAATAGAACCTTTTGCCAGGAGAAGCTGCCTTGGTTCGTAATTATAAGCTAAATTTGTTCATCGTGTGTCTTCTATCTGTTGTCGTTTAACTAATTTGAATTTGCCCTAAAACAAAAGAATGGAGCAGAAGAATTTGTAGAGTGAAGACCTCTGACCGGATCTTTTGAAATCTTTCTGCGCTATTGAAATGAGCTTGAACGAAAACAATGAGCAGGATTCCAAAACACATGCAATAAAGTGGAATGCTTAGTGCGAGAGAGACGTCACTTTTTCTCAGAATATGCGACTTGGAGCTTGGAACGCGGTAAAGTGGAATGTAGCCGGCACCGTTCGAACAATTCATTCGAAAATAGTACGTTTAGTGTACTTTTGCTAATTTGTCTCGGAATCTCGTTTCGTCAATAGAACGTAGAAAAATCTGTCCGAAACAAAAAAAAATAACATTATAATATGACATTACTAAGCATAAGTAATGAAAATCCATGAACACTTGAAGATTATTCAATTTGATAACTCTTCCTCTTCTTCTGGTAAATAAAATAATAAATTTCGGTTTTTAAGCCCTCTAAAAATAGTCGTAATTTTAGTAATTATATGATTGTTCAGACTGTTTAAGCATTGTAATGTTACATAAAAGATGGCGCCGTCTATTTTAACCACAAAACCTTTTAAACGGTACATAATTTGTTAGACAATTGCCAAAACACACAAAGTTACAACTTTACTATAGCTTAGATGTTTTATTAACTTGATATTAGACCTTACTTTACTTAACTCTCAATACCAATTAAAACCCCGACGTATTTGTATGCAAGTTCGATATAATATGTAGTTCTCTACGAAGCCGTATGTAAAGTACCGGTGGACAAAGAATAATATTCTTTTTTGTTAGTTATTAGTACAAATTAAAAAATTCGCTTTTGAATCCGTTACCAAAATTTATTTAAACTCTCAAAAGGAAGGGCTTCTGGAGATTTTACAATGATTTTCTCGCTACTTAAATTTTGTGTATAGTGTTAAAGTCAAAGTCTAAAATCATTTATTTATTAAGGTAACACAATATACACTTATGACCATCAAAAAATAAATATACATTAAATACTTCTAATTTATCATTTACTTCCAGTTCTCAAATCCATGGCGTATAGACGACAATCCACTCTTTATATCTCATCTCTTAAGGCTTGATCGTCGCGGTTCAGTTGCCTGCCATTTAGTCTTTTATATATTGTACTCCGAAGAATGGTTCTAGGAACTATATCTTGATTATATCGTGAGCGCCCTTGGAGCCCGCTGTCTCCGAGATTGACTTGCCAAGCACGGCCTGGTTCCATATAAAAGCTACTTCGCCGAGGCTGCTGACGCAAGAGTGATTTGTTAATGTATAGTGAGAGGTCCATAAACGGCTTCATTGTTGCTGAGTCAGTTTGTAATTGCTGCTATTTTATTTTAAGTCGGTGAAGGTGCATATCAGTTAGTTGACCCCAGTTTTGTTGACCCTTGGCTTCTCTCATTAAGCAGAGTTCACAAACAATGACTATTTATCTATTGTATAAGATAGCCGATACATGAATTTAAAACAAAATGGCAATTTGCCAGTCTTAGCGAATTATGATGAATGAAGATAACGCAACTTTCAAATATTTCACATCTGTTAGGTTATTATCTATGACCCTTTGTTTTAAGTAATTAATGCTAACTTAAATGTTATCAATTTAGGAAAAAGTTTATATATAGAACACATTATATATAGAAAAAATAAAATAATAGAAAAACTAATATAAATTAAAATATAATTTATTCACTGCTGTACTACTGTACTGTAATTATGTGCACTATCAAATCAAAAGTGAGCTTCGAGAAGAACACCATTACACCAACTTATCTAGCTTTCGATTTGATCATGGTGATAACTAAAATTACACTATGTGATGACATTGCCCTGCGTTCAAGAGTTTATGTATTTATTTATTCACACTTCTTCACATCTATACAGAAACAAATAACATAATACAAAATAAGTATAGAGATGCAACAGGCGGTCTTAAAAATTAAAAAATAAAGAAATATAAGTTGGGCAAAGGGCAAGAAGTGCATAACCAAATCTTATAAAAAAAATATTTCAATTGTAATACAAAAGAATAAGATAAAAAGCATGTTTAAGAAATGTTAGACAGTAAACGATGTAATGGAGGTAGCCAATGGTATGGAGTCGGGCAGCCTATTCCACAACCTAATGGGCGAGATCCTAAATTGATCGAACTGCCTGAGGATGAGCTGTGAGTTTAGGTCATCAAAAGGGTCCTTTAGGCCTGGTGTGGCGTCATAGTTGACCACGTAATGAATTGAAACAAAGTCTGTTGTATGGTACCTATATCATGTAATAACTTTATTAATTCTGATCTTATCATTAGATTTTGGACGGGTTACGGAACATTTATGGCTCATTAACTGAATACAAAAAATTATAAGATTTATATGTTGAATTTAATCAAATATTGAAGAAAAAGTGCAATAATTGGGTGACACAGCTGTTTGGCAATAAAACGATCGTGTTTATGATAAGTTCTACAACAATATCATTTAGACGTGGTGCACGAATTCTAGAAATGAAGGTATGTATAACGTTGACCCAGTGGTTTATCGACTCTCAATTGTTGTGTTTCCAACCGTCTCTTTCATACAATTTTTTTATAGTGACTTTAAATAAATTTTAAAAACAAAGCAGACAGCAACGTGCTTTATATTTAAATTCTATAAGTTTAGGTGTTTCATATGATAAATGTTTTCTGAAATCTTTAAAAGGTGTGTAATAATAGAGCAGTAATGTTGGTAAATTATTCTTTAAATGTCTAAAATCTTGTAATCGTTAACAATATAATAAGCACTTATGATTTTAATTAAAATATTTTTATATTTAAACTAACGCTACTAATAGCTAATCCTTCCAATCACTCTCACTCTTCTACGCATTTGTCTTTCTCCAATCCTCACAACTTCCTCTCATTTTATATATGTATAGATTTGTATAGATTACTTTCATTATTTTTATTGAATAAACTAAATTTTTCCCAAATTCAATGAATTCCTCTAAACACGTACAACCTGACTCATGTTAGGAATATATGTTTAGATATGTCTTCTATTGATTACAAAAGGCCATCATTAATGCCTTCGGAAGCATCAACATGTCTTTCACTGCCCTACGCTCACTAAATCTAAGCGATCAGGCAAAAAAGTTCATACCTGGTTCGCAGATTATATAGTTATAAAATTATCAAAATAATCTAACGTCAAATATAATTACTATTATTCAATTGAAAACAGCATGAATCGACAAGTTATAAATACAAATTTGTTAATTCATTAATTAGAATGATCGTTACATAATAATAATAAAAGAAAGAATTGAAAAATGCTCAGAGTGAAACAAGGATTAAACTCAATCACTATTCCAAAAGTCTGTACACGAAATGGCTTCTGCGAAAAACAGTTTGGGACCGACAACGGGGCGTATAAAATAAGCAGTAGTTTCTCCTTTTGGTTAGTAAACATAAAATCAATTTTTTACTTCCTCTTCTCAGTTACCAAAGTGCAATTAATGAAATTGTCTCCTTAAATATTTGTGCGAACTGCGATTGCTATTTAGGAGAAAACTTTTACACAACACTGAGAATACAAAATGTAAAAACATGTTTTGGTAGGTAACTAATACCTTTTCTATTACTCTTACAGAGTAAACACATACTAAAGTAATTCTTTTACTTTTCGGGTTGGTTCATATATATATAATCAATTAGCAACTATTAATTTTACGGTCTAGCCGTTGACTTGCGTGGCAACAATTAGGCAAAAATTTTGTCTCTAACGCAACATCTATTCAGGTTTTGAGTGAAATGCGATGTAATTTATTCAAAGCAGTAAGCACTTCAGATGAATTTTGAATAGTAATCAAGGTAGGTTATGATAGGATTCTAGAAAAACTGTTAGAATGCCGTTACGTTGTCACCATGGTGAGTTTCAGTTTAATTACTACGCATTTGCACTGCCGTTGATGATGATGTTTAATGAAAATCATCGCCCCATTGCCTAAAAGAGATTTTTGCTATTGCAATTTTTAATTGGTTTACATACAAATACATAAATTTGTAATACGAAAAATCTAGATGATTAGGTCTAGAATGTAGGCTGCATTTTATTGATGTCAAGGACTTTTAAATATTTTAACTAGTCAAGCAACTTATAACCGTAATGACTAACGTAGTGTAATTTATAGTAAAAAGGCTTTGATGTATGCGTATTAACCCCCGCAATCAAGTAACTCTTTCTGGGAACCCCAGAAAGAATGATTCAAAAAACTTAGTCGTTAGTTAGTTTTAAGAATTTTGTTACGATAAATGATTATTCGATCGAATTTTCTGTCGCCTTACATTATGTAGGTAAGTAACTATAAATACTATGAGGTAAATATGTACATATAATAAAATATTAATAGTGCTTTTAAAGTTACGTCGGATATTTTATCAGCTCGTGGAATTCATTTCATTTTGTAAATAATAGAACGAGAAGCAAGAGTCGGGATAGAATACGAGAGAGCAAGAAAACGTGTTATGTTTTATTATTCGAGCGTCGAATCGGGAGAAACCTGCGTGCGGGCCTCACGGGCCGGGCGGCGCCCCTCCCCTCCCCACCCGCCCCTCGCCCCGCCGATCATATGTTCGGCGGCCGGTCGGTCGCTCCGCCGGCGGCCACTCATTGTGACTCGGGTTGTCGCCGTCGTCGCACCGCAACTCGCACGCCTCCACTCGCGCACTCGATCAGCTGTTCACGATCAATCGACACGACTCCGCGAGGAAACTCGAGCCCTAGATAAGCCGCTGTGCGGTGTAGCATGGAGCTGTTGTGCGCGGAACGCGTGAGCCCCGGCAGCGAGCGGGCGAAGGCCGGCCCGACGCCCGCCGCCGCCGCCGACCCCGTGCTGCTGCGCCGGCGCGTGTTGGACAACCTGTTGCGCACCGAGGAGCGTTACGCCGTCACCGCCAATTACTTCGGCACCGTGCAGACCGAGATCACCCCTCATATGCGCCGAGTGGTCGCCGAGTGGATGTTAGAGGTGAGCTCAGGGCCCACTCGTTCGCCATCTTGTCGATCTTCTAACCACTCGGCCACGTGTAGGTACCTCGGTGTCTGCGTGAGCGCTCATCTGCCACCGGTGCCCGACGATACGTCTAGCTGTATGCCAATATTATGATCCGTTAACCGAGTGTATGATAGAAGCGAGGTCTACAAAATCTTGTGCATTTTCCTCTGGGTAAGGTCAAGCTCAACATGCCATAAGCACTATGGTAATAACTACCTATTTGAAATATGCTAGCGATTATAACATCAGTATCGTCAGTGTTTACATGATCAGCTGATCATGTTTGTAACGTTCGAATTGGAATCTGCTTAGAATCTCAATTCAAAATATCGAAAGAAATATTTAACTTATGTTGGCATTGGTAGAATTATGTTATAACACAAAGTAGTGATTCGGAATGTGGTGCTTAGTGTCTGTTGATTGCGCGAGGGGCCCTGCCGGCCGGCGGGGCGGAACGCCGCGGTCGCCGACCGATGCGAGCGCTCGTTCTATTTGAATAATCAGCTGATTTTGACACGCACACAGCTGACGCCGGACGCGCTTTTATCTATCGCTAGGAAACTTTACAATTCCCATACATTAACAAATTGTAACATGATATTTAATTGTTAATTGCACAATATTCTATTTCCATTGATTTAATAAGCGGAATTTACCTATGCGCTGAAATGAGGGTTTATAAAGATAGGTTCTGCTTTGAAAGATAATGCATCCAGGATAATGTTAGTCAAACCGTATGAGATCAGTCAGCTGTAAATGCGAGCTCGGCCACGTGGGAGCGGCGCGGGCGCTGACGTCACCCTGCGTTGCCGACGCATGCGCCTCGTTGCCACTTTACCAAGTTTGCCGACACATTATGCCCACCATTTATACGTTAAACCTGTCGCATACCAAATTACAAGAAACCCTGCCGAAAAACACCACCTAAAAGGGCAATGACATTTCATAGTCTCTAGTCGCCTTTACAGCGTGGTGCAAATTAAACAATTTTTTAGGTAGATTTCATCATAACATACCTAAATAGAATTATAATGAAATATATTTTCCTGCTGTAGTAAGGTATACGAATTGTTTCTATACGTATTATATACAATGTGATTAACAAACGCCACAAAAACTAACAACGTAATAACGTTGAAGTATTCGCACCCAGTAATCTTGTAACAGAACAATGGCCCGTTCTGCTGAGCTATGAGTTAATCAGCTGACAGAGTCGAGCGTGGGATCATCAGCTGAGCTCCTGCCAGTCCCACTGTGGTTGCATCCGTGTTTCGGATTACACCGTGCGAAACTATGCGCGACCAACTCGAGTCTCTCGTGACATTCTCTATTTACTAAGTAGATCACTGCACTTCGCTTTACTCTCTCCTTTTAAGTACAACCGACTCAACTAGGCAGTATTAGCACGACTACGGAAGAATTGTTTAATTACTTAATATTTAATACGCTGACCGTTACTTCTTCGGAAAGCAACAAGGGTACCCGCCTCGATAAGAGCACAAGTAGGAAAGCACAATTGTATGGAATATGTGTATAGAATATAGGTTATCAGGAATTCTGTGTGATAAAGGCGAGGTGCGGCGCCACGATGCCGACTAAATTAAATGTACTGAACCGTATCGTCTGTTTCAGGTTTGCGAAGATCAGAACTGCCAGGAAGAAGTGTTTACGCTGGCGATGTCCTACCTAGATCGGTTCCTTAGCACCTGCACGGTTGGGAAAAGTCAGCTTCAACTACTGGGTACGGCCTGTTTGCTGCTAGCCTCCAAGCTGCGGGAACCGAGTTCGCGAGGCCTCCCCGCAGATTTACTGGTCTTCTACACGGCAAACAGCATTACGATTTCGGATTTATGCGTAAGTTTTATCATTGAATACTGGACAAAATATTGCGATATGACCTCATCTTATCATAAATAACCGAATGCAATTCAGATTGTATTAAAAATGATATGACGTTCGAGTTGTTTCAAAACTTATCACATTCGTAAGTAATTTTAATTGTAGTTGGCTTTCTGCAGCGGAAGTTGTGTTATCAATCTAGTTATTATACACATAAGAGTTAGGGCGAGGCAAGTTACGTGATTAAGTCACATGTAACATTTTAACGAAGTACCTACTTTTCTTAGTAATGGTTAAAGTACATTTTTTTGTCAATTTCGAGTTATAATAGATGGTTAAATTATGCGGTCATTGCCCACTAACGATTACTTTTTGATCGTAGATTTAGTATTAATTTTATGTAAAGTAAATAAATTAATCATTAGTTTGCTTTGCGTGTTAAATCTTTTTTTAGAAGCTAATCTCTGGCTCGTAAATATTAATTAAAATTTAACTTACTTTTAAAACTAAATGTTTTTATAATATTTTTGATTACATAACTCTCATTTTATAGCACAATACTACATTTTACACTGTGACTAGGAATATATTCAATTAATAAAAACTGTTCTACTACGCGTAATAGTTTAGCGTAAAAAAGCATTTTTACCATAAAGGTTTTAGTAGTACAAACACGTTCCTTAAATAATATTAGAACATTTAGAACTAAAATAATCATAATAAGCGAATGATAAGTCTAAAAATAATAAAATGGCACTACATAATATATAATATGTTAAAAATATGACGTGTGATATGCAATTCGGGCGTCGCGGCCACCCGCCGGAGCCCCGTCCTCCCGTAGATAATAAGTGCACGCCGCATCTTTTAGCGTCATACAATCGAGTTCGTTTGTTTTTAACGCATTCCTCACTTATTTAGCGTAATACCTGGCGATGTTTCTACTTCTCGCATTAGTTTCTACTTGCACTATAACATAAAAATTGAAATACACCAATCCGCCGGTCGCGGTCGATGGAAAAAGTTAGGCCCAAAATTGGAGGAATGCGGCGTGAGGTCTGGGAGGAGGGGTCAGCGGACAGCGTCCCCTAACGAGCCGGCAGCCTTCTTGGAACCGCCGAACGAGAGCCGCGTTTCAATCAGACCAATTACAGACGAAGCATGCCGCTTGTTTTTTCTCACGGCGCGGCTGCTTACTTGCCTTGTCTGACGAACCTACGAGCTGTTTCCCAAAGGTTTTCTGTATGCGAATGATAATCGTTAATTCTAAACGACCTTGAAGTATTAAAATACTTTGCTGACGTACTTTGCTATTTCTCTAAGCATAGCTTAGAATCTACTATTTGTTTTGTTATTTAAAGTTTCCTTATATCTAATCATTTATTCAATACGTTGTGAATGTTGTTATTTGAACAGTTACCTACCAATTACCCAATTGAAATAAATGCTTTATCAAATAAACACGGTTATGGAATTGTAAACAGAATTGATAAGTTTTATATATACACACAAATACATTACAAAAGCGTTAATTAAATTGAGTTTTAATTGTTGAAGCCTTAGTCGTTAGGTGCGTAGCATATTCGTAGAACAACTACGACATTTCGTAGAGCCTAAGGTGAAGATAAAACTGATAATTGATATAATTATTTTTAAGCTTGCATTTGAAACAATTAAATATATTTAGTTGTTAGTTTTAAATGATACAAATATGATTATAAATGTAGGTAATCTAATATTCATATATCAGTTAAAGGCGGTACCCGTCACACTGGTTGAATATAAAATTATGCTCGTTTACAATGGATTATCCAAGTGAAACGAATGGCGGGTGTCTAGAACAGCGGATGCGCCGGCAATTAATATTAAACATCACTATTATGGAAATTCTCAGTCTACCCAGAAAACGATTAACATAAATCGAAGCATTATGAGTTAAACTTATTGATTATCAGAAAGATTATATGGATTTTACTTAACGCAATATTAATTTTCAAGCCGTGGATTAGATACATGGAGCGGTTTCTCTTGTACTGGTTATCGAGCCCGTCAAGGTAGGTGAGCGTAGCACAAGCAAAAAGAGCGACCGAGACAGCTTTAATGCAGGGCTCTCGAATCACAGGCGCCCGCGCCGCCTCGGCACGATCATAAAACCTGCGCGTTCTCACATCCACTGTAAACGCTTATTATAATTGAAGAATAAGGCCGTAGCCTTGATTGAATTTTCTTTTTAGGCACCGCTCAAAGAAAATCCAATGACTCGTTCCCGTCTGTATTGAATGATCATATTTTTTTCATTTTATCGATAGCAGTATTAATTAACACGAGTTATAAAAGCTTAGATTTTCGGGAAGGAGAAAAGCACACTTATTTGCAGATCACACGGCTCGGTTAAGCTTGTTTTCCCGACTAATGAGCATTGCTAAGACAAGCTATGTGCGTAGGCTATACGATGCAATTTTAAATCAATATTTAAAGGTATGTTAGGTGTTATCAAACGGGTTTCCTTATTAAATTTGGCTCGTACTTTCTTACTATTGTTTCCCACGAGAGCAGTCGTTATTCTCGGGTGAGAGGGGCGAAGGGGGTTGGGCGAGTCGCATTCCAGCGCTCGGCTCCTTGCTGCTTGCCAAAGAAACCTCCACGACTGCCAGAATAACTCATATTATCACAGTACCAAACTCCGATAAATATGTAACTATCAATAATAACTTCAGTCAATATTTGATGGCGATAACTAGATTAAAGGGTCCTTTAATTGATTGCATTATTGTCTTTATATTATCGAAGAGCTTTATTAAACTATATACAAATAAAATTGATATAATACCTCCAGAAGCAACAATAATAAATAGAATTTTATTCTAAGTAAAAACCCATTCTATGCGGGCACAGACAATGGGGCAAAGACGAAGACTTTGCGAATTGCGGTTAGACTTGGTAAAACTACATCTTTGGTAAATTCATAAAGATAACATAATATGAAATATTTAGAGAATTTAGGTAGGTAGTTTCGTAAGTTCTTCGTCACAGACATGAATTAAGATTTACGATCGGACTTAACGTTCCTTTTAATGTACAAATAAGTGAAATAAGCCACACGTAATGATTTCGCAATCGCTCACCATAATTTTACAGGAATGTGCTGTGATAACGTATTACGTTAGCTTCACTGTAGCTGTGTAAAAGAATGCGTATCACGTTTTGCATACTCGAGGTAACTTTAGTATTCAACGTGTGAAGCTTCCGAGCAAAACGCCGTCCACTGCCTAGTGCCTACTCAGTTTGGTCATAGCGAAATCTCGGAATAATCATTTACTAACGAAACGAATGGTTTGGCTGGGAACAGAGTGTAGTATGGCACATATTATTTAAATGCTATAGGTTGTGTGTAGGTAGTGCTCGATGAAATCGGACGAAGCATGGGAACAGCTATGGAATTCAGCGAGTGAGGGCTGTTTGCATAGCTCGCTTTATTGGCTGTAACGTCGCTCGATAACTGCTACCGCGCAAGCTTCTAATGAACACCGACTTGGAAATTTATGAGGCGCATTCCTAACGTCTCGAGTTCTATTTGTACTTTCACACGATCGCTGAGACCCGAGCTCCGTGTTTTCGGATCTCAGTTCTTTAGCTGAAAGTCGGCACATCCGCACGGCGTATCAGGTGGTGTCTGCGGTAAATTCTTTACGAGCGTATTGTTTCCGAAGCTTTTCAATGACGGTGAGGCGAGAGACGGAATCCTTTGAGACCGCAGTCGACCCGCATACCACCATCGTTAACCACTTTCGCTCACCTGTTCTTTTTAGTTTCTAAAGCATTATAAGCCATTATTATATGCTTCATATTAACCGGATTACTTAGACCGCACGGTTAGTTGACGCACACCGAGACGAGATCACATATCGTGCGACTTCCAGTGATGATGAGCCTCATTCATTCACAAGTACTGAATATCGAGTACCAATAGGCCTCAAGTCCACTCGAACCGCAGGCAAATCTCGACTCTATCCTTATCGACATTCGGAATATATTTGTTTAGTTGAAAAAAGCAAACGTTTGTCGGCCTGGACGACCCCATCGTTTGAGTTATGTAAACATCGAGTATTATCTGTCAACGGCCATGCATCGCTGACATGTGGACGTGTGTGCGTGAGCACAAAATAATCAAGTTATTCATAAAACTGAATATTCATATCGCAAACTTGTACAAAGGTCGTCCTTATCACGGAACTTATTAATTAATGTAGGTCAGCAAAAGAAGCTAGACAAAGTTTCAGATTAAGAGTTTATTTCTAAGCAAGCCAGCAAGGCAATTAAGGAGCCTTAAATAAATAATAATCGAATAGTATATTGATTTTTATTGAGCTTTAACAATGTGTTGGGGACTACCTACGTTCCGTTCCGGGAAGTCGAGCGAAACTCGGCGTGTTTACGATTATGCAGCGGATGTAACGAGTGGAATGCAGCATTATTATACTCGACAATAAGCACTTCTTTGCGTTTGGCCGGCTTTCGAACTATTATTTTATACACAATTTTTCTGCACGCACAGATAACAAATAAAATGTTGATTTTTAGTTAGCATTCAACTAAGTGTATATTTTCTCAACAGAGCTGGGAATTGCTTGTGCTGTCGAAACTAAAATGGGATGTCGCTGGAGTGACGGCTCACGACTTTCTGCCACTCCTGATATCACGGCTGCCACTCCGTGGTGGACGTGTCACCAGTGAAATGGTGCAGAGGCACGCCCAGACCTTCATCACAGTAGCCGTGAGAGGTGAGCTTTCTTTCTTCACATAACGTCTTCTATAACAATAAATGTAGCTATTCCATATCTCGAGTTCTAAATACGGTTAGTTATTATCAGCGCAAAACCGCGAACCCTCATTAATACTTAATAGGCTGATTGGAGGATACTGTTAAAAGTAACTAAACTAATTACTTAGTTGATATGTAAATACAGTGCATTGTAGTTACGTAACTGTAACAACAATCTATACATTTTTATGTAATTTATTGCGTTATTGCAAATGTTTATTAGTGTGAACGCCTTTTTTGCAAAACCTGTATCAGTTATTATTCCAACTTACTTATGAGCAAATGCTATAAGTATTCAAAAAGCCGTTTAAGCGGCGAATCTGTAATTAGCGCCTCGTTCGCAATATCGGCGATCATGTCATGTCACGATGGTTGCGCAGTCGCCTGAATATTCACCGTTTCTAGCTCGCGGTGTCTGTCATGTGGATGTCACGTGTCACTGAACCTAACGACAAATGAATAGAGAACGAGCACTATGCCTCAAACCGGAATAAGGATCAGATGCATATTCATGTCTTACGTCAGATAGCGCGCATTCCCAATTATATTTTAACCTATTCTATGAAATGGCTCTCACGGTGAAGCCACGATGCGTTTCACGCTATCTCGGCCTAACAACAATTGCTGGAACTGATAGGCAACTGAAATAGGCCGCAGTCATGCAATTATGGGCTGTAAGTAATTTCCTTGTACTTTGTTTTTAAGGGATTTTTAAGCCAAGAATAGTACGGCTAGAACGTTGCGTGCAGATTTTTGTTGGCTTCTTTAGAAAGGTTCGGGATGCTGCCGAGATGTGAATAGGTTTGTTTACAGTGAGGGTTAGAGTGAGGGCGCGTGTGGGGCCAGCACCTCCCACGCGGCTCGCCTGTTCGCCTGATCGCATTCCAGCACGCCTCGGGACTGCCCGCGCCCCGCGCCCCTCAACCCCCTCGGCGGATCATATGTTTTTATGCAACGGTTTTTGTTGTTTGCCGCCGCCGCCGCCTTGTTTTTTTGGCGAAGTTCACGCTTCAACTCTTTTATTTTACATGCTCCTTGGGTATCATCTCGCGCTTGTCAGGCTGTAGATTATTCATACCCAATACAATGCTTTATTACCGCAAAAATATCGCTCTGTGACGTGACATTGACGCTATGAAGTACGCCATGTTAATTATGTAATCGCTAAGCTACGTTATTAATTGCCGTTTATAAACTGTTAGAAATTTGCACCGTACATAGAGAAATATTGAATTGACTTCAGTCTTATTGTACTTAGAACTTTCATTTTCAAATGCATTCAAGGTCCATGGTATATTTATAGCACAGGAGGTTAAGTGGCGGCGGCTGCCCTGCACGAGTGGTAGTTAGTAGTTACACTCCAGGGTATCGAGCGAGCCCGCATTACGTATCATTATTCGAATGGTACAATTTACTCAGCGCAGTCATAACTTGCCGGGATATTAAATTTGAAATGGATTATTTTAGTGCTGATACACACAGACATTAACAAAACGAGTTACTTTTATTCGTTTCATCTTAGCTACAGAATTAATAGTCCTCAATGCATTCATTGACCATAACAAACATCATATTACCTGGATCATTTAGAAGCTTAATTTTAATTAGTCTCACAGCATGGCTAGATTTCGTTATTCGTCCAAGGTGGAGACGGTCAAAAGCGGTGTTGGACGTGAAATATTAATTTCTTAAGTGAGGCACAACGCTCTGGCTCTACAAATCTATATTGTTCTCGTTCTCCTACTACGGCCTCGCGCGAACGTTCACCTCTCAAACACTTCGACATTGAACATCAGAACCGAACGATGTCTCTCGGTATCGCCATACATGTACAAAGGATATCGGTCGATTATGTCATAGGCAAAAATCGTTAACCGCTTGGGTTTCGACTCGTTGCCAAATTTGCTTAGCGAACTTGGGTACTTCAATGTCATGACTCTCGGTTGGATTTCAATATTATCGATAACAAGACTCCGTAAGGTCCCTCAAGTTGGAGCTATCTGGTCGTGAGACCGGTCCGCGGGTCGAACTGCGAAGCGGTAGGGCTTCAATGTTTGATTAACATCAGATTATGCAAATGCTTCGAGTAAGCGGCCGCTCTCGTTGTTTGGTATCTTCGTTTTGTTCCTTCCTTCGAAGCCTTTATCTCGGCTCCGCCGCCACACGAATTAAAAACCCCTTTAAATGAAGCTGAAAGAGTGTTCGGTAACCATACGTCGTTCGACATAAAGGAATATACTTAATCATGAATGGAGAGCTCTCGGATGCTGTCTGTATTGTCTACGTTCCCATACTTTTCAGAATTTGAGATTACGGTGCGCCGCGGATCTTCAATGCCCAATAGAGGCTTTTTAACTTTTTTTGGTGACCGATTTTTAATAATCCCGCTGCGAACTATGGAAGACTGTTCTTTTTATTTATGTCGTGTGTTTTGAGAGGCAGTATTTGACGAATCGCTGAAGGTCAAATAAGTTTTCCTCTTGTTTTATTATATGTACTATTAATTGCGTCTGAGGAAATGATAATAAATACGATGTAACAAGTATGTTCTAATTATATTAAATTTGCCTCATTATATGTTTTACCAACTAAAGCGTGTGGTAACATATAACCTGATCTATTCACTTGGGAGTTGTCAGCCCGAATTGGTCGATGATGCCTTTTAAGGTGGAAATATTGTAGATATAATAATATTATGCCAGGCAAGCTCGTGAGAAATATTCCAGTAAATCGGTTGCGCAGGTACAGCGGAGGAATGCGGCCGCGAGGGCGGTTGCCGGCTCCTTTGAGACTGTACTCTCCAGACAGAGACCAACAACCTGCGGGAACGAAAGAGACGTATTTCATTAGTCGTTACCCCTTTCCTTTGTGCCACCAACTCAACAACAACTACTCGGCAACTTCGCTAATATGCTGACTTTGTGGCCGACCACCACACAGCTGGGAAACCCGCAAAATACGCATTCATAATTATTATTTATGACAAGTTCTTGACGCTCGTTAAATATAAACTAACTTTGTTCCACATCCGCTTTTAGGTACCTACATTTACTGTGTAAGCATTCTGACCCGGTTCTATACTGATATCGCTCGGTGAAGTGCTCGTTCGTTACTTCAATCATAAGCAGCAATTTAAGTACTTTAATAATGCGCCATTTTGTCTACGCCAGATTTTATCAAACTGAAACTTACGAACCATTTGTATCCTGCAAATGTCAAAATGTAAAACGTATTTAAATATGAATAATATTTGTTGTTTCAGATTATGAGTTCACGTTATACTCGGCCAGCACTCTTGCGGCGTGCAGCATTGCGGCTGCTTTGCGAGGCCTGGAATTAGACGGCCACCTGCCTCGATTACATGAACTGACAGGCATAGACTTGGTAAGTTAATCTCCACCACACAACTTCACATAACTAAATCACGATTGGATATTTTCTAACGATGTCGCTTTTAACAGGACTGCTTACAAACGTGCCTGGAGCAAATCGAGGAGCTCGTGCAGGGCCTGATTGAACGTGTAGTGTCTGTCCCAAACGGACAGAGCCGGGAGGCGTCGGGCTGGACGCCTCCTCCGACGCAAGACAAGCCCCACAATAACGCTGCCACACCCACCGACGTCAGAGATGTCCACTTCTGAAACTGTGGTCCCGATTAAATAGAAACGTGGGCCGTCGCTTTAACTTCGGTGCAGTACGAAAATACTTTAAACTAGAACATTTGAACGGTGTACCCGTGATCGAGGACTGATACCAAGACTGACAATGTGTCTAACATAAGTACCTACTACTTATCGTGTATAATTTTTAATTTAAGAACGAAGTTTATCTTAATAGTTGACGTCGTTTTGCCCTTTGTGCTTCTTGTAAAATAGCGCCTAGCCTTAACATTTCTTCCACACGAGCGAGGCGCGTTATATAACGATATAGGAAATGAATCACCGATAGAATTTTCTCTTAGTTCATAATAGGTATCTTGAAATTACGATCTACCTCTTTATTTATAGGAAACAATTTTCATTATCGCCTGAAACGATAATATTATACATTTATTATTTTATATAAGGTTTCGATATGAGATAATCGAAATATCTAATCTAACTAACAATTATACGAAATTGCTACATCATAACTCACGGGACCAAAGTTAATTCCTAGCAGCGAAAACGTACGAGATCCTCTTACTGAAGTTCATCGTATTGCAGTACGTATATAATTATTTTCTTCCCAAATAACTGAAATATTTTCTATTATCGTTTTAAAATATGTATTCTATGGATCACAGTAAAAGTAAAAGTTTTCGGGGGAAGGCAATATATTACGCTTGAATGTTGCAACTTTAAATATTATATTCAAGTTTTAAAATACGTTTAACAGAAATATGATGGTATTACACCATACAGACACTAGCTAAACACAGTATATATATATATAGAGTATTTGATATATGTTAGTAGAAGGACAAGGGCTACATGAAAGTTAAATTATTTATAAGACGACAAAATAAAGATAAAAAAGGTAGTTTTAAGTGCCTAATACATAATGTGATAGTTTAACTAACAGTTTAAACTTGATTTCATAGTCACTTCCAGTCATAATATGTTAAAGTAGGAGTACTATGTTATGTTGTAAGGTAATATAAGCAAAATCTGAAATAAAAGAATTGTGATTCAATTATTATTAATAGAATATATTAAATATGTATAATAGTTTCCATACAATATTGTTCCTAATACTTTGACTTTTGGAAATAGGTAAATTACACACGCCAATAGATATTAGAACTAGGTTTTCGTACTTAATGGTTCTATTCTGTTGTAGATAGTTATAAGTTTAACTTTAAAATGTGATAGTTTCCACAGATATTATAATAGGTGTGTAATTGTAAGTACGGGTGGCGCAGTTAGCTAACTTTAAGATTGCTATAAGTCGTGTGCATTTAAAAGAATTAGTTATTTTAAATAATTTAGTCCAACGTCTTCCATATAGTAAGCTTCGAATGTAGCCGCAGTACGGCTCATATATTTTTGTTAGGTTTCTTCTTTAATTTTTCTATTTTATTGGGTAACTTTGTAAATATGAAACTGTACATATAAAGTATATTTGCTCTAAGCATTTGGTGCCATAAGTAAAATGACTAAAAAGTATTCCTTATGATCGATATTAATGAGCGACCTAACCTTTAAAAATTTATCTGCAGTTTATTTAGTTTCGTTTAACGGATGAGGATTGTAAATATGTCGGTTGTGGTGAACACACAAATATATCGTTTCACAGAATAACATCTTTATATCTTAGTATTATCTCGTTTGTGAAACTGGGGAAACGATTCGCTTAGTCTTGACCTAGATTTATTTTTGCTTTTGGCTTTGGATAGGCTTTAAGCTTTTAGTTTAGATTATAAGTTCGAGAAATATATTAAGACATAAGTACTGAACCCGGAAGTAGGCCGTTCGCCCTTCTCACAACTGACGTGATCTTCAAATTTTGCGCACATGCATAGGTCGGAAACGGAAGATCAAAAATATTTTTAAGCTAAATGTGGTTTGACACTGATTTGATTTTGTGATGTATTTTTAAGTATATTATCTGTAATAAAAGTTCGTTGACTTTATTATGTTGTAGATAATCAAAATCTGCAATAAAAATGTTCAAAATTAATTCTCTTTTATTTTTCTTATCGTGTAGTGAATTTCTGTGGAGTCTAATAACTTTCCACCTAACTCTAGAATCCCTTGCATTTTCTTGACAAACCCAACAGATCCACTCTTACGGATTTTTAATTATATGTAAATATCACTGTCAGCGCAGGTGTTAACTTTTGTGTTCTTCATAATAAATTCAATTTTCAACCGTGGTGGAAGGTAGTCCATAGCCGTGTTAAAAGTATTATTAGCCGTGTTATAAGTGTTATTATTCAATTTTTAACAATAGTGTTAGCTTTTATAAGTCAAATTTGAAGTAATACAGAATACGTAAAATCAGTGAAGTGAATAATAGTGAATCTAATCAAGCTATGAAGTGCCATGGCTGTAATAACGTATTAAATGTCGATCATTTTTTAAAGTGTAATAATTGCAAACGCAAGTTTTGTTATGAATGCCTTGATGTTGCTGCCGGGTCGACTAAGCAGCTCAGTGCTGAGCAATTGGCATCACTTAATTGTCCTCTGTGTCAGAATGTAACTCGGCGTAAAAACAATGACGATAATACTCCTGTCCGGCGGGGTCGCAATAACCAATCACCAAGCGCCTCCTCATATATAACGACGTGTAAAGAGCCGGAGTGTGATTTTGCTACGAAAACTTCTGCAGGCGCTGACTTTTCTAAGCAGCCGGTTACGTTGGACAGTATTAGCAAACTTATAGACTTGAAACTGTCCCCTGACTCATCGTTTATGCTAAATCTACGGTCCGCGCTTAGAAAGGACTTGAAGGACATGGTGACCGACGAGGTTAGCCGAGCTGTTGAGTTGGTAAAGGCTGACTTCACGACGACAACGGATTTTATCATCTTAGAACAAAATGATTTGAAGTCAAATATTGCAGACAAAGACAATCGAATCAGGGTACTCGAGACTGAACTTACGAAATCTCAAAACACGTTATCAAAACTCCAGAGTCGTTTATTTACAGTTGAAAAGATTTCACGTGACTTAAACCTCGAGATTCACGAGGTACCCGAAAGCAAGACTGAGAATCTGATGGAGTTATTCAAAAAACTCTGTGAGTGTTTAAATGTTGTGGTATCTGAGAGTGATGTTAAAGCATGTCGTCGTGTAGCTAAGATGGACTCAAACTCCAAAAGGCCGCGAAACATACTAGTTACCCTCTCAACGCAGCGTCAGCGTGATACACTCTTGTCTGCGTTGACTCGCTTCAATAAGTCCCACCCTGACACCAAACTATCTACTACCGATATTGGTATTGGCGGCTCGTCGTCGAGCAGGATATACTTGTCTGAACATTTGTCTCCTGAAGCTAAAGAGTTACACCGTGCGGCACGTAAATTTTCTACTGACAAGAACTACAGGTTTGTTTGGGTGCGATATGGCCAAATTTATGTTCGTAAGGATGAATCAAGCCCGGCCATTCTAATTAAAAGTCATGATTCCTTCACTAAATTGTCTTAATTGTTATTACTACTACTAATTTGTTTGTTTATCATTGCTTAGTAAGTTACTTGATCAATTTTTGTTTTTATATACTGAATCACACGTTATTTCCACAATGATTAATATATTTTATCAAAATGTAAACAGAATTCGTAGCAAGTTAACTCAATTTTCTTTAAATCTGTTAAATTCTAACTTCGATATTATATGCTTGACGGAAACGAACTTAAATATGAGTGTTTTCGATGGCGAAGTTGTTGACGCCCGTTACAATCTCTTCAGACGAGATCGTGCGGATTCCTCCTGTGCTAAAACCGAGGGAGGTGGAGTTTTACTCGCCGTCCATAAAAAATACCAGGTCATCCGTCAAGCATCGTGGGATAGTGATATGGAGGATGTCTGGGTTACTCTTATTCCTGAAGCACGTGACACTTCTCGCATAAATTTATGTGTTTGCTATTTGCCTCCTGATATTAGAATTAACAAGCTTGAACTCTTTTATAGCCATTGCCAAAATTTACTTCTTAATCGTTTCCCTTTGGATAATTTCTTATTAATTGGTGATTTTAACACACCTGATTACTCTGATTCGATTAATCCCTCTCTGTCAATTTCCCCTAACCCGAGTAAGAAGCTCCTTCTACTAAATGAATTAATGTCACTGTGTAATCTAAAACAGCATAACTTTATCACAAATGCAAACGCTCGCTTGTTGGATTTGGTGCTTTCTAATATAGATTGTATAAGTGTCAATGAAACACTTGCATTAAGTTTGTTAGATAAAAATCATCCCGCAATTTTGATTACTCTTTCTCCGATTCAGATTTCTAAAGGGCTTCAACGCGCTAACATTAAACGGCTTAATTTTGCTAAATGTAATTTTGAAAACATTAAATCTGAACTCCAGTCTGTGAACTGGTCCGAAATCTTATCGTCCCCTTGTATTGATGAGTGCACCGAAGCTTTTTATGAGCTTTTATTTGAAATAATATCAAGAAATACACCAAGTTGTTGTAGCAAATTCTCATCTTATCCAGTCTGGTACAGCAAATCCTTAATTAAATGTAATAAAGAAAAAAACTTATATCATAAACGGTTTAAGAGGTTTGGGAATCCCCGCGATTACGACGTTTTCTCTTTGCTGAGGGAGAGATGCAAATTTCTTACCAAGATTTGTTACGACAAGTATATCGCATCCATCGAGGACTCGTTGGCCAAGGACATAAAATCATTTTGGAGATTTGTGAATAATCGTAAAGGCCATATTTCAGTGCCTCACACCATGACACTTGAAAATACTTCTGAGACAGACGGTCAGGGGATATGTGACCTTTTTTCGCGATACTTTGGTTCAGTTTTTGACGATAAAACTAATAAAACTATATACACTGACCAATCTGGTGCTGTAAATAACACGTATTTTAATATATTATCTGGCTTTTCTATTACGGTAACAGATATCAAACGTAAAATAGATAGTTTGGATATTAACAAAGGGGCGGGTCCTGACCTTCTGCCTCCTATTTTCATAAAAAGTTGCGGAAAGGAGTTGTCCATTCCATTATGTGTTCTCTTTAATAAATCGTTAACTAGTGGTGTGTTTCCTAAGCGCTGGAAAACTGCCCACATAATACCTATTTATAAAAGTGGTGATAAGTCCAATTGTAAAAACTATAGACCGATAAGTATTTTATCTTGCGCTGCTAAATTATTTGAGTCAGTGATGTATACTCATCTGTTCAGCCATTTTAAGCCTGTTCTTTCAGACAAGCAACATGGTTTTGTTAGAAACAGGTCTACGGTCACTAACCTTCTGGAATACAAAAACTATCTCTGTCAAGTGTTTGCCACAGGTGGCCAAGTTGACTCTGTTTACACTGACTTCTCTAAGGCTTTTGACAAAGTAAATCACCATCTGCTCTGTCATAAGTTAGCGTCACATGGTATCCACGGCAGTTTATATAGATGGATCTGCTCATACCTAGACTCTAGAACTCAGTTGGTTGCGTTAAAGGGCTTCATCTCTGCACCTATCGCAGTTACATCGGGAGTACCTCAGGGTTCCCACTTAGGGCCATTATTCTTCGTAGTTTTTATTAATGACCTTATTCAACAACTGTCCTGCAATTGTCTCTTATATGCAGATGACTTAAAAATATTTACTTCTATTACTAATTTAGATGACTGCTTAACATTACAGCGTGATATCAATACCGTATCACTATGGTGCAAGACGAACTACATGTATTTAAATATAGACAAGTGTTTTGTCATATCGTTTACTAATAAACGAAACAAAATCGTATGGAACTACGTCATAGATGGTCAATTAGTTAACAGATCAGATGTTGCAAAAGACCTAGGTATCCTGTTCGATGACAAGCTTTCATTCCGTGCCCACTATAGTCACATCACGTCTAAAGCAAACCATCTACTGGGTTTTATTCTTAGATCCACAAAAGGTTTTAAAAATCCTCGTAGCACCTTGTACTTATACTTCAGCCTCGTAAGAAGTATATTAGAATACGGTAGTCCAATATGGTCGCCGAATTATAAGGTGCACATTGACGATATTGAACGAATTCAGAGGAAATTTCTCAGAATTTTATGTTATCGTATAAAACCTGGCCGGTCTAACTTAAATTATTGCGATAGACTCCTGAAATTTAAAGTTCAACCATTAGAATCCAGACGCATAGTCTTCGACTTAGTTTACCTTTACAAAATCACCCACTCCATTATAGACTCTCCCGAACTACTAGCTCACATTAGCCTTAACATTAGATTTAGTGCCCGTAGAGCTAACGAAGTCAATTTATTTTCCCTTCAAACTTATAAGAATAACATCTCTTTTTACAACCCTTTGACCAGGATGGCTCGTCAATATAACGAGATGGCAAAGAGCAACCACTTACTTGTGGACATATTCTGTCGCAACATCAATAAATTCATTAGTGTCGTTAAAGACATCCTCCATCGTAGGTTAAGTGCTGACCCTTGTGGTCCTGGTTAACGTTACGTTAAATTGGTGTCGAGGAACTTATTATTATTATTATTATTGTTTTTTTTTTTACTATGTTACCTTTGTTAGTTATGAGCCTTTTATTGATGTAACATTAATTTTGCAGTGTGCACATGGTTTTACATTAGAATCCTGTTCATAACTATTAGTTTTAAGTTTATTTTTGTAAAGATTATAATGTGTTTTGTGCACCAAATAAATAAAAATAAAAAATAAAAAAATAAAATAAAGAAGACATCACGCGAGAAGAAATAACAAAGCAAAAAAAAATACCGGGCGCCTACTCTAGTAATTGCATAAGTGCACAGGTTACGCTTGGTCGCGGGACGGTGTCCAAAAATTCAATTGTTATAATAGTTTTTATGTTACTCTTTCATCCACCATCCACCATGAAGTAATTTCAAGCAAGAGCCTACCAATTCTTAAAAGGCCGGCAACGCACTCGCGAGCCCTCTGGCATTGAGTGCCCATGGGCGGCGGTATCACTTAACATCAGGTGAGCCTCCTGCCCGTTTGCCCTCTGTTCTATAAAAAAAACAAAGTATTGCGCGTGTGTGAAATCTTGGGAGGAATCCATAACAAAGTAGCAACACTAGTAATGGTTTGGGTTGTTCTTAAATAAAAAAGTGTATTTAAATTATAATTTATTCAGAATATTTTACAATTAAATATACAAATGCTGCAGATTCACATTAGTGACCATACAATGTGGTAAATATATATATATATATATATACATAAACATGGCAGCGTAACGTGGAAGCTCCCAATACATCAAATTATAGAAATTTATATAACTTACAAAAAAATCGTAACATTTCTTAGCAGTCAATGAAAAGCACCATTTTAAATTTTGGTCAAATGATGCATTTATAATACATACGAGGTCGTTCGTTCGTGATATTTGCATATATTATAATATTGCGTTTTATAATTAGAAATAACAGCTGAAGTAAAATAGCACGATTTAAAATGTTGTGGTTAAAATTATTCTCTAAGAAGACGTGTCGTTACAATTTTACGTTTCGGTGGCAAGTGATCCACAATGAAAAGTTTGTCTCGCAAACTCAATCGAATTGTGCCGAGTGCAAGTGCAACAATTTCTAAACAGCTATTCAAAATAATCATGAATTTGGATTTTTGCAGGAAATAACACAATATTTGGTGAAATTGTATTTTGATTAATGTCATTCGGATCGCTTCTATGTTTGCCTACAAACTACATAACATTCCCTTACATATGAACAACTTTTGGAGTGCTTTTCCCTCGGAGCCAGTTCAGAAGCACCGTGGGAGTGCTTTGAGAGTCACGGGCTGAAAATATAAAAGCGCTTTGTAAAGAATAAGAAGATACACTCAGGCCTCGGCTCAGTCGAGCCATCGTGCGAGAGAAAAGAAACCACAATGCTGCAGATAAAAACTCACAGAGGGTATGTTGAGCCTGGTTCAGTTGCTCTCTTGCCTGAGGAGGCAGATTGGCAACGTCCTGCTGCAAGAGCCTCAGACCGAGCTGCCGCTGCTCGCTTTCGTGTCGGAGGCGCACGTCGCGACTGTGCTTCACGCTGCGCAGCTCGGACAGCCTGCAATTCATTTCTCAATCACGCCAGACTGAATGGCAAAGAATACGACATTTGCGGAGGTACTTACTTGGCTTGTAGTTTCGGTTTGTCTCCGTCGGACTCACAGATACTACTACTCCTAGATGTTTGCGCACGATGTACGTCGGCGAATTGGGATTCCTTTTCTATACTAAAGCTGGGCAGTTCAGATATTGTATCTTCCCTTAGGTCGATCGAATTATCGAGGCCGACAGACCCGTGATGCGACTTGAGTTCTTCGTAAGAACGCAAACTGTCGGACAGACGCAGTTGTAATGTATCTCTTTCCTCCAACAGTTGAGTCAATTCCATCGTCAGTTCTTCGCAGCGTACGTCTCTTTGGTGAAGCATGTACAGAGCCAAATCTAACTCTGCTCTCGGGACCGCATCTAGTAACTCGTTATTCATCGTTGTTTCGCGATCGCTAGAGTCTTTAGTGTCGGAAGCAAAAGTAACGTGTTTCTCTATTCTCGTAGAGGCGGCTCGCAGTGTCGTCTTCATGCTTTCGATTTCATCTTTGAGCGTTACAATCTCTAACTCCTGACTTTCCAAGACTAGTTGAGTTTCAGCCGCTTTGTTTGCGTATTCTTCTAATATTTTATTCAAATCAACTATTCGTTTATTGAGGTTTGTGCATTCGATAATCTTTTCATTTAGCGTTTCAGATAATTTAACTTTTTCCTCATCTGATTCTGTACGTAATTTCTGATAATGTTCGGTGTTTTCGTGCATCTTCAACCTAAGAACTGCCAGTTCAGACTCCTTTTCATAAGTTAAGTCCTCAATTTTTCTTTCATATTCCAAGAGTTGTTTTCGCACAAATTCAAATTCGTTATTTCTATCAGCGAGACTAATTGTATAGTCGTGCGTTTTTTGGAAGATTTCACTTTCTTTTTGCTGAAGAGCTTTACCCAGTTCCGATATTCTTGATTCATAACTATATTTAAGTTCTTCTATGCGTTGATTCAAACTCTCGTTGACGGATCTCGTAGCCACCAACTCAATTTGAAGAGCGTTGACAGTCGTGTCTTCGTCGTGTTTCTCACTTTCGCTCCTCATGTCAGTTATGATCTTTTCGTATTCCTCTTGTTGTACTAAAAGTTTGTTTTCATGTATCATTTTTTCATCTTCCATTTCAGATCGCAATATATCCAGTTGGTGCATGACATCTTCGAATTTAATTTGTAAATTATTTAATTGTATTTCTTTCTCTTGTAATTTATTTTGTAGGGATGTAACTTGTTCTAATATTAAGATCTTATTTGTTTCCTCCTGTGTGGATGACTGTACGCTCTCAAGAAGTTGCTCGTATTTACTCTCAGAGGCATTTAATTGCATTCTCAAATCTTGTTCATTAGATTGGAATTCGCTTTCCCTTTGTGCTAAATGTTGCTTCCACAGTTCCGCTATTTCAAATCCCCTTTGATCCATAGCAGTCGATACTGACGACCGTAACTCGGTGACCGTTGATAATAGTTGATCGTTTTCTAAATTCAACTTGTCAATTTTCGATTTAAGTTCAATTATTTGACCATGATTACTCTCTGTTTTAGAGTTTTTTTCAAGTTCTATGCTTTCATTGCGACTTTTTACTTCCTCTAATTGAGCTTTTAAACTTTCGCATTCTTTTTCAATTATATCATTTCTGTCGGAAAGTGTAATATTTTTCCGTACTTGTTCCAGATTTTGTTTTTCCTGTAATAGTTCCAACTGTAAAGCTTCAAGAGTTTCTCTTAAAGACTTTATTTCCTTTAAATATTCTTGATTCTGAGATTTAAGAGCTACACTTTCAGTTTCCATAAATGTATATTTTTTTATCAAGTCTAATTTATCATTTTCGGCTTCTTTACAAGAAGCCTTTAAATCTTCGTTAATATTTACTAATTGCAGGTAACGATCTTCTGAGGCCGAAATATCACAATGTAATTTTTGAGACGTGACAGATAGATCATTATTTGTATTGATAAGATCCTCTATTTGTTTTTTAAGTAAGTCACGATCGTCATTTTCCAAACATTTTTGACGAAGCGTTATCACTTCTTTGTTCAACATAGTAATTTCACCTGACAGTTCTTCTTTTTCACTTTTAACAGCGTCAAGAAGCCCTTGCAACTCATCGTTTTCTTTCTCAAGTTTTAATATGTCCTCTTCAAGTTTTGAATCTATTTTTGAAGTCTGAACATTTTCATGCTGAACTTCAGAGTGATGTTGTTGATTTAAAGATATTTTGTCATTTGCTTGTTTAAAATTATACTTCCACAGTTCCAATTCATTGTCCATTTTCTCTTTCAACTCTATTAATCTATCATTTGCATTCTTTAGGACTTCATTCTGTTTAGTGAGCGTTTCTTTGTCTTTTTTCTCCTTATTAATAGTGTCGGTAAGTTCTTGTACTTTTTTCTCCAACATCTCAAGATTGCTAGATAACTCACTCTCAATAGCCATATCTAACATCGATGAGTTAGATATCTGTTTTGATATTTTTAATTCATTGGCCAACATATCGTTCGCATTTTTAAGTTCTTTTAATTTTTTAATAGCCCTTAATAATTTATTATTAGAGGCGTCAAGTTCTTTCTTTAACCTATCATTATTATCCTGGAGTTGTTTTATTTCCTGATTTAATTGTGTAACGCCTGGAGTAACATCGTATATCTCTTCGCTCTCTCCCAGGCCCCAGCCTTCATCTGAATTAAATGGATCCACTTCTTTACTATCGCCAGGATTGGAGCAAATGTAAGCTTTCTTTGAGACAATCAAAGGTTCTACAGAACCCTCCGATTGTTGAGTTGGCTTTTCAGAGTTAGTTGCGTCAACTTTTTTGAATGTATTGATTTCTTCATAGTTTATTTCAGCATCTGACAGTATCTGAGATTGCAGCACTGACAAAGATTTTTGTTCGCCGCTTAACTCTTCAATAGTTGACGATATTGTCATTCCTTCTGTTTTAGGTATATTCATCTCAAAAACTAATTTTTTCTTTTCAATCAACTGCTTGATTTGATCTTCTTTTTGGGTAATTAAAATATTAAGCTCACGAATGTTGCTCTTTAGCGATTCATTTTCTTGCGACAAGTCTTGCAGCTGTTGAAATGATTCTTGAAGCTTTGCAGAAAGCTGTGCGATATTGTTTTCTGCTGTGCATTTCAAAGAGTGATTATGGGCTTGCAATGTCTGTATTTTATCTATTTCTTCGGTAATTTGACTATTTTTACTATTAATGACGGAGTTTAATCTATTGATTTCACTTATATATTGTTCAGTATAATCTGGACTTTCGGGATTTTTGTTTGACGATTGTTCCTTCAGTTTTGAATTTTGTGTTGATAGTTCTTCAAGATTGATGTGTAGGTTTTCAATTGTTATCCTATAATCATGAATTTCACTTTCTAATCTTTGAATGTGCTCATTTAATTTTTCAACGTTTTCACTGAGATGTTTCTTTTCTTTTATGGCTGCTTCAATTTGGGTATTAAATTCTGCTTCCACGTCGTCCATTTCCATTTTCCTTTGAGCTAACAATTGTTGATGTTCATTGTGTAATTTTTTCAAATTAGATTCAAGATTTTCAATTTTTTGTTGGAATGAACTATTTTCAGCCTCTAATGACTCTACTTTAGCCGTTTGGTTTTCCAAATTAGAACAATACTGTTGTAACTCTGAATTATTTTTCTGCAACTTCAAGAACTCTTCATTTATGTCGTGTATTTTATATTGTAGGTTTTTATTGTCATTTTCTATTTCATGCATCTCTTTTTCAAGAACCCTATCGTGATCCATTAAAGCGGCTAAACGTGTAATCAACTCATCTTCTTGGACTGTGTAATCGCTGTAAGATTTTTGTTTTTCTTGTAATTGCATGTCCAGTTGATCCGCTTTTCTCTCTAAAGATTGTCGTCTATTTTCCATCACAGAAATACTTTCTTCAAGACGATAAATACGGTTTTTATATTTATCTAATTCAGACTGCAAATTTTCAATATACATATCTCGCTCCTGAACCTTCGCGTCAAGTCCGAATTGCAATTGATTTATGTTTTGATCCTTACTATGGAGTTCCGTGGTTAGATTGGCTATTTGCATTTGCTTTTGATCGATTTCAGACTCTAAACAGGTTATTTTAGTCAGTAGATTTGAGTTATTTTTCAGTTCTATTTCATACTCTACAAGTTTATTCGTTAGACTTTCCATGTTCAAATTTAAGGTCACATTTTCGTCTCGATTAAGTTTTGCTTCAATATTGATGGTATTTAAGGAATCGTTTAATTTTATGATTTCCTCTTGAGCATCATCATATTTTTTTTGTAAAGATGCCAATTCTGACCGCGCACTGAGAAGATTATCTTCGAGAATATTCCTTTCAGTTAAAATTCTATTGAGTTCTTCGTTTGCATACTTTAACTTGTCTTGTAATGCTGGAACAGTTTCGACTTGTATCATCGCTTGTTCGTACTGTTCAGATTTAATTTCAAGTTGTTTTTGCATATCGTTAAACTGATTCTCTAAATCGGAATACATAGCAGTTTTTTTCTTGATGCTTAAAGCAAATTTTTTCAATTTTTCGATTAATTCCTTATTTTTATTTTCTAATGCCGTTAAGTCACTTTTAGATGTCTCTTCGTGAGAAATTATTTCTAGTTTCTTCTTTAGTTCTTCACGTTCGGTCATTAGCTCAGAGAAGTCGTGTTCTTTTTGCTGTAACATTGTTCTAAGCTTTTCATTTTCAATGGACTCTTTTCTAAGTTGCAATTTTATTTCATGGATTTCTTCATCTCGGTCTTTCGCCTGCAACATAACTTCGGCCCACTCTTCTCTATGCTTTTGTTGTTGCCGTTTTAACTCGTCAATTAATTTTTGGTTCTCATTATGAGTTTCTTTTAATTTCGAGAGCTCCGAGTCGAGCAATACATGTTTGTTCTCGAGTTTAGACTTTATAGATGCCAATTGAGCCTTTTCTTCTTCCAGAGTTCGTAACTTTTCTTCGCATTCGGACAACGCATTTTGATAAAGTAATATTTGTTGGTTTAAAGATTGAATCAGTTCCACATTTTGATCATTCGCTTTTTCCTCTTCGAAAAGTTCTATTCTCGATTTGAGTTTCTGAGAGATGTCATTTAGTTTAGTAACTTGATTGACATATTCGTTGATATCTTTATCTTTTTGCTGTAATGTATTACTGTAATTAAATATTTGTTTCTCATATTCGCCCAACAAATTCTCTAATTCCTGAACTTTTGCATCCCGAGAATTGACAGCGGCACTAAATTCTCTTTGGAGGCGTTGGATTTCCTGTTGCAAAGGCTCGATCGTGTCCTTGAGGTGTGTTTGTTCAATTTTGTCATTCATCATGGTATCATTTTGTATCTTAAGGTATTTATTTTCTTCTGACAGTTGTTTGATTTTAACTTCATATGCTGCATTACTTTGCGTTAACTCACTCTGTTTTTCTTGGCTTTCTTCTAGCGATAATATCTTCATTTGACAATCTGCTATGTCGTCCTCTCTCTCTTTAATGATATTTTTTAATTTCAATATTTCTTTTGTCAACTGTTTCACAGATTTCGCTCCTTTCGAGGCTTTGTCGCCCACGGCTTTATCGTCTTGGTGAATTTCGAGAGGATTATCAACCGTGTCTTCGGCTGCGATAAGTTTAACTTCGGCGGCTTCCTTGACTATGTCGAGCCGTTGATTTTTCAACTCTTCTATTTGAGAGTTTAATTCTTTATTCAGATCAAGAAGTTCTGCTTTTTCAAAACTTAACTGGTCGATATTTGTCTGCAAATTACGACATCGGTTTTCTAAGTCTTCGATGTTCTTATGAATTGTAATATTTTCTGTACATATAGTATTCATTTTTTCCATAACTTCTTGTCTCTCTTGCGAAAATAATTCAATTTTGCTCTTTAGTTCTTCATTTTCTTGCATAAGTTTGGCAACACTTTCTGAACCGAGTGGTGGCTCAGTAGACTCAAAATTGTTATCGTCCGCTTTCTCTGATTGAATTCCTTTATTGTATTCTTCTATTTCTAGCTTCTCTTGTGTAGTTAACGATTCGACGATCTCGATCGATTCCGCTGAGCTTACTTTTTCGGCGCTTAGTTTTTCTAATTTGTCAGTTAAATCTATATTTTCTTGGACATAATGCTCTAACTTCTGCAATAGCTCTTCCTTTTCAGTCTTAAGCGAGTCAATGTTTCTCTCTACTTGCTCTTTGTCCAGTTTCAGGTTTTCGACGACCAACTCCAGTTCTTTCTTGGCAGCGACAAGTCCATCGATTTGCTCTTCTAATTGGACCGATTTTATTTCAGAGCAGACTTGTTCGTTTTCAAGTTGACATATATCCGCAATTTTATCCTCCATTTCTGCATTTTTCTGTTGTAATATGTGTAACTCTGAAATAAATAATCACAATGAATACAACTCCACCGAAGAACACAATCAAAGAGAAGTACACTCTACGTGCGTTTTAAAAATGAAATTTTACCTTGAACTAAATCAAACTTTTGAGTCTCGAGCAAACTTATTGATTTCAACCTGGCTTCGGCTAAATTCTCCATCTCTACCATCTTCTTGTATATGTCTGTGTCGGTAACTGAAAAGTAAAAACACAGAAGTCGAATATCGAGAATCTTTTATATGGCAACAAGTGATTTACGTAAATTTTTGAAATAATAAAAATGCGAACTCACGCCTTCCGCTATCGTAATCCACCAGGTGCAATTGCAAGTTGCCTTTCTCCTCCTCCAGCTCGGCCACTTTCTGCGAGAGTTGGTGAATTTCTTCATTCAGACGGACGATCTCGGCGTTCGCATCGGACACCGAACCGAACTTGTCGATCGTCTTCTGCATTTGTTTAAGTTTTGACTTGCAATTGGCCTTAACTTTGATCATATTCTTATTTGCCGAATCTATCTCCTCAGTCAACAATGCGATTTGTTCCTGAGCCGCGTTCAATCTCTCCTCCGGGCTCCCGTCGACACGCGTCGTATCTTTAGTTTCACAGCGAAGGTCCGATTTTTCCGTTTCTATACCTACATCAACTTTTTCGAAAACTGGCTTTTTTTGTGATAAGAGCTCCGACTTCAATTCGTCGATGACGATTTCCTTACGGTCATTAGAGGAAGTCAATTCGCGAATGATCGTATCTTTTTGCGATATAATGTAGTCCTTCTCCAATAAATCCTTACTGAGCGCTTGTACGATCGTTTCTGATTTGGGAATGTCTGACTTTGTCGTCTTCTTTTCGGGATCTTGATTGAGGGCTTCCGCCGAAAGTTTACTCCAAGGCGATTTCATTTTAGAAGCAGTATTTCTGCCTTTTCGTGTCGGTACAGGACTCGCTTTTTTAGAAGGTGAAATAGTCAGGGGTGATTTTGCTTCTTTACTTATTGAAGCGAGTTGAATTTCTAGTTCTTTATTAGTCTGCCTGATTTCAAAATTCAATTGCTCCAATACTTCTATTTTTCTCGTCAGTTCTGTCATATCGGCTATTTCTATTGAGCCTTTTTCTTCCTCAGACTGTTGTACCGGTTCATCTTTGACATAGACTTTGGTCATTTCACTCAACTTGCCCTGTAATTCTAGAACCTCTTTCACCTTCGACTCGAGCTCTTCCGATAATCTTGAATTGGCCAAACTAATTTCAAATCGCGAATTTTCAAGAATAGCGTTGGCTTCTTTAAGACTTTTCAGTTGATCATCTTTGGCTTCTATGTCAGCCAACAGTTTCATCTTTTCCTCTTTCCATTCGGCTTCCATTGCAACAAAGTCATTCTGCATTTTAATCATCTGCTCTTTAGTATCGTCCAATATCTCCATTGCATCTTTTTCTGAAACATATAATATATATTGTGTGGTTAGACTTTGATCATAATTTTCTTAACATGAATAAGCATCATCATAACTCTTTTTTCCTGCTACTAATATAAAAAGAACAAAAGAGCCATGCCACTCCTCCAATTATAGATTTTTAAAGAATAGCTTTTTTAAATTTTATTTACCTTTTTTTGTTAAACTATCTGATATAATAGTAGTTGCTTTATTTTTTGCTTCAATGATCTGGTCTTTTTCATTAAGCTTTTCCTGCATGTCCAGAATAGTTGTCTCCATAGCCTTCATTTTATCTTGCACAATACTTAGAGCATTTTCTTTGTCTTTCACAATGTTCATTAATTTGTTAATTTCTTTGTCAGAACTCTGAAATGTACATACATTTTTAGTAACTTAGTTCTGAAAAGATAAGCATAGAGATATTTAATGTGGTGTGTGTGTGTTATTTGTTGTAACTATTCAAATATTGTTTTGAAAAATACTAAAAATATATTGTAAGTTAAATTTATAATTCTGATGATTATTTGTATACCTTTCTCAATTCTGAACTTTCATGAGTTAATTCCTTTTTAACAAGAGGTACCATCTTGCTCGGCCTCTTGCTTATCTCTTTGTATTGCTTGATCCTTTGCATTAATATCTCTTTTTGTTTCAAAGTGTTTGCTAAACTTTCACTTATTCCTGGAACTATATAAGCATTACATTAGGGAAGATTATGAAACAACATCTACAGCCATATGTATATATCTTTGTTTCAATGTTAATAAGAAATATATATATATAAATGTTTGCTAACTGTTAAGTGCATCTTGGACAGACAGCGTAGTGGAAGTATCTGTTGCAACAGAATATCCAGTCTTTTCACTCATGGTGGATGCCAATTCTGATTGATTGTCTGCATTATCATCTTCTGTAAAATAGAAGATAGAATCAGTGGAGGTTATTTTTAACATAATAACATCTATCTAGCTGGTATGGTAATTTACATACATATTACATATATGATTTCTGGAAGAGTTTCTAAGCAATTCTTTGTGAAACTTGTTGTTGTATACCTGGGACTAGTGTTAGACATGATGAGTAGGGTTCAAATTTAATGATGTGGAATAAGTGATACCTGTCTATCTTTTGTTCCATAATAAACATAATTTATTCTATTTATTTTAAAAACTATGGTGTTAATGAATATAGAAATGAGTCCTGGGCATAGCCAATTGATGCCAGACTTGGGCTATAAAAAGTTTAAAAAACACTAGTAGGGTGTCAAAGGAACATAGAAAAGTAGATGTGCTAGGACCTAAACTATTCAATAAGGTTTTTGACAAAATTCTTACAAAAAGCATAAGAATTAAAGACATAAATATAACTAAAATTGTAACAGACAAAAATAATAAAAAACAACAGACAAGCTTAAATCATAACAATACAGACCGCCCCTTAAATTACAAATACAAACAAGTTTGACCAAAGAAGAGGTGGACATTTGCAGAGATGTGACTCAGGATAGAGACTTCTTAAATGCATCCATTTTAATATAAACTTACCATAAGGCCGGCCCAACAGTTCAGCTGTGGCCTTTCTATGCTCTTTTATCCTTTTAGATACCAGAGCAGCATTTTCCAAACACCTTTGGGCTCTTTCAAATTTAATTTGTCTTTCTGCCGTCAGCTGGAAAGACAAAAGTTTAGCAAACAAGTTATTCATCTTACAGTTTTGTTAGTTTATTTAGATTATTCAATATTAACTTAAAACTAACAAAATTTTGTTAAAATTCTGTTTCAGTTGGATATATAAAAAAGCTACATATGATTAAGCTGTTGCCAACTAGAAATGTAGTGTCCTTAATGGATACCATTACTTTGGGTTAATATAACAATACATTACATTTATATTTAATGAAGTTTAAGCTCATAGATTTCATAATAATGAAGATTTGTCCTAATATCAAGTCACTAAATTTTATGTAATTTAATATGCAACAAATACCTTAGAATTATTAATGCTGCTTTTGCTCGTAATACTTGCCACATCACATCGAGACACTGCTAAATTTGAATCGACCTCAGATTGCTCCTTTTCGCCTGGATTGTCGATGTTTTTATTGTCCGACATATTTGAATATCTAGTGAAATCATGAATACGATAACGATTTTATAAACAGCACCCAATAACTATTTATAATGACTCGGCACTAAATTAAGGCAAATTTAAGGATTTAAAAGAGAGATACAATAAAAAATTAGGAATCAAAATATTTAGCAACCACTTGGCACTCAATCACTTGCCATTTTCTATGATGAAAGATCCACCGTCCACGTCAGCACAGATTGAATTTTCTATAGCACAGAGTAGAAAAGCACAGCAACAACAATTTATATTTTGTACATTGGCATTTGTCATCCTTAAATAACATACTTGACGTTTGTACTGACTAGTGGTTATCGCAAAGTGCAAATTTTATTAAAAAATATTTAGTATTTTGCAGATAGGATTTTAAGTAAATTATTGTTGTTGTTACATGATTCGTTAACTGAAATGGCCACTTCCCGTATTCAGGTATTTTAACACTAGGTTTTGTAAACAAGTTTTATATTATTGTTGCATCACGTCGTCTGTGTTGTCAATGGAACGTGTGACCTTATCAGAATTTATTCATCTTTTTATACTTTTAGGCGACAGCACGCCAGTTGTCGAAGACATTTAAGAAGAAAAACAGATTTGACATAGGTATAGCTGCTGAGCTGCCTGTTGCGTATAAAAAGTTTTGGCGTGAATGGAAGGTTCTGAAACCAGCAGCTGTGCATTTTATCCCTCAGGATAGCAAATGGAAGCGTGATGATCTTACTGGTGAAACCCTGCCAGTGCAAAATATACCTCTTCCCTTGAAACAGCCTCATCAAATTCATGAAGGAATTTGGGGTGGTGAGGCAGTAATTAAAGGTAAGTAGCCTGTTTTTCCCTATTATATATGTCACTTGTTTTAATGTGTGTTGAAAGTTTCTTTTTATTTTTGTAGGATTTCAAAAGCGTGATCCTCAAAAACGAAGAGTTCCTCACTACTGGGTACCTGTGCTTAAAAGGACTGTTGTTAAATCAGATGTCTTAAACACGCACCTGTCTGTCACAGTTACTGACAGAGCAATAAAGCTTATTAATGATCATTATGGATTTGATCATTACTTACTGAAAACACCAGCATGTGATCTGGCTTCAATGTTAGCCCTAAAACTAAAAAAACAAATCCTTATTGAATTAATGAATGGCTGTCCAAGACATGCCTATGACCCAGCCAAGCAAAAACAGATCTATGATGAATATAAAACATATTTGTCATCTGTAAGTAAAAATAGTTATGTGTAATATTATTTTCTAGTTAATATGTTACTGAAATATACATTTTTTAGTATACCCCAGAAGAAATCGAATGGTATGGCTTAACTTGGTACGAGGCTTTGTGTAAAGTTGCAAAAATAAAAGAAGCAGCAAACAAACCAATTCCTCTGAAAAATGTTTATAGAAAAAATTTAGTTGAAAAACTTAAGGCAGCAGGAAATGATGCAAAGTCATCAACGGAAGACATCACGTAAGTTATTTTGTAATATATAACAAGGATGACATTTTCATACTTTTAATTATTCTTACTATTAAAATTTAAAATACAAATGACAATGTTTCAGGTCAACAACATCCTGGCTTTCTAAGATGAATCCATTTGGAAAGAAAGATGAAGCTTAGTATTTTAGAGAAGACAGACATTATCACATGAAAATTGCTGTGTTGTAGAAAATTATATGGAAATAAATAGTTATTAAATTGATACTTGATTTTAATTACTATCAAAGTTAAAACAACAAATAATACAACACATCTTTTATATTTAATTTTCAAAGGATATTAAATAAGTCAAAAAAGAACAATTATGTGAAATTCATTGAAAAAATCAAGGTAAACTATCTCTTAACATTTTTATAAAAGCTCTTACAACAAAGCTTGATATTAACAGTATATTGAATATTAACAGTTTCATGTCTTTTTTTTCATATTAGTTCTACATCTACAGAAGATAACTCAAGGGTCAAGTAAATGTTTGCTAAATATAACATAAGCAGTGTTCAGAACATTTTTATACAGCTAATAAAAGTTTATTCTAAGTGTAACTTAAATTTCAAAGAATATGTTATGAATACATAAACATCATGGAGAAAACTTTGATCACAAAAGTTGGGTTCACATTTGAGTTAATTTGCCAAATTAAAAATATTTTCTATTGCCTTGCCTTGATAAAAAACTCAATTTTTGCTAAATTATAATTTTTAGTAAATCAAGCGACTCTGGGAAATAGGACTTAGATTCATCAATTAAAAAAGCCTTTTCTAAAAACGACACTAAAGTGTGATCGTAGACATATCTAGTAAGTTAATTATCTGCTGTTTATATGAAACAATACTACATTTTTAATAAATAAAATATTCGTAACTGCCGGCACTGTTATAAAAATGAAATTAAGTTGAAATAGTGTTGCCAGTCACGTGATGGTGCACTCGATGGGCGTGTCGGGCGGCATCCTGTCGGCCAGCAGGGTCGCCACGCTGCGGGCCAGGTACGTCATGGTGCCGTAGCTGCCGCTGGGCGCGCTGTCGTACAGCAGCTGGCACACCCCCGCCGCCCCGCCGCACACCTCCGCCCCTCCCCCCCACTCGGCCTTCGCACAGCACAGAGTGGCGTCGCCGTTGCAACGCATCTGCAATTGTTCCGCTGTTAGCGCCATTCGGTCAATAGAAATAAAACTTCTTACTTTACTACGATTTCGATCTCCTGTTAATGAGTGCTACGACCCACGTTATCTCGGTCTCACCTGATCTTCCAGAAATATCTGATTCGCCTTGTGCACCAAGTGCTCCACCGTGATCGTTCCTCCCAAGTTGTCGATGGTTTTGTATTCTACGATAAGAGTCAGGACCATGAGAGCCTCCACCACCAACTGCCGATACTCGGGCTGAGGGATCGAATTGAGCACCGTCTCGACGGCCAACGCGAACTTCAACTCTCCGGGGGTCATCTCCTGGGTCAAGTTGGGTTGAAGTGTTTTTCCCTGGATCACCAGACCTTGGCACTGGCAAGAAACACCGGTGTCGGTAAAAAGTTCACTTTTGCCATTTAATAAATCACTAGCACGCCCACCATTATTTACATTATAATCATGTACACATATTATATATTTTAAAATACCGTTTATGAAAATGACGGCTCGTAACATTGTAATGTTTATAAGAAACTCTTAAAATTTTATTTCTATTAAATTATCAATTAAATTTATTTAGATTGACTGTTCTTAAACGTATTTATACAATGGCAATAAGATTACTAACTTTTTTATTGCATTTTAGATAATGTGCACAAAATAACATGCAATTTGACTGATTGATGGGTGAAAACATAAAACCTGACTTGTAAAAAGATTAAAGATCTCTTTATTATAACAAAAAGAATGGCGAACATACTTTTTCTAAGACACCCCACACTCTCGGATAGAAATCTCTGGGAACTCGATTGAGAGCTCCGTCCAAGCGCCGACGTCTCAACCACTGCCCTTGGCGGTCCGGCTCCACGGCCGGAGCTGCGATATCCAATTCAATACGTCAGACATTATGTCTTAAAAGAACACGATGTCATTTATTTCATCAGAATATCACAAGATATCATAAGTCGATTTGTCAGTAATGCGTAGAATAGACCGGCTCTTTGATCGGACGTGCGCAGTGGCTGTGTTTAAATATTAAATAAATTCGGACGATAACAGTGACACCAATCTGCGACATACGTTTCCTTCGAATACTTAATTCAACCCCTGAGCAGATAAGCGTTCGTTACGAATCCCCACCGTGCTTTGGATATTTAATCGTCGACAGAAGGTCTGAGAAGATAAATAATGAAAAAACTTAATTTCCCTATTCCTATTTATCTGCTCGCTACACTCACCATCTTCAATGCCTTGAAGAGTTTGTCCGTCGAGTACGATTTGTGACTTCTTGCCGTACCGAGTCGATTTGTTGCTCACAATGGAGAAATTACCACGACCTGTGGAAAGACAAGGCTTGAGTCTACAGAAGAAGATGAGAGTTGAAGACTTGTTGTTTCCAGTTTTATTAGAACATTATTTTCATTGGCATTGGTCACTTTCTTCGTTTGAATGTATACCTACTAAGACAAATAAACGATGACAATAATTGACTCTATTGAGACAGGTCATTAGGAAATTATCAGTTAAGGCATAATTTTATCAGACAAAAATGACTCTGAAGCACAGACAGAGTTTAACTGATATGCTTTATTGTTGATGGTCGTCGCGGTCTGTGCTAATGCAATTTATTGTTTCTTTAATCTATGGGTTAAGCTTCGTCCATATTAATTCAATAGAACGTTACTTTGGAACTTGAACGATTCAACTTAACACGGGACGAAGCCGAGATGTTTGGATTATGGAAAAATCTTGTTAAAAATATTAAATATCTAAATAACCGGGACACAGTTAAGACAAACAGGGAAATGTGCAAACACGGACAACACAAAAAGGGAAAACTCGCCTTCCTTCCTAAACTTTAGCGGAATACCGAACACTGAGTTTGCTGAAAAGAAAATACTTTTATATATTTATTTTTAGTATGCTATTACTATAATATATCTTTAGCGAGAGAGAGTTATGAGAAATAAAATTGATTTATCATTCAAATTGAAGCCGCTAATTCGATATTTCTTTAGAATCAGACATCTTTGGCCCCGAGACATTTGGTCTATATTGGTGCATAATTAATTTAGTTAATCTAATTCACTCTAAAAATAGTTCCCAAACTTACCGCTATTAATCGCAAACTCCTTCCCGCTCAGAATGTGATAGAGAAGATTCTTCATCTCGAACGGCGACAGGTTGAGGAGGTGTTCCGACGCCTCTTCGCCGTCGCAGGAGAGGGTCCGGGATAATTCCGTCGCCATCACCTTAAAGAATTATATCAAATCTAGTTTCGATCGTTTGGTGAGTCTCCAAATGACCGTATCCGAAGTCACACCTGAATGATGAGCCCCACCCTCAGCCGCAACATCTCCAGGAACAGCTGCGGCTCCGTCCGGATGAACATGGCCAAGTACACGAGCAGCTCTTGCGTCAACATGGCCGTGCTCTCGTCGTCGCCGTAAGCCTGGCCACATTGGGAACAAACTGTTAAATACTTTAGTCTCAGGGTCGAGTCGAGCCTTCGTGACATGCATCTCTGGAAAATATTTACTATTCCCTTCGTCATCTGCGCTCGAGAGCGAGCCTACCGATTACCTTTCGATCTCCCCCGGGGCTTCGGCGGAATGACTGCATGAAATGGAATTAATTTCCTTAATAAAAAGTACAAATCGATATTTTGAAGCTCAGAACTCAAATAGACCGAAGCACTCACGCAGTGGATGAGCTGCCGCAGCTCGTTCTCGGGGAGCGGCGCGGTGATGGTGTACTCGTTGTTGGGCGGCATCCCCACCGTTATCTGCTTCTGCCGCACCAGCAGATCCGTGACGGCCTTGGCCAGGTCCTCCACCCGCTTGCCCAACATCCCCGCCGAGTGCCGCACCAGGCCCCACAGCTTTTGCGAACAGGCCTTCTCGTACAAGATCTTCAGGAGGTCCTTCACCGTCACGCTTTTGCCGTTTTCGAGAACCCCTTTCATATAAATACACGTATTCGATCACTCCCGCATACTATGAGGCAAATACACAATCGGCAGAGCTGCGCGTGCGCACTCACCGGTCCCGAAGTCCAGGCCGTGAGTGTCGACCAGGTACTGCAGAATGTCCCCTTGCTCGTCCAAGCTCTCGGTCTCCCGCAGCATGCCGATGAGCTCGTCCGTCTCTTGTTCCGCGTAAACCAAGTTCTGGTTTTCGGAGGCTGTGCGGTTGCGCACCACCACGTTCTTGTTGGTGGCTGAAATGGCAAAGTTCTGGTGTATTCCATATGGTTTAGTGAAAATGGATTCGGTTACGAATAAAGGGAAGAAAATACCTTCGTCTTTTGGTGGCGAAGGAGAATTCTCTTTGGTGATCTCGATGGTGGGAGTCACCGCCAAGCTGGTTGTGGACGTGCCTCTGAAATTTGTCGATTATATACTTCATTTTAATCATTTGCAATTAAAATATCAATTAATTCCATGTTATCACAAATAAAAAAAAAACAGGGCGAATTGGTCGATGTGAAGTTCCAATCATTTTCATTGTCATTTTCTCATCTCAAATACTAAAATAAAAGAAATCTTCACTTGGAAAAGGCTCGCCTCTTGGGGTCCTCCGGTGAGGGGCTGCGACCGAACATGGGGTCCACTTCCAGCCACGAAGGTTTCCGTTCGAGAATTCCTTGTTGCGGGCCGACGTTTTCTCCTTCCATTCCCAAAGTCTCCGCTGAAATAAATAGTATTTCTTTTATAATTTAAAAATGAACAATGTGTGTTATAAGATAACCAGTGGCGTTACAACCGTTTCGGTATTTGTTTAACACACATTGTTTTCCGCAGTGAGACATCCGGCCCGCCCCTGCGCTGTTTGACCGGACCTTAAGGCGAGCCGCTTTCATCACGACGTTTTGCTTCACAACTCGAACGAATGTTAAATGCGCACACAGAAACACTATTGTATGTAGAAATGCCGAGGATCGAACCTACGACCTCAGGGATGGGAGTCGCACGCTGAAGCTGCCAGGGATAACAGTAGCTAACAGTAATCATTTAAACGTTATAATACAAAAATATTGATTCGAATTAAAATAAATCGACTGTAAAACTGTTCGCCTACTCGTCAAAACAACTCGTAAAACAAACAAATATCTACTTACAGTCCACATTAATAGACCTCGTCTTCTTGATGGCACCCCTGACCGACATCCGCCTCCTCAGAGTGCGACCTCGTGGTGCAGTGGGTTTCGACAAGAAGTTGAACTTATTGCTGAAGGACTTCAGAAGGTGTTCCTCCAAGTAGCTCTGTACTTGCGGGTTCAGTTCTGTAAGGTGCGAAGTGACAAATTGTTTAAATTTAACACAAAGGAAAAACCTTAGTGTAAAGGAACATTTTGCCTCAAAGTTATTCCAATTGAATTGATAATTTTACTGAAGTATCTAAAAATTCGGTTTCAGTGGTTCACAGTTAAATAGCTTTCGTGTTGAAGGCTATGTCAGTTTATCCTTTACATATTTATAAAGAATAATGTTTAAGTTCATGATCATAATTAAAAAATGGGGCAAAAGTTTGACATCAAAGAGTAAAAGTATAATAAGTGATATTTACATTCACATATCACTTATACCTGAATGTAATATGTTTACAAGTTTATCACATACTATCAGGATACCCGTCCTCCTGGCTTCCCAGAAAACTCAAATTTGTGATGGCCGAAGTGCTCAAGAAGTCTCCGAGGTTTCCGAGAGTCACTCTCGTACCGTTAATATAACCGGATTTCAACTTCTTCATCGTTGTTATCATGGCCATTGGAATTTTACCATGGTCTGAAATTTTTGTTCAAATTTTTATTAAAGTTATTCGATTATTAGATTATGTTTTAGAAAAAGTTAGCGGAAGTTTTAGTTACAAAGCACAATGTATTCGACCACTCAAAGCTCCGTATAGACCAAGATGTTTGAATAAGGGGCTAGGGCCGAAAGCAACCTTTGCCTTTTAGTTAATTGCAACACATACATGCACATTTTTTTAATTTATGTACCTAGATCGATATTGCTTTTGTTCTTAATACATATCTGCGTGTAGCGAGAGAAGTGAATTAATTTGTAATGCCATCTCAATCCTGATCGTTACACTTAAAGTGACAGTATAAATTAAAATAACATCAACTTATTATAATAAAATACCTAATAAATACTGTGTGGCAAGTAACGTAATTGTCGGCCTTCCCAACATTTGTTTCCAACTCATGCCAAGGAAAGCCACGTTCGCCGTAAACGTGCTGGCGAGCAACGCCGGGTCGCGAGTCATGTAGTACTCCTCGTAGTCAAAGTTCTGGGGCATTTCATGCGGGTGTTATGACAACAAGGGACAGGGGAACACGACATTATATGTATTGTATGTAATCTTTGACAATGACTATTTTTATCCTAAAAGTGCAGTCACCAATAATAGTGGAGCAGTTTCATTATGTTGTTGATATGAATTCAATTGCATTATCAAATATTAGAAATATTATTTAAGTTTATATACGTAAGTAATAGACGAATCGCGTATCATTGATTCGTTATCGTCCTCGCGTGTAACGTTTAATTCATTTGTAAAGGTGAAGCCGATTTTCGTTACTAAGGTAAAACTTCTCCATTATCATTGTCGTAACATACAAAAGTCAGGCGGCAGATGATTATTTCCTAGTTGCACACCTACAATTGTTGTAAAACATGTTCGTGATCCAATGTGTTCATAGTATTTTTTCTAGCGCGGGTAAATGCAACTTAAAGCCTGGTCTGCATGTAACCTCATATAAAAAGCCGACAAAAGTGTTAAGTAGTTCAAACGGGGCACAAAGTAAGCAAACAAAAAAAATTTGGAATAAATACCTAAATTCATTTGATTCAAAGTTAATACAATAAGAGGTCTTCCCAGTAGATTTTGCCACGAGGACTTCAAGAAATAAATTTCTGATTTGAGCATGTCTACCATCAGTTCATAGTCAGACGCTATGTAGAAACGCTTCATATCAGAGAACTAACAAACAAAACAATGTCGCTTATTATTTTAACATTAGAAAACATCTTTTCAAAACTATTTACGCGACTTACCTGAGGTGTGAATGCAAAAATTCTATCGTTTAATGAATAAAGCTTGCTCGTACTTAATATTCCCACGTCCCTCGACTTTCTTCCCGACAAACCTAATTTTTTGTTTCTACCTAAAAACAAAGACATTATTACAACTGTCGTTTTAATGTGTTTCGCATTTACGATAAGTGTGAAAGACATTGAAAAAGTTTAAAGGCAGGCAACCTATCATTGAGTTAAGAAGATGATTCTTAACGTCTTTCTTATAATAAAATACAAAACCTCCTTACCAGCGGCCACATTCTTTCTGCCTTTGAATGCAACATTCCAGTAGACCCGAATCATTCAACTGGCTACGAGGGTTAGAATGACTAAAATATTTAAAAGCAATACCTAGGTAAGTATAAAGATGACTCAGCACTCTGGCCGGCTGAACTTCAATCGGAGCTACTTCATTAATGGTTTGAACATGCAGGTCATACTCCATTAATTTGTCTCTGATCTCATTATCCTCAGCCAATATAACTATTTGCACTACGACATCTGGTTTTTTTTCAGAACATAACCTTCTGTTCAATGGATCTAACTCACCGACAGCAAGAAAACCCTGCAAGTAACGAAAGCAGTTTATATTATACGAGTATATTATTTAAAAGAAAATACGACAAAATCGCCCACTGCGGAAATAACCTAGGTTAATCCGCTCCCCGGGAACTTCACAAATGTCAGGGGGCTCAATTTCCTTACTAGTTAGAGAATGCGAAGCCAGCCTTTGTCTTATTACCGAGACTCGGATATTCTCCTCGGCTTCCGGCTTCGGTACTTCCTACCTTTCTTACCCATGGTACAAATAAGAACATTTATTTGTGGCGCGGGCGGACGTTTTCGTTTCGTATTCTGTTTTGACGTCCGATAAGTCAACCTCGACACCTTTAATGTCCGCTATTTCATAACGCGGAAGCAGTTTTTGACACCACCACTTCCACAGTAGGACCAGCTTCCCGCTGATGTATTTGGAACCAATTCAACTAAGGGTCCTTTAAGAAAAGAGTGTGCCTATACTTGAAAAGCTGACACTTGCGGCTTTGACTGCGTCATTAGAGCCTTCTGGCAATGTGAGTGCCCATAGGCCTTCTGCCCATTATTTAAAAAAAAAACAGAAACTCAAAACAACTATTATGATAAATTTAATATATAAACAACACCAAGGAATATACTCACTTCCTGTAACAGTTTTCCAAGAATATATAACGATTGAGCCCAAATGAAAGGACACCTCCCAAGAGGAATCCTTTCCTGACTGCCAGGCTCACTTTGTTCTAAATGTGCCTTATCTGCCGGCACAGAATACAACTCTGGCACCAGCTTCATGCCTTCATCTTTTCTAATCATAATCATTTCTAACTTTTGCATGTATTCAGAAACATTATTTTTATCGCCTTGGAAGCAATAGTCCATTATTAAATAACAGAAAAACAATGGCCATTCACACTCAATGTTTTCAAACATTCTTAATTCCCAAGGCTCATAGTAAAGTCTATTTGGATCTTCTCTAGGTGTTTTATGGCCATCTCTCAGAAACCTTTTGCAGCCATATTTTCCTTGCAACTTAGTTACAATAGTTTCCCTCGTTTTTGCTATTAAATATGGGTCATCAACAGCAAACGCTGGATAACTTATAATGGAGAGAAGCCCTGAATCTAATTCTTTACTATTAGATTCTCTAGGCAGCATGGATTGCAAGACTGCCTGACATTTTTGAGCTTCATCTGCTAAAACATGAATCACACTTGATGGACCACCTCTAGCTCCAAACAAATCCAACTCATTCATTGCCTCCAATGCTGCTTTAGCCATTCCAATTGAACTAGCATTGAGTTCAGGAAGACCATGATTTGTCTTATCACCTCTTTCCCAAATTCCATAATCAGGCGTACAATAAGCTGATTCAATGTAAAAAACTAAATTTTGAATGAAGGCTACTTCATCAAGTGAAAATACAATTTGCAACCCAGATGCTGTCATTTGAGCTAAGACAAGGAGGTAAAGGGAAATGGCATCTATTTGCAAATGACCCCATTCTGTGTCTGTTACAACTGTACGACCCGTGATTGAAGAATATTTAGCATGAAGAGAATCTAATGGATTTTGAGTACTTTTAAATTTCTCAACTTTTTCTTTTTGTTGCATCATAGCCATAAGAAGTCCTAAAAATAAAATATATATTAGAAAATAATGTCATAATAATAACTTAGCAATAATTTTAAAAAAGGATGATTTGTTTTGTGCTTGCCTCTCATAAGCTTTACGCAGCTTTGTTCCAATTCATAAGTTTTGGCCCGATCTTCATCTTGATCTGCTATTTTCTTGAAGGCCATAGAAAGACCCCATACTGCTAAAATGCAATACAAATTGTCTCTTATCCAAGCGTGATCGTTATGAGGGCTAGCTGGAAACAAGCCCGTCACAGGCTGCTGGTGATCAAGAATTAACTTATGTACAATTCTCTGATAGTAATCTAAACGTACACCAGAATTACTTCGAGTGCGCATGGTAAAAAATTAATGATAGACTACTGAATTTAAATCTCTACTTCATGATTTAACATCTCACAACGTTCCTATAATAAAATATAATTCATAATGAAAATCTCAAGAATGATGAAACGCAAAACCGTAATAATATTTTTATTATTAGATATGTCATTTGAAAGTCATATCTGTCAAGGTTTACTTCATAGTTCATACATTAATATCAATAAGCGTCATATGCCAATTCCTATAAAGTAGCTGCCAGTGTGCCAAGTATTGAGTTATGACTTATCAGCTCTGACGTCTGACTGCTGACAACGTCGAGCCTTGGTATTGTTGACACGTCCTTTAACTTACATATTTAACATTACCGTCAAAATCAAATGTCAATTGTTGTGATGTAGTAGGTAAACAGCAAATTTTTTATTTTTACAATAATTATTTTCTTTTGTAGCTTTTTCTGTTAATTTTAATCAGTTTTTAATTTTTTTATTGTGTAGTGATAGTACTTTTTGTTTTATAAAAGCCAAAGATAAAGATGACTCTTATTGGAATATTTTCTGGCGTATTTTTGTTTCTGCCCTTTTCAAACATTGTGTACTCCGAAAAAATTGTAACTACTTCAAAAGATATTAAATTACTTCCCACCTTACCACAGCAATTGAACAAAACATTATTAATTGCGAGTGAGGGTGGCCCTCTAACAAACACAACAGTGACATTACCAAAAGAAAATAACTCTATGGTAATAAATTTAGATACAGATCTAGTGAAAAATAAAACCAATTCGGTAGTTCCACGAAAAGGTGTAAAATACCACCTAACAAGTAATGAACAAGATTCACTTTCTAGTGGTGATATGATCACGCTAGATGAAAGTTCCAATTTAACAAATACTCTTAAACCTATTTCAAACAATAGTGGGTTGCAAATAGAAGAAAAGAATAATAAAAGTATAGTACATAAGCCAACTGTACTTTCATCACAAATTTTGGACAAGTTGAGTGAAAACCTTGAATTCCAACCAGATGCCAAAGTAAAAAAGATGCATGATAATAGTCACCCTGATCTTGTTATGCCTATTGTAATAACTATATTAGTTGTACCAATGTTTGCTGTTGTTGGATACATGGCTCTAAAAAGAGGTCAAGAAGCCTGGAAAAACCGACATTATAAAAGAATGGATTTTCTATTGGATGGAATGTACAATGATTAATATCTAAGGATCCATCCATTTTTTTTATTTATGTTAAAATGAAATTGATTGTGATTTTAGTGATTATTTTGGGGAGTGACCTACTCTACAAGTTGTGTTACTATTATAGTTAATAATAATGAATGTCTCTGTGTAATATGATATTGCATTTTGTGACTAATGAAAAAAATTATACAGATTTAAGGTATAAGCAATAAATGGTGCTGTATTTGTAAAATATATTGTGATAAAAGAATTTTTATGATGTCTGTGTTCAGATTTCTGTTGAACATTGACCAACTGCTGACATGGCTCTTATACATACACCAGCAGCAATAAATTAAAATACACATTTTACAGTCCACTGGCAGCCTGTTTATATTGTACACATATTTTGTTTGTCTTCCAATATATTTGTATTCATAACTTTACTAAGGATTATGTAATATACTAATATTAATTTTTTAAATTAATTAATTTAAAAAATTGCTTTATTTTATAGATCATGTTATTTTATTTTTTTTAACTTATAAACCAATTTATAACACAACCACTAAGCCACTAGCTATATTATACATATAAAGAAGTATATTTGAAATTATAAATTGAATCCTAATCATTTTATCACCAAATTGCAAATACTATATTGCTATTAGTAGAAACTGAAGAAATATAATTAGAGTTTAGATTTTGTCATATTTAAATAGATACAGGTGTTTGAGGTTTCTTGTAAAGAAATATTTTTCATATATCTCATTGATTTTGATAACTGACATTCAGGTTGCAGGTAAAAAATATATATAAAATATTCTCGCCTGTCGCTCAAGCTGTAGCGAATTTGTTTTTTTTTTAAATTATGGTTCCGAGTAAAAAGTTAGTTAATTTTGTGTTATTACTTTTTAATTGATATAATATTTCAAGCAGCGTGTATTTCAGAAAATGTGAAACGAAACGCAAACTGACACTTATTTTGATAGCAATTACAATTTACACTGACAGATTCATGACGTTACTTTCAAGTTACCGTAAGCAACCTACGTGAATAAGTTTCTGCTTTTATTTGAATTTTATTGAAAGGAAATTGCATAGTAAAATCTGAAGTTCCTAGCAATACAGGAACGTCTTTCGAAAGTATTGTAGCGTATCGTTGATACGCACTAAAAATGAACACACTATATGGTGTAGTATTTTCTATACGATTTTGATGTATGTGGCATCATAAATACAGGACACTCAGAAGAGACTTTTAAGACGAGTGAGCATGTATTTTTTCCTATGAACTTTTCTATAAGAATATAAATTAATTACCGTTGTTTGTGAATAAATATATCAATTTAACAAAGATAAAAATGGGTTGTGATTTATAAAAATATAGAACATTCCATAAATGGTGACCCCGACGTGATATTTTTTCTAGATGTGATTTTTTTTTTTCGGAAGTGAATTTTCCGACGTGATGAACAACGAAGAGCTCTTATCCCAAGTGGAAGCTTTAAAACTACAAGTTTCGAACCTAACACAGCCTTCAACAATAGGGGCTGTTAAAGTCAAGCTAAGAAAAGCTAAGTAGACAAATGATAGTATGTAACAATAAAATAAAAGGTACTTAAAAAATTACACAACAAAAATTTTACATTACAAAGTCGCTCCAGGTAGCTCTAAATACGAAGCGTCGTTTGTTGCCATGTCGCGATGCTGGTGTTGATTGTACTTTAGCCATTTTCCGTCGAAGAGGTACAACGAAATCAGCCTGGTTTTCCATTGCGAAAGTTGGCTGTTCATCTGGGACAAGGAGTTGTCCTGGTAGACGTAATGTCATTTCTGCAACTGAGCAGTTCAGGATTTCCTTAAGGGCTGACCGCATACACAGCAACGCTCTAGTCCACGTGTCATCGTGGCAAGTTAGGGCGGCTTTTAGTTGCCGGTGAACTCGCTCAGTCATGCCGTTTGCGCAGGGATTATAAGAAGTGGTTCTTTTACGCCTTGTGGCAAACCTTAACATCAGACGATAGAAGTGATCCGAGTCGAACTGCGTGCCCTGGTCGGTTGTCAAAACTAGGACACCGAAGCGTGGAATCCATTCACGGGTGAACGTTTCAGCTACTTCCTCAGCGGTGATAAAATGCATAGGCCAAGCTTCAGCCTACCTGGTCACTATCTATAGCTGTGAGGAGGTAAAGGTAACCGTTACTGAAAGGTGGAGGTCCAACGATGTCAATGTGTACATGCAAAAATCGACCAGATGGCAATTTAAATTCTCCTGTTGGCGCCGAAACGTGTCGCGTAATTTCAAGTTGTGAAACTAGTCAAAAACAGCGCGGCGAACAGGAGGTGTTAAATAGGGACGCGTTTTTTCAGTTGATATGTCACAAATAATAGAGATATGTGTTGCAGGAATATTAACCTTAGAAAGTTGAAACTAAGATGGTAGAGAGCTCTGGATCAGACTCTTTGGACTTTAAAAGAGTTTCTTAATCTTTTTCAATCGATATTGTCTCTATGCGTGACATCGCGTCAACAACTACATCTTCTTTTCCATTTACGTGTCTGATCTCAGTAGTGAATTGAGAAATAAATGAAAGCTGATTGAGTTGTACCGGGGTAAGTTTTTCTTGGCGCTGGCAAAAATGCATAAATCAACGGCTTATGGTCCGTATAAATAGTGGCAGATTATGCTTCGAGAATGTCGAAAATGTTGGATCGCTTCATTCTGTGAACAGTCCTCCTTGCTGCCAAATATGCACTTCGACGAATTAACGACGATGCGAAATTCTGAAAATCTTCGGAACAATGAGCGAAGGTGCTCAGCATGCTCCTCAGGAATTTTGGAAAAGACACCAGCATCATCCTGTTTGTCGGGGTCACCATTTATGGGTGTTTTATATTTTTATAAATCACAACCCATTTTTATCTTTGTTAAATTGATATATTTCTTCACAAACAACGGTAATTAATTTATATTCTTATAGAAAAGTTCATAGGAAAAAATACATGCTCACTCGTCTTAAAAGTCGCTTCTGAGTGACGTCTGTTTTCTTCTTTTCTAAGTGTCCTGTATTTATGATGCCACATACATTAAAATCGTATAGAAAATACTACACCATATAGTATGTACATTTTTAGTGCGTATCAACGATACGCTACAGTATTAAAATATTGTTATACGTGGGGAACACTGAAAATGTCTAGTTAGAACTGTTCTAAACACTTTCAGATTTATCCACGTATTTACTACAATATGTTATCTGTTACATTAATATTTATCTAAATTTTTTACTACGTCAAGAACGTCGATCTATACCTCGACCTGGTACTCCCTACTATAACCCAATGGATGAAGATGACATCCACACAACACTTCGACAAAACCAAACACCATGCCAACCCGTTATTTCGTAAAACCATTTTCAAAATCAATTATCCCTTCCCAAATAGGCGGGGGCCGGGGTTCTATACTACCGCTACGTACTTTGATCACTCCACTCTCCAGTGAGCTTCCGTCCTGCTCTTCAGGCGATTGACTACTAAATAAATTTACTCCTGAAAACATCTATACATCTAGATTCCCCCTAAATTTGAGGGCAAAACCCCAAAATTGGTATCACTAGACTGGTACTCCATTTTTAACCGACTTAAATAAAATGAAGGAGAAGATAGAGGTAGATAGAATGCGTAAACTGCTCGTGATAGAAATAGTATAACATTACAAAACCATTAAACTTTTTTTATGGCTTTTAATTGTGCCATCTGGGCACAAGGTACTTCGCCAGTCTCTATCTAACATATAAATATGTTGAGTTTTTCATGTTTTAACATAATTTGCTTGCTTTCAAACACAGAGTTGACAAATTACACATGTTCTGAAACCAATTAAGTGAGGGCCAGCGGTGAATCACAAAATACTACTTAAATTAAATTTCTACAATAATTAATAACTTAACTAAATATGACAATTAAGTCGGCCCTATACTAGGTGCACGACAATAAAGTGAATAATTATCAGCTATATCATACTTAACACTAGGTACTTGAGATTTGACCGGTCCGATGTTAGGTATGCGTAATGCGATCAAAGCTATGAGGTCTATGTTGTCCATCTCTTTTTATTACTTGTCAGTATTGTACAAATGTTTAAACTATAACTATACTATACAGGGTTAAGGTTTACAATTCAATACCTCGATTTTGAGGTCGGGGGAGGGTATACTTATCACCCCCAACCAATTTCAAGTACTAGAAACAGTTATAACAGTACAAAAATAATAATAAACCAAAACATACATATATAATACCTAACATTAACTGGGCCCATCGTCCTCAAAGTCATCCACATAAGCCGGTCGTTTACCAAGCAAAATTCACCAAGTTTAAAAAAAGACAAATAAAAGCACGCACATTGACGAGAAAACAACAGAAATGTAAAAAGTAACGGCTTTTTAACGAATAATCTGCACTGTAACACTAACACACTGTTCTGGCGGATTGTTTACAAATTTCTAATATTGCACAAAACATCGAAAAAAAAAATTAATTAGCTTAAATTACAACTCAAGCAGCATAAATTACTCCAAATCTCACAGAGGTTTTCGAATCAAGGTCCCCCGAGACTCCTACATACTCAGTATAATCAAATTCAAGGTATTGAATATAAGATCCAACCCCTATACAGGGTGTCCCAAAAGTCGACGTCAAGTCGAAATTTTCTGATAGGTAATGCCACACCAGTTATCAGAAAAATGAAAAAAAAATAAGTCATGTATTTTTGAAGTTATGGAAATTTTACTTTTATTCCAGAAAATGTAGACCATGTATGTGACAGTTTTTTGATTCCTGTTGTTACAAATATTTACTATTTGCCAATTTTTTTTTCTCTTACGTCATCCCGAATAGTGCTTTATGTAACCTATTGCGATGAATTCTCTCTATTCGATTCTCGGTGTATAATAATAAACGCCTGCTTTGTTACAACAATAACTAAGTATATTTCCAACACTTCTTATCCTTAAACAACCACACATCTTACAATTTAACGTCCGTCTTGGTCAAGCGGATCGGTCCGACTGACCCCCGCTTCTTTTTGATCGTCTAAAGACGACTCGTCATTTTGTTCGTGAATGTTGGTATCGAGTCAATCGACTTACTTACATCGAGTAAAACATATTTAACAAATACAATAATCAAATAATCTATACTCTAAATTATAAATAATAATTTTAAGCATAATAAAATTGTAAAATAATAATAAGTTATCATAAATTCATTACATTCGGCCGTCCGACTACGTGCGATCTCCTGACGCACGGTATATAATCATGGGAAGGTTTTATAAATTCAAATAACTTACACTAACAAAATATTTTAGTTTCATGTGAACTAATTGAAACCTATCTATACATTTGGTTTTTATCATAAATTCATTACATTTACATCATTATTACAATCATTACATTCGGCTATTATTTGGATTCAGATTGATTGTGTGATAGTTTATTTGTCACTTTTGTTACTTTCGCTATCAGACGTACTACTGCTGCTAGCTACTGCATCTAAATTATCATTATGTTCGGACACATTTATATTGATCCACGGGCAAATCCTGTCTACCGCAACCACACTATCGAATTTATTTTTGCGTTTACTAAAGCCAGGTATTTCGACAATTTTATACCTATCATTGCCCAAAACTTTTGCTATTTTGAAGGGGCTTTATAAGTCGGGGCAGGAACTCTGTTTTGATCGCAGTTATGTTTTTGTTTAATTTGACTAGACTCAATTTGTACGAACTTCTTGCCTCACTTCTGTAAGGTTTGAATTAGGCTCGTTATTTATATCTAACATATTACTTAGGCTATCTTTCAATCTGGTTCCAAATAATGCTTCCGTAGCTGTCTTTTGAGTGGTGGAGTTTGTTGCATTATTAATTCCCCACTGAATTTTTCCTACACACATGTCCCAGTTCCGTTCGTCCTCACCGTCAGAATACTTTGCAAGTGAATTTAATATCGTTTGGTTATATCTTTCGGCTTGGCCGTTGGCTCTGGGACACGCAACAGCATTCAAAACATGTTTAATACCATGGGTATCACAAAAATATTTAAAAGCTGCTGAAGTAAAAGAAGTACCTCGATCTGATATAATTCGGGATGGTAAACCGAAGTCATAAAAAATATTTTGTAATACTTTAACAGTTGTTTTAGTCTTTGTATCCTTAACAGCTCTTACAAACAAATACTTGGTAAATCCATCCACTATGGTGAGAATGTAAACATTGCCTTTCTTGCTTTTGACAAATGGACCAAAGTGGTCAGTGAATGGTGTGGAACGGGATGTTAACCTTCTCTATCGGATACAACTGACCATTCTTATGTCGAGACGTATTATCCTTATTATAAGCACACTTAATACAAGACTTAACATACTTTTTTACAAATCTACGTAACTTAGGAAACCAGAAAACAGATTGAATTTTCTCGGTAGTCTTTGATATTCCTAGATGACCTGCGTCATCGTGGTTAGATTTACATATTTGCCATCGAGCACTGCAAGGAATTACTAAACAGAGCTTATCATCAACTCTCCTATATACTCTATTGTTCTTAATTAAATAGTTTCTCTTAATATCTTTAGCTTCTTCATCACACTCAGGCTTAAGAATTTTATATATTCGGGATATCTCAGGATCTGACATTTGTAAAGTCAAGAGCTAGTTATCAGTGTCGATACTGTAGACTGTAACTGCAGAGTTATCGATAACCTCGGGTTTTAATTTTGTGTTACGGCTCAGTGCGTCCACATGAGTCATGCGGATGCCTGGCCGGTATTCTATACTAAAATTGAACTCACTTATTAAAAACCACCACCTAGCTATTCGGGGTATTAAATCGCGTTTCGTTAATGTAGTTCGAATAGCGTTACAGTCTGTTACAATTTTGAACTCAATCCCCAACAAATATACCCTAAATTTCTTTAACGAACAAACAATTGCAAGGGTCTCGAGTTCATAAGAGTGCAAGTGACGCTCTTCCGGGGTGGTTTGCCGGCTAAAGTAAGCAATTGGCTTGAGAGCACGCGACTCCAGCTGCCATTGCATCAATATCCCACCCACGCCTAGAGAACTTGCATCCGTATGCAACTCAGTTTCAAAATTAGCATTGTATAGAGCTAAAACTGGTCGGTCAATTAACTTATCTTTTAAGGTATTAAACGAATGAAATTCTTTATCTGTCCATTTAAAAACATTACCCTTCTTGAGTAAGTTGGTAAGAGGCCTGGCTATCTCACCGAAACTTTTGATAAATTTTCTAAAATATCCTGCTAGTCCCAAAACTGACGGACTTCATGTACGTTCTGAGGAACAGGAAACTCTTTAACAGCTAGAATCTTACTTTCGTTAGGACGTATGCCTTCTGCAGAAATCTCATAGCCTAAATAGTCCAGGGTAGGTATTATTGAAGAATCGGCATTTAGATAATTTTAAAGTGAGCCCATTTTGCCGTAACAATTTCAAAACATTCTCTACCCTCTAATCCCTCCTCCAGGGTTACCGATGGCACAAGAATGTCATCCAAATAAGCCAACGCTAACTCATCACGTTTATTACCCAGCATTGTATTCATTGATCTCTGAAATACAGCTGGAGCATTCGCGAGACCAAATGGCATCCTTTTAAATTCATAATGACCATCTGGCGTCACGAACGCAGTCAATGGACGACTCTCTTCCGCCACCGGCACCTGATAATACCCAGAAATCAGATCTAACGATGTAAAGAATCTATTGCCACTAAGGTTAGTTAATTGATCATCGATTATCGGCAAAGAGAAACAATCCTTCCTCGTTTTACTATTGAGAGCCCTATAATCAACGCATAAACGCTGTTCTCCTGTTTTCTTCCTTACCAATAAAATAGGACTGGCATAATTTGAATTAGACTCTTGTATAATATCATTTTGCAACAAGTCATTTATTATCTCCTTAACCTGACCTCTTTCCGAAAAGGATAATCTATACGGTCGGTAAACTACAGGTTTGTCATCCAATAAGTCTATTTTCATTTTAGTTGAGCTGATAAAACCTATTTCTCCTAAATTAAATGCAAAGCAATCTCGATAATTGAGTAAAAGCGAATGAAGTCTAACTAATGCCTCTTTGTTAACTTGGGGACCAACATTTATGTCAGATATTAGTAAAGGCTCATATTCCGAATTATTTTTGGTTACTTTATTTACATAGGTACTATCTTTTTCAACAAAACAAGTTCCTTTAGCAATAGGGCATTTCTTGGATAATGTGAGATTTTGACCAGATAAATTTGTCACGGGCAAATAGCACTTTCCATCAACAACCCTATAAATTCCCTGGTGCAAATAATGCTCTTTCCTAGGCTCACCATTACAATAACCTTCAATATAAATATCTCCACAGAAGTCAGCGTCAGTTGCGGTAGCTTCAACTAACCGTGATAATGAAATGTCGGTATCGTTATCAAAATTTAACTTCAAACATTTTACCGGCTCTGGTATGGTATCGATATCAGGGCTCTGGTAAAAAGTTAACTGACGACTATTCTTAAATACTGTAACACAAGGAAGTTCAGTAACATTTTGACCAATAAGTAAAGCCGACTGAAGGAAATGATTGCTAACCACCAGTACCTCTACATTAACCTCAACTTCATCTAATTTCAAATCGACGTTGGTCCTATATACTGGAAATACTTTAGAGTTCCCGAACCCTTTGATTACTGGCAACTCCGTTGAGTTTTTAGTTAAATTCAGACTTTGAGCATCAGATTCCCTGATTAAACTACATTCACTGCCGAAATCAATAAATGCAGTTAAAGACTTATCGTTTACCTTAACCGTTTTGTAAAATTTGTCGCTGTTGTTACTGAGGGTAGATATAGTTAAAAATTTGTTTAGGCTCATTTCGCAAGATCAACGGCTCTAGTTTACAATTATCGCTGTTGTGGCCTACCTGATGGCATTTTACACATTTCGTAAGAGGTTTAGGGCATCGAAGGTAAGGGTGTCCCTTTGAGCGGCAATTGAAACAAGTTAACAAACTTTCGCCTGAGGATGATGCAGTGTTACCCGTTCGAACTATCGTATTATCGCTACGTTTCCTATTGAATGTTTTATTTTCTAACATAGGACGTTGGGAGCTTAGAAAATTCAACAAGTCTTCCGGTTCGCGACAAGTCAGTGCCTGTGCACTGCTTCTAATAGATGTATCTAGTATTCCGTGGATAATACAATCGACGGCCTTTTTGCCTCTTATTTCACATCTGTTCAACAACGTTAACTTATCGTAGAAGTACTCACGTAAACTTTCGTTACTACGAGTACTGCGAGATAACATTTCTTCGAGAAGCCGACCATAATTTTGCTCATTTGGGAAAGCTCTTGTAAGTTTGTCCTGCCACTCTGACCAATTGAAAACAACGCTAGGAAGGGCTTCGAACCACTTCTTTGGCAAGCCAGACAGTTTCTGCAGAGCAAAATGTATGGTCTGCTTCTCGTCCCATTCATAGATTAAAGCACATTCATTTACTTTCCTAACCCAACAGTCGATATTCTGAGTTTTACTTGACGGATCAAATTCTGGTATTACATTGTTGAGAAGATTATTATTTAAATTACTTATCTTGCACTTATGCCCTTGAAGGGTATTAAATATATCCAGTACCTGTTCAGTAGACCAACTACCTTTTTCCTTGGATCGTCTCTTACTTGCACACCGTGAACTACGGGGTGACTCACTGTTGGAGGAGGAGGAGCTGGAAGACTCTTTGCGTTTCTTCTTTGATCGCTTTTTGCCTCTCTTAGACTTAGCTGCTGCCTTGGAGGAAGACCGTGAACGCTTTCTCTGAAATTCATCATTACGAGAAGGCGAGCCTTCGGGAGTCATCGCTTCATCAATATCCATACCTCAAAAATAAAATATCATTTTATTATGTTAGTATATCAATTCATTGTCTAGACGTACTAAAACTATAAGGATATATGTTTTTTTAAACATTTCAAAATTAAGTATTTAAAGAAATAAACTTCATTTATTTGAAATTAATCCTTGACTGAAAACAAAATACAATAATGATTTCGTTAACGTTGACACGCTCTAAGGGATACATTTTATAGGCATACTTAGCTTCCTATTTTTTTTTTTTAGTTTTGCTTCTTCTAGGTACACATGACCTCTACTCTAACTTACTACACGCTCACAGATCAGGAGGCATACATAGCCTCGAGTATCTAAAGCACACTTGACTTCCTATTGTAGGCACACATAACCTCTAACGACTAAGCACACATGGCTCGATAGGCATACATAGCCTCTAGCAGCTGAAGCACACTTGGCTTCCTATTGTAGGCACACATAACCTCTAACGACTAAGCACACATGGCTCGGTAGGCATACATAGCCTCTAGTATCTGAAGCACACTTGGCTTCCTATTGTAGGCACACATAACCTCTAACGACTAAGCACACATGGCTCGGTAGGCATACATAGCCTCTAGTATCTGAAGCACACTTGGCTTCCTATTGTAGGCACACATAACCTCTAAGGACTAAGCACACATGGCTCGGTAGGCATACATAGCCTCTAGTAGCTGAAGCACACTTGGCTTCCTATTGTAGGCACACATAACCTCTAACTACTAAGCACACTTGGCTTCCTATTGTAGGTACGCATAACCTATAACTAATTAGCACACATGTCTCGATTGACGTACATAATCTCTAGTAGCCAAAGCGCACGTGGGGCGTTCGATTTCTAATCATTTATAGAAATAACATTAATAGTCGTATAAAACACTTGTACGCACCTTAGATTGGGTCTTGTCCCGCTTCTGAATTGCGATGAATTCTCTCTATTCGATTCTCGGTGTATAATAATAAACGCCTGCTTTGTTACAACAATAACTAAGTATATTTCCAACACTTCTTATCCTTAAACAACCACACATCTTACAATTTAACGTCCGTCTTGGTCAAGCGGATCGGTCCGACTGACCCCCGCTTCTTTTTGATCGTCTAAAGACGACTCGTCATTTTGTTCGTGAATGTTGGTATCGAGTCAATCGACTTACTTACATCGAGTAAAACATATTTAACAAATACAATCATCAAATAATCTATACTCTAAATTATAAATAATAATTTTAAGCATAATAAAATTGTAAAATAATAATAAGTTATCATAAATTCATTACACTATGATCCTAAACCCTGTGCCGATCACTCCAACTTGTAGGAAAATGTCATTTTATACCGTACCAAGTTTTCAAAATTAATTTTTCGCACTAGTTCAACTGATCGACCTGAAAAAAAATGTACTACTCCAGTTTGGCACATGGTGTGCATTTTCTGGAATACCAAAAAAATATCCATAACTTCAAAAATACATGACTAATTTTTTTTTTAATTTTTCTAATAACTGGTGTGGCATTAACTATGAGAAAATTTCGACTTGACGTCGACTTTTGGGACACCTGTATATTACAACATACCGAGCGTTCTTCTATCAAACAACACAATTATAATCTGTAATCTGAAGCAAAATTTAGCTTCTTTTATTTTGCCTGTGTGACAGAAGCTAGTTTCGTCATTCGGTCTTTTGACTTGTAGTCAGTTATCAGTTTGTCAGCTTATCTGACACGGTTAGCGTTTGCGGAGAACGAGATGTGAAATATGAAATTAATATCGCGAGTGTATTAGTGATGATAAATGATAATAATCGCTTGCCCAGCCGTTTTCAGTTTTTACTTGGGTCTTGTTACATTTATTAAAAATACTGACATATTCTAAATGTTTTTAAATTATTACAAACTATAATTATATTGTGAATTTTCTACTTTATCATACACACAGTTGCAAAAGTGATTTGTTATACAAAAACTTTAACCTTGGTCTTAAAATGGTGAGTCTATGCACAGCAGCAATTGCTATCTAGTATTTACATCGGTATTTATTAATATTAAAATGGATCGTATAATTGTTTGTAAGCTTTATTTTTTTCGACCCTCACAGGACACATGACTTCTAAGGACATTTTATACTTGAACATAACGTTACTAAAAGTAGTTTTATAAGTATAATCAACTATACTATACTATAATTATACTCCAATATAACAAGAGTATTGATAATTTTCTAGAGAAAATATCTAATTTATTCATATATGCCATGTAAGAAAGTTAAGAAACAATAATATCTCTGTTTACAATTTTTGGTCATTAGTGATGACTCTAATGACCTAGATATCAATCATTATGATTACAATATAAGGTGTCATTACATTAATTTTTTACATTATAATTGTAGAAAAAAGTTTTTCTTTAGACAGATTCAAGATGGTTTTACTTCAGGGGTTCATATAAAAAATGGGTTGAGGAGTGAATAAATAAAACACCATGAGTGCTCACAGTGGCTGTATGAGTTGTAATGAAAGCTCAGAGCAGTTTGAATCTAAACTAGAAGCTGAATGTTCGGAAGCTGAAGATGCCCAAATCAGACTGGCCCCACATGTGCAAGCTTACTTGGCTCATAATAACTCAACTACAAATTGTTGTGGCTTTGCAATACCAATTGCCTTTGAAAGGGCTGCACCAGGAACATGGTGGAATCCAAGGTTTGACTCGCCAATACTTGAGGGCCAGTATAGAAGTAGCTCTTTTAGACAGATAAGATTAAGATTTAGGTGAGTATGTGCAGTTACCCAGTATAGTGTTTTGTTTTCCGCATTATACTTTTGCTTGGGTTAGTAATAAATTATTTCTTTTTATTTTCAGATTTGCACTTTTATACATTTTGATATTTTCCATTTCATGGTTTATCTATTTTGTGGTACTTGGTCTGAATGATGTGACTGTAAAATGGCCATTTTTATGTTTAATATTTGCTGGAGTATTGTTAATTACATCTGTAATGTTGTTTCTAACCTTTACTCAGATATATAAAATTCATACAATCAGATTGTCAATGACTATGGCCCTCGCTCTGTGTACCCTCAGCTTGTCCCTCATAGCCCTGACGACACAATTAGATCCAAATTCACTTTTGATAGCAGATATAAGTCAATCGGGTCACTTCACCATGTGCATTGAAATACTATTGATAATTTATACTTTAACCCCGTTACCCCTCTTTGCTTGTGTCTCAATAGGGCTCCTGTATTCTATAGCTTTTGAGACCCTCAACATATTCTTACATTTATCTGAACAAGAATGGCAATATCCTGGAATGTTAGTCAGAGTTTTACTTCATTTTTGTGTGCATATAATTGGTGTACATATTTACCTTATGACTTTTGTAAGAATGAGGGGTACGTTTATGAAAGTGGGTCAGAGTTTGCTAGTCAGAAGGCAGCTGGAGATGGAAAAGCAGCTGAAAGAGAAAATGATTCATTCAGTAATGCCTCCAAAGCTTGCCAGTTGGCTGATGGAGGAGCAAGTGACAGAAACAGAAACTATATCAAAAATTCATGATCCTCTTCAAGCCAGAACATCAAACCCTGGAGCTTCAGATATTAAATCACTATTCAGACCATTTAACATGAGTTCAATGGATAATGTGAGCATCCTATTTGCGGATATAGTTGGATTCACTAAAATGTCCAGTAACAAAGGTGCCGAGGAATTGGTCAACATATTGAATGACCTGTTTGAGAAGTTTGATGAGTTGTGTCTGATCCATGGCTGTGAGAAAATTTCCACTCTAGGAGATTGTTACTACTGCGTATCTGGTTGTCCAGAGCCGAGACCCGACCACGCCACTTGCTGTGTTGAAATGGGACTAGGTAAGTGAAAAATTCATAAACTATTCATTTTTCTTTGTATGGAATGATTTATCGATTGATCGATCGTAACAACGACCGATAAAATTGCTTGTTTGACCTCGATCTTTGTTACATCCATATGTTTCTTTAATACTCAATGTTATATTTACATCTTAGTGTAAACCGAATGCTCGCGGACTTTTAGCCTGACCCTCTATATATTGTGTTTGTTGATAATAAATGTACAATTTAATATCATGCTGTTTTAATGTAGAATTTTAAAACTTTAAGTTTAAATTAATACTCATATGTTACAGGAATGATAGAAGCGATTCAAGAATTCGATCGGGAAAAAGGAGAGGGTGTTAATATGAGAGTAGGCGTCCACACGGGGACCGTCTTGTGCGGCATAGTGGGAACTCGCAGGTTTAAATTCGACGTTTGGAGTAATGACGTAACGCTAGCGAATAAAATGGAGTCGACGGGAAAGCCGGGCCGTGTGCATATATCCGAGGAAACGAGCAAATTCCTCGGGGGCTCCTACGTTTTAGAAGAGGGCGAGGAAGTTTTCGGTGAGATGTTTACCTAAACATTACGTTCGCATGAGTTTCGTTTCGTTAATACCTCAAATGTGTCCAGGTCATAAAACCTACTTTATAGAGGGCCGGCAGCTGAGTTCTCCGTACGACCACGATTGCCTGACCCCCTCCAATCCGGTGAACTTGCGTCTTATCATATCTCCGGCCGTCTCCCCACAATCGGCTCTCTCTGTCAGCCATTCGCCCTTACCTACCTCCGCGAAGACCGACGACGCTTCTGGCGACGACAAAACAAAACCCGAAGACAAGTTGTCCAACTTCCTATCGCCGAGCCCGTTTAGTTTCCGTAATAAAGCCAGCTCTCTGCCGAGTATTTTGGATTCGGACGCGGAGTTAGAAGACAAAAGAGATAAGCGGTTCGTGAACGGAAACGACACCTCATCGAAAAGTCCCACCTCGATCGGTGAGTGGTTTCACATTTTTGCATCTGTTTAGTTGAAGAAATTGCATTTAGGCAGCCAGGTGATCACTCTGTTGTGCTACGAATCGAATTGAAGGCATCGTTATGCATATGATTGTTGTAAAAGTTTTAATCTCCTATGATTTAAGTGGGATGATATATTTAATATCATAATGATATTAAATATATGATGCTAAGTGAAAATTACGTAATGCGCCCCAGACTCCATTATATATTCGCCAAAACTGAATTTAAACAGTGAGATGAAACGAGACTGAACTGTTTTAGGAGACGACCCAAGCCGCTGCTTCCTTAGAATTGTTTTTGCATCCGAATCTCGATTAAATATACCTAGTCCAGCCAACAGTTATTTTACAAATGAAAATGCATATTTTGAATGAAGTAATGTATTATACTTAAAATTTACACCTACATATTTAGTAGCCAAAAAAAACAAAAATATTCTATTCAAAATGGCCACCTTTGGCTTTGATACAGGCCTTTGATTTGTTTAGCCACATACCTATAAAATAAATAGAACTCAGAGCGAACACTTAATTATTTTTCTTCAATCGTGAAGTTTTTTCATCGGCAAAGAGGATATTTCTGCGTTTTGATCACTATCTTTTTTCAAATATTGATTAAGAACATGCCCTTTATATCGACGATAAGCGCCTAGATTCAGGCGAGGGTGGATGCAGCTTTGGCGCCAGGAGTGGTCACAATCGTTGTCAAGTTAAGAACTTATACGTTTGTCATCATACAAAGTTATTATATTATTTATTTATTTATTTTTATTATATTAAATTAATTAAATATTGAAGATATGTATTTACGTATAATCTGGATGGTGGCAAAATATTGATATAAAATCATTATGTTCAATTATGACCCCCATAATCCCCCGGTCCAAGGATTCGCCCTTGCCAGCCTTGCTTGTTTTCTAGTCTACGCCAAACGAAGTGTTGTTTTTTTTTGTTGATAGTACGATATACGGTTGATACTACGCTTTTAAAGTGTCTAATATGACCGACGGCTCCTTACCCACACAAGGAAAGTTTTTATATAACAGTATTTTTTATGTCCCGACTAGTTATTTGCGGTTGAGTAAAACTTATAATTAGTTTGGGAATACTAGAATATTATGAGGTTGCAATTAATGAGCCTGTGAGACTCAAACGGTGAATTATATCGTCTATATACATATGTACGTACCCATATTAAGCTGCTAAAAATAACCTGAAGTCTTTCATGTTTGTAAACTTCATTAGGCATATTGTATAAATAAACTTATGTTTTTCTAGTTAATTGTTATCAAACCTATTTTAATAATATTGCATGTATGGGGCTGCCCTTTGCCCCTTGTTATATAAAATATATTTTCAATTAGAGTTAGGCTCTGCGATGCGATAAACCAGTGTTGTCATACACCAAAACCCTTTTCACTGCGTCCATTAATGAAAAATTATTTTCCAAGCCGGTTCATAAAGGTCTTTACTCAGGACCTTTAGATGGATGGAAGACTTCTTTTTTACCAATTTTAATGTATTTCAAGCAAATAAATGCTTGTAAATATCGACTTATTATTGGAAACACGACCACAGATTTATTTATGAAGCTTTAGTTATCATCGTAGCCCAAAGATAAGATATAATAGTCAGAAGGTGATGCTCTTTGCATCTAGATTGCGTCTTTATTGAAATCTATCGCCACCCCGACTCATTCGTAAACAATGCTAAATTATATGCAAATGCTCGGTCATCGGCAGTTACTCGTGTGTTATTAAAAGATCGCTTGTTTGTTTGTGTTAATATATGGAGACGGAAAATTTAATAATTTTACTTTCAAATTTAAATTATGTTACGCGAGGGTTGAGATTTGATTAAGATGACAACTTTGTCTCGACTCATTACCGAAGCCAAGACAAAAATGTTTTAAATTATGGCTTATTATCGATAGATTGATACACCGTTAAACATTTTATTTGAAACATGATTACCCATGAAATCGCTCGATGACGTCATTAAGCTGGCTGTTCACTAGGTCAAATGGCTCGAACCCGTGCAGGGTGCACGTGCACCGTGCTAATGGTTAGGAGCTGCGGCTAAATAACTAACTTATGTGAATATTTCCATTGGATTGTTCCGGGATAACGCGTGGCTAAGCTCTCCAGCGAAATTACGTCAATCGGTCGGTTTATTTGTGGAGAAACAAAGACTTTCACACTTACACTATTACCGTCCTTTTGCCGAAAAAGGTCAAAGTCGTATATTTTTGTACTCATCCATAAACTTACTTCGCCAGGCACAAAGTGCAGTGTTGGCTCAGTAGTCAAGCGTTACATTCTCAATCTTGAGGTCCCGCGATCGAATTGCTCGTAATGGAAAAAAGGTCATGGTCAAAATGTGTTAACGGAAATAAAGTTGATGCATCATTTTTTTGTAAAGGATCGCCGTAACGGTGCCCATGTCGCCCTTATGTGGTGCTTCTAAATTGGTAGTGTTATAGAATGAATGAACACTAACTTGCCATTAACGACCAATGAATTCATCTAGACAGAAATAGGTTATAACATTACGCCCGCAATCAGGCCACGTCACTAGGGCGTTCAATAGCATGGGAAAAATTGTGCGAATAAGCGGGTCAATTATTATAAAGGAAATCGTTATTATTTTGCGGACGTGTTCGGAAAAGCTTTGATGAGTTTCTTAGAAGCTAATTTTGCTAAAGATTTATTATTTCCCGTAACTCGTAATTCCGAGTCATGTGAAAAGTACGAAATAAAAATAGGTTTTATATCAAGAGATTTGTTGATTTCAAGTGGTGCGTAATATGTCGTAAATCTGATTCGATATAGTTAACATATCGAGTTGATTGATAAATTTCTTTTATATCACGATTCATGACGATCGGTTACGGTTAGAGATCTGCCCCAATGTATAGATAAATTAGTGCACTAAGCAAATCTTCCAAAGGTCCAAAGACCCTCCTAGTCATATTATGTACATTTAAACTAGAAATTGTTAAATTACGCCACTCGCGTTAATTCGCTCCTAGCGACATGTTAAAGAACCTAAAGCCTTTATAATTGGACATAAACAATACGATCTAGTAGTTTCCCAGATAGCGCTTGTAAAACAAGCTAAATTCAGTTTATATTTCTATCAACAGATAACTTCAGACCCGTCATAGAGTTCATGGTGAACGAAGGAATAATTTCTGACAAAACGTGGAAAATTCAGTTTTGATTGATTGATTACTCGAACAATAAATTGTTTATGGGGATTATAATAGCTTATATAAGCAATCGAAGTACTTGAAATGCGGGTGTATATGATCGATAATTACCGCAGCGTACGCTGAATACTGAGTAGATTAAGATAACTTAGACACGTGATTTATGGAGTTAAACTTTCTGTTTATATTTGTTAAAAAAACCTCGCGTAAATAATATAAGTATTAAATTTTTGAATGAATTTATAACATACACGTATTTACAGGTAGCTGTGGAAAGTACACGAACAAAATAAAACAATGGAAGGTTCCGAAGTTTTTAAGAAAGCACTCGGACACGCCGCTACATGAAATGAAGAAACAGAACTTCAGCCCCAAAGCCATACACATCGTGGAGTGTGGGGACGCGCAGACCACTAATGGCTACCGCAAAGTCCCCATTGTCATAGAATCTCATGAGAAACCAAGACAAAGTAGTAGCAAATTGAATAGCCGGACAAGTGAGACGTTCGAGAAGGAAATAATAGATATCCGCTCATATTTAAGTCAGTCTCGAAGCAATATGTCGCCCTTTGCGAGGAGTAGCAGCTACAGGTCGCAGTACGGGAGGCCTAACTTAGAGGTGAATTCCAATCGGCTTAATAAATCATAAGTCATTTAAATTGCCATTACAAGTATTGATTTAAGTACTCCCTTCCACTCTGTATTATTATGTCCAGAACTAGAAATTGTAAATATGTAGAATATACAAATAGATTTTCACGCTGAGGTTTTTAATGAAAATAAAAATCCTTCAAATTATCTACTTCTAGACAATGTATTTGATTTGTCGAATTAGGGAAATCAAGAACAAGTTCTCTCAAACCATCTTCCGAATTGGTCGTGAAACTGCTCAAGAACGATAATGATAGAATGTCGTCAAGAAGGGATTTTGATTTCCAGCCAGCGCCAGTTAGTCGCGCTCGCAGTTCCACGTTAGCCACGCAGGGTGAACTGATCAGGCCGAAGGATAGGAAATTGAATCTGCCCGTCCCGAACCATCCCGGAAGACTGCCCGATGACATTGTCAGCCTCTGCCCGTCCATCAACAGCAGAAAGGATTCAGGGATCAGAAGCACTAGCAGACGATCGAGCATACAACAGCAGGTATTCTAAACTTACGTATACTTACTAAATAAACGCAAATCTAAAAAGTAATATTATATTAGTAAATGATGATGTTGTACATTTTTGATTTTATCATATTATCAAAGAATTTCCTTCTCCAAAGTAAATATTATAAAGTTGGACCCGTATTATGGCCGTATTTAGTTTTATTAAATTCGTTTTGCGATAGCGGGTTCTATTTCATATTTATAAAGTTTTATCGTCTTGGACAAAAAATAAAATAAAACAGATTGTAGTTAATAATAAAAACCTTAAAGCATTTTATTAGATATTTTATTTAAATTATTATAATAATATAGCTATAGATTAATTTTTCCTTAAAAAAAGTTAATTAGACTTAATTCTAAGCTTTTCATTCGTATGCTTATTATGAATGGTTTCTCGGGAGTTATGTTAATATATGACAGATAATTTATAAGAAAACACAATCTGCTGTTATGCGCTAAATAATGAATAAAATGTGATAAAGCGCTGGATTGGATTAGAATGATTTTCGTGGATTTCCTGAGACTGTGCTTTAGCATTCGTTTAATTATAAACATTCCTATCAATGAAGGCGTTTCGTTTCGTTTTCATTTATAATTCATAATTTCACCATTCGAACACTATTTAGACTGAAAATTCGAACGCGGGAGCACTCCCCGCTATAAATATTTACAAAAGTTGTTTGGGTTTGAAAAATGTTGAATAATTTCAGATCTTCGTACTGAATCACGTCTCGCTGGCGACCTCCCAAGTGGATATAATGCAGCAGAGAGTCTCGGGGTACTACACTTCGAGCCAATCGTCCCTCGACGTCCCTCCCCGCTCGAAGCTCCCTCCGCCGCTCGACGAGGAGCAAGTTCGGTCTCTGCAGAAGTTGCGGAAACAATCCGACCTTCAGCTCATCCGATGCGTTCAAGACAACGCGAGATCAGGAATCAACTACTTCGTGCAGCCGCCCTTGAACGGGCTCACGCTTTTCTTCAAAACGCCGGACATGGAGAGGCACTATCGCGACAGAGCCCACAGGAGCGACGACTGCGAAGATTTCCCTCCGACCTTGACCACGTCGCGCTTCAACACCGCCCTCGACATCTTGGTGTCTTCGATAATATTCGTGATAGTCGCGGCCTCCATCATCGTCGTCTACGAGGAGTGGAGATTTTCCATCGGGTGGTTCATCGCGTTCGTGTCCATCGAAGTGGCGGCGATGTCCCTCTGCGCGTACAGGCACTACCTCAAGTGGAGGTCCAAACTGAACCCCGACGACGTCGCGCAGACCTTGCGGAGGGCCGTCAGGGTCTTTCGAAAGCTGTCGAACTGGTACCCGTGGCACTTGTCGGGCAGCCTCCTGATAAGTCTCCCCATTCTGGCGGTCCTGCTGAACTTCTCTTGCCAAATCACCACTTTGACGATACTGAAGGGGAAACAGTCGTTCTACGTGTACCTTTTGAACGTGTGCATCGTTCACTTTTGTAATTTCACCCAGATGAGTTGGCTCGTGAAGAACGCCTTGGTGACTCTGTATGCGGCTCTGTTCCTGTTTCTCTCCCTCCTGGGCTGCCGAGATCTCAATACTCAATTTCTAGAATCGATCAATATTACGTCGCCTCTGAACCTTTTCGCCCAAAACGGCACGAATATCACGGATTTACTCTTAGAGGAATCGACGGGCAGCAACGGCACGATGGCGGACACCGTTCGACACGAGATGCATCTGAAGGAGCTCTACCTGGACGTCGTGCTGCTGTTGATCCTGGTTTGGTTTCTGAACAGAGAGTTCGAGATAAGCTATCGGCTCAGTTTCTACAGCAACGTGGTCGCGAACAGAGACAAGCAGAAGGTCCAGACCATGAGGAATCAAGCCGATTGGCTGCTGCACAACATCATCCCGCGGCACGTCGCAGACCAACTGAAGAGCACCGCCAAGTACTCGGAGAACCACAGGGACGTCGGCGTGATCTTCGCGAGCATCGTCAACTTCAACGAAATGTACGACGAGTCGTATCTCAAGGGCAAGGAGTATCTGCGGGTGCTCAACGAGCTCATAGCGGACTTCGACGAACTCTTGGAGAGGCCGGAGTTTCAGCACGTCGAGAAGATAAAGACGATAGGCAGCACCTTCATGGCGGCCAGCGGCCTCGACCCCGACCTGAGGCATTCCCTGCGAGGGCCCCGCGAGCACCTCTACCAGCTCATGGATTTCGCCCTCGAGATGCAGAAGGTCGTCTACGATTTCAATCGGGACCTGTTGGAGTTCGACTTCATCCTGCGGATCGGGTACAACTTCGGCGACGTCACCGCCGGAGTCATCGGCACCTCCAAGCTGTACTACGACATCTGGGGAGACGCCGTCAACATCGCCTCGCGAATGGACTCCACGGGCGTCCCCGGGCGCATCCAGGTGGGCGAGGCCTGCGCCTCGGCTCTCTCCTCTCGGTACGACTTCGAGCCCCGGGGCAGCGTCTACGTCAAAGGCAAGGACGACATGGACGTGTTCCTCGTGATCGGCAAGAGGGAGGCCGGTCAGTAGTTCGCTCGTTTTAGGACAAGTAGAATCTGTGATTTCACTATTTATCGTTTAACGTAATTATACAAATTGTAAATGGAGCTGTTCTGAAGATTTACTTATTTGTTGGGCGCGAAGGGACGAACGAACCTTTAACGCTGCCCCAGAAAAATAGGAATATTTATTTAGCAATAAAATTATGTATACAATGAAGTCCCGCTGGGGGCGATGTTTTAAATTGTATTCAATGTTTCGGCTTTCGTGACTTCTAGTGATCTAGAAATCTAAAATGTGGTTCCCACTTGAATATACTAGCTGTTTCGTTCTAAATAAAAAACCGCATACATATTTATTATATATAGAGAAAAACAGAGATTTTTTCGTACGTAATATTACGTAAGTTAGTGAAATAAATATATATGTATGTATGTATCTTAAGTGTAAAAAATGTAAACAGTTATTCGCAAGTGCGTAATATAAACCCAGCGAATTAAAACATTTTTCAATACAAGTGATTATTTTAAGTTTATTTAATGATATTTCTGAACGACAGCTATATTTGAACCATACATTAATCAATTTGGTAACTTCTACATGTTGCCATTATTGACGAGTCATTAAAGTATACGTATAATATAGTATAATATTATGGAATTGTGATATTTTAAGTTATTCCTATTTTGTTGTATGAATGTGTTTTATTTAAATAATAACAGAAATTGAAAATGTAAAGTTAAGGGCCCATTTAACCTTCTCAAATACATATTTACAAACCCCGAGTGGCTTGCCCTAATGTAAAACGTGCACTAATCGTTCCAAAATGTATACAAAACGGTATTTTTAGCTTACGTTTTATTTTATATCATTGATATTTTTACATATGTTTTGTGAAATTATTTTACGCTGTACTTAACTCTCTCACGGCCCACTGTTAGCGTTTCGCACAGAAGAGTTATTCGCACTAAGCCTGCAAATGATTTTAATACATTTCCCATTTGTTCTTTGATTTCGGGTACATTTCCTTCGTTTATTTTGTAAGATAAAATCTAACATCTCTTGCCATACTGTTGTCCCAAAAGTCTGTATTTTATAATTGTTTGTACTTTTATACTTTCTAACCGTTGCCTAAGTGACACTTATGGATGTGCCGGGTGTCCCGAATCCGTTTTGAAAAAGGACAAATAGTGAGTTCAAAGAATAATTTCAAGTTATAAGCAATAGGTATTGGTAAAGCATATATTGCGGGATTAAAAGTGCCGTTTCAAAAGTAGATTTTGAGCACCCGGTATGATCCTGATGCGAATTTTCTATTGAACATTTTCAAAATGAAACTATTCAATAGACTTTCCACTATGCCTTCTCTATGTAGATCTTCAAACTTATGATAAAAGCCTTACATTCCACTTGTATTTCGAATGCCTTGAAAGTGTCTATTCACGATATAAATGAGTATTTCTCGAAGCAGATTTCGATTCACGGACCAAATCTGATTAGCCTTAGCTCTCTTAGTCTTCATATGACACGTTTTGATCGTAATTTGCCATTTTTAATACTATTTCAAGTAGCGTGTTCTACGATCAAAATATGTCATTCGTCCTATTTACAAGTAACCTATGTACATCGCGAAAGCTCAAAGTACTCTATGTCTTAAAACTATGTATTATACGTTTACTTCCTTAAATACAAAGGACTTTTTCGAACTCTACAGCGAATAAAATTATGTGTGAAAAGTCTAATTTATTTATTTTTCCACTTAACATTTTTTTTAAAGTTTCTTAGAAATGAATAAGGCCATTATTATAATAAGTGGACCTGTTACATATTATTTTTACACGAAATCATATGGGTACCGTGATAGCAAGTACGGTTATATTTCAATCCACGTTTAATAGTAGACCCTAAATGGCCTAAACCCTAAACATTTTTTAACGTAACTAATTACAAGTCCAGCATATGCGTGTCAAATTCCTATTACGCAATTTGTTTGTTTGCCAATATCGATCTAAAGAAACGACAGCTAAGTTTGGAATGCCTATCCTTTACTTCTCGTTAAACTTTTAAACAACTGTAGTTGATATCTGAATATGAACGACACACAAGTTAATCATCACACAAATCAATCACACATTTCGGAATTAACTTTTACCAATTGTTGGCCTAGGGGTATAAGGGTTGCAAAAACCAGAGGTTTTTACACTCTATTAATAGGGTTATCGCTCCAAGCGAAGTCATCGTCGGTGAAGGCGTATATCATCCAATAGAATAAATTAAGTAAAGCAAATGATGCGGGGAATAACACCCGAGCGGCTTTGTCGATGTGAGATACGCTGTTGATGTGACCACGGTTTCCTAAAATTAAATTTAAAAGTTAGCTAACTCCTATGACCCAATTAGGTAAAAAATGTTCCGAGCGCTTTAACAATAAAATATTCAATGGCTATTAAGGAATAAGGCTTCGAAGACGTTCCTCTTTTTAGGGATGAACTAAGCCAGGCTATTCTATTCGTAAAATGTTACTCAGTTTCTTTGAAAAAGATTTAGACTTATACTAAAATCCTAATATATTTAAATTAGTAAGTAATTCACTTATTGAGTTATTTCTCACATTTAAAACATACAATTCAATGATTCTTCAGGAGATTATCTTGTATTATGTATATATTATCTTAATAGCTCTAAGAGACATTTAATTTTTCAAGGAAGTTTAACAATAAGGTCCTTGTTAACTAGCACGGTTAAATAAAGCCATGGAGAGGCTAAGATAATCCGAGAGGGCAAATCATTATAGATAGTTTACCAGCTTCTCGCTGCCTTTGACGTCTATACTGGTCATCACCAACGAGGCAGTACAACAGCTGACGCCATCGAGGAACCCTGTTCTCAGTCTGAGTGGTCCGTTCCATGGTGAGACGGACGCATGGATGTTCTTCTTGAGCTTGATGAAGATCGCTATCAGCAGAACTATTACTTTGGGCGGGTAATGAGGGACTCTGAAAAACGGTAAATCATATTATTGACGATGCGGTACGATGTGGTATGTAAATATAATCAAGTTTAAACAACAAAATAAAAATATGCACACTCAATACTTAACTTACATAATTATTTTCAGATCTCGCCGAACTCCTTCTAGCAGCGAGCTGCCGAGCTGCGTACGCGTCACCTCCGACTTCCTCAATCAATTCCTCCCACTCAGAATCATCAATTACTATTTCACCTGATCCTACCTAGAAATTAATTTCAACTTGCACATTCAAAGTTCGTTGGATTCGTTTAGCCTGAGGGTAAAATTTGTATAAAAAAACACAGACATTATCTTAATAGTTTTAAATATAATTTATTAACTACTTCAGTTTTTCTTAAAACGCGGAAATGTAATGTAGTTTTAACTGATCAGTTTATGAATTGGTTGTAAGACCATGCTATGTTCTCGGTATACCTGAAAAATTTCCGTAAGGGTATAAACGATCATGCTATTATGTCAAATAAATATTTTGTACTTTGTATTATATCAACTTTCCACGAATAATAGCAGGTTATAAAAATAAATGATTGATAAGGAAGTACAACGATAACACAAATGTCTGTCAATTTATTTACCTTAGTGAAATAATGAACTCCCGCAAACTCGAGCAAGGTTGCAATACAATAGAAGAAGCTCATCAATAAGAACCAGTCGAGGGCAGTTGCGTAACGGACTTTAGGGAGGTCGGTCCTCGAGTCTAGGCTTATTGTGGACAGAGTCAACACTGTCGTGATGCCCAGGCCCACACGGTCCGACGTTGCCTGGAATTTATGAATAATATAAATATATAAATAGCTTCTTTGCATTCCCTTTCAATTACATTCAGAGATACGGTTGGAGCTTAAGCAAATGTTTATGATCACAATAATCTCACCTCTCGATGTATCCAAAACGACACCCAAGAGAGAACAACGATCAGTATGCAGGGCACGTAGACTTGAATTAGAAAATAGCCCGTGTGCCGTTGCAGATTAAACGATACTTGTAGCACCGAGAAATCACCTGCACGTCATAAGCTTATTAAAACATTTCATTCAATAATTCTTCTTCTTTTCCGGTACACTCTTGACAGAGCGGTCGTGATCGCTATGTACTAGTTCACGGCGTTCCGCCATCGTTGCCTATTAGAGGTCATCCTGCTGCACTGATTCAGTGATTCAGTGCAGCAGGATGAGTGAGTAGGTGACCTACCGCGTGGTCTAGTGCCTTCAACCTTCCTCTGGACGACAAGGCGTTCTATGGACTGATCACCTCGTCGAGATACGTGTCCGAACAATGTAAGGATGCGAGATTGTACTTGTTCTTGAAGTATAGAGACGTTTGTACGAAACTCGGTCCACGAAATTATTAAGTAATAAAAGTACCTATTTAACTAGCTGTACTATAAGCATTACCTTGTCTAAGCTTATATGGTAAAGAAAATATAAATATAAGTGATACCCAATCCTAATGATATAGCAATGCAAATGTAATATGAATTATCCGAATGAGAAGTGACGACTGCAGTGCAGTACCTATGCACGTGAGATTGCTATATTACCTTTGGGTGGGCTCAAGGCAATTAGGGCTATAATAGCTTCTACTAATTACTTGAAAAACTTTTACTATTGAATCCCAGATTAAAATGATGCTTTGCCTAATGCGTTAGTAATAAATCTAACGATTTTGCGAAATTCACATATTCGAATTCATAAAATTCGTTGAATTTTACCATTTAGTAATGGAAAATGTAATTTTTGTGAAGCGTGAAAGCCAATTCATGTCCCCGAAGGCTGTATTCGGAGAACACTTAAAGATTGATGTACTATTTACATGTATTATATGGCACATGGAGGTAAAAATTTAATAATTGGTTAAAAAGTAAAGTCTATCGAGAATATTGCATTTTATTTTGCATGTCTAATTGGCAGATTTGGTTTTAAAAATGGTTTCTTTGTATGTATTGTGGCGTTTAAAATAGTTCAATGCAAACAAACACTTAAATTATGAATAAATTGTTTTATCCAAAACATTCTTGGCATAAGGTTGTGTAAATTTGCGGAATCAGATTAAATCGCAAATCTCGACAGCCCGTGATTAGTGAGGCTGTTGTGATGAGAGGCAACCGATATCTAGACTTGGATCTGGCTTCAATTTTATAAGTATGGTTTAAATATTAAACTGTTGATTTTTTAAGAAAAAATATATTATTGCAAATAATAATAATAAAGATTAATTCATGGCAACAATAAACAAAACGTGTGTGTACTTATGAACACGCGTTTTAAGTTATACTTCTTTGTCCTAATAGATAAAAATCTTTTTAAAAATTTTACCTTTCACTTTATTCTACGTTTGTAGAAAAAACGACACTAATAGTAGAAAGAATGATATTGTTGAATATGGCTAACTTCAGGGTGTCGGTTTTTTGTGACGGTGTGCGCGCGCATTGTAAAAATTTACTCACATCATTTTTCCCTAACGCGCCAAAATAAGATTAACTCATTTTAAAATCGTAGTTCTTCAGTTTCGTGAAACAGCAAAATGTTAATATTTCGTCCTTAGTTGCTGTATACAGTCGTGTGAGAAAACCTTTCTGAGTGAATTGATTGAGAGTTATTTGGCAACCGAATCGGGAAAACCATTGATTACCCGATTATTAACGTGACTTATTCTAGAGAGGAACACGTCAGCTAATATTAGAGACAGCCCTATTTATTTAGGCGTTCTCTTTCCCAATACTTGTTATTATCATTTTCATATTAATTTATATTAACTTACTAGCGGACCTGACAGACGTTGTCCTGTCTACACGTCTTTAATTTGAAAACTTCAAACTTTTTTTAATAAGCCAAAACATTCTGGACCATTTTGATGAAAATTATAATTCAAATGTTATGGCAATATCTAACGATCCAGCCCATGGTCTACAATAACACAATGATAACAAAACTTTTTTTTAATTTGATCGCAGCGCTAACTGTCGGGACAGACTAAAATTCGAATATTATTTAAAATTTGACACTGCGATGGTAGCGCCGTCTGTCGGATCCAATGTAAAACATTCCAAAATCAACAATTACTAATAAATTAAAAATTAATTAAAAAAACATTGTCCAGCGGACAAAATTGTGAATCTAAACCATTCCCAGATCCCCTTGAACACACACAAAAAATTTCGTCAAAATCGGTCCAGTCGTTTAGGAGGAGTTCAGTCACATACACACGCACACAAGAAATATATATATTAAGATGTTATGAGTTTTTTTAGTAGTTTAGTTTCATAGGTAAGAGTTTAAAGAATTGCTGGTTGCTTGATTCTGGGTCACCCTCATTTTTGTTGAAATTGAAGATTATCAACTTTATTTACCTATTAATTAATTATTTACGCTTACAGTCATCCAGAGTGAACATATTTAACTGCAGGAGGACATTATTAATTTTACATTTAACAATAAATGTAATTCATAATGTGTGGAATGGCTTACCTTCTCGTCTTGTAAAAGTAAAGTTTCTGTACGGAAAGCTGATGAGATCAAATTGGGACAAAGTCATGCCGGGGACAAAGTTTACGCTTTCGGAATTCTGCCATTGGTATACCAACTGCTGGTTCGAGTATGCGTCTGCAAAATAATTCATTGTATTAATATTGTTTCATCTGAGTTAAATCTAACTTGGTATGATAATAACTCTAAAGATAACAGGTCAATTTACAAAAAGTTAACAGCAACAAAACTATCTGAACTAATTTTTAGATTGACTACAGTCCTTCTTGAGGTTAGCGCGTTAACAAATAAACAAGTTTTAAATTAAATATAAGTAAAATTTGATTATTTTCATTGGGAACCGTTCTGTAGGATATATATCTACTAGTAATTAGTATGTTAGTTTCATTCTCTTCTGTAATAAATAAATAAAAATGTTGTATTTGTATGTTTCTAACAATACAATCTCAGTCTTTGAAATACCAAGAGTCGCTCAAAAGTTTTGTACACAACGCATCGCGACTACGATGCTTTAATTGGCCCATTTAAAACAAGCAGCATCTAATCATTCAAAACACCTCTACAATTCAAAATTCACTAAATATCTCATTAAACTGTTGTGCATGACTGGATAAAAAATAATTTAATTCCCAGTTAAATAATAACTGTACACAATAATTCTTAGTAAAACATAAAATTCGCTTGAAATCCAAATTCTGTTCGTCATAACATACGCCCAATACGATCTGTTGTGTTCCACCAGATTTAGCACGCTCTAATAATTCAGATCGGCGATTATCAAAAATCGATAGGGTTTGTACTCACAGCTTCCAAGGATAAGCGGACATGACTGACGATCCATTGGGAAATTTCGAAGTTCCATTGGACATTTGGCCTTAATAGTCAATCTGTTGAAATACAACCCGTATTAGAGCCAACTAACCAATCTTGAGTGCTGGGCAGAAATAGCAATGGAAAAAGTTGGATTAAATTTATTCATGCTTTTTTAATAATCAACGATGTAAATAATAAAAAAGAAAGTAGTTGAACTTATTAGAACTTATTATATCGAATAGTTTTATTAAATAATTAGTCAACCACCGTATTAGGTATTTTATTAAATTATAAGATAATTAATGATTTGAAACCTGAGTGGGCGCATTCTTCTCGCTGCCAATTAAAATGGCGGACTTTGTTTCGTCGCGTCGACGAAATGAATGGAGCGCCCAGCACCAGACAATTATTCAACTTTTTTTTAATTTTCAACTTTTTGATTGATCATTTGATGTAACACTTTTCATCTACTACATTATATCTTACACTGAATGGTTTAAATACTTCTTTACGCGCCAGCGTTAACTAAAATTAATATAAGTGTCCAATAAAGCTTGAATGAAGTAGATTTTAATTAAACTAAGTTTTTACAAGTAAGCGCTTCAGTGAAAAGCTTATGTTCATTATAACGGAAAACTATTTTCAAACAATCGATGGCTTTGTTTAATACACATTAATCCTCAAAGCTCTAAGAATATTAATACAATGAAATCTGCTTTAAATTACAAAATTTACGCTATTTTTTTATCGCAAAATTTTTTAATGATCAATACAGTTTCTTAGTATTGTTTTTTACACACTTAAAGAAAACACTTTTTTAACGGATTGAAGCTATGTAAATAATAGCAAGCGAAACGTCGGGGAAAATTTTAAATGATGTAATAATAATACAGTTTGTCTTTTATGTAGTATATCGTTTGTGTGAATTGTATATTTGTTAACATTTGTAATGACAGAAAATATACACAATTCGATTTATGCGCCGGATTAGGCAATCAAATTATAAACTGGGTTTTATTCTCATATTTAGACTAAAACATGTATAAAATACAGAAAGAATTTAATATGTTATTACCTCATAGAATATAATATGTCTCCGTGTTGGCTAATTCGCAGCAACTTATTGGGTACAGTTATTGTGTGAACGTAAGAATGCTTTCCATTATAGAAGTACGTGTCGGGTCGCCAGATCCTCTCCAGCATTTTGATAGATAGAGACAATGATCGTATTGGGCCGAGGAACGACAGGCGCGTGTCTCGCCAGTATTGGCGGAAATAACAGTCCATCGAATAATCCTGAAAGTTATTCCGACTTGATTCGATCTCAAATGTACAGAATATTGTCAAACGAACAAATCTTAAATAAGGCAATGAATATTGTGGCGAAACATACCATGTCTAGTTCAGACACCGGACCCATACTGCGTATGAGAATATTAGTTTGGACCACTGTTGGGTAACCTGGAAATATGTCATTAATTACTAAATCACAACCTTAGATTTTTCTAATACATATACCAAATTGTTTGTAATTAAATACTTCCGAAATGGCTCGACCGATTTTCGCGAAACTTTGTGTGCATATCTTTATTTGGATAGGGACAAAATATATTTTTCACCCCCCTATGTTGAGGGTGAGTCGACCCAATTTTTTAATTTTTTAGGCAAGATTTTATGATACAGCATACAAAAATACATACAACCCTAACTTTGAAACAAATTTAATTTAACTAAGCCTTGAATTCTTAGGTTTTAATAGAGAATATTAGATAGATTATATAGAGACAGCATAGCAAATTGTTACATGTTAGTGTGTGTCCAAAACAGATAGGCTAGGGATAAAACAAATTAAGAAGTAACGAAGTTCGCGGAGGCAGCTTTTATAATAATATAATTAAAAATAATAGAGTGAAATAAATTAAAAAATAATAAGTTTGGTTGCTTTAATTTAATTTTCTGGTAAAATCTCTAATAGGAAAAGAAATATCATTTAGCGATGGCAATGTCGGGATAAATTATATTAAATGAGGTTTAGATTTAAAGATTTTATTATTGAACTCACCTTTCCCGTGTGTAGGAAGCTGTGACTTCTCATAATTCTTCAATAAGTTTTCTAAAACCACAGTGATATTCTTGGATACAGCATCATTAATGCTACGTTTCTGGTTCACCTTTGCGTCGCTTTCGGTTTTGTTCACTTCATTGAACGTCGTATTAAAGTAAGTGGAAAATAACATATCGTCTTGTGCGTCATGCCAAAGTGCACTTTCATTTTCACGATTTTCAACTGTTGCTGAGAAAATCTTTGGAAAATCTTCCGTCGAGCTGTCGGGGTCTAAGGATGTCAGTGATATGGGAAATGTTCCATTTTCAGTTGTCAAGTAGACCGCTCCCTTCGCATCAACCTTTGTACTGGTTATGAGAAAATATATTTAATATATTTTGAGGACAATACATGTTGCTTTACCAAACAGTTTCTAAGGGTTTCTTCTATATATTTTCTATTCTTTTAACACGAATGTTTAAATTAAAAAAAAAAACAATGACAAAAGTCATTCCAATTGTAATCAATCAACATTGTTCTATGTAAAGTATTAATTTGTTTGTTTTCTTTAAAGTGCATTCTTTACGCTGTGATAAAGTAAAAAAATACCAGCTGAAATTATAGATTTCGTTTGATTGAGTGTATCCTCTTGGAATGGTGGGGAGTGGAGATTTTAAATGAGTAAAATTTTTGTTTTAGTCCTTATTTGACTCATCAATCAAAGTTTCGTAACTCTCGGCCGTCATCTTTGACTGATAATAATAAAAGGAGAGCCAATCTCATTTAATCTTCCAAACAAATACATTTACGATCGCTATTCCTTTACTAATTTAGAGCTAGAATATCGCCGATATATTTAGCTCCATTTTTTAAGAAATAACAATGGTTTTAAGATATTATCTTAAAACCATTGTTTATTAGACAAAAAATAAGTGATCATACAAAAAATCTGTTATCTATAAGTTCTTTATTGTATTATTGGTTCAACTCTTTAAATAATTTATTAAAGTTGGCGGCGTCTTGATGTGACGACCCAATGGACTAGTGAATTTAATCGGAGACAGAGGTGATTTCACCAATGAAATCAGTCAAAAGTATTGACAACAATAATGGGATCCAAATTATCATAGACACCAAACTTGACACTTACTCGTAATATTTTCGAAACACCTTCAATCAATATCCTTTAAGCTGAGTTTTGGATAAAGAAAAACCCTAAAACCTTTCAAACCAGAACGAGAGAAATTATATACATAAGCTCTGCGGTAAATGTACGCAAAAGAGCTTTTTATTTTAGATTATGTTAAAGCATTCCTTGATAGCTCCGCGGTTTGGAAGGTTACGAAATATTTATTCATGGGAAGTGTTGTGTACACTTTGGTACCTGTGTAGGCGATATTTTCCAATGAATTTTATGCTATTAGAATAGGTTTTTGTTTATAAATAAAACTTTGAGCATAAAAGCGAATTTGCTGTTTTATTTTTGTTCGCCACAGTCGTAATGAGTGAAAGATTTTATGTCTATACTAATATAGACATAATATCTAATAATATAGGGGAAATATTTGTGTTTTTGTATGTATGTTCGTTAAAACTTCACACAAAACTTACTCGACAACTACAAAAATTATTTTACCATTAGAGAGCTGCATCTTCCCTGACTGAATAATATACATATGTATAAATATAGATATACGGCTGACTGGCTATAGAACATTAAAAAAATAAAATAAATAGGAATCCCTAATAAAATACAATAATATAAGCCAACGTGTGAAAAAATTAAGCATAAAAAATCTGTCATCGCTTGCGCTGTGAATTATAGACTGTGAAGTATTATAGAACGTATCAAAATAAATACTATGTACTACTAAGTATACAAAAATAATGTTTAAACCATGGGCAATTATATATTCGCCAATAACTCTATACATCTACAACTACATCCGGAACTCCAAAGCATAAAATTATTTTGCTTTAGTTTTATTAGTTTCTTTTAGAGTTAAGTTATATAAGTTCTTAAATACTGAAGTTCTATAACTAAATATCTTCTATAATATTAAAAAAGAGTTTTGCATCTTGAATTTTAGTTTTTTTGAAAACAATTTATAATTTTCAATCTATAAATTAAAAAACAATATTTCTTTACCTACTTGAACTCAAGAAATTTCAATATCGTGTATTTTTAAATTTACTAATGTCGGTAATTCTACGTAAATGATGTTACGAATTTAAAAATAAATTATGATTGTAAGTGTGTATCTAATAATCTAAAAGGAAATATAATAATAACAAAAATATATGTATAGTCCGACTAAGTAGACTTTCCGCTACCACGAGGTCGGTATCAGCTCGAGTGAAACCGCGGGGCATTGCTAGTAGAAAATAAAACGCGTTGCCTTTGCAGAAACAGAAAAATGTCCAAGATATAAGTCAAATATTATGAAGACGTTCATCGCTGTTCCAATTCCCATAATTCTAATTGGACCCTGGCGCGCTGCGATTGCTTCATTTGCTCAATCCAAATGATTGCATGCTCTACTTACATCAAATAGCAAATACTCACTTTTAACTTCATTTAATACGTATATTATATTCAATTGTAGCCAATTTTCCGATTCACCTTAAAGAATTTGTCGTTTTACCAGGGGTTGTTCACAGTGTGTGCTAACCTCTCAGTTCCAAAGACAGATATCAATGACATAATGTTCTGAACACAAATTTTCTGTATTGTAGTTAGTTACTTGTAATGTAACTCCTATTTATCTACTTTTTCCGAATTACAAGAGATAATTTATCGAATGTTAATTGTTTCGGGTCTTGTTAAAGTGAGTGTGACATCAATGAAAAATAAAAAGATGTATTTTTCGCAAGATCCTCAGTCTCCGAGCACCTACTTACCGGTTTTAAGTGCTCACTTAGAGTTTTGCTGAAAATACCGAAATCATTTTATCGAAAAAAATATGAACGTAAGCCATCTAATAACTTCATTTATATAAAGAAAATCTATTTGACCCAATATTAAACTTCTCCAAGAATGAATAAAACGTATTTAAACCTATAATAACTTAAATAATAAAACGCTTCCTAAGAATGGAGGGTAAATAAAAATGGCTATTTAATAGCAATAAGAGTCTCGGTTATTGAACGCTAAAGGAGCTGAAACCCATATCTTATAATTTCACTAAGAAAAAGACGAGCAAAGTTTTTGGAAAGCTTAGTAAACTCCTAACGAACCGTGATAAACTCTTGCCTAAATGTACGGCAACTTAATCTATCTTTAGTAGAAAAGTTTATTTACAACTGAACCTACGGCAAGAAAGTAAGTATTTTTTTATATATTATATAAAAACGATATTTTTGAATGTTAATCATCGTCATCAGTCATCATACTAGTGTAAATCTTTCAGATTACTTTAGCAAAGTAAACTTAAATCATCTTAGATAATATGAACTTATAAAATGTATGTTTTGTACAAGTATGTTTCTGATGAGAAAGGAATTGATACAATAATTATTATGATTGTATTTTATATTGTGTCCAAATTGCGCTATTAATTTTACATAATATCTTGTAAAAAAAAATTTTAACTTTAAAAATAAAGCAAACCTCTAATAGCTCTCTAGTAAGAAAAGATTTGCTTGATTTTATTGTTAACAAAAGTTATTTATATGAAATTAGGATTATGAAGGAGCCTTTCTTAGAAAAGAGCGTACTTTTTGTTAAAAGGCCGGCAACGCCTTCGAGAGTCCTAAGAGCGTTTTGAGAGTTCACATTACATCAAAATAATGAGCTTCCTGCCTGTTTATCCTCTATTCTATATAAAAAACCTAATTTATGACATACTTTAGAATTTTAGTGGTAATATTTATACATTACATTTTATCTAAATTCATACTTGCGAATGTACTATTTGAGACATAATCAATAACCAACCAATGGCTTTCCTTGGTTTCTGTATCTATTGCATAGTATTTTTTTCTAAGTATGACACTTACAAGTTAACCACATAATATATCTTAAATGTATGACTATTTAAGCAAACATCAGGGTTGGCCTAGTGGCTTCCGCCTGCGACTCTCATACCTGAGGTCGTAGGTTCGATCCCCGGTTGTGCACCAATGGACTTCCTTTCTATGTGCGAATTTAACATTTGCTCGAACGGTGAAGGAAAACATCGTGAGGAAACCGACATGTATTAGACCCATAAAGTCGACGACGTGTGACAGGCACTGGAGGCTGATCACCTACTTGCCTATTAGATTTAAAAAATGATCATGAAACAGATTCCAAAATCTGAGGCCAGGACCTAAAGAGGTTGTAGGGCCACAGATTTATTTTTATTTAAGCAAACAAAAAAAAATCGATAAAAATATCTACAAGATAAAATAATTAATTAGGAAAAGTAGATAGTCTGGTTTCCTTCAGGTAGTTTAAGCAAAAGATGAATAATTATGTAGCAGAAAACAAATTATGATCACTACAGCAGATTAGGTGCGAGATATGCCCTTAACAACGCTTTCTTTAAACTTGATCAGCCCGCTACCGTATATATACAGCTGTTATAAATAAATGCTTACGTTGAAGCGATATTGGTAAACAGCAATTTTTCAAACGAATGAGGACAACCCTGCTGTACATGAATATAGATATTTCTAAAGTGAAAATATTGATATGATGAACTGAATAAGAACCGGCACTGAATATGGGCTACATATAGTATATATATATTCCTTACCCTAGTAAAAGGAGCATCGACAGAATTTGTGATGTGTCTTTGTATTATTTAATACAGTGTTAAGTATTAATTTCCAGTTTCAGTTTAAGCGATGAATTTTTAAATGTGTTTTCCGAGTTTCAATAATTTATTTGAAAGTGAAAGAAGAATTCGTGCTCTCGTTGCTCGCAAGAACCTCTTTTAAAGAGAACTCTTCATCGAAGTATACAATTTGTCAATTCACTTTCAGATAACATTTTGACAATGAGGCTTTAGCACAACAACTGTGTACAACAAGCATTTTATTAATTCTGGTTTTCTTTCAGGTAATTTTTGCAAAAACTTTAAACACGAAATAGAATTTCCTGTTATCTGGCCCGTTATCCCCACTTTTGTGTCTATATCATAATCTTTTGTATTTATTGACCTCGAAGAATGATCATGTCGAAGGGAATTGAACCGAGACGTTCAAGAACATGTGCCTGTTCATCATGATCATTATAATTGTATAATGGTTAAATTTCAGACACATAATATCAGAAAATAATATTTTATAACTTGAGATAAAATGATTATATAAAGGAGGTTAGGTTGGGGATAATAATTTTATTTATATAACAACATCAATGTTAATTGAAAACAAATGAAATTTCACTTAAGTGCTTTGTTAAGTAGTAAGTGGAGGCCCCACGAGCTTATATGGTAAAATATTTGAATTTCTAACATAGAAATTATATTCTTATCCCATATATTGATCTAGCTCATGAATAGGCGGCATATTGAAATCCAGGGCCAAAACAAAATCGTATACGAACACTAGTAGATTACTTATTAGAAATATAATATTCATAATTCGTACACTTTCTTGTTCTGTTGATAAGGTTCGAGGGTCAGTGAGAACGCAGAGGTGACCGATAAGAACCACCGCACTGGGTACTGGGGGCTGAAAACTATCAATCTCCTCTAAGACATATCCCAAAGCCATCAGCGCATGACCAAAGTATGGTAAATATTGTTCGACGAATAATTCCAAATCATACATTTGTTAAGCCGTTCCATGCATCTTTGAAATTATATTATCCATCGATGATTTATTTCATTTCAATCATTCCGACGGTTTCCACGATTTCTGAATACCAAACCATAATTAGGGATTATTTGTAAGTTCTGTCAATCATTTTTAAAAATTAGTGTGAAAGTAGGTTTGTTGAATTCATTACTATTTTTCACTCGTGTTTAATTTGATGTCCCCATTATCACACATAATTATAATATATACGGTATTTTACATATTTGAATAAAATATTACTGCTGTTTGTAATTATTATGAGATTGTCATACAAAATGTCAGATGTACACGCGAAGACGTTGTCATTACAGAACGATAGACGCATGCCAATTTGGTAAAAAATGATTTTTGGTGCAATGTCTCGAATTTCTGAGATAAAAATGAATAAATCCAATTTCTTAGAGAATGGAAACAAAGCTTTCATTTATAAGTATCTCGCTGTATTCAGCCAAGGGACCCTGACTGTATTCAGACTTGGCTCGTACTTATACGTGTCGTGTGTGAACCTTTGTGTTGCGATCTTAACAAAACTACGAGAAAACATAAAATTGTTTTGTATTTCGTCTCTTACGAGAACGATCGCTGCGGCAACGAAACTGTTCAGCAACGACACCTGGTTGGACTTGGACTGAATAATATGGGACAAATTATTGTTCCTACAGTTTTTGGGAAATTGGAATACACCTATAATACAACTCCAGCATTTTACGACAAAGTAAATTCCAGCGGGTTTATTACACATTCCTACCCCGAGTTTCTAGTTGCTAGCATTTTTTGACATTAAACCAATTCTTATGTAAAGGTATACCATAGATTCCATACTTGGTTCAATGTTAGGTTTTTTAAAGATTTTTTGGATACAAATGTATAATAGCTTTGTTGTCAAGATCATAATAATTTCGTACTAAATCTAGTCTTAAAAAAAATAAAGATGAACTAGAACTTCCGTCTAGTCAACGTGACAAAAAAGCTTTAAGCAATGACAAATCACAGATTGGCAATTAAGAAGCCAAACACTATTCAAAAATGCCTATGCCGTTGCAGGATAAATTGAAAGTATCACACAGTTCACCATCGGGGATGTCCCGCTTATTTTCTATGTTTATAATAAAACAATGTACTCGTATACACAAGTAATATTATATAATATGTATATTAAATTTGCTCCATAAGATAAATATAACCATTGTCATTATTATGTGACTAATATAAAAAATAGCCGCTGTGAAAGTCACTGCTCATATCAAACTTACTATATTTTAATTAGCAGCGGTTTTGTAAGTATAAATAACATTTCTTGTTTAAATAAAAAAAAATTGGTCTATAATAAAAAAAATAAAGAGAACCTAACACTTGAATGTAATTAAAATTATAACAATGATTCGACCAGCTAATGTTTTGGTGATATTTAAAAAAATATATATACTTATAAATAAACGAAAAATTTGTTTTTTTCATTTACGTTCCTTAACGAGTAATAAAAATGAATGCACTTCAAGAAAAGAGCGAGGGAGCTTAAATATTTCAAGAAAACGTCGATGATTTTTTTTAGTTAAAACTATGTAATAACAGTAGTTTAGGTGGGTTTGAATAGTTAAAAATATATTGGTCACTTGACTTTCATGCAGCATCGTTTGCATTTCAAGTAAAATGGTCGTTGACATTGACTCGTCATCTCGTTCGATAATTAATTGGCAGCGAGTCAAGTTATCTAATGACCCTTTAAGCCGCCGAGCAGCCAGAGGTGACACACCAGCGAGCGAGTTTAACATTATTGAAAATAGTCTAGTAAGAGGTCATTTAATGTAATCTGGTTACTTAGTATAAGATTCAGACAAGAGAAATATTGCTATATAAGCCTTATTGGTTGAAGACGAAATTTTTCTTCTTAACCCAAACACTTATTTTACTCATTTTAAGGATAATAATAGATTGAATTAAGGTTATATGTATTACGATATAATTGATTTTACTCTAAGATTACGATGAAATAGCTGAACCTTCGAAGCTCGAGCAAAAATAAGTTAATATAAAATATTTCAATTTCTTTAAGTAGATTGCATTGCAGGTATGCCAACTCAGATTTTTGGTTTTGTTCGCTTGTAGAATGGAGCTTGTTGTTTTGTATGTATTTTAAGTGAGTTTATTAATCTTTTATTTTATTATATTGTGACAAAGAGTAAACATATTATGTATTCGTCGCCGATCCTAACATAAATAAATTTTGAAAGGCTAAATCAGTAATCACAAAACGAATCTGACGATGATCGCTTCTTTAAGTCATAGCAGGAAATGGCTTATATTATGAGTTGTATTTGAATAATTCGTCAAATAAAACTTCACGAAGTCATTTAACTTTTCCACAGCTTTTGCAGAACATGTCGTAAAATTTCTTTAAAACCCAAACAACATTGACATAAAATTCTGCTTCGAGGCATAATTAAATAAAACCAACAATCCAACTCTTTTCGTCACGCTGATGTCAAAAGCGTTCAAAGGGAACTCATAAATTTCAATACTCTTAAAATGCGAAGGGCGAAGATCTTAAAAGGTCTCTTGAATAGACATCGAGCGACTGATAAGCGCGAAGGATGTGATTTGCTCGCGGGCAAAAGATAGCAAACATTTTATTGAATTTGTATGCAACGCCCAGCCTCTCATGTTGAGTATAAAGTACAAACTAATGTATCTCTACCTTCCATTTCTCATGATAAAAAATATAATAAAGCGTGTTCGCTAAGACGAAAACTTATTAATTATGTGCGCGTACTGTTTATTTCTTTATCTCGAATATCTAACGCGACCGATCATGTTTCTCGTCGTTCTATAAACTATATTAAAGTTTGGGTTTGTTATGTCTCTAAAATAGAGCTAGCTTGACCTCAATCTCATGATGAAGTATCCTGTAAACATGCAGGATGTTGGGTTGAGCATTCGCCTGCGTTTCAATAACGTTCCATCCTAATCTATCAATGTATGCAGCTTAATTCCGGTCTACGGTCTACAATGAACGATCGAACCGGATTTTCAAGTAATTCCTATCTCATTACAGGAAACACCCATCAACCATATACCAGGCAGTAAAAGTAGCTGAGGTTTCTTTATTAGAGAAACTTAATTTTTTTTTAACCATAAGATCCCTACTAGATTGACGATGTACAAACACTTAATGAATTTCGACCTCAGAATCTGAATCGGCCATAGAGAGGCTAAAAAGTCGGGTCGAAATTGCATAACGTCATCATAATCTACCTTGATGAAGGCGTTACAAAGATGATCCAAGGAGGGATTGGCTTCAGTCAATTGTTATCATGCAAATACACGTAACATTACTTGCTCCGTTTTTGATATTTTTTTCATCTATCTCTTTTCTTTACAGGCTAACACAATTTATCAGAAATAGTGTGTGTGTTATAAATGAAAGTAATATAGTTGGGTGTTAAGCAATAAAGCTATTGAGTACAATATTAGCCTCATCGCTAGAGTCTACAGTAAGCTGTGACATAATTAAAATCTTTTCTACTATACCATTTACTGAAGCAAGGGAATTAAAAATTCTCATCAAACCAGACATTTTACGAATCTTCAGAAAAAATATTTTGAAATTACAAAATACCCGTTAAACCTTTATAACAAACGGAATATATATATCACAAATATTCTGATACGTCGGTAAGTTTTGTGAAGCATTCTCGGAAATTATTCAGATTGTATGGAATATGTAAAAAAGTATTTGCATTTACGCTTACTTCGATGTTGGTTCGAGGTTTCAATATGTACCTATATACATGACATACATAATTAATACAAATTAGCTATTCAAAGGGGGAACGCTGCTAGTATCTTCGGAACCTTGCCTAAAGGGACTCCTTTTAATAATATTTTTTAATAATTAAATTTTAAGGTTAGTTATTAGATATATTTTTAGTTTGTAATTGTATATTAATATAATTTTTTTCATTTTTATCTATGTTTATATGTGTATCTAAAAAGTTGGTCTGAATAAAAGGCTATATTATTAATACAAATTATATTTCAACTTCGACAGCAATGTGAGTTTTGTTTCTTACTGGTAACATGTTTCTGTTCTTGTGCGTGACTCGGACTTTCTACTAATGTATTTTTTTAATGTTTAAGCTCGTACATGAAAAGAAAATGTGATGCAACGTATATGTCGGAGAACTTAGCCAAATGGGAAAATAAAGAAATACATATATACTTTATGTCATATCTCAGGATACTTTATACATATTCCAACTCACTATTTAGTTTTTACCTAAGTCAATACAAAAATATTCAATAGTATCATTATAATACAATTTTAAAAAACTTCGGTTGAACACGATCTGAAAATACCATTAAAGTGGTTTCAGTTTATTTCTTCGAAGGCTGTTGCTAAACAACGCAACGCGCATTCTAATAATTCAATTAGCATTTTGCGGTAAGAATGAATGTCTGCTGTATTCAAAGTGTTGAATAACTGATTCAATGTTGGATTTTATATCACTACGAACTTATTTTATTCAATAGTTACGGTTCAGAATACGTCTAATTGCGGAACGTACGTTGAGCAAAGAATTTTGTAAAAAGACCAACACAAAATAAGCCTCGTTCATTCTCTTCGCTTTGGCATTGTTCCTTTTCCTACAACTTTGATTACTCTATACATAAGTAGATGTATGCATCTTATATTTTAGAATTTACGTATGGAACCTTGCTAATGTACAATCACGTTCCACAAGTTCTTAAACAGCCTGGTGCTTTCAGTTGAAATCTTTTTAAACGAATATATTGCGGTAGTTGATCTTTATTATTGTTTTTTCTTTTTATAACCAATAAAACATCTAAAATTGATTTAAATTGCGATAAACGTTAATATATATTTCTTATTTAATAAGTACGTAATACATAATAGTACTTGGTACGTAATACTAATTTAAGGTGGGAAACTGTTACAAGTATAATTTATTGAGATGTGGTCTATTATTTAGAGTATATATCAAGAACATTTTAAAATAATCTGTGATTAATAAACCCTTCATCACTGTAGTTAGTGATGAAAACCTAATGTCTATAATTTTAAAGTAATAAACAAAAGAAAAAACTCACCAGAAGATAACTAGAACTTCTAAAAACAGCGCTCGGATCATTACAGATATTTGTCAGAGAACTTTTTTTATAGAACAGGGGACAAACGGGCAAACTTATGCAAACTATCTTTATATATTTTCTGTATCGCGTGTAGGCTCTTTATAAGCACGAGATGTTGGACGTCTTGTTCGCGCCCTGGGAGCCTGTCTAGAGCAACGGATCCTTGTAATACGCATGCGCCAACATTTTTGTGATTAGACATCATCAAAACTTTCTAAATATTTATCACGTGTTTATTTATTCTATATATTATGTATATAAGATAATCACGAGAGTTTTGGTTGAGTTTTAAATATATTTTACGATATTTACAAATTATGTATCATAATTACGAACTTACGCTTGAGTAAATACTTTCGTTCGAGGCCGACATGCGCCCGTTCTATAGAAATTGGGAATTAATATGAATATTCATGTCGTCTTAAGAATGTTTCAATGCATGAATTACTTTATTTCTTATACAAAATCAGCAGGCCATTCTGCAACATAGCTACGATTAGGAGCTATTAAAACTGCAGATCTATTTTTAATATGGCAGTGACTTGTTGTATTTGCAGTATTAATGATTCAAAGTCTTGGATAAAACAATGGCTGCAAATGATGAAATCCCAACAGCATTGCTGATTGCGGTGGGTGTCGAGAGATACGCTGTCTTAAATTTAATAGATATTTCCATTATTGAAATCTTACACGAGCGATTATGATACTTAATTATTAAATTTAAAAATTTTGAATATTAAATGGGCAGTTTATCGGTTTGCATCGCGGTTTCTTGAAGAGAAACAATAGAAGAGATACAGTATAGTGCGAAGAAAAAATGCGTATCTAATAAGATGCCGGTATATCTGTTAAGTGGTCATTTTTTGTTTTAAAGCGGGCCTGAAACTAGAAACGGAATTTTAGACTATGCATAATTTAAAGTGTCACGATGTCTGAATGAAAAATGCATTTTGCCTCAACCACGTAATTGAGTTTGGCCTATAACAGATTTAATAATGGATTAAAATGTAAATTTGATCACGCCCAGCTCAAGCAGAATTTCAATTAGCATGTCGTGGATCTTTCAACGACTAACATTTATTTTAATTTCATTTGTATGTAAAGTGCTTAAAGAGTACGTTATAATTTGCAATATGTGCCATTATAGTCATCACAGCTAACAGCTGAAACACTATTTCAGCTTGGGTGGTCGAAAAAACTATATTGGTGATTGTGTATATTTATATTATACTCTAGTTATTTATAAAAGTTGAATTTTATCTTTTACTCAGCCCAAAATGGACATAACTGTTTCAAATTTTCGTTCTTCTTTCAGTTATACTGAATTCTTTCAGATAAACTAAATAGGTACTTTACTTTATTCTTGCTCTTAAATTTATTTCTAAAACGTTAAATAAATAAATAGTAAAATAAGTAAAACAGAGGTTGGTAAACAGTTCAAAGATTTTACGTGAAAGTGCGGATTTGAGGAGAAACAATGACCACATTATCTCGAGTGCACCTCACTCTCCCCTTTGTACTAAACCTTATGTTTATGAGATTGAGCCATTAAATGATGATCCATAACTTGAGATAAGGCATAGTTTTAATCATTTTCAATTTCAAGACAGAGAGAGATTCATTTAAAATTATTAAGTTAAAAGAAAAATGTATGTAAGTACAATTTTGTAATTTTTCATGCAAATTATATGTTCATTGTAATTAATAGTCATATGTTTTGGAACACTAGATTGGAGCATCGCAGAAAAATGTATTATATATGTGATGTTCTGTGCTATAAATAAAAATTAAGAGATAGATATTCTATTAAATTAATGTTATTGGTGCTTCTTGCATATTCTGGCAAATACCTAGGTTATACTGAAAATGTTTAGATGATAAAAACGACTTAATTTTTTATTTAAATTGAGAAGTTATCTTAGTTTCTCTCTACATATCGTCACAATCGATGAAACCACTGAGAAAAGCAGTGGGCCCATTCTTCCTTAGGCTTTTTCCTATCTTCCATTTCTTCTTTTCTATGTCATTTTCGTACGCCGTCACCGCATCTTCAGGGCTCGTAAAGCGAATACCTCGCATTTTATCTTTAGTTCTCGTTCTCTTTAGTAGAATTAATGAAAGTCATCAGTCCATTTCGTAGAGTGCGCTGAAGGATTATCGTGGTGAAGGGGCGTATCCTGCTTCGAGGGCGCTGCTGCCAATTTTTTTCCAAGACAAAAAGGGATTGACATACCAGTCTGCAGTAACTGTCCGTCCATCTTCTGACCAAAGAATGAGGCAATTATCTTTTCTTTCATTTCAGTCACCGCCGTTGAACTTATCTAAACTTTGGCGACACCAGCCTATGCGAAGGTGTTTCTGGTGGTCGGGTTAGGCATGGGGAATCCATCTAGAGTACAAAGCTTCCTGACTCCTAAATATTCGTGTAATATTTTTTGAACTTGACTCATCCCAATGCCTTGCCCGTATCTGCTGATAGATCAGTCCCATACCTTACTCTATCAAGCGTCGCACAATATTGATGTTATCTTCTGTAGTCGCTGTTAAAGGACGTTCCTCACGCGGATCATCATTGAGATTGCTACGGCCATGCTTAAACTTGTTTGACCAATTGTAAACAGTGGCTCATGGTGGGGCTCCATTAAGAAATGCTAATCGCAGCCTTATATATATATTATTATTATAGCTTTGTTGTTGAGTAAGCCCACAACAAAAGTCACAATAAATCATTGACCGAAAATTTTCTCGCGTTAGGTTCTTTTTTATTTGAACAAGAGTTTTAGATTTGCCGCCAATTCACAAAAACAGATGAATGCAATATGAGACATTAGGTTACTAAACAGTTCTATAATGAAATTCAAAAAAGTTTTCATTAGCAATATTTCTAACTGGGCAGTTCTAAACATTTTCAGTGTTAGCAAATAAAAATATATTGTGATATTATGGCATTAAGGTATCCCAAGACATCTCGACTGGAAATGATATGATCAAACGTAGTGAGTGGTATCTTCAATGAAATATCACAAGCGCTCGAGACATTCATATAAATCCCCTTTGTGAATTGTGATCCAGTTGAAATTCGTTCTATATTTTTGGAGTAAAGTCGAAAAGCTCAGATTTGTTACGTTATTGGACACGCAACAAATACTTAAGCAAATGTTAAAGTGTGATGACGACACTTCCTAAAAGGCCTTATGAACTAATGCAACTTACGTTGTTTAACAGTTCTTGAATGTTTCTCAGTTACTCACCAAATAATATTTTAATTGTCGGTTCAAATTATGTCATTAGGTACTTTGTCTTGTAAAAATAACGCGACTTTTTAACATTGAAGTCGTAGCACGGATATCGACAAAGAAATCGTGTATCTACTTATCCTATTCTCTTAGAGAAAAGGAGGGAACTCACAAAGTTAGCAAACTTAGCGCTAAGTAGCGGCGCAGGCGCGACGGCATTCCGCGAGATTCGGCCGATGAGAAAGCTCCTGCCGGTCACAGCTTCGCAACTCGCTTTACGTTAGGACTTTCGTAATGTGTTCAATGCGCATACTTACTCTGAAATAATGTTCAATAGTGGCTAAATGAGTGCGTGAAGGCGCGATGCGAGTGCCGCGCGGATCCGTGGTGCGATGATCGCGCGTTGCACGTCCACGTCGTGCTCACTGCACGCGCCGGCCTCTATGATTTTTATCATATTGTTTTTCACTTTTGTACCAGTTCAGTAAGTATTCAAATTATTTTTCTCATTAATCTGCTAGAACAAGTCATTTACTTCATCTTATTAACAACTAACGTAAATAAATCGTTTTTAACTGTGATATTCATTAAAATATAATATAAGCGTATAAATAAAATAAAGTATTAGGGTTCGCATAAGAATGATTATGATGATGACATGATTCCGTCGATGGATTAAAGATATCAAGAGTTAACAAGGAAATATTTAAACTCTAAAATTATTTTAATTACATCGTCTTATTTCTGTTATTGATTACGCAGTTTTAAGTAGATTTATTGCAAAATAATTTTTATTGTGTCTTGACTGTTTTACCGACGGCCGACGCGTAAGGTCCGGCTCTAATACTAGAAAAGTTATACTTCTTAAAAGTAAGCAAATAGTATTAAAATTCAGTTTAATTCAATTTTATTTTATTTCTTAATGTATAATTTACTAAGAATTTATTATACACGTACGCATTTCTTATTAAGCGCAGCAACTTCATTCATATCTATACTAATATTATAAAGAGGAAAGGTTTGATTTTTTGTTTGTTTGTTTGTATGAATTGAATAGGCTCCGAAACTACTTGGCAGATTTGAAAAATTCTTTCACTGTTGGAAAGCTACATCATTCCTGAGTGACATAGGCTATATTACATTTTCAAAAAAATAGGCATCCTTACTAAAATTACGATAACATTAACATTTGTTTATTATTTGATACAATTCTAACAGATGGCGCTGAGTTAAAGGTAGTAGTTTGGCAAGACGACGTTTGCCAGGTCAGCTAGTATAATATAAATTATTGAAATGTTTTTGTTTACATAAATCGGAACTCATATTATATATTTCTACTTACATACTTTATATATGGAAATCTAAGAGAGAATGACAGGTGTTTGGTAAATTCTTAAACCGATCTTAATTGGTGTTCTGCTTGTTGAAAGGCATTACACGTAAATCCATTGAACTAATTGCCGTCCCGAGCTCCGTAACTCAATTCCACATTCAGTTTGCTGAATCCTCACGCTAAATGGTAATTTCGTGCGAGGAATCTCATTTATATGTCCGCGTCTTCGAGATGTAATTTGACAGGAGTCTCTCTGATACGACCTTAATCAATGTCCAAGGAAACACGAAAGACGGCCACCTTTTTCATTATTATGTAAATATCATTTTTAAGTAATATATTTGCTGTTATCATAGGCGAAATGTAAATTGTTTAGGATTTTCCATAGTTAAAATAGGCTAACACGGCATAGTCAACGTTTAACTCCAGGTGTGTTTGAATAGATGCTTCTTTCTATGCGCACAATTGCTCATATATAACGGCATGCAGAGTGAACATCGTGAATAAACCAGCATGACGTGGACCTAAAATCGACAAAAGATGTCCTTCACAGAAGGACATAAACTACTTGTCTATATTTAAAAAAAATAAGAAATGATTACAATCGTCAAATATTTTAACGAAGAGAATTGTGATCATCTGAAACATTATACTAGCTAGCTTCAGCTAGAAGCAAGATATCAATCTTGTCTTTACACCGGGGAATTAAAATGGGAATAAGTAAAAATGCACCACCCGCTATTTTGAACTGACCTCGAAACTGAAAAATGCTAACTGGCAAATAACATGGTTGAGTAACAGTCGAAGGTTCTTCGTTTGTTTTCTGCTAGTCCCTGTTTGATTTTGACTTAAGTATTGAAGTATATTGAAGGTTACACACACGCTTGCATAATATTATTGGAACATTATACGTATGTTTTATAATATATTATATATACAGTATTTACAATAATTTTCTTAACCCAAAAATTAATAACTATTTTAATTAAAAACTAATAAATAGAAAATTTAAAGTTTAGTCCCTGTAGTACCTTTACGGCTGGCTGCATTTACTCCCTGTATTGCAATATGTCTTCTTTGAGCGAGGAAAGCCCCAGCGAAAGGGTTTCCGGTACTATGATCACATAGGAATAAAAGGTTGTGCGCTAAAATTATTCGAATCTTATCTATCGAACAGAACCCAGACAGTCAAAATAGGTAATACTCAAAGTTCAGAAATACCAGTAATATGCTGCGTCCCACAAGGGTCTATATTAGGTCTATTGTTATTTTTATTATATATTAATAACATTCACGAGCTCGGTTTACATGGTTTACATCACTCTCTACGCTGATGACACCTGCTTATTTTACTTCGGTATAAACATCCAGACTATGGTTGCTCAAGCTAGTTAGATCTAAATTCTACCTAGTTAGACCAGTCTAGCTAGTTAGACCTATATTCTTGGTTTCAACAAAATCTGCTAACCATAAATATCTCAAAAACATCTTATGTAATATTTAGAGCAAAAAATAAAATCATTCCTATCTTTCAACCGTTAAAAGTTCAAGACGTTGAAATCACTAACAAAAAATGGGAAAAATATCTGGGTCTTAGAATAGATACATATTTAAAGTGGAACTTTCATATATCACACATACATACACATTACCAAACTAAAATCACTTGAGTCAAAGTCAAAATTTATTATATCTTATAATTTATTTATTATATTTTTATCATATAGGTAACATAATGTACACTTATGAACGTCAAAAAAAAAAAAAGAAATATTAAATTAATCTAATTTTACATTTACTGCCAGTTCTCAAATCCAGGGCGTAGAACGGAAGAGAAGAACTGGCAATAAACTCTCCGCCACTCTTTTTAATCGCCAAGTTTTTTTTAGACAATGTTTGTAAGGAGATGCAACCACTATACCATTTTCCATATGACATATTGAGTAATAAAGAATAATAAAATAAATTAAAAACAAAGATTTGTCCTCTATCAGCTGGAGGCATGGTGGAATAGGAGCACGCACTTGCACACTCATGAGAACAACACGCAAATACGTAGTATAAACAACTAATAGCACCGCATACACGCATGGACGCCGCCACAAGCAGCGTATAGGCACATTTTGGTCAATATCAAAATGTACTCCTCAATCCCTACGTCATTTAATTTATAATTGATTAGTTAAGCCACATTTCATATATATAATTGAAACATGGGGTACAGCATGCAAAAAGAAAAATTCTAACTGCCAAACACTGCAAAATAAATTATTAAAAGCATTATTGAGATACAAATATTTAACACAGACTAATCAAATCTGCCAAGAAAACCAAAATTACGACGACGAAACAACTATATTTTTATAGCTCCTGTATCATATATAAAATTAAAAAAATGAAATAACTCTCTCCATAGTAGCTTATCATTTAAAAAAGTCAAATACACAACGATACGCAATACTCGTCGAGCGAGTTTGCTTATCTTGCCGAAGCCGCGTTATTAGCATATATACCAGGCGCGAACTCAAATCTTTAATTAGCACCTGTGCACTTGAACCCCACTTCCCAAGCCTCTATTTCATAGGAGTTCATAGGAGTAAACCAACCTTGCGCGTTCGCATTTGAATAACTTTCGGAAATCAGATTTACAAAGAGGATCATGACAGCTTCTTTGACGCTAGAAGGCGAACTCAATCACGAACAAAAACCTCGTAGTATGTAGAATAAGATATAAGGATTTGCCGAAACCTACCCGACTGCGAAAAGTGTACCTAGTGTCAAAGCCAAGTTGTGTTGATTCAAACTTAGAACATTTTTCGCAATTTATTAATTATATATTTTACTGTAATTTTATACGTAATTCTTCAAAAAGTGCTTCTCATAGTAATTGGCCTCACCCCATCTATTATCATCATAAACAAAGCTATTGGTGCAAGAGCCACCAATGGCTCCGTTTATCTCACCTCAAAGCATTTTATTTACATAAGATTTTTAGTGCTTAAGTGTGATAGTGTTTATAGTGCTAATCTATCAGATGTCAGCATCCAGGGTAGCAGATGAGTTTGGTTAAGCCAGGTTTAAATTTATTTGTAAACCTTGAGCGGTGACCCGATGTGAACTAAACAAAGGCTCTAACAAACATAGTTCAACTAGCACTTTTGTGTCAAACAATTTTTAAAATACAAAAAATTGTTCAATCTATTTGTTCAACAAAGACTGAAGTTATCACGTTATACTAATAGTACTGTCTACTCTCTGTGTTCTGTAAGAAGTGTGCGCTTAGGGTTTATGTTGAGTCACGTTTATTGCGGGATTGTGTTATTAAACCCCGGATTGCGCACAAATAGATCTCTTTCCATGTGCGCAATGCCTTACGGCAAACTATAAATAATAAGTTCTTCAATTCTATTTACAAAGTAAAATAAATAAATTGCGATGAAAAAAGTTATGCAAAGTTATACAAAGCTAAGTGGTAGAAATAAAATCGTTGTTGAGTATTTTCCGATGACATCGCTGCGACGTACAATTTTAATAAACTTAGTAGCATTGAAGGTTTTAACGAAAATTACGATTCGAACAATTAATAATAAATAAAATAAATGCAATTAATTATGTTCTTGAAGTTGTTGAATAATTAATATAAAAAGGATTTTATAACTCGATACATTTCAGGTTAGATAGCGCGCGCGAGCGCATCGTCGATCGAATGGAGAACGTGACACACACCGTGACACGCATCCTGGACGGATACGACATACGACTGAGACCTAACTTCGGGGGTAAAACATCACTATTTGTTCTAATCGATCAATAAATTAATAACTGTACTTCTGAAGTAGGTCATTCAGAAACGTCGTAATGTAAAATTTTGTGGGTTTTCATTTGGAATGATTTAAACGACACAAACTATCATCCACTAACACTCCACGCAAGTTATTCTACTTCGTATGTGCATTAGTCACTCCCAAAGATCTCCAACGGTATAGATTTATGAATTTTTTTCTGATTTTGTGTAATTGTCAAAAAATGGAAATAATTTTCACCGCGCCAACGTTATACGCAAATTTTTTCAATACAATAAATCTTGTTTTATTTTATATGTAAAAAACTTGATATTGTCGATGAAGATAAGGGATCTGAAAAGATGGAGAAATATTGAATGCCTCGAAGCGTATGACGAGATATACAAAATATATTGCTGGCTCAGTAAACACATGGTCTGTCAGCGGTTCTGGCTCGTGCATAATTCGTTATTGCTTTCAGGAGACCCACTGTACGTCGGCATGGATCTGACGATCGCCAGTTTTGATGCCATATCAGAAGTCAATATGGTATGTTACGTCTTATATTACTCATATATTATAACATAAAAATATTTTTATACTAAGACTACGTTTCTATAGCCATGATAATTGTTAATTAAGCTAAGATCGTACAACACGTGAGATTTTTAAGTTTGCTTGAATGAGACGTTGACGCACATGAACGGAGATTTGACAAGTTCTTTTGGGATTCAAGGATGTCGCACTTGATCGCTCATCGTGTTCGTTAAAGCTTTTAATAGGGGAAAGAGCGCAAGGCCAGCTCTTGACATACATCTCTGGGCTCGCCGGTCGCCGGGGGCGGTGTGCTGACTCGGCCAATCGATGCTTGCCACAGCTGTCTGACGCCTCCCACTCAATAAAATAAATGCTAATTGCCGATTTTAAGCATACGTGACTTACATTGTTTGTCATTGTGTCTGACACAACTTTTTTAAGTAGTTCCGTTCACGCAAAAGTATTTGTAACTAACGTGTAGTAATATTTGAATTTCAAACTTCAAAACGATTCTAAACATATTATTATAATTAATTAATTATGCAGTTTCATGATAAATCGCCTGCACCAAGATGTAAGAAACGGAGCCCTAAAACTTAAATCAGAGTTTCATAGTTGTGCATTTCTTTATATTATTTAAGGACTCGAACAAGTATTCGCCAATTTGTGAGAATATGAGAAAAAAGACAAAGCAACTTTATAAAATTTTAAAAAGCCTTTAATACTTGCATTTTTAATTCTTTTAAAGTGAGCTGAGCGGTGTATGTAACGCATGTTCACGCAAGGAGTCGTTTTAAAATAATTTAAATATTACGATAGAAAAGAAATTAAATAAAATTATATAAATGACATCATAATATATCCTGATTGACTTCGGTTTGGGTAACACTGTTTGCAGGACTACACAATAACCCTTTATCTGAATCAGTATTGGAAAGATGAAAGGTTGGAGTTTGGTTTGACCGAAGAAGTCCTCACCCTGTCTGGTGATTTTGCCGACCGGATATGGGTCCCGGATACCTTTTTTGCCAATGATAAGAACAGGTAACACGATGCTGCTCAAATTAAATGATTATCTTACAACTTATTTACCTTATTCACGAAAAATAAATGTAATCATAAGCTCACACGAAAGCAATGCCTAATGATTATTGGCATGAATCAATTTGTTTTTTATTTAATGAAAACCGTATCCAGTACTCCGTATAAATTTCACTTCCACACAATAATTTGTTCCGTTTTGGAAGGTTAATGAATAAAAATCCAATAAAACTCTCACTTCCGATATAACTTAAAAATATATATAATGGCCAATTAAGTCGGTTAACCTGTACGACAATTTGTATTTTTCGATTTGGCAGTTTTCTGCATGATGTGACCGAACGCAATAAACTAGTCCGTCTTGGAGGAGATGGCAGCATCACATACGGAATGCGGTTCACAGCAACCCTGGCGTGCATGATGGACCTCCATTACTACCCCTTGGACAGCCAAAACTGCACCGTCGAGATTGAAAGCTGTGTGACTCCATAACTTTAATATAAGCCGAGCTAAGCTTTGTTTTGCACTGTTGAAGATTTCCGCCGCTTGCACTGTTAAATGAGCTCTTAAATCTTTATGCTGCCAAAGTAGCTAATTATGCATACAGCCTAATCGTTAAGATGGACGTTGGATAAATTTGCTGAATCAATCATATCATAGTAGATGCATTTCTATTACATATTTTTTCAAAGTTTTCATTTTTGTAGTTGGAATTATTCCGTAAAAAGAAGACAATTATTTAAATAAGTTTACATTGACTTTACATTCTAACAGTATGTTTATGCTATATAGATGGGTACACTGTATCTGACGTGGTGATGTATTGGAAAGACACACCAGTGCGAGGAGTGGAGGACGCGGAACTTCCTCAGTTCTCGATACTTGGCCACGGAACGAATGACAGGAAGGTTAGTACGCGTCATCACTAGCCTTCGTGATAGGAAGGACATCGAAAAGTGAGGGGAATGTATTTGGTAATAATTAAGGAATTAAGGCGAATCTACAGAATTTTAGGAAATTTTCAATTTTATAATGCCAAAAAATGTTATTATAGTCATTTTGTGGGCCGGGGTATCTGGAAGCTATATCCCGGATGCTCCCTTCACTCGATAAAATAGCACGCGCTGCTTCGGCTATCGCGTGTCACTATACGCCACTCCACGTTATAGAAGTAAAATCTAAATACATTTCTGTGTAAAATATTAATAAATATAAAAAATAAACTTACTAAAGCACAATTATTTTACAATTCCTCTTGTAAAATTCATGTCTTGGTTACCTGCTGCATGAATAAGTAATGTAAGATAGGAAACTGCATATTCTCGGAAATTGCAAACACAGCTTGAATTTTCACTTTGTGAGGTTAGCGTAGGTTCTAGAATAAATATCCTTTTACACGAAATTGTTAATATTTAACCATAAATATGTCGTTTGCTTTTACGTTTACGTTTAAATAGAGTACATCGTAATTGACGTAACGTAATATAAAGTGAAGTCATATTATTTCGCTCAGGTAGACATGTTGTTGTTAGTTCTCAGGCGATTAAAGCTTGTTCAAACAACAAGTGGAACTCGAAATCGGTTCTTAAAGTCTATTAACTGCGCAGGAGAAGTTAGCGACAGGCATCTATCAGCGTTTATCACTAAGTTTCAAGCTGCGACGGAATATCGGGTACTTCGTCTTCCAAACTTACCTGCCGTGTATCTTGATTGTGATGCTGTCCTGGGTCTCGTTTTGGATCAACCATGAGGCCACATCCGCGAGGGTTGCTTTGGGTGAGTTTTTTGGTTGGTTTTAAAATAAGATCGACATTTTTCAAAAATTCTTATACCCATAGTATTTAATGGTAAACAAAATGAAAAAATATCTTCCACCAGCGTTCACGTTGCAGGCATAACAACGGTTCTGACGATGACGACAATAAGCACCGGGGTGCGAAGCAGTCTGCCTCGCATCTCGTATGTCAAAGCCATTGACATTTACCTCGTGATGTGTTTCGTGTTCGTTTTCGCGGCTCTGCTGGAGTACGCGGCCGTCAATTACACGTACTGGGGCGCGAGAGCGAAAAAACGGGCCAAGCTAAAAAACAGAGACCTATCCGCCAGCACCAGTGTTGAGAAGGATCTCAAAAGCTCTGGAGGTATTTTTGTTTATAATTTTATTGTGTTAATTGTCTTATAATTCTTATTTGTTATTTGAAAGAAGTATATAATATTTGTATTGATTCTAGGTACTCGATCGCCCGAAGAGATCATTGCGCTGCGGGAGTGTACGCCCACTTCAGGCCGCGTCTCCCCTTTGTTAGGCCTCAGATCGAAGCCTCTCCAGGTGGCCGCCGGAGCCCCGCCGTCCCTGAGGCTGCAACGAGACCACACAAATCTACGATATAGAATTCGACCGCACTCAAGGAATTCAAGAAGTATGTTTTATAATAATATTTATGTCTTTGAATATCGCAGATAGACAAAAGGTCTAAGCAGTACTGGCGGTGGTGTAAAGGATTTGGTATAGAATTACGAACCATGTCGTCGACCTTTCTATTATCTAGTCATTTAGTTGTTTTAGTCTGAGGAGGTTAAATAAGATTTAAAGAAGTTTATTCTTATTAAAAAACATGAATGTCACTTAAATGATTTTTTTTTATTATTAAAAACATTATAAGCAATCGTAATCGGTTCTGATTTTAGGAAGATGTACCTTTTTGATTAGTTCGTATTGTACTTAGCTCTTGTCTATTTGGTTATATTTTTTTTTCAAAAACAAAAATGTAGTTTTGTAATAGTGCAACTGCTTAATATTTATTCATTAGGCAAATAATAATGCAGTTTATTGATTTACTAGATAATCCATCTCTGCCTGTACTGCAGTTGGAATCTAGATTTTGTATGAGTTTTTTAATGGCACACTACATTGTTTAAGGTCGGAAAATATTTTTTTGAGTGTAGGATTGATCCTTTTCTAGATAAAATACTCTAAATAATTATAGTGAACAGTTAAACCACAAATGTTGTCATTAAACCATTCATCTAAACGATCGTATTCGATAGCTTCATGTTTTATTTTCTGGCTCTTGCTTGTAGTGTGAACAATGCCGTGTTTAGTAATCATGTGTTAGGTTGCAGCTAAATGTTTAATAATTTGAATCACAAGGTAAGTAACCAACAGCCACCATCCAGAGGAAGCTATTTCAGGTTCCGTAGGTCGAGCGTATTAATGAATGTTCGAAATCATTATTGTACGGTTCCTGGGTCATCAGGTGGTAGAAATAATAGAAGATTTGTAGATTACCTTATATTCTCCACTTCCGTATAACAATAGACTATGAGCGATATAATAAAATTATAATTAAACAATCGAAGAGAGTGCCGACGTCTGGCTATGCTCTCGGGGTGTAACTCCCATGACTTAGTTAAATGCAGATGAAGAGAATGCCTGCGGACGGCTATACTCTCGGGGCGTGACTCCGACGATTTAGGAAATCGTCCTGCTTATAACTAATCCAAGTGAACAACCCGGCACGTACATACAATGGAAATCTTCACGTTTGTAGCTGAGCCTGATGTGTGAGCCTTGTCACGTATATAGAAAAACATCACGCTTATAAAACTAAGAAAACCTAAGTGAGCAAAATGTACAGCCTTGGCTCGTACAATTATGTTTACAGGCAGAATACAATCAATCCTCCAGTTTTATCTGTTCTATAGTTTTCGGTAGTACTGTGTATAGTTTGATTTTGTCCGTTCAATGTATGATTTGCATGGACAGTATTGATTTTAGTTCGTCAAATTTGGACTCTGTTTTTTTACCGTATAAATTGATCGAAATTTCAGCGAATAAATAATAGGAGGGAAAGTAACTGGAATAGAAGAAGACCAGCCAATAGTATCTTCGTTATCCCTTCAAATAAATTTTTCATTTCCAGTTCAGTAATTGAATTTTCATACCACTGTTCTACTTAATAAGACTTGTAACATGCTGAAGAAATGTTACGAGTATCTGACGCATTGTCTGTTGATCTCTACGCAATTCCAATATTACTTCCAATATTGTAGTTACATTACATGATTTAAGGATTAATCTAAATGCCGTGCAAAATTTATATCAAAACCCAAATAAGAAACTTGAATTAAGTTTTTTTTACTGTTTTTTAAATATGGATCGTGGACACCAACTAAAACGCAACTTCGCAACTTTTTATTTACAAAAATTAAATATTCACAAGTTGTAAGTTAATTGGCATAACTAGGTCCAGCATATGTCAATAGCATATTAGCTCGCGATGGCAGCGTGACATCTGATAATATACGATATCTTACTTAAAATCCACTTGTCTAAACTTGATATACAATTTAAACAAAATAAGAACAATTTTATATACATATATTGTTTATCTATGTATTCTGTTTTGGCTTTCTATATTGTCTCAGTGTTTTGTCTTGTAATATGTATAAGTATAAAATAACTGTTAGATTACTTAAATATAATTAATTAAATAAATAAATATGTTTCAGATGGCGCCACCCATAAACCTCGAGTGATGCACGCGCTCCGGAAAGGCGCAACAGTTTTAAAGGCTTCGATGCCAAAAATCCGCGACGTCAACGTGATAGATACGTACTCCCGAGTTATATTCCCGATTTGTTTCCTAATATTTAATGCCGTGTATTGGGTATTCTATATAATCGATTAGATAATTTTTGGATAAGTCATTATAAATGTAAGACAAAATGAGAAACAATATTTTTTTTTAATTTAATTTAAAACAAAAGAAAGTTACATGTAGCTATATAAAAACTAGCATGAGTTTGACATGTGGATATTAATCGCTCACAAAAAACGTGCCTACGACAAAATATTTGCTCCTTTGAGCTATCAAGGGCGCTGCACAATTCTGCGATACTATCGACGTTAAACGTATAACGAGAACGTAAAAAACTAAAAATGGGGCATTTTGTAAAAAGTGAAAATAATTTGTCAACAAATAAGAACAATGCAAAACAATCTCATACTCTGACTAAGTTTAATAAATATTCTCTGTACAAAGCTTAACACAATTATAAATAAGTATTAATTACAGCAAGTGCTGAAAAAAGTTAATTTATCCGTAATAAAGATGTTGTTTGTATATTTTTATTGTTCCGCCGTTGGTTGTTACTATAAATTAAAATACTGCCATTTCATTGCAGTTTATATTTTACCATAATGAGATTAACTGTGTTTATACACTAAATCGTTTAAGAATATTTCAAACTATTACAATGTAATCACTATCTAGATTTAGCTAATTAATTTAAGTAGAGGTAGCAAATAGAATTTCTCACTTAACGTGTTTCAAATTGTCTATGACGAGATAAATTCTATTATTATTGTTGTGTTTAAATGTGACAATGTGATCTCCAATGGTGACGTTCTTTCAAGGGTTTATTATTAGATTAAAACTTTACGAAATATATGATTATAGCTTCCTAATATGTACATCAATTTCATTTAAAGTGGTCCAAGAAGACTCAAAAAACAAAGAAAGCATTTAGATAGTTATTTAGATTACAAGTAGATAGATTTGTAAATAATGTTTATGTTAAAGTGCAATTCAATTTTGAGGTATTATATATATTATAGATGCAGAATCCAAATAAAGTATATTATAATCCGGTGTTTATTTCATTTTCCCCGAGTTCAAGATTATAGCCAATTTATTTTCAAAAAAGTGGTACATTTAGGTCGATTATTTTTATTTATTTTTGTGTTTTAGAACAGTGGGCAATCGGGCAGGAGACTCACCTGATGTTAAGTGATACCGCCATACTATATATATACTATACCATCATGTAACCGAAGGCCCATGGACACTCTCAATGCCAGAGTGCTCGTGAGTGCGTTGCCAGCCATTTAAGAATTGGTACGCTTTTTTCTTGAAGGACCCTAATTCGAATTGATTCGGAAATATTGGTCGTCGACGATTCGAACCGCTCTTCGTTGTATACGGTCAAGTGGAAAGAGCTGATACTGGCCAAATTTGCGCTTTATATAGTTGCAAGCGGTGGCCCGGAGTGAAGTACCGTCTGGCTTTGCTGAGCAAATGCGATCTGAAGTTTCTTAATGTTGTCCTGAATGTTGCAAGCAACATATCATTCTGGGATGGGGACTTAATTGATTCCCATGGCGTAACACACACCCTACAACTATTGGATACAAATAGGTTACTTTATATATTTCGAACAATTTTGGATGCTTTTTTAAACGGTTTTATTTAGCTCACCCCGTTTGTTTTATTCTTTATTTATTCTTTTTAATTAATTTCTTCTTGGGTCAAATTTAGTAATTCAAATTTCACCCTCTTCCTGTCAACCGATTAATCTGAAATTTTGCATACTCTTTGGATTTTGGTGACAATACAATTATGTTTATTCATTATCATTATAAATTCAAGATGGCCGCCGCTACAAAATGGCGGATAATTTGTTTTATTAATCCCATCAATATGGGTATCAAATGAAAGGGCTCAACAAGCAGAATACAATATACTATAAAAAAATTGAAATACAAGATGGCGGCCGCTACAAAATGGCGGATAACGTAGGTTTTATCAATCCCATCAATATGGGTATCAAACGAAAGGGCTCAACAAGCAGAATACAATATACTATAAAAAATTGAAATCCAAGATGGCAGCCGCTACAAAATGGCGGATAACGTAGGTTTTATCAATCCCATCAATATGGGTATCAAATGAAAGGGCTCAACAAGCAGAATACAATATACTATAAAAAATTGAAATACAAGATGGCGGCCGCTACAAAATGGCGGATAACGTAGGTTTTATCAATCCCATTAATATGGGTATCAAATGAAAGGGCTCAACAAGCAGAATACAATATATTATAAAAAATTGAAATACAAGATGGCGGCCGCTACAAAATGGCGGATAACGTAGGTTTTATCAATCCCATCAATATGGGTATCAAATGAAAGGGCTCAACAAGCAGAATACAATATACTATAAACGTCAATTGTCTACAAATTGAATGGAGATGCCCCATTACATGGAGTGTATAACTATTGAAATTTCCATGAGCAAGAAAAAAGTAAGTAATTTCCTCACCGTCTGCGGGTCAACTGCCTATTTTAACGACGAATTAAACGATTCTTCTATCGCACGTCGATAATTTGTAGACAATTTGATGTGCCCCATAGTTTTATTTTAGTCTAGTCTATGCATATGTTTATAATTCCCACGACTGTATCTATTTTATTATATTTTGGTTTTTAGTACATTTATCTTAAACATTGCAATGTATGTTTAACATAAAACCGTTAATCTTAAAAAGTTTTTTTTACCTATTTTTATTTACAGTTATAACCGCTTCTAGGATATATAAAGTTGGTATGGCCAAATATTGAGTTCTTACAAAAATGGCCTACAGCTTACAAGTGGTCCAAGGCTCATAATAGATGACGCATTATTTTAAGTCATATAAATTTTATTTTCATCATAAAATGATAACGCAGAACTCAACTGAACTGAATTCTATTATTTTCATATTTTACTTATACCTATAAAAATCCAAAATGGCGGAAATATCAGCAAAGGCTTTTAGCAAACCATTGATCGTACCCGTAAAAATGGGAGGAGGTGGATCTGTCTATTGTTGCATATGCGTTATTATTATTACTCATCACCGTCATATCTACAACATGTACTTAAAAACGATCATGATCAACTGATGTTGCTTGTATTATACCCGTGTTGCTTTTCTTATGGTTCGTTAGACAGTATCAAATGTTTCAGTTATTTATTGGTAAAAACACGAGATTTCAATCAGAGACATCTTTGTATGAAATAGTGAAATTAGTCCTTCGAGATTTTCAAAGTTGTTTTGCAATATACCTCCAACAATAGTGGGTTGATGTGGAAATACTTACACAGCTTAAAGGTGATAGATACTAAAATATTCCTCTAGATGTCATTAAACATATCTTTTGCGTTTTTTGTTCTTTTTTAACTTGTACATATTTTCATATAACTAAATTCGTCACTTATTTACATCTCTCTATTTGGATTGACATTTTACTACTTATTCTACTTCAGCCAAATTAAATTACGCACCAAAAGTAATTAATATTATTCATTAGATATATTAAATATATTTAATAGTTAAGTAAGGATTTGTTATAAAAGTTATGTAATGCAGCCGAATACATTTTTTTTTGTTATTTATAGAAATATTTGATGGGTATACTAATTTTTGAAAGGTTTTGTAGTATTTAATGTTGTTTGAGCTAGTAATTTAATTAAATACAATATGTTGAATTAAAAAAAACAATATTAGTAAAGTACGTATTTCTGGTCTTCTTATTTCAGTCTAAAGTATGTCTGAGTGGCTTTTATAGTTTTTCTAAATAACTTTAAGTTCTCCGAACATGGCTGCCGTAAGCTGGTCTATTTCCATCGAATGTTATTCTCAGTAGACGATATAATACAAATGTAGGCGAGTGTTATACTTTAAATAGGTATAGCTTGGGGCGGGCGGTCCATTCATCGATGTAGCGCAGACCGCGGGGCGCAAGGCGCAGGGCGGGCGGGTAAGGTTCCAGATCACTCAGTACCTTCCTCGTTACGGAGAGGAACGCGTCAGCGTAAGTGCCCGAATAACTAAGTTTCAATTGTTCATTAAAACCAAGATTTCAGTGATTCTGACACTGGAAAACTGTTTTGTGATTTTGTGTGGATAATGTCTTACTTGTGCTTTTGTGGTTAAAGGAAAGGTATGTACTGCGTACCCGAAATCGACTGATATGTATATAACGGAATATGTCGTTTTAAATTTATCTAACTATAATCATAATCAGTAACGTTAAACACTATTTAAATAAACCGAGAGAAACTAAGTTAGTGTACTTGAAAAAAATATTGTCGGCTATTTGAGTATAATGTTCAATGTAAATAACTCTTAATGTTTTATAATTTTAAAATTGGCGTCGCATAAAATTTTCACGGTCACATCCGTGGGCGGCGGAGTTCGGGTGGCGGAGGGGAGGGGGATGAACACCCGCGCAGCCTCTGAGCCGTATTGATCGACCGGTTTGCTTGTATTTAAATGATGCTATATCTTATTACATTATTTTGATTTAAATCACAAATTTAGAAAACTATGCTAAACCTATAAACGGCTTTCCCCCCACAAAAATGTAAATGAACATTTTATTTACGAGATCAAATCAATGCTTATTTAACTATGTATAATATATGTAATGTGTATAAAATATTAAATATTACAATGCTAAATACTCATATACTTGTATACATACTGATACAAATGTAAAATAGACCTAAGTGCATACAAAGACGACATTATCGTCGAGAGCGTTTTAGGCGATTCGATACTTTAAGTCGGACGCCCTATGAATGTGAATTTTATCTTATTGAAAATTTACGTTAATCGACTTTACTGTAACAGCCATGCATGGATAAATATCATTTCTTAAATACGCCACGTGAAACACTCAAAAGAATACTATGTAGAAAATTTTTTCGCGAAATTTGAGGTAGAATAATGTAATCAATTGGAAAAAACGTGAGATAATAATTTATGGAAATTTGTAAGTTACGGCGTAGAATGCGCGAGGCTGTGCGTAGTGAATGGAATCGGGATCAACAAGTAGCGCTTAGTCTGCGCATGCCCACTGTCGAGATTCAGGATTTTCAATCTTCAAAATGGCTGCTTATATCTTAAGCTTTTTGCCATATTTTTATTTGCCGTTTGGTTCTCACGTACAGATGAATTTCGTCAATCTTCGCTTTCACGTGCATATGGCCATACACAATTATAATAAAGTATGAATAACATTAATTTATACAATACTATACTTCAAACAATGCTCTCTCCTCATTATTATGTTCACGGGTACTATTTCAGTTACGTCTCTCTCGAGAGAAATATGTAACCGTTAGAAAACTGCGCTGCAATTTTAATACCGTACGGCAAGTCTAACCCGATTCTAGATTCAGTCCAACGTTCCCAAAAACCACCACCACTTTACTTGTCAAGGGGTGGAATACAAAAGTGGGATGTTCATTTTGAATACTTAAATATATAACTCATAATTATATTAGTCAATTAAAGAATTCCTACGCCGTTAATGTTTCTTATTACAAAATTGATACCAACCTTGAAGAATATGATGGGCGGATTGCTATATCTTTATTTAATATATATTTTCATCATTATATAAAGCCCAAAAAACAACGTGAGTCTAGCTATTACGTATCTAGAAAGTTAATCAATCAACGAAACAAATGCGAAAATCTCTATTTTAAGTCGAAGTAGATTCAGGGGATGAAGGTTCTATGATGGCATCCACTGTATACATACTTTTTATTTAATATATAATACAATCTCATTATACAATTTCACTTGATATAAATTCAGTTCACCCACACAATGACGTCAGTATCGTTATTATGAATTAAGTTATAAGATATTTCTGTCTTCGACATCAAATTAGATACGTCGAGATAAAAATAGAACTACTGTGTAACTAAAAGTATATTGAAAAATACCTACTTTTAGCCATATTTGAATTAAATAGTGTTAATTGGATTATGATTTAATTATATTACATTTTTTGGTATATATTAGGATTAGTTGAGGTACCTTTATTCGTATATAATTTCATACTGTGATAAATAAAATGTAAAAAGTGAAAAGATAAAATTTTGTTTATTAAATGCTTCTGATGATCTTGGCTGATCGCACGAGCCGTTTTGCTGATGCGAAGCGCAATGTTTGACAAGTTGAAATTATATTTAGTGATCGTATATTTACTTTGTTCCGGCTGAACTGAATCTTGGAAAACAGATTATATTTCAGTAAACAGTGCATTTTGTATGTTCAATAGGAGGTCCGAAGCATTGGAATAAAGCGAGCCATGTTAGACTCTCCGAGACATAGATTACACGAAATTGAGCGCGACCAGGTCACTTAGATGGTGCCCTGTGGAATTGTCGACTTCTCAGCTTTTACAATGCTGTCCCAACAAATGTTAATTCTCAACATAGTTGCGGTATTCATAGTCCACACCGGTGAGTTAAAATGTTTATCATATGTAGTTAAGGTAAAATTAGCTCAGGCGTTGCCTTTATAAATAGTATGTTTGAGTGCTACTGTATAGTAGACTCCCACAAAATATAAAAAGTGTAGGCAGCCTAGCAATATTTAAATTAAGATCAAAAGACCATCTATTGAGTGATCCCAGTTATCTACGGAAAGAAAAGTTCACCTAAGATCTTCTTGGCTAATTCATCCTTCAAGCTCGTCAATGACCCACGACGTGATAAATCTTTAGCATATAAGTATTCTCATGTAACTATTGTCTATTATGAGAATAAATGTCTTAAAACCTAATTTTTCAATGTTTAATGTCCGGCCAGATTGCCTATGTTCAGGCATCAATGAAGCATACTTAAATGTAGTAAAATCCGCCGCATTTTATGCACCATTCCATATGTTAATCATAAGGGTTACTTTGTTTGTTAGGCTCTTGTGATGACGCGATACCTCACAGTCGTTACACTAATGGATCTTTGGAGCCTCCGGCGCCGGACACTCGTTCGGTGGGGCGTGTGCCACCGTACCAACCGCCCAATATTGGAATACCGGGGCCTATGCAGGTCCCTGGAATAAGACCTCACAATCCGTATACGCGAGTGGATGCTTGGCACCGTGAGTATTGTTAGATGGACATAATTATTGCATTCTCACCTCAATCGTCTCGGCCAGTCAGTGTTTACAAACCCGATATAAGATCATCAATATAACAGCAAGATTTCTGTAGTTGAAGCAAGTTGCTTCTGTTAATATTATTGGGGTAATTAAAATAAAGAAACCCATAAATTTTCAAAAGTATTTATGCACCATAATAAAGTAACGCCTTTACAGCTATTGGACGAGTTTACATAAATCCGAGGGATTCTTACGTGGTGGCCGATGATATTGATGATGGAGCTGATGACGGTGGATGCCATGTGCCATGTACCAAAGAATATTTCGCTTGTCAGGTATGTTTTCATGTCTTATTTTTACTAAATCTTATAAAAATATACAAATTTCCAATCTATATCGTATACCTATGTTACCGTGGTTAAGTATAACAATAGTTTATACCTGTGGCATATTTAGTGCATTCGCAATTCTCTCCATTTTCTAATATGATGTTAAAATTATTGGATTATTGTGCTTTATATTACTGAAACAGAACTCGAAGAGTATGGCCAGTTGCGGCACTTCGCTTAATCTGTGTAACATTAGTTACCACTTGAACAATTAACTAGTCTTTTAAACGTTGACATACGTTTGCTTCATGATTTATGAACTCAGGCATCCTGTACCTGCATCGAGCTCGAAAAGCGGTGCGATGGCAATACGGACTGTAAGGACAACGAAGATGAAGCCGGCTGCAGCAGGTCATGCGATGAACAGGACAACCGCACGCTCTGCCACGGCACCAATGTCTGCATCTCCTTTGATTGGCTCTGCGATGGGGACAATGACTGCGGTGACTTCTCCGATGAGACTCATTGTGGTGACTGTTTTTTTACTGCTTTTTATTACATATTAACACTGTATTTTACTCTGAAGCCGTGGGTTTCTCGTAGTTTTGTACTACCAATATATTTTGATTGCAACACAGGCAATCGGTATTTAATAAAAAATAAACCTTAGGAACGTGTTACTTGGTTTGGTTATTATGGAAACATAATTTGCTCTCCTATAACTCACATTTCTATCTTCACGACTTCTGTGTCACTGCGTGCTTATTGAAATTGTAAATGTTTCAATGATTTTTTACTTACACTAGGTTCAGACTTGAACTGTACCGAAGCGCAGTTCTCGTGTACCAACGGATTATGCATTCATAAAGAGTGGGTCTGCGATGGAGACAACGATTGCCGCGACAACACGGATGAAAATCATTGCTCAAAAGACAAGTAAGGAAATTATCAAGAATAATAAAGAAAAAAGGGTGCCGGCCTTATCTGATTAGTAAGGCCTTGAATTTGTTATTTCTATTTCTTGATTGAAATTTCTTTCAGATTGTTGTGTTTTTAATGTGTATTACATTACAATATCACACATTAATCCTTACAGCCTATGCCAATACGAAAATGTCGAGAAACATTTGATAAAATATAATAATGTACATAAAAATTAAACACATATACAATATCGCTACTGTGAATAAACTCTGCGAACATACAAATATGTCGATAGTGTCGGAGACAGCATTCAGTAGGCGCAACGTCCTGGATAACGGGGATCTGTGCAATAGACTGCTATCGCAAATAACCTAGGCCTTCTTCTCTCCTAAATCTCTTACCGACGTTTCCCGCTTGAGTATCACCCCTGACACGTTGTACTCATGATGACGAAATGTCACCATTGCACATTTGTTTATATTTAATTGGAGCTTATTTTTATTGCTCCACTCACATACTCTATCTATATCTCCTTGCAAGCATTCACAGTCGTCAACCCTTTGGATTGACAGTCTTATTAATGCAGTCTGAAAGAGATCGCTTGACAACCACTATTTGCCCTCCTCATAATGGAAGGGTTTTATAACCGAAAAGTATTATTAATTTATACAAATTAAAGTCCGCGGTGGACGAAAGTCGAAAAACCTCCACTCTCATGCCTTCTTTCGTAGTAGGGATGCCTACCGGTTAAAATTTAATGCGTTTAATAAGTGATATCTGTATCTCATATTCCATATATAATAAACATATTTCATTTTTATTTTTTAACCGTAAGTGAAGAATGCGTTTTATTTCAAGGGTTGATTAATACTAAAAACTATCCACTGTACTCTGTAGTATGGTAATGGTTGCCGAGATGGAAATAATCCCATTGATGGGGATCTCGGCGACGTCGAGTTACGTCAATAGATTTATTTTGCATACATTACGTGATTTATCCTTCGTTGCCTTCGTCAGTTACGTAATTTCGATAAATATATTTTCAATTAGTATTTAAATAGAACGATCTGACTCTATACCTTTATGGAATCAGGTTTAAACATGTTATGAAGTGTACATACACTTTGTAATGTTTTTTCTTAATAAAAAAAATATAATCTAATCTAATAAGGCTGTGCATTGAACCACGTATGTACTGGAACAAGTTAATCGTTCTATTTCAGTAAGAAATTAGTTTGAATAAATATATAAAAAAGCACGGATTCGAAATGACAGTCGCAGATTAGGTACTTAGTGAAAAATGCCGTCTGATTAATTAAATATATTGTTTAAATTATGAAACATTACAAGATCTATTAAAGTCTACGTCTGAAGTGCAATAAGATGATTCTGAAACCGTTTGTGAGGTATCGTTAAAATCGGGGCTAGCCTGCACCGGGCGGATCGATAATGCGTCGGGTGGCGAGGGGACGCGCCGGGGCGGGCGGGAGTCCCGTCACCATGGCAACGCGCCCACACAAGCCTTGCGCCATCCCGACCCATTATATCCATTTCCGTGGGCGAGCGATGTATTGAAACAAACCGTTTTTAATTATGTTATTTCTTAGGATCGCTTGACGTTAGCGTGTACTATTTTAATTGAATAAAGTCTTTGTTGGAAATAGAATTTCCTTTACTTAGCAACAACATTCCTTGACCGTCGTAGAGTAGAGTTATTTTTAGTTAAGTACGTACTTACGTACGCATTATCTCATTACATTAATTACCAAAAATTGCATACCTTCGTACAATTGTTACAAAAGTATGTATACAATGCATTTATATCAAAATGTACTTGTTTTTACTTATTGTACATTAGGAACCCCCTTAAACACTTAACAAGTCTTTGAGCAGGACTGATACAGAGCGTCAAGACATGATTAAAGTAATAGTTACTTTTGTGTTGTGTCTAGATGCAGAGACAATCAGTTCATGTGTATATCGGGCGACTGCATTCCTCTTCATTGGCGATGCGACAAGGAGGCCGATTGCCCTGACGACTCGGACGAGATCCATTGTCGTAAGTTTGTTTGCTGATTATGTGAAACGCAGCAAAACAGAACACCAACAAAAAGGATTCATACCATCTGTCAAAATGTAGATAAACTAGATTTTAGAATATTTTTTATTTAGATTTTTTGATTGATTAACGGACACATACTAACCTACTTCTAAACCGCGATAGTTCAACAGTGGTTTTATTACTTTTTAAGGTTCCTACGAAATTATTGTAGTTTTCATCAAAATACTAGTTTATTTTAAAGATTATCGTTAAAATATATTTTTAAGTACCATTTTACCAAGGCGGCATTCCAAGATAATGCTTTAAAAATCAACAAACGCACAGAAGGCCTTTTTTAAGATAAGTGTATGGGGCACGCTATAATTTCAGCATGGAAAACGATGCTGCTCCACCCACTTGAGAGATGAAGATTCCAAATATGCTCTTAAGTTGTTGCCAAGTAGATAAATTTAATACGTTATTAAATTAATGTAATGTGTATAGCTGTCGATCTCTTACGATGCGGCGAAAACGAAATTCAGTGCGACAATGGCAAGTGCGTGCGTAAAGACTTCCGCTGCGACGGTGACAACGATTGTGGTGACTGGACCGATGAGGACTCTTGCCCTCTTCTGCCTGGAAATTGCAAAACCACCGAGTATAAGTAAGTTGACTAGTTCTTTATTTTACCTGCTTCCTTGGTGGTTCGGTGTTCATAAGTTACATTTGCTATTAATAGCGATAAGATATTGTTATTTTTAATATATATTAATAACATTCACGAGCTCGGTTTACATGGCCAAATCACTCTCTACGCTGATGACACCAGCTTATTTTATTCCGGTATAAATATCCAGATTATGGTTACTCATGCACAGGCAGACCTAAATTCTATATCTTATTGATTTCAACAAAATGTGCTAAAGCTATAAATATCTCAAAAACATCTTATGTAATATTCAGAGCAAAAAAAAAATCATTCCTATCTTTCAACCGTTAAAAGTTTAAGATGTTGAAATCACTAACAAAAAATGGGAAAAATATCTGGGTCTTAGAATAGATACATATTTAAAGTGGAACTTTTATATATCACACATAATTACCAAAATAAAATCACTTATAGGCAGATTTTGGTCAATACCAAAATGTATTCCTCAATCCGTACGTCATTTAATTTATAATTGTTTAGTCAAGCCACATTTCATATATCTAATTGACATATGGGGTACAGCATGCAAAAATAAAATTTCTAACTTACAAACACTACAGAATAAATTTATAAAAGCATTATTTATAGGTACAATTTTTTATCACGGACTAATAAATCGTACAGTTTTAGAAACAAATAAGTTTGCAAATAATATAAAATAGGTGCAACGATGGAAGATGCATCCCTAAGAGTTGGCGATGCAACATGGACAGAGACTGCACCGACGGTGACGACGAACTCAACTGCGAAGCACTCGGAATACGGAACTGCACTGCAGACGAGTTCACGTGTGAGGACAGGCGTTGCATATCGGTAACAATTCCTGAGAATCATTTAAGTATTTCATGACTTCGTGAATGTAATCAAACATGGGTTTGTAGAAAACCTGGTTATGCGACGGCGTCCGCGACTGCTCCAATGGTGAGGACGAAACAAATTGTGAAGTAAATTGTGAAGAAGACCAATACATGTGCAAGTTACAAACACATTCAGCGTTCCGAAATTGTGTGAACAGAAAACACGTCTGTGACGGCATGAAGGACTGTCCTCAGGGTGACGATGAAGAAAAATGTCCAAAGAAGCGAAAATGTTCCGGAAGAGATAAATGTGAGAGAGAATGCATCACCACTCATGATGGAAAACCAGCATGTTCTTGCCCTATTGGTTATCTCCTGAATGAAGACGGTTACAGGTATGAAGATTTTATGATTATTTTGGCCAATTTAGTTTAAACATTCGACGCTTCATTCTTGTATCATTTGTTTGGCCAGATTAGCTTGTTGTACTAAATCTAAATTACGCTAAATGATTAAATATAATATTAAATACTAAACCACGCTAATTGTTTATGTTTATAATAGTTGCCGAGACATCGACGAATGTATGTACGAGCAGGACCCAGTTTGCTCCCAGACGTGTTCTAATACTCAAGGCAGCTTCCGCTGTGGATGTATGACGGGCTATGTACTGCGACCAGACGAACGTTCTTGTAAAGCAACTGGAGAATCACCTACATTGCTATTTTCAAACAGCATCGGTGTCCGCAAGGTAAATCAATTAAGTAGACAAGATGATTTGAATGAAAATGTACGCTTAAAAATAAGACTAAAATGAACTTATTTATTGAAAGTAGCATTTTATTAAGTTAATTACTACTAGCGAGTTTAAATAAACTCACTAAGAGATTTAACCGCTAAATTCGGTTTAATTAAATGTAAATATTTCAACATTCTAAGGTGTGGTTATCCGGAGATAATTACGTCACAGTTCTAAAAGGACTGCACAATGCAGTCGCCTTGGACTACCATTATAAAAAGAAATTACTCTTTTGGACTGAAAACAACATGAAGGTCATCCGAGTGGCGCCTTTAGAGAGCAACAATATGACAGGTAGCTTTACAGATACTTTCAAAATACTGATCAGTTATTTGTGCAGAGTAATTATGAAATTTCTATAATATCATTTGAAATTTTATTTTTGTCTTTTCCTTGTACTGACCTGATGCGGTCAGTTCAGTTTAGGATATTAGTTTAGATTCCATAATCGTACGTTAAATATGTGGAATTTAACAGATGTGATACGATGGGGATTGGAAACACCAAGCGGGGTGGCGGTTGACTGGATTCACGATCTTCTCTTCTGGACGGATTCGGGGACGCGAAGAGTTGAAGTGGCAACGTTAAATGGATTACAGCGAGCGGTTTTAGCGGCCAGTGATTTAGACAAACCCAGGGCTATCGCTGTACATCCAGGAGACGCTCTAGTATTCTGGACGGATTGGGGTAAGTCGGTTTGACCCTGATTTGACTTCTTCTGAACTGGATGTAGAGTTCTCTTAATACTTGCAATGAATAGTATATTCGGCAATATACCGAATATTCGGCGAGGCCCTTGACCGAATAGCCGAATATTAGGCAAAAGTATTTGGCTGAATTTTAGCGCTAAAAACTTGTACAGACGTCATTATTTCGCGCTCCTTCGTTTTGTTCCAAGGAACTCATCGCCCGCGCGCCCGCTGTTTCTAGCGCGGTATATTCCTAACAAACTGCATGACTACTTAATGTATGATTATAAAAGAAATGAGAAATTTTGATTACCACAATAATTCAAATATGCGCATAGAATCCTCCATTTTTTAAATTCAGAAGATGAACCTGTGTTGTGTACCAATGACTACATAAATGATCATAACAGTAATGAAAATATGAATATATACTTATATAATACGTATTCAATAATTTTTAATTTTATCAATTATTTCTCTATTACAAAATATATTATTAAGGTATTCGGTATTCGGCCGATTGATATGTAAGCTATTCGGCGAAATATAATAAAAGTAGCCGAATAGGCCGAATACCGAATTGTAACCGAATATTCGTTGCAAGTCTACTTAATACCCATAGCGGTGATGTCGCAAGAGTCACAAAAAGTCCATATTCAATTTGGAATTAAGAGGTAGTCGTACACTCTTTTCAAATGCTGTTAGTTTTTACGCTTAAACGAAATGCTCTCAATTACCAGGTCCACACCCTAAAATCGAGCGGGCTGATATGGACGGCAGCAGACGCAAGAGTGTCATCGTGGACGAAATCTTTTGGCCTAATGGTCTCACTATCGACTACACGGAGTCCAAGATATATTGGGCAGATGCTAAACACCACGTCATCGAAAAGGCTTCGTTTGATGGAAGAGATAGAAAACGGGTCTGTTTTAGCTAAATGAATTGGTCACATTTAACTTCAAGATACATACTTTCACAGTTTCATATAAATATAATATATACTTTGAGTACGGTATCGTTTTTTAATAAGCATATTGCTCTTAGGTTTACTGAACTCAATGACAATGACATAGTTTTATATTAAGATTTTAAGATGAGTAGTCAATAATATGTAGGTACTTCCGGTTTTATTCCGCACATAAACTATCTTATAATAATATATAATTGCTAATTAAAAACCTTTTTATCGCGTAGATAACAAGCAAAGGTGTACCTCATCCCTTCGCACTAACGGTATTTGAAGACGCCATCTATTGGACGGACTGGCACACAAAGAGCATATCCACTATCAATAAGAAAACCGGCATGGGCATGCAGACAATACACGCGAGCTTACAAGTGCCCATGGACATACAGAGGTATAAATCAAACTGCAAATACAAACTATAAATCGCCTAAAAAGGCGGCTAAACGTGTAATACGTGTCTTCTGTTCCAGTTACCACCCTTTACGACAGTCGACCACCTACAAGAACCGTTGCGGCTCTAACAATGGCGGCTGTTCACATCTTTGTCTCCCAAACAGTAGCGGATGCACTTGTCGCTGCCCGATCGGCTTCAATCTTAAATCTAACGGGTGCGTTGTTAATAGTATTCACTGGATTCTTCCTATTTGCAAATCAAGGATTAGTGCTCATTTCTCTTTTGTTTCAGTCGCACGTGTGAAGATACACCTGAGAAATTATTATTGTTTGCAAGAAGAAAAGATATACGACTGAAACTTCTGAATCCACGTAAACAGATGGACTCTTTGGACATGGTATGAACTGTTTAGTACTTGTTTCTCTTATGTATATACAACCAGTATATACATAATTCCCGTGCAAACAATATCAGTTGAAAAAAGTATCTCGCCTCGGGCTAATTATTATATTATTAATTCCTTTACAATTTTAGGTAATACCGGTGGACTCGATCAAATCGGCGGTCGCCCTCGACTGGGATCACGCCCGGAAGAGAATATTCTGGACGGACGTGGAAAAAGACACCATAAATAGAGCTTACCTTAATGGATCCAATCAGACTGTCGTCGTGAACACGAATTTAAGTAAGTTAGAAGATATCTGGAATACCGTACGTAAAAACTACACATTCAGACTAAAAAAACATTATTTTTTAACAAAATTTATTTGTCAAAACTATATATATATTAAAAGTATGTAACGTCAAAATGAAAGGTACATATATTATATTTTTCACAGTGACAAGGAATCAGAAAAAATTAAGTAGATTGAGATCGGTTTATTGGTAAAGAATGATGTGGCTTACGATATTTTTCCGTTATAGTATCTCCGGCCGGATTAGCCTACGATTGGATAACAGATAAGTTGTACTGGACAGATGCAGGCACTAATAGGATAGAGGTTTCCAACTCAAACGGTACCATGAGAAGTCTTCTGGCTTGGGAGAACATTGACAAGCCACGAGACATCGTAGTCGATCCCAAAGGTATCTTCCTCATGACAATATTATATTATACGTATGCGTAAACTAATAGAAGACAAAATGCAGAGCACGAGAATTTGTATTTTTTTTATAGGATAAAGCTATAGCATTTATATTGTTTAGAGTTCGAGAGTCATCGTTACATTTGCAGAAGAATTTTATATTAATTATCGCGCAATCACACCGTTGCGTCTGTTGACTTCACTTCACATCTTCGCAGCGCGGGCAGCTGTTGAAAGCTGTTTATTTAAAAATAAATGTAAATCACTCTAGGTAATACGCAAAGTCTAGAACGCAATAATCTAATCACGTATTGACATTTATAAATAATATTTTTTAAGAAGGGAAATATTTTGTGAAAACATATTTATTTGTTTAAAGAACAAATGATTATTTTCCAAAACGATTATAAAGTCGCGGAGTGTACATAATTGTTAACTTAGCATTGCATAACTTTTTTTAGTTCTTCTATCTAGTTAATATATATAAGAATTAGAAAAGTTTACACTTTAATTTTTTTAAATATTCTGTTCATGTTTGAGCAATAAGATAATATTGTTATAGGTGGCGTTATGTACTGGTCAGATTGGGGTCTAAACCCGTGTATAGAGAAGGCAGACATGGATGGCGGTAATCGAAGACGCTTGATATTCGGGGATATGACGTGGCCCAACGGCCTGGCTCTGGACTTGGCGAACAATCGAATTTACTGGACGGACGGTAACCGTACCATTGAGTACGCAAACCTTGATGGCACCGGACGTACTGTATTAATCGGTAAGCCGTTTACCAAGGACAAATTGTACCCGGTATTAGCAACAAACTTAACAAGAATGTTTTTTGTAGGCCAACACCTCCCACATCCCTTCGGACTCGACCTTTACGGTGACGAAGTATTCTGGACTGACTGGGACACGAACTCCATACAAGCTGCGAATAAGTTCACCGGAAAGAACCGCAGAACGCTGGGCGCAGGCGTCGAAGGACTGATGGACGTTAGGGTGTTCCACAAGGACAGGAAGGGTGGAAGTAACCGGTGAGGAGATATTTAAAAAATACGTGCGAAAATACGATAAAATTTTTATTACAACATTAAGCTTTACTTTAAGTTACAGTTGCAGCAGAAACAATGGTGGCTGTTCTCATCTCTGCCTTTTGAAACCCAACGGAAGAACGTGTGCGTGTCCTACGGGAGTAAAACTTTTGGTAATTTTGTCTTACATATATTTTATTATTTATATTATTATTATTAGTAGTCATAATAAAAATAATTAATAGAAAGAAAATTAGAACCAGCTCTGGGGTCATTGCCAATATCTACCAGACGCCAAATGAAATCTTTAATTAGCCTATGCACATGAACCCGGGCCCGGGAGTCTTAACTCCAAAGGGAACAAAATCGTAGTTGGAGGAAAGACTCATATATTTGAGCCGTTTATTATTTTCCTCAGCCTCAGCTTTTTTGCTTCTCCGAGGGAGGTGAGACAGGGCAAACGTGTCTACGATAAGTATCTTTGTAAACACAAATAGCATCCCACACCAAAGCTCGTCCCATCTTTCAAGGGATCAACGCCATCCCATCCGGCCCATGGCATGCCTGTTGGCTTCTGTTGTTGGTTATTGTTTACTTATTACATTCGTATAAAATAAAACAGGAGGACGGTAAAAGATGCGCGGATGGCCCAGTCAATTTCCTGATATTCGCTCATCGCGTAGACATTCGCTTCGTCTCCTTCGATGTCCCGTACCTGGTCGATGTCGTGTTCCCATTCCGAGGACTCAAAAATGTTCTTGGAGTCGATGTCGATCATCAAACTGGTAAGATATTGTTATTAAATAATTAGATTTTTGAGGACAACTCAGAAAATATTTTTAGCTTGGAATCAAGTCCAGTATCTGGTCGTCCGTGGCGTAGCGTGCATTTACTAAATTAAAAAAATAATAATTTTGTATCTGTAAGGTCTGATTTACTGGACGGATACCGCAGAGCGGGTTATTCGTCGCGGAGATAGATATGGCTCCCAGATCAAGACCATCATCACCCGAGGACTGCAGACGGCGGACAGCCTCGCCATCGACTCTACGGGCAGGAAGGTGAGTGGAAAAGTCAGGACTGTTCTTTGTCTTTAAGGTGGAACACGCCTCATTTGGCTTAACAGAAGATCAAAACACAATAAATATATTGACGTTTGGTGGTTTTATCTTTTCGGTGCAAAAATACTTTATTTCTCAAAGAATTAATATTCACTTAGCGAGAACATTTACAGTTGGTTAGTTATGTACATGTGTTATGAAATTATCTGAAGATAAGCTATATAAAATAAAAAATATTAGTTGCTAACATTATGTACAATATTATTTACAAAAGTGCAGGTAGCTCGCATTGATGTTACAATTTACAACATGCATTTTCTGACTATTGAATAGCAATGATTTCTTAGGCTCTCGTTCTCAGATATAAATAAATGCTAGAAAGGCCTTTATTATGTTTTGTAAATACATCCATCAATTTATATTTTATACGTATGTTGTTAATTATATGTACGTATATACTGTGTTCTGATGTCGCTACTCCTTACTTTGTTTTTTTTTTTTTTTTGAACGTGGACGTTACAGGACGTGGCTCTGAAAATAAGAAGACAAAAATGGAAATGGGCAGGTCACATGATCAGGGGAAAGGATAAATTGTGTAAAATAGTCACACAATGGTACCCAAGAGATGGAAAGAGAAAGAGAGGCAGACCACAAAAAAGATGGGACGACGACATTAGAAAAGTCGCGGGAACAACATGGGGTAGAGTGGCCTTAGAAAGCCCAGAATGGAGGAGGCCTTTGCCACCTGGCAAGCGGACAAGCAGAAATGGAAGAAAGAATCAATCTACGAAAAATAAAAATAAAGAATACGCCGAAATGTCCGATAAAAAAAAAAGAAAAAAAAAAGGCTATTATTATTATATACTGTGTTTATATGTAGTATATATTTTAATTTTCTTAAAAGCTTTTATTTCTTTTAAACTGTATGGCAATGTACTAAATATTTGTGTGCCTTTATATATAATACTTAGTTTTTCGTTATTAATCCATATATGTGTTAAACATAATTTATGAATATTTCTTGATAAAATATACGAAAATTGAGATATTGGAAACGTATGACTGGTTAATACTCATAAATTTGGTATCTCTGTATAGTTTTTCAGTTGCAGACAAATAATCGCAATAGAATAATGTCTTCAATAATTTATTTTGTATAATTTGTATTTTATAACGATTGGTAGGTGCTGCAGTGCCCCATAGTGCGATAAAGTGGTCTATATGTGACTTTACCATAATATTATATAAAATGACTCGGACAGACTTTGGGAAGCAACGCAGACTACCATACAGCACTCCAATTATAGATTATAGAATTATAGAAGAAAGTTTGCACGTCTTAATAATGTGAATATGCGGCTTCCACGTTAAACGACTATTCAATACAATACCAAAATATTTTTGACTATTTGTTCTAATGATTGCATGCATTGCTAATTCCAACATCCATTTTTGCTGCAAAAATTATATAATTTGTTTTTTCTGTATTAATGGTGAGTAAATTTACGGTCTACATTTTTTTCTTAGATCTATTGGACTGACGGAGGTCGAAATAGCATTGAAGTAGCGGAACTAGATGGCTCTAATCGAAAAGTACTCGTGTGGACAGGATTAGGTAAACGATGGTTGTTTTTTAATATACGTAGAAAGAACGAGAAGAAATTATATATTATATAGGCAGGTAAACGATCCGCCACCTGTGCCTGACACAATAATAATTCAGCAAGTGTTTATTGCGCACATAGACCTAAATGTGCACAGCTAGGATTAAAATGCAAGACCTTAGAGCCTTACACGCTCCAATAACTATAATAAGTCAACAATCTTAAATTATAATCTTAATAAATAAATCTCTTATCACGATGTTTGTCCGCGATGGACTCCTAAACTACTGAACCGATTTTAAATTAAATTGGCACACCGTGAGCAGTCTGGTCCAACTTAAGAGATAGGATAGCTTATATATTTAATTATAGTTGCAATATTATTTTATTGCAAATTATTTAATTATAATTTGACACAACTCCAACAGATGGCGCTGTTTTAAAAATACCAACCTTTCACATAAGTTCTCCTACCGTTTCCCTTGAATAGTTTACTACTATGTAATATTATAAAAAAAACCTTAACCACAGCAACGCGTGGCCGAGTCTGCTAGTAAATATATATTTCTACTTTATCATAAAAATACATCTATTCCTACTATAATTTGCGTTTCTCCAGATTCTCCTCGCGGCATCGCTTTGCATTACGAACGAGGCTACATGTTTTGGTCTGACTGGGGAACAGAGGCGAAGATTGAAAGAGCTGACATGGACGGAACTCATAGGTATTTTAGCTTCGTAGTGCGTTCATCCGAAAACCAATAAAAATACTAGGTTTCCATATCAAACCCCTTCTAGCTAACTATCAGGCAAACATACATATTCAACTAGAGGTCCACTGTTTCCAGGCGTGTAATTGTATCCCAAAGTGTGGAATGGCCCAATGGTCTAGCCGTAGATCGCTTAGAAAACCGTCTCTATTGGAACGACGCTAAAGCAAACACTATCGAGAGCGCGGACTTTAATGGATGGGCCCGAAGGACCATTCTTAGTAATGTGCCATACCCGTACGGCATCGTTATTGTGGGCCAGTACATCTATTGGACTGACTGGAAAACTAAAGCTCTGCATAGAGCCGATAAGAATAATGTGCAAGACCAAATCATTATACGGGAGAATCTCGAGGGACTGATGGATATTCGAGCGATTCAGGTAATTTTAAAAAAGATTATTTAAAACCTTGAGTTTTCTTGAATTAAAATGAACAACTTATTAAAAACTTATTTCACTTTTATGTAGTTTATTTTATATTTCGAAAAACTAATCCAGGCGCCGCTCTCACTAAATTATTATGAAAATTAAAGCCTCAGAATGGGCTTTAATGTAGTATTTTACTTTTGGATTTTATAGATTTTCTATTAGACGAATACGAACGGTAATTATTATTTAGGGAATGTTTTTTATTTATAAACCTGGTACATTCTGTGACATTATTTATTTAAAGAGTGACTACAAGCTGGAAAATGTCTGTGGCACAAACAATGGTGGATGTTCACATCTGTGTCTTCGAAACTCTCACGGGTTCTCCTGCGCATGTCCCACTGGATTGCTCTTCGAGAACGACACGACACCGGAGCCCAAGATTTGCAAGAAGCACCCGGAAAACTTCCTCACGTTCGCCACCCGTACCAGCATGACGATAATTTCTCTCGACACTCCCGAGTTAAAAGATATCAATATTCCTGTACAACACATGGAGAGCTCTATCGCGATAGACTTTCATTGGGATAAGAAACTAATATTCTACACTGATGTTAAACTTCATGAAATCAGGTCAGTCTCAGTTTAAAACAAGTTTGTCGTTTAAATCTCACTCTACATCAGCAATGCATTGTTTATATGAACTATGGCTATCAACGACTTTACAGGACATTGAATATGGAAAACATGACAGAAAACAAAATGATAGTGAACACAACCCTAGAGACGCCGAACGGTCTCGCCGTCGACTGGATAGCTGACAATTTGTACTGGACTGACAATAAATATAAGGTGTTTATATATTCGTATTACTTACATTAATTCTCCAGTTGACGTTTGCTGACTTGCTTGTGTGATGTTGTCGAAGGTGGTGGAGGTGGCTAAGCTGGATGGAAGTAGTAGAAAAGTCCTAGTGTCAGGCCTAGATGAACCGCGATCTGTGGCTGTGTTTCCAGCAAAAGGGTTTGTTGTCTGTTATATTTTTCAATATATGAAGAAACAATACGCCTATATTTCTCATTCTTTTAATTTGCTGAAATCTCCTTTTAGGTATTTATACTGGAGCGATTGGGGAGAGAATCCTAGCATAGAAAGAGCGGCGTTAGACGGAACCGCGAGGAAAATTATCGTCGACCATGATCTAGGTTTTCCGAATGGACTAACCATTGACTACGTAGAACGAAGATTATACTGGACAGACGCCTTGAAGAATAGGATCGACACTTCTGACCTGAACGGTCTTCATCGCGTTCAACTTGTGCCAGATGCAAAGAACCCCTTCGGAATGACCCAGGTAGTCATTCATTATTTTATCAAATAAGAAAAAAATTACATATTCATAAAATTTAATTTTCTAAGTACTTCTTTCTGATGAGAGACATTCAGTTCGTACAAATTACTACTAAAATTACTGCTGTAGACGAGACTATCGTTTTATTTAAATAAAAACGTTTTCTTTCAAGAAATTTTATTACAGTTTTGCGAATTTATCTATTGGACGGATTGGAATAAGAAGGCCGTGATGCGCGCAGAAAAGAACACAGGAAAGAACGTGACAGCAGTTAGCTCCAATTTTGAAATGGCTATGGAGATAAAGGCAGTATCGCACCAGCGGCAGCACGGCTGGAACCCGTGCATGGAGGATAACGGCGGGTGCACACATTTCTGCTTCTTCAGAGGGCACGACTACATATGCGCTTGCCCCGACCACTCCGACTACGTTTGTTCTACAAGTACGTTCTAATGTTAATAAACCATTGAATTATGTTTTCAATACATTCTTTTCTATTTTAATATCTAAGAGTAGCTCAAATATTTAACTTATTTTGCTTAGATAAATAAATAAATGCGATAAAACATTATACAACTACAAACGGCTTATTATGACTCGCTGCTAACTAAATTTAGCGTAAAACCGTCTGGAAATAAACATAAGCGTCTGTTCCGACCGATGTTAACGAAGCGTAGACTAAAGATCATATAATTGTTACTGATGAGGATCCATTCACAGCACCGAAACAGAAGGTGGAGCTCCGTATGCCCTCTCACTACCCGCCTAACTACGATTACATGGACTACGAACATATCGAGTTGGCCACTCCCGCTCCAGAATCACGATCTCACACCGGAGCCATAATCATCGGGGTGTCTATCGTGGTCGTCATCATCATTGGAGCTGTGGCTATTGGCTTTGTTTGTCGTGAGTATTCTCTCTCACCGAGGTTGTAATTTCAGTTATGTTATGTTAAAGAAGATTCTAAAAGGAAGCAATACGGCAGGTATTGCTTCTCGATTGGATGTTTATTTTGAGTGTTGCATTACAGTACGTGTGCTCAAAGACCGTGACGGCGAATTGAAAGAAACCCACCGAGACTCGAGCTGCCACATCACTTTCCACAATCCGAATTATGAACAAACGAATTCAGAAGAAAAAAAGATTAACCGCCTCCAAGGAATCTTCAGATACGAGAAACAGGAGGTAAGGCTTTGGCTTTGACTTTTGTAAGCACCTGACTCGTCTCTTAGCACTAATGGAAATTAATCTTGAAAATAAACCTAAAGTTTTCTTTAAATTGCAATGGATTAAATTAAATTATTTTGTAGAGTCGCGTCACAAACGTGTACCAGGAAGGGACCAGCCTCTTGGCGGCGCCTTCTGCCCAGGAAGACTTGCCAGTCAGGCCGCCCACACACGACGACTTTGAACCGGTCACCTTACACACGTTTGCGTAAACGGCTCGGCATAATTAGCACTCGCTTGATATTGTAGTCAAAGAGGTGTTACGAGCCTTAGTCTTTTGCGGGAGATTGCCGAAATTGACACGAAAATATTTGTTTACGAAACTACTATTCCTACTTTTATTTGGTTAAAGGTGTTGCCGGCCGTCTCCAAGTCATCTCCTGCAAAACTAGCGCCGCGCACCTTTAGAATTACAAAACAGTAGACTTCCTGAATGGATACAGCGTAGTACGTTTAAAACTAGGCAGTGTTGCTGTGAAATACGTCAAAGATTAACTGGAATATAAACCTACGTAGGTATATTCGTATTCCTTGTTACTAAATACCTATATCGTTAAATAAATGTGTCAAACGTTTGTATCAATTACCCAAGTCCGACGTCCCGTTTGCGGGAATTTTATCCTAAAAAGTGAAAACTACATTTTAGCCGATAGAAATGGAGTACTTAGTATTATCTAACTGAAACGATGATCTCACGTTGTAGTCCGTTTCGTAGTAGACGTATTTAGGCATGTGTGTCCTTAAGCCTACTTCAGACTGCGATATCCGCCATCGAATTAACGCACAAGCCGGACCTTGTCGAGGGTGAGTTTTGTAAGCGCGATATCGCAAGTCCCAAATGGTATAAGAATATCTTAGTTGTAAGGTATTGAGAAATAATTGGTGTTATTTTTGTACAAGGCGCTCCTCATTCGACTCTCCGAGGCTCACGGGGAGAGAGCGACGAGCCGTATTGTTAGATTTTTACGTTTTTTAAGCTATGATCAGAAATTTATGGGATCTGAGATCATTTTTTCGTTCACAAACATACGGTCTAACAATATACGATACATCGGTGATTGTTTTTACATCGTTGATGCTTTTTCCCTCGGCGCTACACTCGCTATTTCTCCAAGTCATAATAATTATGACTTGGAGAAATATTTAATAATTATTATGATAATACCTGCTCTTTCAGCTAAGACAATTTTTATTGTCGGTTCTACATATACATTATAACACTGTTAAAAGCCATCCAACATCCCTAACTGAATCCTAAACGCTTTAAATATAATTATTTGATATTAATTACGTATTTAGTGAAATAATCGGTACCTTTAGTTCAAATTCGACTAAAGTGGCGTCGTGTGGAAGAAGCTAAGTTCTAGCATATATTCACCACGATAATATGGTGACAATAAAATATCAATTGTAAATAATTAGTTTTAATTGTGACATTTTTGTCCGTGTACAATAATTCATGTAAATATTTTGTTTGAATCTGGTTTTGCTTGATTTTTTTAATAATGATCCTGTGCAAGATTTGCAAGCATCTTGCCAACGTTGACTTTCATATCACAATAATTTGTTTAGTAAATAAGATTTACGTACAAGTTCAAATGAGGATTGATTTCTGATGCGAAGGTGCGACATTCCACAGGGTGATTATAATAAGATAGATAGATATTAGGACGGATGTCGATAAAACGGACTCACTACATATTTATTATTTCGTTAATTACTCGGCTACCTCGTTGCTTCGAAGGCTTTTATAGGTTTAGCTCAATCTGTGACTCGCGCTTATATGATTTCCTACACGTTGTACATAGAAAAGTCAATATATTTTCATGTAAAGATATTTATTATTAGATAATTTAAAAACTACCATCGTCTGATGTTCGACGAGCGATCAATTGTTTCGGACGGTAAACTATAAAAATTTTCCTGTGAGTAAGGTCGAATCGATCCGCCCCTCTTGTTTGTGACGAGAAATCAATTATTTAGAATTTCCAATCTCACTACGTCGAAGTGAGAAACGGTCGTTTACTTACCTAGAGTTTTATATTATGACGTTTCTATTAGTTTTAAGTGGAGATTTTAATCGTTCTGTTATCAGTATTGTATAGTGTAAATGGGGAAAACGTCTAGTGCTGTGATACCAGATGCTACGCCAGGAAAGAGATGAACCGGTTTCGGAGGAGGTGCTAAACGCGCTCACGAGGAAGTTCCCAATTTGGTTCCAACGTATGACTGCGTTCCGTGCCAAAATTTAAATTCTTCGTTTTTAGCGTCAGTATGAATTCGATCTTTAGTCTTAAGAAAATAAACAGCTTTTACACCTTCACAGCCTCCTACGAAGAGGTGTCGAAACTGTTGTCCAATTTATTATTGTACTGAAAGTAATAAATAGAAATTATTCAAATGTACTGCTGTTTTATTTGGATCTAATGCCGGAGAGAGCAATAAAACGACTTTTCAAGACATTTTTATTGAACATTCTATGTTACAGACAGACACGGACAATGAACATGTCTCATACACCTAAATAACTTCAACGGTTAATATAGCCCCAGGTCGTCCAAATTTAGTAATTACTTAAAGCATTAGGGTGAGTACTAGAGTCGTCGAGATCCCGAAGACTTTCGCGAATGTTCTCAATATATTACTTTTTAGTTCTTCTCTAAACAAAAGCACCTTCGACTCGAAGACTCTCGTGCCAACCCTGTATAAACACTTAACGTACATTACAAATAGCATTGTGCTTCTATATTTATAGCGAGGCCTTCAAGTGACACGGCTGACACTGCGTCATTTTATTTGTCAAAATTAATAATTTAATCAACATTACCATAACCTTTTCATAAAACATGTCTGCCAAACGTGAATTATTAGACTGGACGCTTTCAAATATTAGTAAAGACTGTCTAAGTTGATATTTAAAAAAATACCTATAAAATCTCGTTTAAATACTCAGATCTTATTCATAAAAACTAAATCAGTTTTAAACGTCCTTTTTTCACAGTCACTCGTTTCGGAGGCCACGACTCGTCACACGAGATAAAACAAAAATGATTTACATTTTCAAAATAAATAGTGGAAAATATTGTCGACTAGGCCATTTACCACCTTAAAGTAATGAGGTATACATAATACGATTATTTACAATAGTATACAAGAATACATGTAGTAAAATAAACAGTCGTCATACAAAAATATAGCAAGTCTAGTGCAAATCCACGAACGTTTGCACTACAAAGAAAACAAACTTGATCCCGAATTTTGCATCGTCTTAATGCTTACAATAAATATAAAATAACAGTCAGGTAGGTACACGTCGAGGGTTGAATTACAAATCAATGAGAAACTAGTACATACAGATCTAACGTATATCACTCGTATAGTGATGAGGCTACATCAAGAGATATACAGACTACAGCCTCTATCTCCCACTACATCTATGGAATGTTTCGAAAAAAAAAACTATATAAAATTAACATAAAATGTTCGAAGCCACGAGATGAGATCGATCGTGATCGTGATGACGCAAATGATTTCGGCTCGCCTTCACTCATTGTCGTTCTTCGTTTATTGTCGGAACGCTTTGGCTTCGACCGAGGAGGTAGTGTGGTAACGCTTCAGCTCGGGGAACACCTCGAGAAGCCCCAGCTCGAAGAGCTCCTGGAAATTAATAATAATTGATATCTTACTTCCAACAGTACGTACGTTAACATTGTACTCGAGTCGAGATCACGTATTGGCGGGACGAGCTCGATGAAGCGAATCGTCTCGGCGGCTAATTTAAGACTATCAAAGTTTGCGGAGGAATGCTTTCACGGACGAATCTCGAAGTGGGAACACACGTGTCTTTTAGTTCGCGACACATTTTAACAATATAACATATGTTAAGATAATGCCGATTCTGTTCAGTGCTGTCGTCTGTGATAAGGTTGTTGTAGAACAATGTGCAACGTGCGATGGAAACTTCGGCGAAATCGTGGAGTTGGTGATGAGGAAGATTCCCGAACGAAATAATAAAATGACGTATTCCTTTGGTAGATATTTACTGCACTATATCAACGAAAATGGGAGATATTATTTCTGTATCACGGACAGGGTTCGTATTCGTTTCCCTTTTTTTTAATTCAAGTATGTCTGTAAGCGTTATGGAAATAACAACACAAAATTGCGTGGGGTTTGGCTTATTTCCATCCCGATTTAATCCCTATAATGTAAATTAATTTCATACAAATCAGAACACTATTTTTCCCAGTTATTTTAATAAATGGACTACTACTTTTTTTTAAAGATTACAAATAGACATTTAATTAATCATTTGTCTGCTAATTGGATCTACATAAAGTAGAAATTCAACGTTCTACAAGTATATGCAACAATAAATTTAATTAAGATTCAAAATACATTCCTATCATATATTTAAAAATAATATTAAAAATAATTTAAAAACAAAGAAGGGTTTGCTGCCCTTTCAGGTCCGGGACCTCAGATTACAGAATCTGTTTCGTCATAATTTATTTTTCTAATAGGCAAGTAGCTAATCAACAGTTTTTCAGGTTTGAGACATGTCGGATTCTTCGCGATAAGGAATGTCCTTCATCGAACGAGTTAGAGTTAAATGGACAGAAATTCCATTGAGTTTTAATCCGGATCTATCTTTTAAATTGTTACTTACCTATCTAAGATCGATAATTAATAATCAAGTTCACACAAACTGACAAAATATTGACGAATCGCTAATCTAGTCAATTGAATGTTGCAGTCTTGTCAGCGCTCACGAGCTTTTCTTTTCCTAAACGAGGTCAAAAGAGAAAACAAGAGAAAAATCTTGGCAAAACAAATGTACATATATAACGAGGATTACGGAAGCGTTGTCATAAGAAGAGGGGAGTTGGAAGAAATCAATTCTATTGGAGTCGATAGCAGTGGTAATGTTCGCCAACGCGGCCATCTCGTCATCGTCATCGGCACGGGTAGATTAATATTAATTTGTGGTTGCAGAGAGTCTTTTCGGCGAATCGTTGATCCAAGTTGAGGATTATCAAAATTTACGGTATACGGTTAGTATGAAATTTTCGGACATTTTTAATTCGCCGAATTAATACGATCATGAAACAACTAAACTTTGGATCGAAATTGAGTGGAATCTGTAAAATGACTAAAATAATATTTATTTTCAGACACTTTCGTACTCCGAAAGTTCGCCGGGTGACGCGTCGGCGCCTTCGGAATGGAAGATGAAATACAGCACATTGGCGGTGGTGGTCGTCGTTCTTTTGTCATTCGTTTACTTTCCTTCGCAATTTTCTTATTCGATGGCACTCATTCTATTGTTAATCGTAATGGTGATGCTCGCGAACCACGTCGTCTCTTAAGAAGGAGAAGCGACACTCACGTAAAAGAGCTGCCTGTTGTGCGTGGCATCCTGCAACACCAAGAAGAGGCGATGGGCTCCCCTGGCCGCCGCGTGGGCGCCCACGAGAGAGGAGAGCCCGCTCACGACGCTCTCGCTCAGCAGCTGCAGGGCCACGGTGCGGCTGTGCTCTGTGCGGGGTCGCGAAACGCCATTCAAAAAACCGCAAAAGCGATAAAAGTGACAAATAAATAGTACTCCAAGTTTACCTTTGTCCATGACATTCCTGTTGGTGCTGGTCTCCGAGAGCTCGCCTCCCGGCCACCAGGACTTGAGCGCCGCGCTGATGTAGTAGTGCAGCATTTGCTCCGAAAACAACCACGAGATCGTCTCCTTGATTTGCCTGAGACAGTTCGCTCTTTCACGTCGACGATCTCTTTATCTTCGGTTCGAGCGAATACTAAACGTTCACGTACAACTTCCTAATCTTTAGCTCTTCGAGAAGATGTATTTGCTTTGACGGTCACGTATATAATTAGTTTTAAATAAAGAAAAATAAAAATATAGCCAATGTGTGGATATAAAGGTAGCAAAGAACGAAACTATGGTATATCAACTCGCAAGGAGCTCAACAGGAACAAGTGGTTCAACAGAAACGTCAGGACACATAACTTAATAATGAGGGAATAATGACGACTCGACACTTCATCGTTCTCATCGAGAGTACCTTGTACATAACAAAGCGTGTAACGGTGTGGACGGTCAGGGCATTATATCATTTTATATAATATCCTGAATAAACAAACTGAATACCTACAAAGGAAAATAAATTTAACTAACGCTAGCCTTAACTAGATAAACGTACAAGAAATAACCGAGACGGCTTAAATCACCTACAACTGTTGATGCTCGTCGTAATCGGCTCTACGTTCGAGTCGTAGGTCGAGTCAAATGGCATTAGCACAACTTTCTCACTGTTATTTTTATTCTTCGGCGTAAACGTAGTTAGAAATAGCTCCGCTCACCTGTTGATGGTCCGCCCGTAGGTGATCTGCACGAAGGAGACGAGGGTCTTCCGGAGCCACTTGAAGACTCCTCTCGCGTCGAACACTTCGCTCAGCAGGGCATACAGGGGCTCGGCCACGCCGTCCCGCTCCTCGCCCCCCGGCCCCGCTGTCCGCAGAGAGTCGGTCACAAGCGATCATCAAACGCCGCGAGGAGCATCTATGGAGACTTCGCTCACCTCTCGCGGATCCGTTCGTCTGGTGCCGGGAAGTCTCCCCGTTCCCGTCCAAGTACGAGGAGATGTCCTCCTCGTCGGCCGACGCCGGGAACGCTTCCCTCTCGCAGGAGGAGCGACTGGGCGCCTCGGCGCTGCTGCTGCACAGACGTTCTCGTGAGTCCCGACTCCGCTCACGCGATCGTGAAGCGTCGTCGTCTATCGTGAGCTTTACCTTTTGAATAATGTCGAGAAGGAGAACTTGTTTTTCTTGGGAAGGTCGACCCGCTTCAGGTGCTCAGAGCTCGGGTTGAGGAAGCTGTACACGGCTTCGGACTGATTCAATCTATCGTCTTCCAGGATGAACTGAAGAAAGACAAAGATCGAGACAAAGTTTCCGAGACACGTTTTATTTCGTAGGACAATATTCGACGACGCACCTCTAAATATTTTTGTATCAAAAGTTTGGCTTTCTCCAGCGAGTTTTTGTCGTTTTTCCCAAAAATAAATTTAAAGGAATTCGAAGGCAACTCGAGGTTCTTAAGCTCCGAACACATGGGCCTCAGCTTGCGATGCAGTTCCTGAAAAAAGAGGGTGCGGAATCAAGGGCAGCCGTACTTCGCGAGCGATTCGACTCTAAGAGCGCTGGTGAACCTGGAACTCGGCGAGCGTCTTCAGCAGCACCCACCCCGAGCAGATGTGCTGCGGCTTCTCCTCCTCGGCCTCGCTCTGCGCCATGTGCACCACCACCACGAACTGCGGGGGCTTGGACTCGTCCAGCAACTGCGACCGTTAACGAACTTTATCTATAGCTCTCATCGCCACATCGCACGAGTAGAGGGAGCATACGACACCTCAGCGCTGTGCACCGTGGCCCTCCAGCTGCCCAGATGCTCCGCCCAGGTGTCGGTCCGAGCCAAGTGGGCCTCGAGGCGCATCTGCTCTCCGGCCAGCTTCTCCACTTCGTTGGCCAGCATCGTCAGGGCTGGTGACTCGGGCTTCAGCGAGGCGCGCAACGCGGCCAGCGCTTGCGTCTTGTTGCTGTGCCTCTCGTGCAGCCGGTCTAGTTTCCTCCTGGCGTAAGTGGAGTGCTCCGCGAGATGGGCCCCCGCGCCTCCCTCTGTCCCTGCGGCCCCCGGCGAGAGCCCTTCGCCTCCGTCGCGCTCTTCGGCTCCGGTGGCCACCGCGCCCGAGTCTGACCGTCAACAGAGCCTCAGTTACGTCCACAGAGTCGACAGAGTTTAATGGTCTAAACTAATCTCGAAGAACACTCACCCTTGTCCTCCTCCGTGGCCAGCTCGGCGAGGAGAGCGCTATAGTGGTCGCTGAGCAGGAACGAGTGGTAGTACTTGTCTTGAATCGTGTCCACCACCGAGTCCTGCACCTCGTAGAACACTTCCGGTCCCGTGTCCCCGAGGAGGAAGGATTCCATCCTCTTTCTGGTCTCCTGCACGTGAACATGTCAACGTTGTATGAATCCGTCCGCACAATCTAATTCGAGGCGAATCCCCAACTTCACCTTATCGACTTTGATCTCGGCCGTGGGCGACCTGATGTAGGTGTAGAAGATCTCGGCGCCCAGCTGGTGCCAGTTCTGCCTGTGGCTGTGCCGCAGCTCTTCGACGGCAGACCAAAAGCCCACCAGACCTTGGGAACACAGAGTCTCTAAGAACATCGACAGATACCTTCTTCCGGCGACGCTCTCCATGATCTTATGCAACGGCATTGTCTGAAAATATATCGATAAATATATATTCTATGGAAGCTTCTCATCTTTTGTCTCTTTCTGTTAACTGTTCTCATCCCGAGGAAAAGATGCAGACTCGATTTGTAATGAAGAAAAGCATCAATTGATGGTGTAACTAAATTCTTTAACGGTAGCTTTAGATTGAAAGAATCTAAAAATACAATAAAATCAAGTTTTCCCTTAAACTTTAAAAACATAAATAAAGTGAAAGACTCACGTTGACGTCAGACTCGAGTACAGGCAAGGCTCCATCCCACCCGTGCCTTCTCAGAGCGGCTTCGCAGTCGGCCTTTGCGATACATAACTGATCTATGTATCTCTTTAGCTTCCTTGCATCTGCCACTTGCTGTCGACTGACATTGTTCAAGTTGCCACTCTTCTCGATCACCTCGATATCTACGCCTTTTGCCCGCTTGATATTTTGCAATGTGGTCGCTTGCATAATTTGAGTCACTATGTCATATCTAAAATCATATCAATCACATTATTAACCTTAACAAAAAACAATTTTAACTTAGTCATGTACTAAATTTAGTTATAGTTTACATTATAGTTTCATTAATTGAAATAACTTTACATCGCGATTAACAAATTTGGTGTGATTTATAAAACCTTGATAATTAAATCCATGTGCGCTTAGTTTATTAATTCTATCAGTGTAATAAGATGATGCCATCAAGATTAACTTTGAAATTGCATAATTCGAAATAACCTACCTATATAAAGGTATTAAAGATTATTAAATCAAAATTCAATAGATTCCCATTTAAAAAAATCCAATAAAGTCTTTTGTAAAATAGCTGTTTGTTATGGAGCCATGTACAACACATTTTACAGTCTAATAAACATAAGTTATGAAATAAATACCGTAAGCGCTTGAGTGTGTCTACATTATTACAGCTATTTATTAGGCGAATATAATCCTCAAATGTCTTAGCATATTCGTGGGTCCTCACATGCATTGCATCCACTTCTTTTTGAGCCTCCAGATATTGTATTATCTTTTGGTTTATATAATCTGGGTCAGTGACAATGTCGATAGCTGGTTGCAGAACTGAAACAATTTTTATTTATTTTATGCATATCGACATTCATAACACACAGCTGTGATATCCAATGTAAGATGAAAAACATTATTATTATTACTCCAATTGTTTATTATTATGATAAATGGTCAGTACAAATACCAATAATGAGATGAGATTTAATAAGTACTTGATTTTATAAGTATTTTCTACTAACTTTTACAAGCCAGTACTTCTCGGAGTAGATGTGAACCTGGTGTCAAAGAGTAACAGCGTGGCATCAAATATATAATCAACATTTCACTGATCTGTCGTAAATAGTGTAATTCTGTATCCAAAGACATCAAATGTGGCATTAAAGCAAACACTGGAGGTTGATTAAGTTCTATTCTGAAAATATTTAAGTTGAAAATCAATGACTGAATTTATAACAATATTGAGTTTTACATTCATTTCTTTGCTTTTAAACTAATATCTTAGAAACCATCCTGCATTAGAGAACAAAATTTAAGGTCTACAAAATTGTTTATAAAGTGAGTGAACAGAAACAAATAATAATTTACAGCAGTTTACTTACGCACAACTTGTAGAAATCCTTATTCTCTCAAAGTGTTGTGTTACTTTTGTGACCATGTCATTGGCTAACAATTTCTCAGCATCTATTCTTAACAATCTGTCATATATATTTTGAATAGCACCCCAAAGATGCTCCTTAAACTTTTCAATTATTGGTTCCGGCTTATGAGTCAGCTCCTTTATCCATTGAGTAACAAAATCTCTTAAAAAATAGTCAAGTAACTGTTGCAGCTGACTATCCACTGTACGTCCAAATATAATTGGTAAATGTGGCTTTTTATTGTTAAAACTCCAAGCATTTTTTTCATCCTAAAACAAATTTTTAATTCAACCATTAGACATTCTTTATGATAACATAAAATTCAGAAACCTTATACATACTTTTAATGCACTTTCTAATACACGAGATTTTTTTTCTAAACTATTAAATAAAAATAGCGATGTTTGGTGAGGTGACGACAGTGAAATATGTCCAAAAAAAGTAAACGTAAAAATAGTCACAATAAGTGTGGTACTAAATAAAATAAAATATGTGAAATTCCATATTAAAGGAAAGCACCAAAACAGTAAGATGCATAAGAGAAACACAACATAAAATCTTCCCTGAGACATTATTATTTGCTTGGCTTTAGATACAATATGTGAGCGCTTTAAATTCTGTTCATTTCTTTTTAAAGTCAAAGATTCATATTGTTATTGTTTTTATATAAGTCAGCTAGTGAAGTGTAAATTTATCTCAGTAAACATTTAAATCAGCGGAATTTATCAACTTTCATGATGATTTATTGAATTTAAAACAATTATCATAATTTTTAAATTACGACAGAAGTTAAAGTCAAAAATACTTATTAAAAATTATTTATTTTAATAACGATTTACTTTTTTTCTAGTCTTGACATTTTTGGCACAGACTATGGAGTATGAATTCAGTGTTGCCAAGGCTGTGTTGCCAAATGCTTTAGAAATCCCCTAGGATGTCCTCAACAGTTGTTAAAGACCCACCTCCGCCCATCACCATGTTTAGGACACATTTGACCGAAATCTAGCTCACCATGAGAATAACCTAATAGCCAATGCGACACTTGGTTAAGGCTTGAACAGTGTTCAAATCGGTCAACTAGCCCTAGTTTAAATTAAATTGTTGGAAGAACTGTCGCTCATATGCATTTGAAAAAAATATATATTGTGGGTTGAAGCCTACTGTATCGATTGATAAAACCAAAAAAGATAAAAGCTATACCAATTTCCCAAAAAAAAATTTACCATCGAACCGTAGATTAGACATAAATTACAAATTCGCTCCAAAACGGTTAATGCGATTTATTTTAATCTTACACGTATTATTGGATGTAGCATATATTATTATTTTGATAAAAAAAAATTGTATTAATTCGTTTCCTGGGCATGGAAAGTAATAAAATGTAAATAAACTCAAGCAATGGGCTTTCCCTCGCAATTTCACACCCGCGAGCCCTGCATGCGGCCTGTCTTCAGTCCACCTCAACGCTTTGCGACGGGAGGACTACGCTTGTGTTTCGGAGCCAAGAATAATTAAATATTTGCGTTTTTTTAGTTTTTACCCGCGGATTTTTTTAGAAATGCCACAATATAAAAAGAAATATCAAGTGAGGCGAGGACATGAACTTCGGAAATTATTGTATGTTATAAGTATATAATATATAAGTACCTTCCCAAACCAAACTCAAATTTAGAGTTGTCAAGTTTCAAGTGCAACTTGTACAACAAAGTAAAATAAGTTGCTGAACCTGATGGAATCTGAAAGTGGGTACTGGATCTCGAGGATGGTAAGCAGTAGACATACCGTCATTGAGCTCTTTGTAATCAGCTCAGCGAGACGATACTAGAAATGTGACTAAATGAACCTGATGATGGACTCCGAAGGTGGGTACTGGGTCTTGAGGATGGTAAGCAGTAGACATACCGTCATTGAGCTCGTTGTAATCAGCTCAGTGAGACGATACTAGAAATGTGACTATATGAACCTGATGATGGACTCCGAAGGTGGGGACCGGATCTCGAGCATGGTAAGCAGTAGACATGCCGTCATTGAGCTCGTTGTAATCAGCTCAGCAAGACGATACTAGAAATGTGACTATATGAACCTGATGATGAACTCCGAAGGTGGGTACTGGATCTCGAGGATGGTAAGCAGTAGACATACCGTCATTGAGCTCGTTGTAATCAGCTCAGCGAGACGATACTAGAAATGTGTTATATGAACCTGATGATGGACTCCGAAGGTGGGTACTGGGTCTCGAGGATGGTAAGCAGTAGACATACCGTCATTGAGCTCGTTGTAAACAGCTCAGCGAGACGATACGAGAAATGTGACTATATGAACCTGATACTGGACTCCGAAGGTGGGTACTGGATCTCGAGGATGGTAAGCAGTAGACATACCATCATTGAGCTCGTTGTAATCAGCTCAGCGAGACGATACTAGAAATGTGACTATATGAACCTGATGATGGACTTCGAAGGTAGGGACCGGATCTCGAGGATGGTAAGCAGTAGACATGCCGTCATTGAGCTCGTTGTAATCAGCTCAGCGAGACGATACGAGAAATGTGACTATATGAACCTGATACTGGACTCCGAAGGTGGGTACTGGATCTCGAGGATGGTAAGCAGTAGACATACCATCATTGAGCTCGTTGTAATCAGCTCAGCGAGACGATACGAGAAATGTGACTATATGAACCTGATACTGGACTCCGAAGGTGGGTACTGGATCTCGAGGATGGTAAGCAGTAGACATACCATCATTGAGCTCGTTGTAATCAGCTCAGCGAGACGATACTAGAAATGTGACTATATGAACCTGATGATGGACTTCGAAGGTAGGGACCGGATCTCGAGGATGGTAAGCAGTAGACATGCCGTCATTGAGCTCGTTGTAATCAGCTCAGCGAGACGATACGAGAAATGTGACTATATGAACCTGATACTGGACTCCGTAGGTGGGTACTGGATCTCGAGGATGGTAAGCAGTAGACATACCATCATTGAGCTCGTTGTAATCAGCTCAGCGAGACGATACGAGAAATGTGACTATATGAACCTGATACTGGACTCCGAAGGTGGGTACTGGATCTCGAGGATGGTAAGCAGTAGACATACCATCATTGAGCTCGTTGTAATCAGCTCAGCGAGACGATACTAGGAATGTGACTATATGAACCTGATGATGGACTCCGAAGGTAGGGACCGGATCTCGAGGATGGTAAGCAGTAGACATGCCGTCATGGAGCTCGTTGTAATCAGCTCAGCGAGACGATACTAGAAATGTGACAAAATGAACCTGATAATGGACTCCGAAGGTGGGTACTGGGTCTCGAGGATGGCAAGCAGTAAACATCTCACACACACAGTCGTCTCGTCCTCGAGATCCAGTACCAACCTTCAGAGTCCATCGTCAGCTGATGATGATGGCTCGGTTTCGGTATTTTAGCAATACTGACATTAAAAAGTTTTAACCTCAGAACGAATTAAACATGTAAAAAAAATCATATATTTTTTTACATGTTTGTTCTCAATATAAGTTAAATAATTGGCAGCCACCATTTTTTCTAGCCCAATATTTATTTATAAATTTTTATATTTAGCTAATAATTGGTTTCGTATTCACGTAGTTTTGTTAGACTATTTACTATTTTGTTAGACTAGATGGCGTTAGGAAATTATTGTTTGTAGTAGATGTCAAATCCTCAAAGTAGAGAGAGCGTATGTTAGAGTCTTAAGAATATTTTTAGTAAAAAAATTATCATAAAACCTAACCTAAACTTATGTGTGATTATGTCTATATAAAAATTTCGTAATTCCATTTGTCTACGTATTTCCAGTTCTATGTATTTCCAGTTATGTCTACGTATCATTAGTTCGTAATTCTATTTGGCACGTGGATCAGGTCAGTCGCCCTAAAACGGTCATGTAATACAGTGCTTACAATAAAGACAAGGAATTCCTATTTCGGTTTTCATTTGTGTACCTCAAACACTAAACTGGTGACCCCGACGTGATTCAAAATAGGGCGGGGCGACTCACTAAAATATGTACAACTCACCTCATGATGATCAATAACTTGTGGCTGTCTATAATGCCATCTCAGAAAGAACAGAAAAGATAATTGACAGAGAACAGAGCAACAAGACCGGCGAAATCGTAACTATGGCCGGAGTACAATCAGTAGCACGGCATTCCGGGTCGGGGAATATCTGATATTATGTACTTTGTTTTTTGTTAGTTTATTTAACTATTAAATTCAGAATTACATTTAAATACATTTTTACAATTTTACTTATTTCTATTGTTAACTAAGGTCCCTATTTCTATACAAAATTTTTAAATTTTTATAATACTGCTGTCTAAATTGTGCGTATTATATTTGGGTGCCCCAGCTGACTTTCGCGGCTCTCGCGATCTGCTTATACAGGTTTATCGCCCAATTGGGCGATATGCCTTCGGTTTGTCATATGTTTCCCTGTCCGGTTTTCGCAATATGATGATCGTGGCTTTCTTCCATTGGGCCGGGAAGTAGCCGAGAGCTAGGGATTTGTTTGCCAATGGCAAATAGACGGAGGGACTTGCCGAGATCGCATGATCGCATATGTCCGCAGTGATGTAGTTAAAACTTTGAACTCTTTTATGAGACTCTGCATTGCAAACTTCACCACTACGGTATAAAAAATGTAGCTGTTAACTAAATAACCTCTTACCTAAGTTGTCGAACTCATAAAGCTGATATAAATGGAACTAAATATTCGGGATCACATATTAAAATGGGAGACCCGATAATCACATTTCAATACAGTTTAAGAATATTATAAATAATATTTTTATTATTTCAATTTTTTAATTATTATTCACAATTTCATTTTGACAAATATATTATACAATTTTAATGATTTCTATCATTAACTATGCTCCCTACTCTTCAACGACCACGGTACGGCGGGCTGGAGCTGCGTTTCGTATTTTACGCTTCTTTGTGGTGACGTCTTTTTCCATTGGGTAGAGCGTTTAGAGCGTTTCTGACAACCAGGGAGGGGATGTTGGTATTTTTCGTTTTTTTAATTTTTGGTGTGTGTGTTGCATACCTCTGTGATGATGTTTGTGTAGTATGTGAGTGTATTTTCCAATTCTTGTGTTGAGTGTATACTGTTTATGTGTTCTATTGAGAGATTACGTTCGGAAAGCAACTGGCTGATTTTCTTACAAAAATGGGTCCAGTTCGCCTTCCTCACGTTGTATACCCTTGTCGTGGTGGCAACGTGTACTTTATGAGTTAAATCTATTTTTATTGTAAATGTGAGAGCGTTGTGATCAGAGCCTGTCACATAATGATCCACTCTCCACTCCTCAGTATGTGCGAGAAGGTCATGAGTGACAGCGGTGATATCAACACGACTGGTATACCTTGTGTTTCCTCTGATAGTGTCGAATGTGTATTCTCCGTCCTGGTTCATGACTTCCATGCTCATACTATCAAGACTCGCCTCGACTTCCTCACCTCTGTCGTTGGTGGCATTGCTGCCCCACCATGGGCTGCTCGCATTTACATCTCCTCTGGCTGTTTTTAGACCGATGGGCACCACGTTCCTTGTTGTGACTTCTGGATATTGCAGTACCTCGATGATTCATCGAACACTACAATAGCCGCCTTATTGGGGCCTCCCACCATGTCTACATTCTGGTACACATCGGCACCCTTATATTCCTTCATTTTGCCTTTTGATCCGACGTATGGTTCTTGAATAAGAGCCACTGCTATTTGGCGCTTCCGGGCTTCCATTATCAGCTCTTCGATGGCAATTTCGGCCCTCTGTAGGTTTGCTTGTATTACCTTGGTGTTTTTTTTTTTTTTTTTTTTTTTTTTTTTTTTTTAACAAACGTCAATATAACATAAAGGTTACAAAATATATAATATTACAAAACTTGATATTGTTCTAATATTTTGGAGTCTTGATAATAGATGGCGCCAGCTGAGAAATAAATTTTGTCGAAACGCGATATTGTTACATGGCAGAAACAACATAAGAGGCCGATGATTATCTATTACGTCTTCGACGGTTAGGTTAGGTTAGGTTAGGTTAGGTTAGGTTAGGTTAGGTTAGGTTAGGTTAGGTTAGGTTAGGTTAGGTTAGGTTAGGTTAGGTTAGGTTAGGTTAGGTTAGGTTAGGTTAGGTTAGGTTAGGTTAGGTTAGGTTAGGTTAGGTTAGGTTAGGTTAGGTTAGGTTAGGTTAGGTTAGGTTAGGTTAGGTTAGGTTAGGTTAGGTTAGGTTAGGTTAGGTTAGGTTAGGTTAGGTTAGGTTAGGTTAGGTTAGGTTAGGTTAGGTTAGGTTAGGTTAGGTTAGGTTAGGTTAGGTTAGGTTAGGTTAGGTTAGGTTAGGTTAGGTTAGGTTAGGTTAGGTTAGGTTTTTTTTTTTTTTTTTTTTTTTTTTTTTTTTTTTTTTTTGCACCTAATAGGCCTACCTTCCCCGGCTACTTTATCGCCGGGGGCGTTGTCTAAGCTACCCATCCGTCCTTTCTCACATTCATCCTCTAAATAATTGAAAACACAGCTTTAATTTTTATTAGGTTTTGTACAAATAATTTCAATTTCAACTTTCTTAAAATATTACTTTACAATATTCCAACTTATCTAATTTTCTTTCCATATCTATCCTGAGACGTGGCCCGCGAGGCGGGCAGCTTTCACTTATCCGTGAGTATCCTTATGATACCCATTAGCAAGTGGGCGCCGGCCGCCTCGCGGTCCCCGCCCCTCCCTTACTTCCATTAAATTTGGCGGTTCTTTTTATTATTTTTAAGCAAAATTCCTCCAGTTGCGATCTGTAACAGGCTAGCATGCCGGGCAGTCCTTCAAGACTGACCACCATGCCTGTCATCTGTTCCAGGTCGCATCTGGAGGAGGCAAAAATGGGGCACTCTATAAGTAGATGCGGGATGGTTTGTTGCACCCCGCTGTCACACTCGCATTCAGCTGTCTCTTTTAATTTGAAACGGCACAGGTACTCGGCAAAAGGCCCGTGGCCTGTGAGTATCTGTGCCATCTCAGGACTGAATCTCGCTACTCTCAGTTGCTTATGAGCGCTCGCAACATCTTTTAGAAAAATCTTTGTTATTCCGCCCGTAGTCCCTTCTCTGTATCGTTTGTCCCATTCTTCTATCGTTTTCCGTCTTACTTCTTTCCTTATGTACGACAGCGGGTACTCTACGTGGACTGCTTTGACCTTAGAGGTCTCCGCAGCGGCCCTCGCGAGTTCGTCCGCCCTCTCGTTCCCCTCCGTGCCGACGTGCGCTTTCACCCAGTGGAGTCTTATGTTTTGGCCCTTTTTTCGGCTCTCCACCAGGTGGCTGCGGATCTCGACTACTCGGGGGTTCCGAGAGCGTCCGCCCGCGATGGCCTCGAGCGAGGACCTCGAGTCGCTGCAGATGTTCACGTCAGTACCCGCTGCCGTCGCCTCCCTAACTGCACCGACGAGAGCCGCTAGCTCTGCTTGATACACGGTGCAGTAAGGGGCCATCTTTATCTTCTTCCATTTTCGTTCTCTGCCTCCCTCCCATTTCGTCCAAGCCGCTCCGACTCCCTTCTCTGTTTTGCTCCCGTCTGTGTATATGGCCGTTATGTTTTCATTTTGTATTTGGCCAGGGTCAGTTGTGATGGCGAAGCTTATATCTGGTCTTTCCGCAGGATGGGGTTGTTCTATAGCAGGTACGGCACGCTCAATCCGGTCTCCTTCGCGTATAAACGGGGATGACCCCCTTCTGGCCTCAAACATCGCGGCGGCTTCTTCCACCCTGAGGTCGAGGGGCAGTATCCCCGCCAATAGCGTCGCGGAATTTAGCGATGCCGTCCTGTACGTTTTTGCGATCTTCTGTCCGAAGGCCCGTTGCACCGTCTCCAGTTTTTTCTTTGTGCACATTTTCTTTACTGTCGGTGCCCAGGCTGCCGACGCGTATGTTACCGTCGGCTCAATGACGGCTTGGTACACCTGGAGTACCATGTCTCCCGTCATTCCCCATTCCAGCTTCGCCATTCTAGATACTTTTTTATATATTTCTGCCGCTTTTCTGGTGACATTATGCACATGCTTGTTGAACGTGAGCCCTCCGTCTATTGTCAGTCCCAGCAGTTTTATTTCTTTCTCTATGGCTATGTCTTGTCCGTTCATCCTTATTATTGGGGTATCGAACTTCAATCTTCGCGTCAGGACCATTGCCTTGGTTTTTTGTGGCGCGAAGTTGAGCTTGTTCTCGATACCCCACTTCCTCACGTACTCGAGGGCTACGTTTGCTCGTTGCGCGATCGAGTGCGTGTCTGTTCCACTGAACAGCAGCACCACGTCGTCTGCGAATGCCTGTGCATAAGTCCCGTCCTCTTCCAGTTCGACCAGTAGTGGGTCGAGCAGGATGTTCCAGAAGGTGGGGCCGCTAATCGAGCCCTGAATGCATCCCTTTCCAGGTCGCCTCACATGCTCTCTGTTTGCGTAGCGTACCACCACCTTCCTGCCTTTAAAGTAGTCCTCCACTACTAGTCTCAATTGCTTGGGACAGTCTTTCTTTGATAGTTGGTACTTGATAGCTGGCCACCATGCGTTGTCGAAAGCCCCCTCGATATCTAGCGACACCATCAACACTATCTCTTTGTTTTCTATGTGGCTTCTCGCTTTCGTCAGGATATCGTAAAGGGCATCCTCCGTGCTCTTTCCTGGCATAAATCCATACTGCCTCCTGCTCATCTTGGGGAGTAGGCTGTGTCTAATTCTGTTTATCATTACCTTCTCTAGTATCTTCCCCATGACTGGCAACAGGCCTATAGGACGGTAGGATTTGGCGGCCGTATAGTCCTCCTTCCCTGGCTTCCTCAGTACCACTATCGTGCATTCCTTCCATAGATCAGGGAAGCATCCCACTTCGAGGCATTTATTAAAGATGGCAAGGGGAACCTCCGGATTCGCCGTGATAGCTGCGCAGCAGATATCCGCAGTGAGTCCGTCGGCACCCGGGGCCTTCCTCGGGTTGAAGCTTCGAGCAGTGCTGATGAGCTCCGCCATTGTGATTGGCACTTCATCAGCGCTGCTTCCCCGTAGGCTGCTAGTCATTTCCTCAACCGTTTTCCTTATTCTTTGGTGGATGTCATCATCCATCTCACAATTGTCAGGCGGGAAGAATTTCTGTGCCAGCAGCTGCACCGATTCTTCGGAGTTCAACGAAATGCCCTTCTCTATTAGCGTGGTGTCTTCCCTGATCCCTTCCGCCTTTCTTATTACTTTATACATTCTGTCCCATAAGCTCTCCCCTTCTTGCTTCGTGCACAATTTCTTCCACCCTTCCTTTTGAGCCCTTTCGATCTCTTCTTCGTACATCTTTTTTGCCTCCAGGTAGGCAGTTACTACGCACTCTCTCCTCCTTGGAGCTGCGTATGAGATCCTTTTCTTTTTCCTTACCATGTCCTTCTTAAGGGCCTCTATTTCCTTGTTCCACCAGGGTGGTTCGAAGCTTTTCTTTCTTTGTTTCAGTTTGGGGATATGCTTCTCGGCGGCTTTTATTATTATATTTGTGTATTCCGTTACTGCGTTGTTGACCCTGGCCTTGGTGTCCAGTTCTTTTATCGTCCCTTTGTCTAATCCTTGTTGTGTCAATTCCGTTTTTATTTTCTCTTTAAAATCCTCCCAGTCTGCGTTTTTTGTTTTGTATTTGCGGGTCGTCTTCGGTAGTGTGTGCGTTTGGGGTTTTTGAAGGGCTGTAGTCATAAAAATTGTGTTGTGATCCGAACTGGTAATTGATGTGTCAACCCACCATTTCGTTACCTTGCTGAGGAGAGCCGTTGTACATACTGTGATGTCGACTGTACTCGTGTATCTACGGCCCCCTCTAACGGTGTCGAAGGTGGGTGTGTTTCCACAATTTAAGATGCTCAGCCCCTCTTCATCAAGGAACCCTCGTAGTTCCTTTCCTCTTGTGTCTTCGTTCCGGCTCCCCCACCACTCACTCCATGCGTTCACGTCCCCTCCAATCAATACCATCTTGGTTTTTAACTTTTTCGTGAAGCTTCTTAACTGTACGAGGTATGGTTCGATGGGTTCATCGCCTTCGAAGTACACTGATATTACCCCTAGTTCCCACTTGTCCGTTCTCAGGACGGCGGCCACTATATTTTCGGTGGTGAGTGATTTGTCTTGTGAGACCTCGATATGTTCGTCGAAAACAAGTACCGCCGCCTTCACCGGTTTCTTCCCTGTGGGAACGCACTGCACTACTCTGTACATAGGGCTTTCTGCCATCTGTTTATTGGCCCCTGTGTACGGTTCCTGGAGTAGTGCTATCTTTACCTTCCTACCCCCCGCTTCCTTTATAAACTCCTGGTTCGCGATTCTCTTTCTTCCAAGGTTCGCCTGTGCCAGGAGAAAGCCGGTGTTTATGTTGGAGCCCTCGGCTTTTTTAACAGTACGCGTAACTCAGCCTCGCTGCCCTGTCCCATCCCTGCCGGGTTGGGCAGCTCTGGCTGAAGGCTCCGTGCTCTGCGTCTCTTCCTTTCATTGCTTTACAGTTAACGCAGCTGGGAGGCTTTCCTTCCCCGAGGATCTGGCAATCGGCCCTCATGTGGGCTCCTCCACAGTGACTGCACACCTCTGTATCTCTTTTGCAGTTCCTGCGGGTATGCCCATACCCCAGGCACATCGTACATTGGACCAGAGGGGATTGGTCCTCTACCCAAACCCTCTGCAGGTCCACGTGTATTCTGCCAGCCGATGTCAGAGCTTGCCAGAGTTTAGGCGTGACCTGCAGGACCACGTGGCTCTCCAGAGGGTTTCTCGCCTTCCTTCTATATTTCTCTACTATAGTTAACTCTCTTTCCTCTAGGTGCGCAGTCACTTGCTTATTTTGGTTTTTTAGGGCCCGGGCAATATCCTCGGTGGTGTTGCAGGTCAGTAGGTTTTTGATCTTAACAAGCGGGTTTTTGTTGGAGGTCTCCTTGACCTCCATTTCTGTGCCCAGTTTTTCTTTAAGTTTTCTTCTCTCTTCCTCTGTCCTGCAACCCACCACAACCTTCCCATCTCTTGCTTTTCTTATTTTTTGCACTTGCCAACCTTCCTCCTTCGCGTTTAGCAAGTGCCGGATGTTCTGCACCGTTTCCTCTGCCGTGTCGGTCGCGTTCTTCGGCGCCACCACGACAGAGTGCAGTGCAGGTTTTTGCCCCGGGCCTTCTGTGTCGTTTTTGCCCTGACCGAGATTTACTTTCGTCGCTTCGGCGTACGATTTCATACTTGCAGCCCATTTGTTCTGCCTCTCCATGTCCTTCTTTTCCTTCTCCTCAAACTCTTTCCTTATCTCGGTCAGGACCCATTCATCTTTCTTTTTTGCCAGATCCTCTATTCCTTTCCTACATTTCTCCAGCCTACTATTTTCTGTTTCCAATCTTTCAATTTGTCTGTTTAGCTTATCATATATATTTTCTTCCCTGTCTTTTTCATTTCTTGTTTTGTTTGTTATTCTTGCTGGGCCTCCCGCCAACTCCTCCTCGGCTTCTTTTACCATTTGGTACAGCCGCTTTACAGCTGACTGTACCCCTGTTTTTATTTCGGTTTTTATGTTTCGGGACTCCGCCAAGTGCGCCATTGCCTTTAGGTAACAATTTTTTGCCTCTTTTTCCCTGGCTTGAGCGGGAGCAGGAGACTTACCCACTCCCCTCCCCCCTGCCAGAGGTTCTTCTTGTGCTGCCCTAGGGGCCTGGCTGGAGGCCTCCTCCCACTTATCTATACTGCGCCTGATGGCAGGTGCCGTTTTTGGTGGAGTGCGTATACCCAACATTTTGCCTATTAGGATTGTCAGATGAATTTAATAAGTTAAAAGACTTAGCCTAAGGTCTACTCCCAATAGGGTAGTAGCCGTGTCAATTTTAATAATATTTTGTTTTAAAGAATAATTAATCTTAAAACTATACTTAATCTAAGGCTACTCCCAATAGGGTAGTAGCCGTGTCAATTTTAATAATATTTTTATTTACAATAAATTTTCTTATATCTATACTTAATCTAAGGCCTACTCCCAATAGGGTAGTAGGCAAGTCAATAATAATTTACAAATAATTTACAAACAATGAATATTCTTAATTATTAATTTTTTATGAATTATTGTCAATTAAATTATTATAAATTCCTAAACTTATTCTAATGGCTGTCCCAAAAGGGTGGCAGCCGTCAATTTTTATATCCTAACTTATTCTAAGGTCTACCCCCAAAAGGGTGGTAGCCGTGTCAGAACACTTATATCTAAAAGGGGTTTCCAAAAGGAGAACCCCTGTCACTTATCCTAGAGTCGCAGTCGTTTTTTTAAAAAACAAAATTTTTTCCGACTCTATGTAGAGCCGTCTCTACAATTTCGTTGCGGGGATATAATTTATAAATTTCTAAAATAAAAAGCGTTTTTTGAGTGAAAACTCGAGAGCGGAGGGAGAGGGGGGGAGTTAGGGGGGGGAATCCAAATTTAAAAAATTTTTTATTTATATATATAAAATTTACTACGCCGAACAAGGCTTGTATACTTCGTATACAAGACCGCTGTTAAAAATCCCGAAAAATCCACCGTTCCTGAGATACGGGCCTTTTAATTTTTCCGATTTTCACAAATTTTGTAAAATTTTCGGGATTTTTTCAAATTTCGAATTTTAAAATTTAAAAAATGTCTTTATATGAATCGAGGCTGTGCAGTCAAAGCCGGTATATGGATAGTATATCCATATACCGGGGTGACGTTAAAATTGCCCTATCTCCTACCGTTCCCGAGTTATTCCCTATTTTATGTTGTGGTTCTTCCCGTCGGTTTTTCTCCGCAGCCGCTGACTCGATCTCGACGATTTAAACGGCTGCTAGCTGCACTCGACGAGAGCTTCTCAACGATGTATAGCACGTCCTCAATATCCCTCGGGATCCCAAACCACGTTACACGTGGTTTTGGTGTTTTTTCTCTTTAACTTTTTTATTTTTAGCCGGAAAAATCCGATCGACCCCTCAAAAGATTCGTCTTCTTGAGTTTTATCTATATATGATTTTTAATTTGGGGGTCGTCGCTTTAGTTTTTGTGTAATATGCTCTTAATTGATTTTTAAATAGGTTATTTTAGTTTTTTCCCTTTTAAAATTTTTCCCCAAGTCCAATTTTTTAGAACGATACACCAATCTCTTCGTCTTTTTAAGCTGCGTTTTTTGGTGTATCGCACTTATGGGGGAAAGCTCAATTTCGGTCACCAGTTGTCACGCCCCTTTTTTGTTTTTCTCTTATATCTCCCTTGTTTGTAGGGTTAAAAATCTGGGACTAACCTTATTAAATGCGGCTTAATGAGGCGCATTTAGTGGTTCCAAAATATATTGCAGTTATCGATCTAAATCGCGCGGCGCACGCACTTTTACACTAAATTTTTTGCACTTTTTGTGTTTTTTCACTTTTTTGTCACTTTTTCTCACTTTTTATACAACAATGTTTATATATTCGGATTCGTCGTCGCGAGACGCGTACAATGACATACGGCACTGCCCGATCCGCGACAAAAAACCTATTTTTAAGATTTTTCTAAGGCGGAGCGGCACGCTTTCTGACCGATCAGGGCGGCGGTTCGACTGCGACGGTGGTTAGGTTAGGTTAGGTTAGGTTAGGTTAGGTTAGGTTAGGTTAGGTTAGGTTAGGTTAGGTTAGGTTAGGTTAGGTTAGGTTAGGTTAGGTTAGGTTAGGTTAGGTTAGGTTAGGTTAGGTTAGGTTAGGTTAGGTTAGGTTAGGTTAGGTTAGGTTAGGTTAGGTTAGGTTAGGTTAGGTTAGGTTAGGTTAGGTTAGGTTAGGTTAGGTTAGGTTAGGTTAGGTTAGGTTAGGTTAGGTTAGGTTAGGTTAGGTTAGGTTAGGTTAGGTTAGGTTAGGTTAGGTTAGGTTAGGTTAGGTTAGGTTAGGTTAGGTTAGGTTAGGTTAGGTTAGGTTAGGTTAGGTTAGGTTAGGTTAGGTTAGGTTAGGTTAGGTTAGGTTAGGTTAGGTTAGGTTAGGTTAGGTTAGGTTAGGTTAGGTTAGGTTAGGTTAGGTTAGGTTAGGTTAGGTTAGGTTAGGTTAGGTTAGGTTAGGTTAGGTTAGGTTAGGTTAGGTTAGGTTAGGTTAGGTTAGGTTAGGTTAGGTTAGGTTAGGTTAGGTTAGGTTAGGTTAGGTTAGGTTAGGTTAGGTTAGGTTAGGTTAGGTTAGGTTAGGTTAGGTTAGGTTAGGTTAGGTTAGGTTAGGTTAGGTTAGGTTAGGTTAGGTTAGGTTAGGTTAGGTTAGGTTAGGTTAGGTTAGGTTAGGTTAGGTTAGGTTAGGTTAGGTTTTTTTTTTTTTTTTTTTTTTTTTTGTTTGTTCGCAATTATTATTTTTTTTTTGATTATGTATGTTTTTTAAAAACTATTACAAAAGTTATTCACGAGAGGGTGGAGATGCAAGGAAGAAGTGGCTATTTGATACCTTCTTTTTCCTTACACCTTTACAATTTTTGTCACATAGACGAAACAAAAAGTTTATACAAAACAAATTGGTTATGACCTGCTATGAGTGAATAATTATACAAAGTAAATTGTGTTTGAGTTTTAGCAAAAAATTGGCGTCCAATGTGACGTGGAGTCTCGGTGTTAAAATAAATAAATTAAATGATTTTACGCTTAGTTAACGGTTATATAATACAAAGTTTTTAGGTTTCTATTACTTCTTTTACCGTAATAGTGTTAAGTTACAGTTGATTCAATATTTTAAACAGGAAAAGAAGAAAAAATATCTGTTATATTAAATTTATACACTGCAAGTAATGTTAATTTTAATATGCCTTTAAACATTGCAACAAGTAGCTAGATATACAAAAAAATAAATAAAAAATAAACAATAGGTCGTGTGAATTTATACAATTCTATAGGCTTTTGATTTTAATTGTTGAACTTTTTTAGGCAGTTTACGATATAGGTCATAAGGCTAATGAGTGATTTTAGTTCTGTGGGGTGCGGAATCAGTTCTCTTAGGGAGAAGGGATTGGTATTTGTCAAATTATGTGTTGTAAATTTTTGTGTGTGGTTATGTCTTTCAGTTATAAACCTAGGGCACTCTTCGAGCAAGTGTTTCAGTGTCTGTGTTGTGTGGTTGTCGCATGGGCATGTGTCGTTGTCTGTGATTTTGAATCGGCTCAGGTAGCTTTTGGCGTAAGAGTGTCCTGTGAGGAATTGTGTGAGTTGAAAAGAAATGGGTACGGTCGAAAAAAATGATTTTATATCTTCTAATTTCGGGAATATGTTAACCGTAAAGCGGCCTGTGCTGTCTCCTACGTATCTGTTATTGTTTATGACTTTGGTCGCGCTTTTAATTGTTGTTTTTATGTAGGAAAGGGGACATGCTATGTGGGATGGGGAGCAGTGCTGGTTCGCGGCTTTAGAGGCGGCTACGTCCGCGGCTTCGTTGCCAGGGATCCCGGAGTGTCCTTTCACCCATTGAAATAAGATCTCGGGGTTTTCGTGTGTGTGTTTTATCTTGTGAATCGTTTTGTGTATTTGTGCTACAAGCGGGTGTGTGTTAGACGATTGTTTGAGTGCGGCAAGTGATGACTGTGAGTCGGTGTGAATGTGCGAGTGTGTTATTTTATTTTTATGGATGTGTTCTACTGCTTTTAAGATTGCAAACAGTTCGGCCTGGAAGACCGAGCTGGTGCTGTGTAGTTTGAATAATTTTGTGAGCGTAGGTGAGTGAGCGGAGGGCGGGAAGACAACGAATGCCGCGCCGACAGAGCCGTCGCTTTGTTTGCTGCCGTCCGTGTATATGTGCGTGTGTGAGCTTTTATTAGTGGTGATGTCTGCAACGTGTGTGTCAATCGGTGTCCTATGAGCAGGGTGAAGGAGCTCCTTAAAAGGTACCGGTTTTTCGATCGGGATGTCGGAGGGGATCCTATCGCTAGTTCTATTTATTCGTGTTTGTTCTAGCTCAGCGGTCTCTAGGACCTTGAGGTCTAGCGGGGTGATTTGGGCTAGAGCCGTGGCCGCGCAGGTGGATATTGTGCGAAATCCTCTAATTATTTTTATGGCAAATAGCCTTTGTGTGCTGTTGAGACGTTTTCTTACATATTTCTTTGAGGCGATGTGGCCCCAGATACCCGAGGCGTACGTTATGATGGGTTCGATGACCATTTGGTATATGAGTCTAATGTTGTCGGGGTGCGGACCCCACGTTGGTCTGGTGTACGTTATAATCTTATGGAATATTTTTATTGCCTTTTCTAGAATGTAATTGAGGTGTTCGTTGAAGTTAAGTTTGCTATCTATGATTAGGCCTAAGTATTTGATAGTGTTGCTGAATTTGAGTGGCACGCCATCGAAAACGATTCGACTGAGAGTCGCGGGTTTGGTGAACGCGATACATTGTGTCTTGTCTGGACCGAAATGGAGCTTGACGCTGTGTCCCCATAGTCGAATCGTTTCCAAGGCCGAGTTTGTGATCTGTTCGAGTGTATTAGTGTCCTTGGCCGTGCTTATAAGCAGGACGTCGTCTGCGTATGCCTGGAGGGAGCAGCCTTCTGGAATGGGTGTGTCGAGTAGGTTGTTGAGAATGATGTTCCAGAGGATAGGCCCGCAAGCTGATCCTTGGACACATCCTTTCTCGGTGTGTTTTGTGACGGTGGTGTTGCCGAGTCGTAGTGACACTTTTCTATCTTGGAGGTAACTTTTTATAATTTTAAAAATATTTACGGGACAACCAATGCGTCGGAGCCCGTCGTAGACGGCGGGCCACCACGCATTGTCGAAAGCTGCTTTGATATCGAGGGAGACGGCTATTGCTAGCTGGCCCTCGGTCTTGGCTGATGTGACTGTACCTATGGCTTGTTGTATAGCCTGTACGGTGCTTGTCTGCTCCGTGAAGCCGAATTGATTCGGGTTCAGTAGTTTAAGGTTGTGTGCGTTGAAAGTTAATCTTTTAGTAAACAATTTCTCAAGTGTTTTGCCGAAGACGGGTATGAGACCGATAGGTCGGTAGGAGCTTAGCTCTTCGAGCTTTGTTTTTCCCGGCTTGGGAATGATTTTAACTACCGCCTCTTTCCAAATGGAAGGGAAGTGTGAAATGGTCAAGCAGCAATTAAATAAGTTGGTGATGAATTCCGGAAACAGACGAGCGAACACGGCGCAAATGTCACTGGTAAGGTGGTCATGACCCGGTGCTTTATTATTACCGATCGAGCCGATGGCGTCGAATATCTCGGTGGTGGTAAAGGGGGGTTCGTTCTCCGTGTTAGGGAGAACATTGGCGGCCCCCCTGATGTCGCGGTGTTCGCTCGAGTCGGAATCGTCACCGGGGTAAAAGTGGTTTATTAGTGCTTCGGCAGTCTCCTGCTCGGTGTTTGTGTATGTGTTGTTGAACTTAAGTGTACCCGGGTGTATGTTTATCGCTTTGTCTTTTAAAAGTTTGTTTGTAATGGACCATGCGTCGTCCTTGCCCTGAGCCTCGCAGAAAGCCCGAAAGCTGTCTGTCGAGGCCCGGCGCATCTCTGACGCATATTGCTCTTTTGTTTCCCTGTATTGTTCGATTAGGTCGGGTGAGGGTGTGTTATGAGATCGTGTTGTGCGATGCAGCGTCCGATGTAATTGGATGCATTTTGTTTTGAGGTGCTCCAGGCGGTCATTCCAGAAGGGGGCTTTGCTTTTTTGTTTACCGGTTTTTAATGGAAATGACATTTTACAAGCTTCATTAATAATGAGCGTCGTGCGTTCTACGATTGAGTCGAGTTCGGTGGGTGATATGTCGAGGAAGTTAGTGTCCAGAATTTTACTATTGACAAATTTGGAGAGCAGATTTTCCTTGAACGAGTGCCAGTTCGCGTTTTTTGTGCGGTATAAAAAGGTGCTTTGGTTGGGTGTCGCGGTTGGCGGATTTTGCAGACTGATTTGGAATGTGATTACGTTGTGTTGAGTGGATGGGAATAGGTGAGGCCTGACTTCCCAGTGTCTTATTTTGTTGATGAGCGGTGTGGTGCTAAAGGTTAGGTCGATAATGGAAGAGCGAGGGCGGCCGTGAGTGATTGTTTCGAAAGTGGGTGTATTTCCCACATTGCACAGGTGCAAGTCCGAGGAGCTCATGAGGTCGACCAGATCGTGACCCCGTCTATTGCTACGGGGGTAGCGACCTCCGCCCCAGAGTGAATGCCATGCGTTGAAGTCACCGCATACTACGATAGACGCGTGAGGGTGTTGAGTGATGAAGTGTTCTAGTGTGTTGAGAGTGTCATTATTGGTTAGGTTAGGTTAGGTTAGGTTAGGTTAGGTTAGGTTAGGTTAGGTTAGGTTAGGTTAGGTTAGGTTAGGTTAGGTTAGGTTAGGTTAGGTTAGGTTAGGTTAGGTTAGGTTAGGTTAGGTTAGGTTAGGTTAGGTTAGGTTAGGTTAGGTTAGGTTAGGTTAGGTTAGGTTAGGTTAGGTTAGGTTAGGTTAGGTTAGGTTAGGTTAGGTTAGGTTAGGTTAGGTTAGGTTAGGTTTTTTTTTTTTTTTTTTTTTTTGTTTGTTTGTTCGCAATTATTATTTTTTGGTTATGTATGTTTTTTTCAAAACTATTACAAAAGTTATTCACGAGAGATTGGAGATGCAAGGAAGAAGTGGCTATTTGATACCGTCCTTTTCCCTTACACCTTTACAAATTTTGTCACATAGACGAAACAACAAAAAAGAAAAAAAGTATACAAAACAAATTGGTTATGGCTTGCTATGAGTGAATAATTATACAAAGTAAGTGTGTTTGAGTTTGTTTAGCAAGGAGATTGGCGTCCAATGTGACGTGGAGTCTCGGTGTTAAAATAAATAAATAAAATGATTTTACGCTTAGTTAACGGTTATATAATACAAGGTTTTTATTAGGCTTCTATTACTTCTTTTACCGTAATAGTGTTAAGTTACAATTGATTAAATATTTTAAACATAAAAGAAGAAAAAATATCTGTTATATTAAATTTATACACTGCAAATAATTTTAATTTTAATATGTCTTTAAACATTGCAACAAAAAATGAATAAAAAATAAACAATAGGTCGTGTGAAGTTATACAATTCTATAGGCATTTTGATTTTAATTGTTGAACTTTTTTTAGGCAGTTTACGATATAGGTCATAAGGCTAATGAGTGATTTTAGTTCTGTGGGGTGCGGAATCAATTCTCTTAGGGAGAAGGGATTGATATTTGTCAAATTGTGTGTTGTAAATTTTTGTGTGTGGTTATGTCTTTCAGTTATAAACCTAGGGCACTCTTCGAGCAAGTGTTTCAGTGTCTGTGTTGTGTGGTTGTCGCATGGGCATGTGTCGTTGTCTGTGATTTTGAATCGGCTCAGGTAGCTTTTGGCGAAAGAGTGTCCTGTGAGGAATTGTGTGAGTTGAAGAGAAATGGGTACGGTTGAAAAAAATGATTTTATATCTTCTAAGTTCGGGAATATGTTAACCGTAAAGCGGCCTGTGCTGTCTCCTACGTATCTGTTATTGTTTATGACTTTGGTCGCGCTTTTAATCGTCGTGTGATTGTTATCGAAGTGTAATTTGAGTTTGTGAAATGCATTGCGAGACCTATCGAGGTTCGCCTTTAAGCTATTAAGATGAGCGTGCATGTTTAATTGTAATTGATTTTGGCCTCGACGCGGGCACGCATGGACTTTACTTTGGGGCAGTTTTCGCCGTCAGCGCGATGACCGACATCGGTCTGGGTCTTGAACTGGTGATTTTGTTCGGTACAGTTAATGCAGCAAGGCTTCTCTGAGGCCGCCTTGCTACATTCACCCGTTGGGTGTGTCTTTGCGCACTTAGCGCAGGTGGGGACGGTGGCTGGACAACGGTTTTTGGTGTGCCCAAAACCTTGGCAGTTTCTGCACTGAAGGAACGGTGAGAAATTCTCACAATGGACCCTCTGAAAAGTGACTGCGACCCTTTCGAGCTCCAGGAACTTGCGCCAGGCTGTCGGCGAAGTGTTTATAACCGCGTTGTACAGGTTTTCGTTCCTGTTATTTCTTTTGAATTTTACCTCGAATTTTTCGTCTTTCAGAGATGGATTTTGGTCTTTTATTATGTTGATTAGGTCCTCAGGGGGAGTGTTTTTGTTGATACCTTTAATATGTATCATGGGATCGAGACGGCGCTCCTCTTCCGCTTTGAGCGAGCCCGTCTTTTTTAGATGCGTGAGCGCGTGTTGCCGGTTTTCGTTGTTGCTAAAAGTGATCTTTAGTTTGCCCTTTGACAGGGGAGATATTTTTAATGGTGCGTAGCCGCCCTCTCGGAAATTAATGGATTTTCTGACTTTATCGACTAGTTGTTGGGGGGTTGAGCTGGGTTCTCCGCTGACCACTATGGATGGACCCGACTCCTTTTTAAAAGTAGCTGCGATACTAGCATATGATTTATTCAGCCCAGATGGGGCGTTGGTGGTTGTAGTGGCCGAGTTAATATTGTTAATTTTATCCATTAGTTTGGTCATTTTTTTGTTATTTAGCTCAAGAAGTGCCGTGTGCTCTTTGAGTTTATGCAGGAGTTCGTCCTGCTGAGGCTCAAAAGTAACCGGGCTCGTTTTGTTGGGAGGACCTTGTGGTTGCTCAATTAAAGTAGGTGTTGGTGTTGGTGTTGGGCAGGATGGGAGACCCGTGAGCCTGGTCTTGATAATGAGCGTGGCATTTTCTAGGGAGGCGTGAATGCTATTTTTTATCTCTGTTTTAATGTTTCTTGAGGTCCCGAGCGCCTCTTTGGCTTTGGTGAGCCATTCGCAGGCTTCGTCAATAGGGTTTGATTGATCGCTGATGACCAGCTTGGTGGGAGAGCGGGCAAACGACGGCAGAAGCGCTTCTGACTGCGCGCTAACCGCAGCAGGCGAGGGGGTTTGTCTCATGGTTTTGGGTGGTGAGCGGAACATATTTAGTTTATTACGGAGGAGTATTCAGATGGAATTTACTTTATTCTGTATTTATATTATTATTGTTTTTATTGTTTTAATCCTGTTAAGGAAATTGAGTTTTTAAGGTATTTAAAACTAGTGAAAAAAAGAAATGAAATTTAAAGCGCTTCACGAATTCGGCGAAAACTCGGCGGCAGACAGAAGACAGATAAGGCCCGACCCTAATAATTGCTTGCTAGCGCACGTGCAAGAACAAAAGGCGACCGACGCTCTGGAAGTGTTTATTGTTTTATGTTTTATTACTCGAGAGGATTATTTATTAAATATTGAAATGTAGTTTTTAACTTAAATTTGTAATTGTAACTATATTATAAAATATTTTTGTTGTTAAAATCCTGTTAAGAAAAGGCGACCGACGCTCTGGAAGTATTTATTGTTTTGCGTTCTATTACCTGAGAGGATTATTTATAAAAATGAAATGAAATTTTAGTTTAAAGTTGTAACTGTATTTATATTATTATTGTTTTTATTGTTTTAATCCTGTTAAGGAAATTGAGTTTTTAAGGTATTTAAAACTAGTGAGAAAAATAAAATGAAATTTAAAGCGCTTCACGAATTCGGCGAAAACTCGGCGGCAGACAGAAGACAGATAAGGCCCGACCCTAATAATCGCTTGCTAGCGCGCACGTGCAAGAACAAAAGGCGACCGACGCTCTGGACGTATTTATTGTTTTAGGTTCTATTACCTGAGGGGATTATTTATAAAAATGGAATTTTAGCTTGAAGTTTGTAACTGTATCTATGTTATTTAAATATTATTGTTTTAATAAAATGGAATTTACTGAATGAAAGTTGAGTTTAAAGATATTTAAAAGTAATAAAATTTAGTGCGCTTCGCGAATTCGTCGGAAACTCGGTGGTAGACGGGTGGCAAAGGAGACCCGACCCTAGATACCCTAGAGACCCTATAGATGTGTAGTATTTAAGATTTTAAATGTAATTAAAAAAAAAAAAAAAAAAAAAAAAAAAAAAGAGTCGCTGAAGGCTAAAATGGATAAAATGAAATGCCAGATGACCTCTATATGTCGCTTTCGTAAAAATGCCTGTTTAAAATGTATAAAGTAAAATTTAAAAAGATTCTAGTTGAAAATTGAAATAAAATAAAATTGGCGCGAGACAAAGAACGTTAAAACAAAGAAATATTCGAAATTTAAACAATAAAAAATGAAAAATAACTACTACTACTGACTATTAATTGAAGCTGGCCGAGAGGTAGCTGGTGGATGCAGCAGCAGCAGATCCGTAGGTTTGAAGACACGCACAGGTAGACTCACAAAACACGGATTTTAGCGGTAGATAGATTGCACAAACACAAACTTTCGACTTGTTGTACGCGGTGGAATTTGAAAAATCCCGGTAAATAAGTGATTATTCGCGAGAGCGGAAACGACCGTTCTAGATGGCAGCTGAATTGAGACTAAAGTTATTTGAAAGTTATGGAATAGAATACAATGCGCTTCACGAATTCGGCGAAAGCCCGGCGGCGGACAGAAGACAGATAAGGCCCGACCCTAATAATTGCTTGCTAGCGCACGTGCAAGAACAAAAGGCGACCGACGCTCTGGAAGTGTTTGTTATTTTATGTTTTATTACTCGAGAGGATTATTTATTAAATATTGAAATGTAGTTTTTAACTTAAATTTGTAATTGTAACTATTTTATAAAATATTTTTGTTGTTAAAATCCTATTAAGAAAAGGCGACCGACGCTCTGGGAGTATTTATTGTTTTGCGTTCTATTACCTGAGAGGATTATTTATAAAAATGAAATTTTAGTTTAAAGTTGTAACTGTATTTATATTATTATTGTTTTTATTGTTTTAATCCTGTTAAGGAAATTGAGTTATTAAGGTATTTAAAACTAGTGAAAAAAAAAATGAAATTTAAAGCGCTTCACGAATTCGGCGAAAACTCGGCGGCAGACAGAAGACAGATAAGGCCCGACCCTAATAATCGCTTGCTAGCGCGCACGTGCAAGAACAAAAGGCGACCGACGCTCTGGAAGTGTTTGTTATTTTATGTTTTATTACTCGAGAGGATTATTTATTAAATATTGAAATGTAGTTTTTAACTTAAATTTGTAATTGTAACTATATTATAAAATATTTTTGTTGTTAAAATCCTGTTAAGAAAAGGCGACCGACGCTCTGGAAGTATTTATTGTTTTGCGTTCTATTACCTGAGAGGATTATTTATAAAAATGAAATGAAATTTTAGTTTAAAGTTGTAACTGTATTATTATTGTTTTTATTGTTTTAATCCTGTTAAGGAAATTGAGTTTTTAAGGTATTTAAAACTAGTGAGAAAAATAAAATGAAATTTAAAGCGCTTCACGAATTCGGCGAAAACTCGGCGGCAGACAGAAGACAGATAAGGCCCGACCCTAATAATCGCTTGCTAGCGCGCACGTGCAAGAACAAAAGGCGACCGACGCTCTGGACGTATTTATTGTTTTAGGTTCTATTACCTGAGGGGATTATTTATAAAAATGGAATTTTAGCTTGAAGTTTGTAACTGTATCTATGTTATTTAAATATTATTGTTTTAATAAAATGGAATTTACTGAATGAAAGTTGAGTTTAAAGATATTTAAAAGTAATAAAATTTAGTGCGCTTCGCGAATTCGTCGGAAACTCGGTGGTAGACGGGTGGCAAAGGAGACCCGACCCTAGATACCCTAGAGACCCTATAGATGTGTAGTATTTAAGATTTTAAATGTAATTAAAAAAAAAAAAAAAAAAAAAAAAAAAAAAGAGTCGCTGAAGGCTAAAATGGATAAAATGAAATGCCAGATGACCTCTATATGTCGCTTTCGTAAAAATGCCTGTTTAAAATGTATAAAGTAAAATTTAAAAAGATTCTAGTTGAAAATTGAAATAAAATAAAATTGGCGCGAGACAAAGAACGTTAAAACAAAGAAATATTCGAAATTTAAACAATAAAAAATGAAAAATAACTACTACTACTGACTATTAATTGAAGCTGGCCGAGAGGTAGCTGGTGGATGCAGCAGCAGCAGATCCGTAGGTTTGAAGACACGCACAGGTAGACTCACAAAACACGGATTTTAGCGGTAGATAGATTGCACAAACACAAACTTTCGACTTGTTGTACGCGGTGGAATTTGAAAAATCCCGGTAAATAAGTGATTATTCGCGAGAGCGGAAACGACCGTTCTAGATGGCAGCTGAATTGAGACTAAAGTTATTTGAAAGTTATGGAATAGAATACAATGCGCTTCACGAATTCGGCGAAAGCCCGGCGGCGGACAGAAGACAGATAAGGCCCGACCCTAATAATTGCTTGCTAGCGCACGTGCAAGAACAAAAGGCGACCGACGCTCTGGAAGTGTTTGTTATTTTATGTTTTATTACTCGAGAGGATTATTTATTAAATATTGAAATGTAGTTTTTAACTTAAATTTGTAATTGTAACTATTTTATAAAATATTTTTGTTGTTAAAATCCTATTAAGAAAAGGCGACCGACGCTCTGGGAGTATTTATTGTTTTGCGTTCTATTACCTGAGAGGATTATTTATAAAAATGAAATTTTAGTTTAAAGTTGTAACTGTATTTATATTATTATTGTTTTTATTGTTTTAATCCTGTTAAGGAAATTGAGTTATTAAGGTA